>NC_142066.1:152339748-153065998 GCF_059756535.1 Pantherophis guttatus
CCTCAACTTACAACAGTTTGTTGAGTGACCATTCAAAGTTACAACGTCACTGGAAAAAGTGACTTAAACTGGGAGAAGATCAAAAGACAACATTATTTAAAAATTCCAGTCTGGCTATCAACTATTGAAGCATTCTCATATTCAATAACATTTAGAAAGGAACAAATTGTTAGATATAATGAAATATTGAATGAAAAGGGTGGACTTAAATCTATGCAAGAATTAGAAGAACAAGGTATAAAGATGAATTGGTTTTCCTATTTGCAAATACAATCTAGATACGATAAAGATCTTAAAACAAAAAGTTTTTATAATAATTTGACCAATTTAGATAAAATTTTAACAGGTACTGATGAAAACGTAATTAAAAAACTATATGGATATTTATTAGAGATTAAGTTGGAAGAAGAACAAGTTAAAGAAACAATGATTGCTTGGAGGGGAAATTTTGGACATGGAATTGACTTCGAGAAATGGCAAAAATTATGGTCGCAAAATTATAAAGTGACAATGTCAACTGCATATAAAGAAAATTTGTATAAGATGTTTTACAGGTGGAATCTACCCCCGACGAGAACAGCCAGAATGTTCAAGAATAAATCTGAAAAATGTTGGAAATTTCATCAGATGCAGCATCCCCATTTTCACGTGGTCAAAATTCAGACACTTAGCAACTGACTCATATTTATGAGGGTTGTAGGGTCCCGGGGTCCTGTGATCACCCTTTTGCAATGTTCTGACAGGCGAAATCAATGGGGAAGCCAGATTCACTTAACAACCGGGGCAAGAAAGGTCATAAAATGAGACAAACTCACATAACAACTATCTCATTCAGCAACAGAAATTTTGGGCTCTATTGTGGTCATATGTCGGGGACTACCTGTACAATGGATACAGATAGAAGAGAATATCTTGAAATGTGGGGTCCTTGGTGCTACCTGAGCTTGGTTGTTTTCTCACAGATGTTTCATTACCCAACTAGGCAACATCATCAGTGCTACACCTGATGATGTTAACTATTTTGGTAATGAAATGTCTTCAAAAAACCACCAACCTCAAAGGCCCTACAATGGATATAGATATACCCACCATATTAATAATATCAGAGACATTAATATCACAGAGATTATCTAGTCCATTTCTCTGTCCTATTCAGTATATGCAATACAGGATTCTATTAAAATATCTCTAAAAGATTATTGTCCATCCTCTGCTTAATAATTTCAGTAATGAGGAGCCCATTACCATATAAACATTCCAATTGTTTTACCATTGGAAACAAAAAGTTGAATCTCTGTCTGATTCAGCTAAACCATTTTTCTTTTCAGGCATGGAGTTACATAATTTTAAATAAATTTTATTAAACATATTCATTTTATCAAATATATTTTAAAAAGGAAGATAAAAACTAAAACAAACTACAGTGATATAAAATAAGAAGCAGAAAAAAAAAAAAGAAAAATCAGAGAAAAAGCTGCAAGACCAAGAAAGGGAAAAAAAAGTAAAAGAAAAATAGAAAAGGAAGAAAAAAGATACAAAGTAGCTGCTTTGGATCTGTTTTACAGCTGCTACAAATAGAATTTTATGTTTACCTCTTATGTTATGGTTATGGGTAGTCCTCAACTTACAGTTATTTGTTTAATGACTGTTTAAAATTATAACTGAAAAAAAGTGTTTTTCACACTTAATGACTGCTGTAACATCTCCACAGTCACATGACCAAAATTTGGGTGCTTGGCAACTGGTTCATATTTACGATGTCCCAGGGTCATGTGATCACCTTTTGCAATGGGAAGCCGATTCACGTAAGAACCTGGTTAGTAACTTAACACATGCAATGATTCACTTAACAACTATGGTAAAAAAAAAGTCATAAAATGAAGCAAAACTCACTTAACAACTGTCTTGCTTAGCAACAGAAATGTTGGGCTTAATTCTGGTAGTAAGTTAGCAATGATCTATATAACCTAACTCTCTTCTATCTGTAACCTATCCTGTCTAAAACCATAAATCACAAGTTCATTTTTTTTCTGTTTCATACAAAAAGTCTATATTATAAGGGATTTCCAGTCACAATAAAAATAGATATTGACTTTTCTCTGATCAAATAAATCAATTTAGCCATCTCAGCAAGTTCCATCATCTTTACCAATCATTACTCTATTGTGAATAGTGCTGAATTTTTCTGTTGATTTATACAATAATTTTGCTGCGGTTATCTTGTAGGAAAACAAAGTTCCATAACTTTTTAATAATCGTTTGTCTATCAACCCCATAATTTCCTAGTTTTTTAAGTTCCTACCCTTTGAACACACAAAAAAATTTGTCCCTTCTTGTTGTTCACATTTCCTATATAATTTTGATGGGCCTTTATACATTCCAGACAATTTCTCCAGTGACATATACCAATGGAATATCATTGTATCTAAATTTTCTTTTGGATTATAACATAGGGTAAATTATAATCCTTTCAGCCACATATTTCCCATTGTTCCATCTATATATTATAACTAAAATTTTAATCCAAAAAGTAAAGTATGTTAACGTACATTCCTTTCTTCTTCTGTTTCAAATTTCAATAAAAGTTTACGCATTTTAGCACTTACATCTTCATCATTTGCACACAATTCTATTTCAAATTCATTTTTATAATGTTCAAAAACCATAAATTCTTTTGTCTGCTTTAAATCTTTCTAATACTATAATGTAAATAAGAGCACCATTGACAACTATAGCAATATTCACCAGAGGGACTGCAATCTCCCAGTTGTTTCTACCCATCCAATCCAATAGCATGCTGGAGACTGGAATGGCATGGAGATTGGAGGAACTGAATACAGGTAGTCCTTGATTTACAACAGTTCATATAGTGACTTATGACTGTTTTTCACACTTATGACTGTTGCGACATCCCCATGGATACATGATTAAAGTTCGGACTCTTGACAATTGACTTATATTTATGATGGTCTTCCCACTCAACCCTCTCATTATGTACTATATTCTCTACTCGGTATTTCAGGAAACAAAGCAAACATGAAAGGAGACAGTGGGCATCTCTGTTTTGTCCTCTTTTTTTAATATCTTACAGGATTTTGCTAGATGTCCGTGAACAATTATTTGTGCTTTCTGTGAAGTGTAAATCGATCTTACCCCATTTTATAAAATTACCTCCAAAAATCACAGTTATCACAGCTTAACAGCTCAAATTGTCAAAGGCCTTCCCTGCATCTAAGAAAATCAATGTGGCTTGCTTTTCATTATGAGAAATATTAGAACATTTCTAATATTATTCTTTAACTGTCTTTTAGGTAAAAATCCACACTGATCCTTATGAATAAACTCTTGCAAAATTATTTTCAGTCTATCAGCTGGAATCGTTGGAAGCAACTTGTAGTCATTATTCAATTTTTTTTTTTTTTTTTTAAATTGATTTATATGCCGCCCTTCTCCGAAGACTCAGGGCGGCTTACAATGTGCTCAGCAATAGCCTTCATCCTTTTGTATATTTATACAAAGTCAGCTTATTGCCCCCACAAACTGGGTCCTCATTTCACCTACCTTAGAAAGGATGGAAGGCTGAGTCAACCTTGAGCCTTGGCGAGATTCGAACCCTGCAGTAATTGCAGGCAGCTGGTCTTAATAAGCTTAATAACAGGGTGCCTTAAACCCCTGTACTACCAAGTACCAAGTATAATGATCTGGTTAAAGTCAAAGCTTGTCCTTCTCTAGATATGAATAATAATAATAATAATAATAATAATAATAATAATAATAATAATAATAATAATAATAATAATAATAATAATAATATTTAGAAATTCTAAATTTGCCGGACTTGAACATTTTGACTCTACAAAAAACCACCTTACTCGGAACAGCTTACATCCTCCGACGATACCTTAACAGTTCCTAGGTCCTTGGTTAGGACTCGAGCTGCTGAGCTATTATTAACCAGCCTCAAAGGCTGTGAATCTCACTAAAGATTAAATAATAATAATAATAATAATAATAATAATAATAATAATAATAATAATAATAATAATAATAATAATAATAATAATTTTATTTATATACCGCCGTCCTCCCGAAGTACTCGGGGCGGTGTACAGCCAGAATTAAAATACAAATATACAAATATACAATATCTAGTTAAAATTAATTAAAATCATTAAATAGTTTTGGCCGAATTTTAAAACCCAAAATTAAAACCCAATTTAAAATCAATCAATTTGACAGCCTCGCCTGTCGGAACAGTAGGGTCTTGAGGGCACAGCGAAAATGCTATACAGGTAGTCCTCAATTTACGACCACAATAGAGCCCCAAATTTCTGTTGCTGTGAGGCATTTATTAAATGAGTTCTGCCCCATTTTACAACCTATCTATGCCACAGCTGTTAAATGAAACACTGTGGTTGTTAAGTTAGTAACATGGTTGTTAACTGAATATGGCTTCCCCACTGCTTGTCAGGTGGTCGGAAAACAGGTTCACATAATCCGAGGACCCTGCAACCTTCATAAATAGATGTGTCAGCTTTGGAAGCCATATTAGGCCAGAAGTTCCAATGCTGCCACCTTCTCATGTGTGGGAAAGTAGGAGAGAGGGTTGGTAGACATGACAGCATTCTTCCTGTCGGTCAAGGTCAGGACGATCCAGCATCTGGAGAAGGAGTGGTCAGGGGGCTGGATCAGGATGGAACGGACGTTGATTGGAGCATGTGACTGACTGGGTTGAAAACAGGGTGGATAAAAATCAATGATTTTTTTAAAAAAATCAAAAAAATCGAATTTTTTTAATTTAAATCGGATTTTTTTTTATTTAAATCGGATTTTTTTGATTTTTATCAAATTTATTTTAATAAAAAACTTTTGGGGTAAAAAATCTATGGTAAGATAGTTTTCTATTTAAGATACATAAATAATTTAGTTTATTCAGCATGAAATGGAGCTTAGTTGTGTAGCATGAGGCTGTATATTCTGCAACACTGGGACTATCGGTGAGTCAACAGTGGGTCAAAGGAGTAGCAGAGATGACAGTTGCTCTTTAAAAATTGTGATTTAAATCGAGCTGATTTAAATCAAGCCTTTTTACTAGTGATTTAAATCACGATTTAAATTGTGATTTAAATCAACTCGATTTAAATCAAATCCACCCTGGTCAAAGGAATAGCAGAGATGACAGTTGCTCTTTAAAAATTATGATTTAAATCGAGTTGATTTAAATCAAGCCTTTTTACTAGTGATTTAAATCATGATTTAAATTGTGATTTAAATCAACTTGATTTAAATCAAATCCACCCTGGTCAAAGGAGTAGCAGAGATGACAGTTGCTCTTTAAAAATTATGATTTAAATCGAGTTGATTTAAATCAAGCCTTTTTACTAGTGATTTAAATCATGATTTAAATTGTGATTTAAATCAACTCGATTTAAATCAAATCCACCCTGGTCAAAGGAATAGCAGAGATGACAGTTGCTCTTTAAAAATTATGATTTAAATCAAGTTGATTTAAATCAAGCCTTTTTACTAGTGATTTAAATCATGATTTAAATTGTGATTTAAATCAACTCGATTTAAATCAAATCCACCCTGGTCAAAGGAGTAGGAGAGATGACAGTTGCTCTTTAAAAATTATGATTTAAATCGAGTTGATTTAAATCAAGCCTTTTTACTAGTGATTTAAATCACGATTTAAATTGTGATTTAAATCAACTCGATTTAAATCAAATCCACCCTGGTCAAAGGAGTAGGAGAGATGACAGTTGCTCTTTAAAAATTATGATTTAAATCGAGTTGATTTAAATCAAGCCTTTTTACTAGTGATTTAAATCATGATTTAAATCAAATCCACCCTGGTTGAAAAGGGGATGGTTTTGGGAGCTTTGACTTACTGAAGGAAAGCCCGGGCTTTTCAGATTCGGGATTTCCCAGATGTGCCAGTTTGCCTATTCTAGTAAAGAGGATTTTGGAAAATGCTTGCTTCCGCGTCTTTACTTGGAGTGGGGGGTTTTCTGGAACACTGACAAGATGCCCATTGCCAAGATACCAAATTTTGATCATGTGACCAAGGGGATGCTGTAATGGTTGTGTGGAAGATAGTCATAAGTCAGTTTTTTTCAATGCTGTTGTAACTTCAAATGATCGTTAAATGAACTGTTGTACGTCAAGGACTACCTCTAGCAGCCTCTTTCCTACTCTCTGCAATACAGTGAATTAAGTTTCGCAGTAGCATTTTAATACAAGACTGAGGCTTGCATTGAGATTAATGCAAGTAGTTCTCAACATGTGACCACAAATAAGCCCAGAATTACAGTAGAGTAAATCATCGTGATCATTAAACCAGATGCCCAATGACTTGCTCAATGACTGCAATTCTGGCAATTCTTCCATGTTGCGGTTATTAAGCGACTGCACAAATCATTAAATGGAATGCAGGATCCTTTTAGTGCCGAGGGAGATCTTGAGAGCAGAATGGGACAACTCTCCACAGGACAATTTAACAATTCAATTTAATTATTTAAATTTTTTTAAAAAAATATTTTAATTTTTGCCATTCACATTTCATTCTGTCTCTCCTTTTGCATCCTTCCTTTAATGATTCTAGTCCACCATTTCTTTGATATTAATGTTGTCCCATGGCAAGTTGTCCCATACGAATTGTCATAGACCCCCTTGGGGGGGCCCCTTGAAGACCCAGTATGCACTTTTTTCTGGCCCAAATCCCCACCACAGTATCCCCTTCCCAGTAAAGAGGTAGCCTACATGGTGTTGCAAAAAAGATCAGGCATGGTCACATAATGACCCACTTAATGACCAGCATAACTTACAATCATAATTGTAAAGTCTATTATGTAAGTCCAGGACTACCTCTACTGAGCAACAGAGATTATGAACAGACCTATCGTAATAAAGGAAATTTCTGACGCTATAAAAGAGACTAAACTACCTTAGCATCAAGCTGTGTAATGAGACAAAGCTTTTGAAGGATGAATTGGATCATTATACTATATGCAATTTATTTTGAAAACTTTTTATTTATTTATTTTTATTTATTTATTAAATTTATATACCGCCCTATTCCTGAGGGACTCAGGGCGGTGAACAGCGAACGATAAAAAATACATGTAATACAAACGTTAATTAAAAAAACCAATTAAAATATACTAAACACTCTGGTCCTAGATAATTCAAGACATCCCAGTTTAAAATAAAATCAAAAAGCAATATAAAGGGAAAGTTAGGCCAGGCCGGCCTGCTGAAACAGGAATGTTTTGAGGGCACGGCGGAAAGTGCGCAGATCCGGAATCTTCTGTATCTCTGGGGGGGAGCTCGTTCCAGATGGTGGGTGCCCCCACAGAAAAGGCTCTCACCCTGGGGGACGCCAGTCGACACTGTTTGGCTGATGGCACCCTGAGAAGCCCCTCTCTATGGGAGCGTACTGGGCAGTGAGAGGTTATTGGTGGCAGAAGGCGGTCTCGTAAGTACCCCTTTTAGGCTAATGAGCAGAGTTAAAAGGCAAGTTTCAAACAATGTCACAAACCTGAATGTAATCAATCTTTGGAGAGAGACACCGAGGTGAAATTTAATACATTAGATCAGGAGTGAAATGCTCCCAGTTTGGACCTGATCACCCGATCTGCTAGCGATGGAGGCGGGTGGTTCAGAGAACCGGTAGCAAAAATCCCTGCCCCCCTCCTCCATGCCCAGCTGAGCCGCGTGATCATCAGAGGCTTTTTTTTTTTACTTTTAAAAGCATTTTTTCTACAACCTCTTCCACCGAAAAAATGCTTTTAAAAATAATAAAAAAAAGCCTCTGATGATCACGCGGCTCAGCTGGGATCATCAAAGGCTTTTAAAAGAAAAAAAAGCCTCTGCCAATCAGGCAACTCAGCTTGGATTGTCAGAGCCTTTTGAAAGCATTTTTTTACATTTACACAAAAAATGTGAACTTATGACCATTTTTCACAGTTACGACCCTTGCAGCATCCCCATGATCCAGTGATCAAAATTCAGACACTTGGCAACTGGCTCATATTTATGATGGCTGTAGTATCCTAAGATCACATGATCACTTTTTGTGACCTTCTGACAAGCAAAGTCAACAGGGAAGCCAGATTCATTTAACAACCGTGTTCCTAACTTAACAACTGCAGTGATTCATTTAACAACTACAGCAAAAAAGGTCGCAAATGAGGCAAAATTCACTTAGCAAATGTCTCACTTAAAAACAGAAATTTTGGGCTCAATTGTGGTCATAAATCAAGGACTGCCTGTACTATGGTTCATACTCTGCCCAAATTCTAGCCCAAACTCTCTTTCACTGAACCCCTTTTAGTTCCCCACTATATGGAAAAATTAAAAACTTATTTTAGGGTCCCTTGGCCTGTGGCAAAAGATCAGCCATTGGGGTTAGCACCTTGCTTTCCAATGTGGTGCATTTATTCTTACTATGCAAACATAATGAAAGTGCTTCTAAAATTAGGAACTTAAAAAACGAGAGCGAGAGAGAGAGAGAGAGAGAGAAAGGGAGAGTGGGAAAGAGGTACATTTTGTTCTTTGTATTGTTATATTTATACCTTCCAGGACATCCTAGCTTCAATGCAGAGGTGCTTATTCAGAAAGGAGAACTAGGACAGCCGTAATTACAATGCAAAGGTGTTTTAGTTCATGGGTCTTGGACGGACCCCTAGTTTATAGGTAGTCCTTGACTTACAACAGTTTGTTTAGTGACCATTCAAAGTTACAATGGTTCTGAAAAAAGTGACTTGGGGACATTATTCACACTTACAACCGTTGCAGCATCCCCATGGTCATGTGATCAAAATTCAGATGCTTGGCAAGTGACTCATATTTATGACGGTTGCACTATCCTGGGGTCATGTGATCCCCTTTTGCAACTTTCTGTCAAGCAGAGTGAATGAGGAAGCCAGATTCACTTAACAACCATGCTACTAACTGCAAAGATTCATTTAACAACTGTGTCTAGAGGGGTTGTAAAATGAGGCAAAACTCATTTAACAAATGTCTCCCTTAGGAGCAGAAATTTGGAGCTCATTTCTGGTCGTAAGTTGAGGACTGCCTATATTCCAGAATGAAGTTGTGTTCTCACTTGCCACAAAGAACAAAATCCAAAACCACTTCTGGGGGAATCTTTAATGTATTAACCAGGGCAATAAAAGGAATTTTAAAAAATCCAATGCTTTTCTATCCCTTCTTATTGAAATTGATGATAGGGAATTTGCACTGAATTTTCTTTCAGAGAGTTCAGTGCAAATGAAAGACTTTAATGAAGTCTTTCATTCGCGTATTCTAACTCTTTTTTTAATGATAAGATGGCCAGCAGATCTGCAGGCAGAGACTTTCTTTCAAGCTCTGTTTTCCTAGCTTCCTCTGCTTAAATCCCATGGGAAAAAAAGTTTTGAGAGCAGTTATTCCCATGGGGCTTTCTCAATTTGAAAAGCATAGCATTTAGGAATATTTTAATGTGGTAAGAAGATCTGTCATTGAAATAAACTCTCTAATAGCCCTTTCACTCTTCCAGCAGTGAAATCAGCTCAGAAAAACACAATCAGAAGAAATTCAAAAGAATTTCTCAAGCACTCTGAAAATAAACATAAAAAATAAAGTCTCGTTGTAGGAGAAATTTATTGGGAAACGGCAAAGCGTTGACTGTTTCTTAACTATTTTTCATTGCTATTCTCTTCAGTCCTGGTGGCCCAATATTCTAACCAAGCATAGGTTATCCTCAACTTACAATTCAGCCAAACATTTCCATTGCTAAGCAAGACAATTGTTAAGTGAGTTTTGCCCTGTTTTATGACCTTTTCTGCCACAGTTAAGTGAATCATTGTAGTTGTTAAACGAATCATGTGGTCATTAAGTGAGTCCTGCTTCCCCCATTGGTTTTGCTTGCCAAAAGCTGACTGGGAAGGCTACAAATGGTGATTCCATGACCCAGGACATTGCAACATATCATAAGTACATGCCAGTTGCCAAGTGCCCAAATTTTGGTCAGGTGTCCATGAGAATGCTGCAATGGTTGTAAGTGTGAAAAATTGTTATAAGTCATTTTTTTCAGCTGTATGTTGAGGAATATCTTTATTCCAGACTTCTCCAGTTTGTATCCTGCAGCTGTATTTATTGGCAATCATGAGGAAATACCAGAAACTCTTGATTTGTTATACTCAGTGAATCACTTCAAAAGAATGCAAGGATTTCACCATGGGTGCCTATTATGTTTTATCTGTGAAGCCTTAAATATCCAAATACCAGCTCAGAATCTCATGTATTGTGACTTGGCGACTGCTGCTTCCCATAATTTGTTGCCTTCTCTGTGTTTAATCATGAAAATAAAGTTTAAGAACTCTTGCACGTCAGTGTGATCCGAATTCCACTTGATTTGAAGTGTCGCTGTGACTATACATCTACCAGGAAGGCAATCATAATTACAGGTAGTCCTTGACTTACAACCAATCATTTAGTGACTGTTCGAGTACAACAGCACTGAAAAAAAGTGACTTAGGACCAATTTCCACACTTTTCAGCATCCCCATGGTCATGTGATCAAATATCAGAAACTGGAATGTATTTATAACATGCACTCTCCTGGGTCAGGTAATCACCATTTGCAACCTTACCAATCGGCTTTTGACAAGCAAAGTCAATGGGGGAATCCAGATTTGCTTAATGAATGAATGATTCACTTAACAACTGCAGAAATTCACTTAACAACTGCAGCAAGGAAGGTCGTAAAATGGGACAAAACTCACACAACTGTCTTGCTTAGCAATGGAAATATTGGGGGCAATTGTGATCCTAAGTCCAGGACTACTTGTATTATAAAGAAGTTTGGGCTAACAAACTTCAAACCCACAATAACAGCACCTCACCCATTTTCTTTATAGTTTTCAAAACTGCTTCAATTCATCCAACAGACTGATGTTAAACCAGCAGGCAGCAGGAGTGAGAGTCATTGTAAATAGGAAATCCACAATGCTAAAATAGCTGTGTAAGTAAGATACAGAATATCTTTCACAATTAGCTGCCAAATTTTGTGGTTCTGAAATACACCCTGGAGAGGAGCAAAAAGGTGCTTATATTTTTTTGAATTGATAAAACTGCTTCTTTCTAATCAAAAGGAAGAATAGTTGATGCCCATTGCTAAATTTTAAGCCATAAACCATCACACAGATAATATGTATCATCTGAAGCAATATATAGGTAATCCTCGACTTACAATAATTTGTTTAGCAACTGTTCAAATTATATAACAGCACTGAAAAAATTGACTTGTAACACCATCACATTTATGACCGCTGAAGCATTCCCATGATCATGTGATCAGAGTTTGGGTAGTTTGCAATCAGCATATATTTATGACAGTTGATGTCCCGTGGCCATGTGATCTCCATTTGCGACCTTCCCAGTAGCTTCTGACAAGCCAAGTCAATGGGAGAAGCCGGATTTGTTTAAGAATTAATTAGTGGAACAAGTTGCCTCCAGAAGTTGTGGTTGCACCAACACTGGAGGTTTTTAAGAAGAGATTGGATAACTAGTTGTCTGAAATGGTATAAGGTTTCCAGCTTTAGCAGGAGGTTGGACTAGAAGACCTCCAAGGTCCCTTCCATTTCTGTTATTCCCTCCTGGGTCTGAAGGCTACTATTTTGTATCCTGCATTTCAAGGTGATTTTGAACTTTCCATCAGCTACTTAAAACACAGTTATGTCTCCTATTCCTCTCTTCCTAAGTCTAAACTTTAGGTGTGTCAGGAGCAATCCTGTGGGGAGGGGGCTGTAAAAGAGTTAAAAATGGAGGCCACATGATCAGGTGCATCACACTTGTGATCAAGCTGATGGGCTGGAATCAAGTTGGCAAAACTCCTTTGACTTAACAGCCTTTAGAGTTAAAAACCAAATCCCCCAACAGCAGTTTTTTTATGCTGAGTTCTTGTGAATAATTACTATTAATCTTCTCATCGTTCCTCTCACCCATCTCCTCCCACTTATGACTGTAACCTTGTTGCTGGTATCCTTAAGATTTATATTGACTGTTTCCCTATGACTATCATTAAGTGTTGTACCTTATGATTCTTGACGAATGTATCTTTTCTTTTATGTACACTGAGAGCGTATGCACCAAAAACAAATTCCTTGTGTGTCCAATCACACTTGGCCAATAAAGAATTCTATTCTATTCTATTCTATTCTATTCTATTCTATTCTATTCTATTCTATTCTATTCTATTCTATTCTATTCTATAAGAACATTTTGCTTGACCTATCCATTTTCTGTGTTGATCACAATTATCTCCTAGTCTGCTCTGAGGGCTGTTTAAAAACTGTTTGCAAATATATTGAGTTTGTTTTACTTCTGCACCAAGTAAAGTTTGCAAAGTTCTTAATTGACGGGACTTAGACTTTCTGCTCTGCATATAATCAGTGATAACTATAAAAGTGGGAGGATTTTTCAAGGTTATTTTTTTCAGTCACACACAGATACACATACACTATTCGCTTTTTAATCAAGCAATACACAAAATGCAGAAAATGAGTAACTTGAACAAAATAAATTCAGGAAACAAAAAAAAATCTTTAAAAAAATCTAGTTTATACCCAGAGCAATGTCCATATTTTCTATTTTTCTATTCTTCCAACTATTCTTGTTTCTGTTATCATAATATACCATTTCTTCATTGTAATTTGAACTTCTCACTTCTTTGTTTTTCTCATCAACTTCATGGAGCAACAGCTTCTAGAAAGTTTTCATGCTCTTGACCCATTCACTCTTCCTTTATAATTTTTTTCCATGCTCTCCTAATTTATTCTCTCTGCATAACTAAACAATTTCAATACATTTCTTTCATATTGGAAGTCAGATGTGTATTCAATCCATTTTGTTCTAGCACCTTCCTCCTTGACTCCATGTCTTCTGGATTTAGCTTACAGATTTCTTAAGCATCGTATTTCCATTTTTATATATCTTCTGTTAGACTTAATTCTCATTTCCTATAATAGAAGGATGCTGCTACTGTACACAGAACCACTTATGTTCTTCAAATATTCATGTCTTGCAACCATTCACATCTACCAAGACCTTTCTACAGCACTTGATACCTTCTGATGCCCTATTCAGGCATTTGAAGAAAGAAAATATTTTCAAAGCACAGTTGCCATGGAAGATATGATTCATCTCTGAAGGACAAATCTCTTGCCCTGAAAATTTTGCTCAGTGATGTCTTCCAGAATGACTATGGTGGGAGCTGAGTTAGACCACCTGCAGGTCTACACCTACCCTACTTCTGAAGCAGAATTGATCACAAGATGTTAATTCCAAAAAAGGATGGTCTTTTCTCTGCTTACTGCAATGGTTCAAAATTTTTTATCCCATCTAAGCAGGTGTCTACTTCACATATGTACCACTTAGAAAATCCTACTCGGCTCTTTTTTATATAAGCATTTTAAGAGCTCCCCTCCCTTTTTGTAACTGCGTAACTTTATCCCAGCACACCTGCACTTATATAGAAGGTGCTTTTTTCATTCTAGGTATCATTTATCATAGGCTATTTGTGTTCCATTGTGATGTTTTACAATCTGCATGCACCCACGTAGCAAACCCAGGAGCCTGCACTTTCTGTCACTCGGATGTTTTGCTTTTATTTTTGAGTAGTCTACCTTGGAGACACGGTGTCTAATGTTTAGAAAGAACAAACCATTTATGTGTTGAGCCTGATCACTTCACTTATATTGCCACTTCTGATGCTCTTATGATGAACATTTTTTTTTTTAAATTGCTAGGATACATTGCCCAGTTTCTACACTAATATCTGCATTGTTCTAATACTAATGTTCTTCTGAAATGGCGTGGCTCAAAGATTCTAGTATTACTGAAAAGAGGATCAACCTCAAATCTGTTTTGAAATTAATTTCCCAGATCTTTTCTAAATGTCGGCAGAAGTGAGCCAGCTCTAAATTGGGTTTGAAGTTCCTGATTCCTGAAAAAGGAGGAAAGATCCAGAGCCACAACATCTAGATGGGACATCCTTTCTGAGAACCATAATAAAAAAGGCATAATATGAAACGAAGAAGGTAAAAATTGAAATGGCTCACTGTATAGGAGAAGAGCAGGAAGAGCTGGCGAGGGGGGCAGTGATGGGTTGCTACTGGTTTGCCCTGGATCTGGCCGCAGGCTCCGCCCACTCGCCTGGATGTGCACCCACAAGCAAACCGCCCACTCGCATCATGTGCGCCCACAAGCAAACCGGGAGTGATGGGTTTTGAAACCTGCCCCTGCTTGGGAGTGGGGCATTAACATGTCATTAGCTTAGTGTCCTTATGTGGCCACAAACAATTCAAGTCCAGGCTCCTTTGAATTCCTTTGACCCTTATCTAGGACCAATTCAGTGCTAACTATTAGTTGGCTAAATTAATGTCAGGCACAAAGAATTGGGACCATATGTTAATCATAGAAAATGTATTTAAATCTATATATAAGAATCTAGTCAACCAACGGGTAGCACTGAATTGGTGCTAGATAAGGATCAATTCCAGGCAGACTGAATTATGGATCATTTGTGGCAACATAAGGCTTCTAAGCTGATTACTCCCCCACCCCCCAACTCTACCTGTACTTTCATATATTGCTACTGATAAGCATTGATTGGATATTTTTACATAATTTCCACTGGAAACAAATCCCTGTGCAAATTCCTACACTGGGTGGTGGATACAGTTATCAAGGAGTGCTCGGGATGCCAAAGTTTAAACTTTGTTTCTGTCTCCAGGAATTTTGGGAATCATGAGATTTTACGAGTCATGGTAACTGGTCTACCAAATAACTGAGATGCATGACTTGAAATCTGAACCCCACTTGCGAAGTTTAATTTTATATGCCTGCAAGCAGCATGAAAATTTTCAGGAGGCCATTTTTGCTTTATTCTACTAATGGATGGAAACTCACCAAAGGGAGAACCAACCGAGAATTAAGGAGAAATTTCCTGACAGTGAGAACAATTAATTTCTTACTCTCTATCGAGCTCGTTTCAGTTATTTCAAATACAAATCTTTAAGAGACAGCCAGAATGGTTACCTACTTCTGTCAACAAATGTCCAGATAATGAAGTACTGCCTCACTTTATGTACAATCAGTACTCATCACAACTTGAATTTGTGAGGAGTAAAGCTGTGGGGAGTGAGGGGGGGGGAGGACCTGCTGCCTTGAATTGCATTATGGAATTAATGCAGATACAACTTTTTCTGTTGCTGTGGTTACTATTCTTATTTGGACAACTATGTACTCGGTTTACCCAAAAGAGAGACAGCTGTGAATTTAAAATGACCCCCTTCCCCCCATCCCTTGTAAACATTAGATAGACATCCTAGGCAGCACCAGTATTCTCATCATTCTCGCCTGGACTACTGCAACGCTCTCTACATGGGGCTCCCCTTGAGGAGCACTCGGAGGCTCCAACTGGTCCAGAATGCGGCCACGCGGGTGATCACAGGAGCGACATGGCGCTCCCATATAACACCTCTCCTGCGCGAGCTGCATTGGCTCCTGGTGGTCTTCCGGGTGCGCTTCAAGGTGTTGGTTCTCACCTTTAAAGCGCTCCATGGCTTAGGGCCAGGGTATTTACGAGACCGCCTTCTGCTACCGATAACCTCCCACCGGCCAATACGCTCTCACAGAGAGGGCCTCCTCAGGGTGCCTTCGGTCAAGCAATGTCGGCTGGCGGCCCCCAGGGGGAGAGCCTTCTCTGTGGGAGCACCCGCCCTCTGGAACGAGCTACCTCCCGGAATACGACTGATCCCGGATCTCCGCACTTTCCGTAAGGCCCTGAAGACGTTTTTATTTCAGCAAGCCGGCCTGGCCTGAATAGGTTTTATGGGTTAGTTTTTAATTGTATAGCTTGGGGTTTTAAACTGGGAGGCCGATTAATTTAATTTATTTTTAGTTATCTTAACTTTTATATTGTATGCTATTTTAATTTTCGGCTGTTCACTGCCCTGAGTCCCTTCGGGGAGAAGGGCGGTATATAAATTCAATAAATAAATAAATATATCATGCCAGCTTCAGGTTGACAACTCCATTTAAAGCAATTTGGGAGATTTTCCTCCTGTGCATAAATGTATACTTGCCTCCCCAGGACAACTGAAGATATTTGCTACCTTTATAATACCTAACATAGGGTGCATGTGAGTGTATGTGTGGGGGGGGGAGGGGAGAGATACTTATTGCAAAAAAACAACAACAACAACAACAAAAACAAATTCCTATGCAAATTCCTGCACTGGATGGGTGATTATGGGACAGGCTAGATACCAAAATTTAGGTTAGTTTCTACATCCAGGAATTTTGGGAGTCATCAGATTTTGAGTTATTTGCAAAAAAAAAAAAAAAAAAAAAGAGCCAGTTTGGTCTAGTGATTAAGGTACCAGGCTGGAAACCAGGAGACTGTAAGTTCTAGTTCCACCTTAGGTATGAAAGCTGGCTGGATGACTTTGGGCCAATCACCAGGAGCAATGAGTTCTAGTCCTGCGTTTGGCATGAAAGCCAGCTAAGGGACATTGGGCCAATCTCCAAGAGACTGGAAGTTCTACTCCCACCTTAGACATCAAAGTTGGCTGGGTGACTTTGGGCCAATCACCAGGCGATGGTGAGTTCTAGTTGTGCCTTCGACATAAAAGCCAGCTAAAGGACTTTGGGCCAATCATCCAAAGACAGTAAGTTCTATTCCCACCTTCGGCATAAAAGCCAGCTGGGTAAACTTGGGCCAGTCACTCTCTCACACGGTTCTTTGTTGTGGGGAAAATAGGAGGAGGAAGTTGTGTTGGATATGTTCATCTTTTGAGTATTTATTTATTTATTTATTTATTTATTTATTTATTTATTTATTTATTTATTTATTTATTTATTTATTTATTTATTTATTTATTTATTTGCATTTCTATGCTGCCCAACTCCCAAGGGACTCTGGGCAGCTTACAACAGAGAATAAAATAATGCAACAATATCCCATACAAAAGTTAAAAGAGGACATTAAAACATTAAAACGTTAAAACACATACACTCCAATTTGTGGCCGGGTCTCGCAAGGTCATATAACGAGATCAACGGCCCCAGGCCTGCCGGAAGAGCCAGGTCTTCACCACTTTCCGGAAGGCTCACAGTGCCTCTGTCAGCGAAAACAGAGCTTGTGAGGGCTGTAGGTGGCCCTCCCAAGCTCTGTTTTCGCTGGCAGAGGGTTACAGGAGACCGTTGCAGCTGAAAATGGAACTCAGGAGCCCGTTTTCACTGGCAGAGCGCTCAGCCACCACAGGCGCCCCCCGATACGAGTGACGTTGAGCCGGCCATGCCCACCCTGGCCACGCCCACCCCGGTCCTCTGAGGTCAAACACAACCCTGATGCGGCCCTCAATAAAATCGAGTTTGACATCCCTGGGCTAGGGAGTTCATTTCTTTCCTCCCACCTTATTTTAAATATTTATTTTGCAGTGAAGTCACTATCCCATGTTTTTCACAACTTAAAGTTAGGCTGTTAGTTTACAATTCCACAACCAGTAACCAAGTACAGGAAGTCCTCGATTTGCAACCACAATGGGCCCCAAAATTTCCATTGTTAAGGAATGAAAATTTTTTTATTTAAAAGTTTTTTATTTTGAAAACATTAAAAACAAGACACAAACACACAACATTTATATACATATCACTTTTCCCTACAGCTACTTCAAAGTGCTCCTTTCTTACTATTTACATCTATTCACACACATTTTAACTTTATCTTATTCAACAATTTATTTTCCATCATTCTTTCTTTCGTCTAGATTGTACTTTGATCTTCAACATTTTTTCTCCCCTCTCTCCTTTATTCCTCTTTCTCATTTTTCCTATTCTCCAACCATTCATACCACCTACACCATACTTTGTAATATTCTATATCCTCTTTCTCCTTGATTTCTTTTGTTAATTTGTCCATCTCTGCACACTCTAAGATTTTCCTAATTAAATCTTCTTCTGATGGTATGCAATTGTTAAATGAGTTGCACCTGATTTTACAATCTTTTTCGCCACAGTTGTTAAGTGAATCACTGCAGTTGTTAAGTAAATAATGTGGTTGTTAAGTGAATCTGGATTCCGTCATTGACTCTGCTTGTCAGAAGCCAGATGGAAGTTATAAATGGTTATCACATGACCCCAGGACAGTGCAATGTGATATAAATACTATTGCTTAGCACATTGTAAGCCGCCCTGAGTCTCCAGAGAAGGGCGGCATATAAATCAAATTTTAAAAAAATAAAATAATACATGCCAGTTGCCAAGCGCCCAAATTTTGATCACATGGCCATGGGGATGCTGCAACAGGCATCAAGTGTGAAAAGTGGCCATGTCACTTTATTCAGTATTGTAACTATGAATGGTTATTTATTTATTTATTTATTTATTTATTTATTTATTTATTTATTTATTTATTTATTTATTATATTTCTATACCGCCTTTTTCCCGTAGGACTCAAGGCGGTGTACAGTCAAGAAAAATATAGACACACAAACATCATAAAATTGCTAATTAAAATTGTTACTTAGTTTGGTCAATTAAATAAAACCCAGAATTAGATAACATTTAAAAAATCATTCGTTATAAATTGATGTTTATAAAAAAAAAGATGTTGAGACTCTAGAAAGCTTGTGGAGAAGAGCAACAAAGATGATTAGGGGGCTGGAGGCTAAAAGATATGGAGAACAGTTGCTGCATTGGTTATGTCTAGTTTAGTGAAAAGAATGAGTAGGGGTGATAGCACTGTTCCAATATTTGAGGGGCTGCCACAAAGAAGAGGAAGCCAACCTGTTCTCCAAAGCACTCAAAAGGCAGGACAAGAAACAATGGATGGAAACTAATCAAGGAGAGAAACAATTTGGAACTAAGGAGAAACTTCCTGACAGTGAGGACAATTAATCAGTGGAACAACTTCCCTCCAGAAGTTTTAAATGCTCCAACACTGGAAGTTTTTAAGAAGAGGCTGGACAACCATTTGTCTGAAATGGTATAGAGCAGTGATGGCTAACCTTTTTGCCATTGTGTGCCAAAAGCAGGGGGAGTGTGGGGGATCACATGCACAAATGCCCATTCCCATAATTCTATGCACCCCATCCCACCCCCACATGTGCACACAACCCCCCCGCGCGTTCCCCCCTGCTTTTGGCACACAATGGCATGGTGGGCTCAGTAGGCCCGTTTTTCACCCTCCCTAGGCTCCAGAGGCTTTTTGGAGCCTGGGGAGGGCAAAAACGGCTTTCCCCAACCCCAACCCCCACCCCCAGAGGCCCTCTGGAGGCCAGAAACAGCCTGTTTCCTGACTTCCAGTGGGCCTAGAAGGCCTGAGAATTTGCTGGCATGTGCGCGCATGCACGCCGGAGCTGAGCTCACGTGCCCACTGATATGGCTCCGCGTGCCACCTGTGGCACGTGTGCCATAGGTTCGCCATCACGGGTATAGAGAGTTTCCTGCCTGAGCAGGAGGTTGAACTAGAAGACCTTACAACTTTGTTATTCTGTTCTGTTCTGAGGGCTATCTATACATAGCCAAGTGGAAGAAAATATGAAAAACAGAAAAACACATTTAGGAAGAAAAGGAGGAGGATTAAAGTCTGACATACACTTAATTATCTGGCTTTTCCTTCTGTAATTCTAAGGAAGACCTTTACTTAAATAAGATCTTGAGGTTCACCATACAGTGCAAACATACTCCCACCCCACCATTCCTTGGGGTCTGCCTTGCTCTTATCAAGCAGGATTGAAAATATCAAATAGTGGAGCCTACTCTTTTTATGGCATTTTTCCCCTGTTCTCTCCCAGCTTCAGCATTCTTCTCTGTCTCTCTTCCTCCTCATGCCAAAGAACCTGACAGATTTTTGCCAGAAGTTTGCAAACAAAGTTGACTCTTGAATTACAGGTTCCTCCTTGTTGCCAAACATCTTGGCACAGAAAGAGGGCTAATGACCACATGACTGCAAGGAATATAAATCCTTCCATTCTCTACCATTCAATCAGAACTGAAGAAGCTTCTTTGAGGAGAAGTGAATTGTCTTCTAGCAAAACAAGAAAATCCAGTTGCTTTTTGAAAGAAAGATGTACCTTTGGGACATCTTGGCCCAGAAGTGTAATATGTTGGTTTTCATGATTGCAACCAAACACTTTTTCTTCTCTCAGGGTATCATTTCACATCTGGAAAGTTTAAGATATTCCAATGGAACAGTGTTTTTCAACTTAGACAATCTGAAGATAGAGGCAGCCTTCAAATTACAAGCATTTGTGTAGTGATTGTTTGAAGTTACAATGGCACTGAAAAAAAGTGAATTTCATACTTATGACCATTGCAGCATACCCATGGCCACATGATCAGAATTCAAATGCTTGGCAACTAGTTCATATTTATGACAATCGCAGCATCCCAGCCTCATGTGATCGATCACCTTTTGCAACTTCTAATCAGCAAAATCAATGGGGGAGCCAGATTTTCTTTACCACATGTTACTAACTTAACAACTGCAGTGATTCACTTGACAACTGAGGCAAGAAAGGTGATAAAATGAGGCAAAACAGATGTAACAACTGTTTTGCTTAGCAATGGAAATGTTGGACTCAATTGTAGTCATAAGTCGAGGACTAGCTATAATCAGGTATCTCCTAACACAGATATACCTATGATATGTTAGGGATTCATGAAACCACAGGTCTATAGGAATTACTCCCTGGAAAATTGTGTGCTCCAAAGTTTAAGAAGTCAAAGAGGTATTATCCAACAAGTCAAGTCTCAACATGAGCTGTCACAAAAATTGTTCCACCATTTAGTTTTTCTAAGACAGAAACTTTTGTACTAAAAAAAAATCTTGACTTCCATCTAGATATAAATAGTACTGATCAAAGCTGATTGCAGAAACTGAGTAATAACCTGCTTCAAAGTACACCATTAGTCCTTAGTAAATCCGTTCTTTGCAGTAACCTAGCAGTAATTTAACTGTTTAGTTGCCACTGCGTTTGCACACTTGTAGGCTTTCTTTCTATTTTGAGTTGAGGCCATGGAGGATAGTCCTGACAAGATATTCGTGTTTGCTACAGATATTAAAGAGGTTAAATAATAATAATCCATGCTGGAGGACCACTCATCGCAAAGGCCCATGATATAAACTGACTTTTGATAATAATAAGGATTTCCTCTCTATATGCATTCTAACAAGAAATTAAACAGTACAGTAATGTCAATTATATGTTTCAATAAAAACACAAAATATGGAATAATAGCGTTGGAAGGAACCTTGGAGGTCTTCTAGTCCAACCCCCTGCTCAATTAGGAGACTGTATACCATTCCAGATCACTGGCTGTTTGGTCTTTTCTTTGAAACCTCCGCTGTAGGGGTGGGTTCTACTTAACTTTACTATTGGTTCGCAACGGGGCTGCGCACGCATCCATAGAAGCTTCCTGATGACATCAGGGTCAGTGGGCGGAGCCTCCCACCAGTTTTACTACCAGTTTTATAGAACCGGTCCGAACCGGGGCAACCCACCACTACTCCACTGATGAAGTACCCACAACTTCTGAAGGCAAGCTGTTCCACTGATTAATTTTTCTCACTGTCAGGAAATGTCTCCTTAATTCCAGGTTGCTTCTCTCCTTGATTAGTTTCCATCTGCTATTTCTTGTCCTGCCCTCAGGTGCTTTGGAGAATAGGTGGACCCCTCCTTCCCTGTGACAGTCCCTCAACTACTGGAAAATTGCTACAATCTACTGGAAGATTGTGGATTTATGTCCACAATTGGGCCCAAAGTTTATGTTGCTAAGTGAGACAATTGTTAAGTGAGTTTTGCCCCATTTTACAAACTTTCTTGCCACAGTTGTTAAGTGGATCACGGCAGTTTTTAAGTTACTAACAGTATTCTTAAATGAATCTGGCTTTCCCATTGACTTTGCTTGCCGAAAAGGCACAAAAGGGGATCACGTGACCCCAGGACATTGCAATTGTACCGTCATAAATGTGAACCAGTTGCCAAGCGTTTGAATCTTGATTACATGACCCTGGAGATGCAGGAACGGTTATCAGTATGAAAAATGGCCAGATGTCACTTTCTTTAGTGTCGGTGTAATTTCAAATGGTCATTAAATGAACTGTTATAAGTCAAGGGCTAATTGTACAGGGCTGGTTAGCCCCAGAAAGCACAGCCTTTTAATTAATTAATTTTATAATATTGGTTTTAATCATTCTTGCCTCTTTTTAAATTTTAACTTTTATAATGTTTCTATGTTTTAATAGTTTACTGTACACCACTCAGAGTCCCTCTGTAAGGAAGGTGGGCAGTTGCAAATGCGATAGATAGATAGATAGATAGATAGATAGATAGATAGATAGATAGATAGATAGATAGATGATGGATGGATAGATGGATAGATAGATACAAAGATAGATATAGATGATGATAGATGGATGAATGGATGGATGGATAGAAAGATGGATATAGTTGATAGATGATAGATAGATAGATAGATAGATAGATAGATAGATAGATAGATAGATAGATAGATGATGGATGGATAGATGGATAGATAGATACAAAAATAGATATAGATGATGATAAATGGATGAATGGATGGATGGAAAGAAAGATGGATATAGATGATGATAGATGATAGATAGATAGATAGATAGATAGATAGATAGATAGATAGATAGATAGATAGATATAGATGATGATAGATGATGATAGATAGATCAGACAGATAGACAGACAAAATAAAGTATATTTGCTTTACTGCTATTATTATTTATCTATCTATCTATCTATCTATCTATCTATCTATCTATCTATCTATCTATCTATCTATCTATCTATCTATCTATCACGTTTCTGAACTACCAATCTACCTCTAAGACAGGGATCCCCAATCCCCGGTCCATGGACTGGTACCAGGCCGCAGCTTGCCAGAAACCGGGCTGCCCAAACAGGATGCAGGCAGCATGGAAACCCCTCCAGTCCGCGGAAAAACTTCTCTCCACTGGTTCCTGGTGCCCAAAAGGTTGGAGGCCACTGCTCTAAGAGATATTAAACTTTTATACTTTGATAATACACTTTACAAAAACCATTTTTTCTTCTTAAAGTAATGGAAAAATAATAACAAAGCATAGCCTCCAGTTCCTGGGAAAAATAAAATGTGTGAAGATTAATTCTGGGAAAGTGAATTGAAAGCAATGCACAGCAGGGTTGTCGTAGAGACTCACATTAAGGACCATTTCAGACTTTCTTTGAAGCGAGATAATTTCTTGCTTTGCCTACTGTGACAATTTCCTCAATACCTCCAAGAATCTTCATAAACATACAAGGTTCCCTCCTATGGGCACATACACAATACAACTCAATAGGCTGAAAAAGTCTATCATGACTCAACTTCCCTATTTTAGCTGAGCACCGGATTGCTGGTCAAGCTTTGTTACTATTTCAATGACAGACCACTAAGTGAAGGGGGGGGGGAAATCCTATAAAAACCAACAGCCACAATGTTTGTACTGATGCCAAACAAACTTAATGTATTTATTTATTTAGGCATTTATGAAATCTCTAGGAACTCATCCTTACCCATCTCTTCCCTGGGCAGCCCCTTGGACCGCAAGGGGATCAAATCAGTTGATCCTAAAGGAAATCAACCTTGTTGTTTGCAAGGACAGATACTGAAGCTCAAACACTTTGGCCAGCAAGTGAGAAGAGAGGACTCATTAGAGAAGACCATGATGATGGGAAAGATGGATGGCAAAAGGAGAAGGAGATAGCATGGTGATGATTAGATAGTCGCATGGATGCAATGAACATGAATTTGAGGAAACTCTGGGAGACAACGGAGGACAGGGAAGCCTGGCAAGCTATGATCCATGGGGTTGTGAAGAATCGGACATAATTTAGTGACTGAACAACGACAATAACAACTCATGTTGCAAACTGCTGAACTAGTAAAGAGGACTCCTGGTTGAAGCATGTTGAACAGAGTCTTGAACTGACTCTGCTCAAGCTGAGTCCTCTAGGGAAGGAAATGATGTAAAGGGGCTTCACACACCAGTTGAGCTTTTCTTGATTAACAAGGACTTCCAGAGCAGAAGACTAGCAGACCACATCCATGAACAGCAATTGGCAATAAGAAGACATGATGAAAACTCCTGAATTGTACAATGCATGGACAGACTTAACCATGAGAAACTGTGACCATCCTAGACTAAGCAAGTCTAAAAACACCAGAGAATTCCTGGAAGTCTGGCATTCAAACAAATCAGCCATCAACAGGCACATACTGTAGAGATAAACAACACCTACATTTATTTTTATATTTATTTATATTTGAATTTATATACCACCCTTCTCCCCCTAGGGACTCAGGGCGGTGAACAGCCGAAATCAAAATACATACAATATAAAAGTTAAGATAGCTAAAATAAATTAAATCAATCGGCCCCCAATTTAAAACCCCAAAGCTATACAATTAAAAACTAACCCATAAAAAACCTATTCAGGCCAGGCTGGCTTGCTGAAATAAAAATGTCTTCAGGGCCTTATGGAAAGTGCGGAGATCCGGGATCAGTCGTATTCCGGGAGGTAGCTCGTTCCAGAGGGCGGGTGCTCCCACAGAGAAGGCTCTCCCCCTGGGGGCCGCCAGCCAACATTTCTTGACTGACAGCACCCTGAGGAGGCCCTCTCTGTGAGAGCGTATTGGCCGGTGGGAGGTTATCGGTAGCAGAAGGCGGTCTCGTAAATACCCTGGCCCTAAGCCATGGAGCGCTTTAAAGATGAGAACCAACACCTTGAAGTGCACCCGGAAGACCACCAGGAGCCAGTGCAGCTCGCGCAAGAGAGGTGTTATATGGGAGCGCCATGTCGCTCCCGTAATCACCCGCGCGGCCGCATTCTGGACCAGTTGGAGCCTCCGGGTGCTCCTCAAGGGGAGCCCCATGTAGAGAGCGTTACAGTAGTCCAGGCAGGAAGTGACGAGAGCATGAGTGACTATGCATAAGGAATCCCGATCCAGAAAGGGGCGCAACTGGCGTATCAAGCGAACCTGATAAAAAGCCCCCCATTTGAAAGAGCCAATCCAAAATCCCAAAAGGAAACAAGTCCCAAGTAGCTCCTCACCCAGATGAGCAGAGGTTAATTAATACCAAGATTAATACTAGAACAACAATCAAGCAGTAAACAGTACCAACTCAGACAAAAAAGTTAATAGTAAGCAACAGTCAAATTAAGGAACCACAAAACAACTCTCACCACACTGATAGTGCAAGCCACTAATATACAGTATAAAATGAGAGCAAATCCCACTCCCTCTATTGGTACTGAGGATGTTATTGTCAGATCTGCCATCACATTACTTCTGCCTTGTTCACTTTGATGGCAGCCTGTCATAAAGTATGGGGAGGGGGGATAGAGAAATACAAGGAGGGGGAGGATAGGAACCAGAAGTGCCAACCAGAGACAATGGTTGAACAATCCAAGGACACAGGCAGCGGGACTGAATGCAAACCCCCACCAAAGAGATGCCAAATTTTAGAACTGTTACCAAAACAACTGATTTTAACTTTACTGGGGACTAACAAGATGACCAGGGAGGAGGGCCTGGGAGAAGGGAAAATTACAGGCTTTATGCGGGAATCCTGAGATCTGGCTTTGCTTATGCTGTAACCACTTGGCTTTAGTAAAAGTATACCTTCCATTGCAAATGGAGTCGAGGGTCTTTCTTTCCTAAATGCCCAAGCCAGGATAGGCTTGACAGTTACCTACTTTAGTTTGGCAATGAAACATCTGCAAGAAATCACTGAAGCTGCCCCTGAAGCTTGAAGCTGAACTGTTTTTCAATTTACACTTTTTTGAGAAAAAAAAATGAAGGGGGGAAAACTGACTTCCACAACTGTCCATTTGAACATGTCACCAGGCTAGCACCAACAGAGATATTAAAAAAAAAACAGATTATAAATGTGATGACAATCATCTCTTGCTTGTGTCCCAGAATGTGCTTATTCACCTGCTACCTCTTGCTCTCCTTAGCTAAGCGGGATGTGTCTGGAGAATTTGCTTGGTTTAATGAGGTGTCCAAGGTGATGTAATACACTCCGACTACTCCTTATCTCAAAAGTTGCCTTGGGCTTTCTGGCTGCTTCCCAGCTCTCCTTTAAATATGCTTTTTCTACTGTCATAGCTATGTGCATATTTTCTTACTGTGCTCAAATAGCAATGGCAAAAGCAGTTCTATACTGCTTCATAGGACTTTACAGCCCTCTCTAAGCAGTTTAGAGTCAGCATCTTGCCGCCAAAAATCTGGATCCTCATTTTACTGACCTCGGAAGGATGAAAGACTGAGTCAACCTTGAGCTGGTGAGAATCAAACTGCTGGCAGTCGGCAGAATTAGTTTCAATACTGCATTCTAACCACTGTCCCACCAAGGCGCTAATACAGTAGGAAAGCTACTTGAGCTGAGGTGGCGCAGTGGTTAGAGTGCAGTACTGCAGCTACTTCAGCTGACTGCTAGTTCAGCAGATCAGCGGATCAAATCTCACTGGCTCAAGGTTGACTCAGCCTTCCATCCTTCCGAGGTGGGTAAAATGAGGACCCAGATTGTTAGGGGGCAATATGCTATTTAGTATACTGTTTTTGGTGTAAGCCGCCCAGAGTCCTCAGAGAGTGGGCGGCATAGAAATACGAATAATAAATAAATAAATAAATAAATAAATAAATAAATAAATAAATAAATAAATAAATAAATAAATAAATAAATAAATAAATAAATAAATAAATAAAGCTCGTATAGGGTGGAGCACTCAAATTCCTGCCCCCTTTTCATTTTTTTAAAAAGTGCAAAAGCTATACAAGTTTGTTTGTAAGGTAAATACTAAAGACAGAGTTGAAAATAAGGTAGTATGTTGCTTGGACAAAATACAGGTAGTCCTCCATTTACAACCATTCATTTAATGACCTTTCAAAGCTACGACAACGCTGAAAAAAGTGACTTATGATCATTTTTCACACTTATGACTGTTGAAACATCTCCATGGTCACACGATCAAAATTTGGATGCTTGGCAACTGGCATATATTTATGACCATTGCAGTGTCCTGGGGTCATGTGATCCCTTTCTGCAACTTTTTAATCAGCAAAGTCGATGGGGGAAGCCAGATTCATTTAACAACCGTGTTACTTAACTGCCATAATTCACTTAACAACAGCGACAAGAAAGTTTGTAAAATGGGACAAAACTGTCTTGCTTAGCAATTGGAGATTGGACCTAGTGGTATTAAGCCAGATAGCTAAATTAAAATCCCTCTGGTGAAATAATCAGTAGGATAAAGTGCTCATCCACAGCAGATGTACAAACAGTGAAACAAATTCTTAGCAGCCTAGACAAATAACAGCTGTTAGTTGGTGAGCTAAAAGGAAACCTTTCAGGCCCTTTTCTGAGCATCTGGGCATATCTGGGTGACCACAGCTGGAAACAGGAGACCAGGCTGAGTAAGACATTTGGACAGACCTTTCAAAACAATTCTTTTCCATTTCTGCTTGAATTCACTACATGCTTAAAAAAAAAAAAAAAAACAATTCAGTTTGGGGATGCTTCTGCTTTGATGATCCGAGAAGCAGGCAAACACTGAACGAGGATTCCAGCTGCAACGGTGCTGGGTTCTGACAGGAGGTACCAACCAGGGTTACTCTGGGCTCTGCTGTCCTTTCTGGGAGGCCCTTGGGAACACATGTTTGAGATCTCTTCCTCTGCAAAATTATCACCCATTAACCTTTTTGTCTGTATTTCTATTTCCATTTGAGGACAGCGAAGAAAGAGCATTTGGTCCAGGTGCAGATTCTGCAAAGATCAACTTTGGCTTGCAACTTTTGCTTTGAAAGCAAGTTCCCCCCCTTCCCCATCTTTCCCCCGCCCCCCCCCCTCTTTCCAAAGGAGTGCAAGCAGGCCAAGCAATTACAGTCCTGTGCTAGGAAAAGAGGCAGGTGCTTTCTCTCTCTAAACCCAAATATGGGTCAGAGCTACCCAGGTAGCAATCTAACACATACTGGAGGATGGGGAATTGAGATATCTTAAATAGTCTACTCCAAGGTTTTTCGGTTATATATTGAACCTAAGAACAACTCTGCTGGAGCAGGACAAAGGCCAATCCAATCGAGGTGCCTATGGGAGGCCCATAAATGAACACAAGCGTTTTTGTTTGTTTGTTTTGTTTGTTTGAATTTTCCAGGAAGTGGCATTCAGAGATGCCCATTAGGCACATTCAATGCCAGAAGGAACTGTGAGTGGCCACAAAAGGCAGGACAAAAATACGAGATGGATGATGAGGGTCTGGGTACTGCAGGGGGGTCAAATTGGATTTCATCGAGGGCTGGATCATCATCGTAGTTCTCCTCTGTGGGCTGTCCAAGGGGGGGCGGTTATTTATTTATTTATTTATTTATTTATTTATTTATTTATTTATTTATTTAATTTATTTATATACCGCCCTTCTCCCAAAGGGACTCAGGACGGTGTACAGCAACATAAAACCCAGAAATATAAAATTTAAAAAACAGTTCAAAAATATTAAATAGTTTGGCCCGTAATTAAAATAAACAACCCAATTTAAATAGTTTAAAAAACAATAAAATTTAAAAAATTAGGCCAGCCTGGCTTGTTGAAATAGAAGCGTCTTGAGGGCCTGGCGGAAGGTGCGCAAGTCGGAAATCCTCCGCATCTCGGGGGGGCAATTCGTTCCAGAGGGCAGGAGCCCCCACAGAGAAGCTCTCCCCCTGGAGGTCTCCAGCCAACATTGCTTGGCTGACGGCACCCGGAGGAGCCCCGCTCTGTGGGAGCGAGTTGGCCGGTGGGAGGCTATTGGTAGCAGCAGGCGGTCTTGTAAATATGGGACCAACGCCTCCTGCAGCATCCTGCTGGGCTCCCTGCACCCTTTTTTGGCCAGCAGAGTGCTGCAGGAGGCCATCCAGGCTGAAAACGGGACGACTGCCAGAGGCACCATGTGCCGGTCCTTTGCTATTTTCAGGCCATATATATATTTATATATATATTCTCCCTCAAGGAAGGTTTCTGGGTGGTGAGATAGCTTCTGTAACATCCTGATCCTTGACTGACTGAGTGAATTTAATTTAATTTGTCTGTCATCCATTCTCAAAGACTCTGAACAGCTGAGGGGAAATTCATTTCCAAAGGCTGAGAATGGCCCTACAAAATGCCTGCTTCCAAAGTCCTGACAGATGATGATCTCATGTAAATGAGTTCCAGAGAGAACTCATTTACCTATTTGATTTGACTGGACAGGCAGATTACTGCAGGAGAAGGTGATCCCACAGATACAGCTAGCTCTGGATTTACAACCATTTGCTAAGTGACCGTTCGAAGTTACAGCAGCACTAAAAAAAGTGACTTACAACTATTTTTCACATTTACAACCATTGCAGCATCCCCATGGTCATGAAATCAAAATTTGGACACCTGGCAACTGGTTCACATTTATGACGGTTGCAGTGTCCCAGGCAATGGTGGGATTCAATTTTTTTAACAACCGGTTCTGTGGGTGTGGCTTATTTGGGGGCGTGGCTTAGTGGTCATGTGACTGGATGGGTATGGCTTGTGGTCATGTGACTGGGTGGGCGTGGCTAGGTGGTCATGTGGCCGGGTGACCGCGGCTATGTGCATAAGGACTACTCAGAGGGCTGAAAAAAGTCATTTCTGACCGGTCCTCACACTTTTGACCAGTCCTCACACTTATGACCATCCTCACATTTATGCCCGTTGCATTCTTAACAACCGTGTCATTCATTTCACAACTGCTTCTCTTCACTACGGTGACAAGATAGGGTGCAAAACGTAAAATGTGAGAACAGTCGTAAGTGCGAGGACCGGTCAAAAGTGCAAGGACCGGTCAAAAATAACTTTTTCAGCCCTCTGAGTAGTCCATATGCACATAGGGACTACCCAGAGGGCTGAAAAAAGTGATTTCTGACAGGTCCTTGCACTTTTGACTGGTTTTCGCACTTATGACTGCTATTTATCTATCTATCTATCTATCTATCTATCTATCTATCTATCTATCTATTATTTATTTATTTATTTATTTATTTATTTATTTATTTATTTATTTATTTATTTATCGTATTTATATGCCGCCCTTCTCCCGTAGGACTTGGGAGTCCGTCTCCCGTAGGATTTATGCCCATTGCAGCATTCTTAACAAGAGTGTCACTCATTGCACAACTGTGGTGCTTCATGTGACCGATTGGGCGTGGCCAGGTGGTCATGTGGCATCGCTTCTTTGCCCTAATGACAGTTTGCTGCAATGGTCGTAAGTGTGAAAAACGGTCATAAGTCACTTTTTTCAGTGTTGAGTTACAACAGTTACTGTTGTAACTCAAGGATTACCTGTACAAAAATACAAGAAGCTTCTTTGCTTGCAAAAAGCTGCCCTAAATACCAATCATTAGATTAGAAATACCTACAAACTGGAGTTACAAATCAGGCAGGGTGCCAGAGCACCTTGAGGAATTAAAATAGTTAAAACGCAGTGATAACTATCAGCAGCCAACTCTTGCTCATAAAGTGAAACCCTTTAGCAGAGAGGTCATTTAAGCTCTCCAGAATGAAGCCAAGGAGCAAACAGAGTAGCTGTTGCTTGTTAAACCAATTACCAGAACAAATAGACACAGAAACTAGTCGGATTTCCGAAACTGCTTCTTTTCAGGAACAGAGATTAACATTTTTCCTTCCAAACAAAGCTGAACTGGGAAAATTATTCCAATAAACACAGGATTAAACATCACCAAGCACAGAATTAAACTTCAGCAAAAACCAGTTTTAGACCAAACGTCAGAACGGATATGTAAACTCACTTTTGAATGTCAATCTTTCTAGCTAGCCAAGAAGCCTTGCTGAATGTCACTCATCTTGGTTCCTTGTCATTAAAAGCTTCTGCTTCATTATTCAATTGTTTCTTCAAAGTGCTGATCATTGCACCCTGGCTGGAAAAACTCCTCCCAACAGTAAAAAGCTTAAAAAAAACCCTTCCCCTTTAAGAAAGTCAAGCAAAAAAAAAAAAAAAAAAACCTCAGAGAAGCTCCGGAACCGGAAGCGACAGTAAGTCTAGGCATACTGCCAAAAATGTAATAAGGGTTAATGGAGAGGCAGTTTCTGTAAGCAGGGCAATAAAGATTAGGCTAGGAAACAACACCAGAAAGTTGTAATTCCTTACAGAATTAACCCTGTAAAGTGGAAAAAAACAAAAGGAGATTTTTTCTAACAACCAGTTCTCCAAACTGCTTAACTACTTAACAACCAGTTCTACCGAACTGGTAGAATCCCACCTCTGGTCCCGGGATCATGCAACCTTCTGACAAGTAATGGGGAAAGCAGATTCACTTGACAACCATATTATTAATTTAACAACTGCACTGATTCACTGAACAACCAGGGTAAGAAAGGTGGTAAAATGAGGCAAAAGTCACTCAAAACTATCTTGCTTAGCAATAGAAGTTTTGGCTCAATTGTGGTCACAAGTCAAGGAAATACCTGTAATCTTGAATTGTTTGATGGCCTAAAGCTATATGGAGGGATTCAGTCTGAATCTATTTCTCCGCATCCAGGCCTATGTTGCATTGCCTGAATGGTCCATGAAATTAAATTACAGGTAGTCCTTGACTTTAGTGACCATGGAAAGTTACAACAGCACTGAAAAAAGTGACTTATTTTTCACACCTATGACCCTTGCAGCATCCCCATGGTCATGTAATCAAAATTCAGATGCTTGTTAATTGACTCATATTTATGACAGCTGCAGTGTCCTTGAGGTCATGTGATCCCCTTTTGTGACCTTCTGACAAGCAAAGTCAATGGGGAAGCTGAATTCATTTAACAACCGAGTTACTAATTTATCAACTGCAGAGATTCACTTCAAGAAAGGTCATATAATGGGGCAAAATCAGTGGAACGGCTTCCCTCTAGAAGTTGTGGGTGCTCCATCACGGGAGGATTTTAAGAGGAGATTGGAGAGCCATTTGTTCAGAATGGCATAGAGCTGTGATGGCAAACTATGGTATGCGTGTCACAGATGGGTGGGTATGTGAGCTCAGCTCCAGCAGCTGATTTTCAGGCCTTCTGGGCCCACTGGAAGTAGGGAAGCAGGCTGTTTCCTGCCTCCGGAGTGCCTCGTGGGAGGGTGGGAAAGGCCCGTTTCTCTCTCTCCCCAGGCTCCAGAGCCTTTCTAGGAGCCTGGGGAGGGCGAAAACGGCCTTACCCGAGGCCATCCAGAGGCCGGAAACTGCCTGTTTGCCAACTTCCGGTGGGTCCGGCCTCTGGGGGGTGGGTGGGGGGGAGGCCATTTTCATCCTCCCCAGGCTCCTAGAAAGGCTCTGGAGACTGGGGAAGAGCAAAAAACGGGCCTTCTGATCACATGGAAATTGGCAAACAGGCCGTTTCCGGCCTCCAGAGGGCCTCCGGGAGGAGGGGGAAGGCCGTTTTTGACCTCCCCAAACTCCTAGAAAGGCTCTGGAGCCTGGGCAGAGAAAAAAACGGGCCTACCAGGCCTACCGTGCCATTGCGTGTCAGGAGCGGGGGGAGCGGGGAGGTCACGTGCACATGTGCGGGGGTGGAGCACATAGAATTATTATGGGTGCGGGCACGCGTGCGCGCAACCCCCCTCCCCCCAGCTCCTGGCACGCAATGGCAAAAAGGTTGAGCGTGGGGGTTGGACAAGAAGATCTCCAAGGTCCCTTGCAACTCTGTTATTCCGCTATTCTATCTATTACATCCCATTCTATCTTTTTTCTTCCACTTATGTATAATTTGGCACACCCAGAAACTTGCTCATACATATGCCCAGACTTGAATTATTTTTAATTTGTTTTAACACTGCAGACTTCAGATACTTTATTTATTCTCTGACAGTGGGAGAAAAATGCTTGCTTGGAACAGGCAATCCCGAATGTGCTTGTTACACTATGAATGGGAAAATCCTTGCCCTGAATTAAAATCGTGCTAGTTTGCACCTGTTAGCTAGTTAGAAGTGGGAGAATATTACTGATAAAAAGGAAAATATTCACTTGCAGGAATGTGTAAGACAGTCTCTGCCTTCTCCCATTCTGCAAATTAAGAAGAAAGTATTATTTCAGACATGTTGTTTCTGCATCAAGTATGCCTATGCATGAGGTTTGCTTCCTGGAAGGTGAGAATATTTAACTATAAACCTCATCTCCAATGTTAATCTATTGCTTTCCAGCCATTCTGACCTACATATATAGGCGGGATATAGACAGCAGGAGTATTATTTTAATAAAACTCAGTTGCAACCTTTTCAGTTATGCAGAAATCTGTTTTCATCCACAGATACACAACTCTCTGTTTGCATTCCCCAAACCCAGACATACATAGAACTCATCAGCATTATTGCTTTATTTTAAGAGCTACGGTGGCTCAGTAGTTAAAATGCAGGCTGACTCTGCCCACTGCCTGCAGTTTGATCCTGAGCGGCTCAAGGTGGACTCCACCTTCCATCCTTTTGAGGTCAGTAAAATGAAGACTCAGATTGTTGGGGGCAATATGCTGACTCTGTAAACCACTTACACAGTGCTGTAAAGCATTATGAAGTGGTATATAAGTCTATGTACATGAAGAATGAATGATAGTTTATTTTCAAATACAGGTAGTCCTTGACTTACAACCATTGTTTAGTGAATGTTCAAAGTTACAAAGACACTGAAAAGAGTGACTTATAATGTTTTCACACTTATGACCGTTATAGCATTCCCATGATCATGTGATCAATTTCTGAGCGCCTGGCAACTAACACGTATTTATGACCATTGTATTGTTCTGGGGTTATGTGATTACTATTTGTAAGCTTTTCAGCCAGTTACTGACAAGCAAAGTGCGTGGGGGAATCCAGATTCACTTAACAACCACATGATTAATTTAATAACTGCAATGATTTGCTTAATAACTATGACAAAAATGTCTTAAAATGAGGCAAAACTCATTTATTTGTCATTTCATCTCTTTTATGTTTAAATTGATGTATCCTTACCAATAAAATGTAGCACAGAATACATTGTGAATCTTCGATGTCAATGTAGTGACTTCATCATTTAATGAAGGACTTTCCAATACCAATTAATATTATTAAACAAGAAATACCTATGAAAGTGGTTTGTGCATAAAAAATTATTTATATATACAGATAGGGATCAAATAATATTGTAAATGGTACACCCTATTAAATATAATTTTTGTCCTCACCTTGTTTCCACAATATATACTCCCCAAAATTTTATTTAATTTGCCTTCTGGCTAATATATATGGATACATACATTAGGTAGTCATTGATTTAAGACCACAATTCAGCAAAAAATATATATTGCTAAGCTAGACAGTTGTTAAGTTGCTTTGTCCCATTTTATGACCTTTTATGTCACAGTTGTTAAGTGAATTACTGCAGTTGTTAAGTCACTAACATGGTTAAGTGAAACTGGTTTCCCCATAACTTTGCTTATCAGAAGGTCACAATAGATGATCACATGACCACAGGATACTGCAACATCATAAATATGAGCCAAGCGCCTGCATTTTGATCATGTGACTGTGGGGATGCTGCAATGGGCCCAAGTGTGAAAAACGGTCATAAATCACTTTTTCAGTACCGTTGTAACTTAGAACAGTTATTAAATTATTGTAAGTTGAGGACTGTATATGTACATGTACATGTATATATAAATATGTCATCATGGACTGATAGAGTTGTTGAGAGGAATCTCCTACGTTGGTTTTAAGTTAAGGCGGCAACATAAGTTGTCATAATAGAAAAGCTGGCTATTGTGTAAGATTGTGGTTTTTATATGTATGTATCTATATGTCTGCCTTATTACATATATTCTGTTCTATTTGTGAAGCAGAATTCAGAGGCGTGTTACTTTTGAGTAAATATGATACCTAGTGATTCAAATCCCCGGAGATAATCATCCTGCCTTTTTTAACCTCTCTCTGATGTTTAACATGTCTGGTGAATACAAAGGACTTTGTTTATCAGTCACTCATGCCTGTTTCTTGTGTCTTTGGTCTCTTATTTGTCACCACCTCGAGATATGCTGCTTCTGCAGAAATTCTGGAAATGCTTGTTCCATATTTTGGGTGAGGGCAGTTTCTCTGAAGGTCAATTGGGAAATGGGCTGGTGATGAAGCATGTATCCGGAAACAGACACATCTCTATCCAAAGGAAAACCTGTCCCTGGTCACCTCCTGTCTTGACTACTACATTGTTTTCTACATAGGGCTGCCCTTGAAAAATATCTGGAAGCTTCAACTGGTTCAAAGTGCAGCGGCCCACATGGTTTATATGTGTAAATTTGCACATATGTCACCTCTCTTGGTGGATCTGCATTAGCTGCAGATTTGTTTCCGAATCCACTTTAAGATGCAGGTTGTTATCACCAAAGGCCTACATGGCCTGGGACCAGCTTATCTAAAGAACCGTCTTTTCCCAGTCATATCTACCTGACTCACCAGAGTGGGGAGGAGGAAATATTGTAGGTCCCTCTCTTAAGGAAATTCATCTAGTGAGACCAAGAATAAGGGCCTTCTCCATGGCTCCCTCCCTGTGGAACATCATCCTTGCAGAGATAAAACTGGCCCCCATTTTGATAGTCTTCCAAAAAGCCGTGAAGACATGGTTTGGCCAGTGGGCCTGAGGACCCCAGAGTAGGATAGAGGCTGTCAACTATCTGGTCTGATTGTTGTCATCAAGGAGGTGGAAGTTTATTAGGCTTCGTATTGGAGTTTTATTTTTTTAAGCCACCCGTAGTCATTGAGAAGTATGTAGGACGACCATATAAATTTTCAGAAATCAAAATTATTGAAGCATATTGAAATCTGTAGATCAGACAGAATCCTGCTATCTCTTCAGGTAATCTGATCTTGTTGAGTATGCCAATCTCATCAACACAGGTATCACTGAACATATTAGAAAAAAATAACCTTCTAGGACAGTGAAAGGCTAAAACTAAGGAGAGCCAGATTCAAGTCATCAGCCAGGGATACTCATTGAATGACTTTGGCCAACCACTGACTCTCAGCCCAATTGATCCAAAGAATTGTAAGGAAAGATTGGAAGAATTCTGGGAGAAAAGGGAAGATAGAATAATAAAGTTGTACGGGAACTTGGAGGTCTTCTAGTCCAACCTCCTGCTCAGGCAGGAAACCCTATACCATTTCAGACAAATGGTTGTCCATTCTCTTCTTAAAAACTTCCAGTGATAGTGTACCCACAACTTCTGAGGGTAAAGTGTTGATTAATTGTTCTGACTGTTAGACATTTCTCCTTAGTTCTAGGCTGGTTCTCTTCTTGATTATGTACAGTAAATCCAACCACAACAAGACAATACACTGATGAATCAGCCAAATTTTTCTGTTGCATTTTTACTTCCAAGCTATAGCAGCTAACTCAGTGGGTTGTCTATTATTTTGGAGGGAATTTTTCCCCAGAAGGTTGGCTTTCTCCGTTGGGATACCTCTGGTATTTCAGATCTCCGGGTAATGCTCACAATCACATCCACACTTATGAAATGGTGACACAGGAAATTCCAGATTCTCAAGCATGATGAATGGATCACATGGCCCCCATTCATCTGCCACTTTTGCTTAAAAATAAAATAAACCATGGATTCATATGTACAGAGCTGAAATTTTAGCCTGATGGCTTAGAGGTCACCATTCCTACAGCCATCTCATTATCTGGCTCCCGCCCAGTCGACCAAGCCTATTATCCATTTACAAAATCACTTCACAGATCAAACAGGCGGCATCCCGTGACACTCTAATGTCAGCTCACAGGATACAGTTGGTTGGCAATCACTCAAGAAGGCTGGGAATCCTGCAGGGACTCTTCTTTGTTCTTCATAACTCTCCGAACTGTAGCTTCCTCCATGACATCTATTCTTGTGTGAAACCGGCTAAGCCATTTTGCAAAACCTAATTGCCAACATAATTAAAGGATAAGAATACATGTGATCCCCTTTCCCGGTGAACACGTAAGTCTCCTTCTAACCCTTCTCCAATTCCTTTGGAACTCTCAAGGCATTTGTCAACGACACTTTAAAAGCATCGATTACAGTGGTGCAACATGACTTTGCGAAAGAGAGCTACGCACTCCCTAATTTGGACGCGGCAGTTAAGATACTCTCCGAGAGGAATGATGCACATCATCTGACTGAACACTGGCAGCCGTAGTACAGTGTTGTAATGAGCCAGATTGGACGGCAGGAAGCACACATTTACACCAAGGGTTTCAGGACTGCCAAGATGTTTTGAGAGCCACAAGCGTTAACACCCAGATGATTGCCTGTTATCTTAAATTCAAGCTCAGATAAGTTATTCTATACCGAATGTCCTCTCTGAAGGCCTGCTAGATAGGACGAGTGGTTTCCACAACACGGGCCTAGTTCGCAATTCTTGACAGACCAATACTTTAAAGGCACAATGATTGGTGGGAGATGTCCTTCACACATGCTGACAGCCACACACTCAATCACACCGGCCCTGCTTTCCTTAGATGCGATCCCACAGAACTGTAATACATGCTCAAATTCTACAGTGTCAAAACATGGATGGTGATTTCCTGGCTTAAATCTGGCAGAAGCTACTAAGGCACTGGATGAGACATGTCTAAAAAACATTCCTCATTGCATGCTAAATGAAGTTATTTTAAATTATTCATTGTGCTCTGTCAATATGGGGATATACAAATAGTCCTCGACTTACAACCATCCTTTAGTGACTAATGAAAGTTACAACGGTTCTGAGGAAAACTGACCTATAATTGTTTTTCACACTTAACAACCTCTGCAGAATCCCCATGGTCATGTGATCAAAATTTAACACTTGGTAATTGGCTGTTATTTATGATAGTTGCAATGTCCCAGGGTCTCGTGATCACTTTTTGCAAACTTCTGACAAGTAAAGTCAATGGGGAAGCCAGATTCACTGAAAAGTCATGTTACTAATTTAACAACTGCAGTGAATCATTTGTGGCAAGGAAGGTCATAAAACGGAGGAAAACTCACTTAACAATTGTTTCACTTAGCAACAGAAGTTTTGAGCACCATTGTAGTCATAAGTTGAGAATTACCTGTAGTTCTGTACCTGCATAAATTTAACTCCAGTGCTCCCCCCCCACCCCCCCACCCCCGATTTCTCATGACTTATTAGACATTTTGTTTGCATTCCTTGGATTTTAGGCTGGGTGATGTTTGTTGAAATAATTGTTTTTCTTGCAAATTATAAGATATAGGAGAATATTTGTAGCTCAGGGTTGAAATTTATTTATTAAATTTATTTATTTATTTATTTATTTATTGAATTTATATGCCGCCCCTCTCCGGAGACTCAAGGCGGAAATGAGGGGTCCTTGGTGCTCTCTGAGCTTGGTAGTTTCATTATCCAAACAGATTACTGATGGTGTTACCTAATTTGGATGATGAAACATCGGCAATAAAACAACCAAGCTCAGAGAGCACCAAGGACCCCTCAATCTCTAACATACCAGAGATGGTTCCAATTGCACAGGCAAAGTTGATGACAACTTTCCACAATCTAGTACTCTCCAGACATGATAAGCAAAACTGCTAGGTCGTACAGATATACAAATATACTGTGATCGGTTGAGGCACAGTGTGTTCTAAACAGCAATGTGACTGTTGGAAGAGACTTTCTCATCTATCCTACAACTGCTCCCATTTTAGATTTGGCCTACTGGCAGGTTAATAACCTCAAAACACACTGAGGTAAAATATCTGTCCCAGATACTTAACATATTGTGCTGTGTTTCAAAAGCAGAAATCTGAGTCATAATTCTTGCAAAGAAACTGGGAGTACAACACACATCTGTATCATCAATTATAAGAGAAGACAATAGATACATCTGTACTATCTGAATCCAGGCTGTCAAAATTATTCCCCAAGAATATATGTTGCATACCGACAATGTTTTCTCTCAGTTCATCTGTTGACATAATATCCATCCTTACTTTTCCTACTAGAAGTAAGTTTCCTAGAACAGGAGAAGGATTGTGAGAGAGAATCTGGTTTCCCTCAGGATTGGCAACCATCAAGGATATATTTATTCTATTTTGTCTCATTCATAATTATTCTGGAAAGATTTTATGTTTGCAATACCTACAAATCTTTATAATTCTACTGAAGAAGGAGTTATGCCATGCATGGGACACCTAATTTCTGAAGAAACTATGTCCCATCTTTTAGCCATGAAGTTCTTAGAATAATTCTTGTACAGATAATCCTCGATTTACAACCATTTGTTTAGTGACCATTTGAAGGTCCAATAGCACTGAAAAAAAGCATTTTTAAAATGACTGTTTTCAACACTTAGAATCATTGCAGTTTTTCCATGATCACACGTTCAAAATTTAGAAGCTTGCCAAATGGCTCATATTTATGGAAGTTGCAGTGTCCCAGGGACAGAAGCAAAATCAATGGGTAAACCAGATTCACTTAATAACCATATGACCAACTGAACAACAGTAGTGATTCACTTAACAACAGTGGCAAGAAAGGGCATAACATGGGATGCTAGCTAGTGAGGTGCTACTCACAAATGTCTTGCTTAGCAACAGAAATGTTGGGGGTCTATTGTAGTCATAGGTCGAGGATTACCCGTAATCAGCCCTTAGACACTAGAAGCTGCAGTGAAGATATGGAAGGAACACTTCCCCCCCCCCACATACACATACACACCCCAAATGTCTTGCAGTACTTACCACCAGGTTTCCAATTACCATAACCAGCAAAAACACCAGGAGACACAGTGGCTGACCAACGACTTTCATGCAGTCCCACATAGTTTCAATCCATTCTCCACAAAGGATGCGGAAGATGATGAGGAAAGAATGGAAAAAGTCCTTCATGTGCCAGCGTGGTAGCATTCCGTTGCTGCTGATTCTGCTGACGTTCTTGTAGTACAATTCTCCAAAGAGCTGCATCCCAACCACGGCGAAAATGAAGACAATGATGGCTAAGACAAGGGTAAGATTTCCCAAGGCTCCCACTGAGTTTCCAATTATTTTAATAAGTGTATTTAATGTTGGCCAAGACTTTGCAAGCTTGAAGACCCTCAGCTGTAAGGGAAAAAAAATCACAAAAATGTAACTAAGAGAAGTCAAAGACCACTGAATGATATTAATCTGGGTGGATGGATGGAATATACAAGTAGTTCTCAATTTACAACTGTTTGTTTAGTGACCGTTTGAAGTTACAATACCCCTGAAAAAAGTGATTTATGAACATTTTTCACACAACTATTGCAGCATTCCCCATGGTCACTTGATCAAAATTCAGACCCTTGGCAACTGGCTCATATTTATGACAGTTGCAATGTCCCAGGGTCATGTGATCCTCTTTTGCAACCTTCTGATAAATAAAATCAATGGGAAAATCAGATTCACTTAACATCCATGTTATTAACTTAATAACTGAAGTGATTCATGTAACAGCTATCACAAGGAAGGTCGTAAAATGGGGCAGAACTCACTTAAGAACTGTTTCACTTAGCAACAGAAATGTTAGACTCAATGATGGTCCTAAATTGAGGACTCCTGTAAACTGAAGAAGATGAAGAGCCGGTGTGGATTAAAAACAAGGATATGAGTTATGTTGCTCTACCCTTCACCTTCTGTTCATATATAACCTTTAGTATGTGGAAAAGAAACAAACAGCAGCCCAAATTTGCATGTGGTGGGCATAACTCTCACACCTGTCTCAATTAGTGGTGCTTTGAATGAACCCTCTTATCTTTATTGAGATGAGACTCCTTTCCTGTCTCCCAAAGCTTTAGTAAAAGACTAAAATTGGGGGAGGGGGGAGGGAGATTTGCAGGGAGTTTGAAGGTCTATAGGGGATACGACAATGAAATTACAACTTGAACTGGGAAGAGTGGGCAGGTATTTGGCTCACTTGGACCAAGGTTCAAAACAGAAGTGCTAACCTTAGATGGTAACATCTAAATGATCTTGTTTCTTCTCAAAAAGGTTAAGTGGAGTTGGACCTGGCTATTGCTTGAAAGAGAGTCTGCAAAAAGATCTTTAGAGTGGGAAGTTGGGGGGGGGAGGGAAACATGCTGAAAAAAGGCAAAAGTAAACCACTACTCTACTGTTGCCAAGAAATCTGCAGAAATATCTATGAAGCTATTGAAAGATAAACAAAATGTCAGGAAAACTTTACTTACCGCTTCTATATCATAGCTATTTGATGGCTTGCTGTGTTTTTAAAGAGCAAACATTCTGATTTCACCTACTCCCCTACAAATAAGCATTGCAATCTTGAAAATCTAAGGGAACTGTAAAAATGGGGCTGAGGGCATCATGAAAGCTATGGAGCACAGCTTGCTGACGCATACCCACAAATGCCAATATGGGCATGAACTAAACTCTTTGCTTGGATAAACTAGTCCCAATCATTTACACAACAGAAGACTATTATAACACACTCTATGTGGGGCTATCTTTAGGCTTTGTCTGAATACTGTAGTTGATGCAGAAAGCAACTACACTGAACTGTGCCTGAAGCAAACATGAATGAAAGCCAGGCTCAAAGGTTGCATTTATGGCATACACGTTAGTCTTCAGGTTACAACAATTTGTTCTATTCAACGTTATGAAAGTGCTGAACAGGTGTTACTTACAAAAGGTTCTTGTAGTTCAGGTTACCCCTGTATCGCCACAATTATGTGATTGCAATTATGCCTCTGCTCTTAGTGCCTAGCTCGTGCTTACAACATCACATCGAACTGCAGTCATGTAATTGCAGGTTCCAACATTTTCTGCTGGCTTTCCATGAGCAAAGACAATGGGGAAGCCAGAAGGAAATCGCAGTCAAATCAGATCCTAGTTTAAAGATCTGTAGGGCCTCACTTAACGACAGCAAATAGGATTGCTAAAATTGCTGTTACTAAGTGACAAATCCATATGACATCAGGCTTTACAACCATGTTTCTTAGTGATGGTAACAACAATCCTAATTGCCATTATAAACCAAGGATCTCCTATCTAAAGGATGGTAAAGCTTGGGACTAGGATACCTGGTTGATCGTTATCCTCTCTTATAGATTGGGGTAATGACAAAGAACATCAGATAAGGTGGCACTGCATTTGTAGGACTGAAAGAGTGATTTCTTGCTGTTGTTTGTGGATCAATCTTCTCTACCTTGCCACTTGCCCTCTGGATTATTGGTACTGCTCTCAGTATACTGCTTTGAGATAATTAACATGAAAAGAGATATAAAACTAAAACTAAAGGTCCATTGTCCAGTTATGTCCAACTCTAGGGTCAGTGCTCATCTCCTTTTCTTAGCCAAAGAAGCCAATGTTGTCCAAAGATTGTTCCATGGTCAAGTGACCAGCATGGCTACATGCCAAGGAGCGCGGAACACTATTATCTTCCCACCAAAGTGGTATCTATTTATCTACTTGCATTTACGTGCTTTAAAACTGCTAGGAGGAGCTGGGGCAGGTAGTGGGAGCTCTCCCCATCAAGACAGCGCTCGGGTCTTGAACCCAAGCTGTCAGCTTTCCTGCTGACAAGCTCAGTGTCTTTAACCGCCGTATGGCATAAATCTATTTTAAATAAATCAGTATTTGCTATGCAGATTATTTTGAAAAGAGCACAACGATGTTCACCCGTAATTATCATATGTCAAACTGCCTACATCAACATGGTGCCCTTGAGATGAATTGTAGCTTTCAGGCCCTTTGAGAGATCAGGGTAAGTTGAGTCAGTAGTTGCTGCTATAGTACAGTTAAATCAGTGTAGTCGTGTGGCTCACTGTAGGAAATTAGATGAAATGGTAAACATGGATAAGGATTTAAAAGATGTCACATACAAGAAAGGAGATAAAGTGCAGATAGTCCTCAACTTACAACCATTACATCGAACTGTAATTCAATGTTACAGTGGCACTGAAAAAAATGACTTATGACCATTTCTCACACTTACGTATTGCAGCCTCCCCATGGTCACGTGATCAAAATTCAGGCACTTGACAACCGGCTCATATTTCTGATGGTTGCAGTTTGCCAGGGTCACGTGATCACCTTTTGCGACCTTCTGACAAGCAAAGTCAATGGGGGAGCCAGATTCACTTAAAAACCATGTGACTGACTTAACACCTGCAGGGATTCACTTGAGAACGGTAGCAAGAAAGTTCATAAAATGGGGCAAAATTCACTCAGCAAACAGCCTTGCTGACTAAAAGAAATTTTGGGCTCAATTGTGGTTGTAAGTGGAGGACTACCTTTACTACCCTGTATGCAATTTTATTTTATTTTAATCCTGCTAAAATTGTTGCAAAGGCTTTGCATTTTATGTCTCAGAGAAAAAGAGAAAGGTAAAATATTTTACCAGTCTAAAGGAGCGTAACACAGACACATTTCCCATGCTGGAAAGGCTTAGTTCCATCAAACTTAGCGTGACAATTATACTGTCAAAAATATTCCAGCCTTGCTGAAAATAATAATATGGATCCAATGCTATAACCTTAAACACCATCTCAGCCGTAAAAATCCCAGTGAAGATCTGCAAAAAGAAACAGGATATTCAGCGTAAGCAGGATTGCCTTGTTATGGGTGGTTTCCCAGATTAATGAGGACACAGCTTATGTTGTACTTGGAGAAGGCAGCACTGGCCATTCTATATGTTTGATAGCAAACCACAGGATTGTTTAAAAATCTAAAGACTGCCATATATTTGGCTCAGAAATAATTTGAGCTATCCCTTATTTCTTCACCACAATCACTCAATCGTTTTATTTTTGGAGAATTGAACCTTTCCTTGGGTATTTATTCCAATGCCCTTTAATTCTCATCCAAGAATCCACCCTGAAATCTTAATACCTTATTAATTAATCATTACATGCACAAAAGTCTCTTTTGCTTATACTAATAAATAATACTGGGTCCAATTCTGATCACCACAATGGAAAAAGGATGCTGAGGCCCTAGAAACTGTGCAGAGAGAAGCCAGAAAGTTGATCAGGGTCTGGAACCTAATTGTACGATGACCAGTTGAGAAAAATAGGAATGTTTAGTCTAATGAAGAGAAGGACTAGAGGGGACAAGATATCTGTCTTCTACTCCTTCATGGGCTGCCACAGAGAAGATGGGATTGACTTATTCTCCAAAGCAGCTGAAGGTAGGACAGGAAGCAATGGGTGAAAGCTTGTTCAAGAGAGATCCAACCTAGAAATAAACAGAAATTTCCTGACAGCGAGAACAATGGAATAGCTTCTCTCCTGGAGTCATGAGTGTTCCCTTGCAGGAAGTCTTCAAAAATAGACTAGACAACCATTTGACCTAGATGGTATAAGGTCTCCTCTCTTGAGCAGGGAGTTGGACTAGAAGATCTCCAAGGTCCCTTCCAGCCCTATGATTCTGAGTAATCATGGATGTCTGGGTAAAAAGAGTAGTCCTCCTTCACATAAATTTCTGCATTTGGTAACATCTCAGCAATTTTGAAAATACAGCTATCTATAGAAGTCAATATTTGTAACTCAGGGTTGAAATGCGGGGTCCTTGGTGCTCTCTGAGCTTGGCTGTTTTCTTGCAGGTATTTCATTACCCAACGATTACCCAACTAACACTGATGTTATCTAACTGAGTAATGAAATGTCTGCAAGAAAACAATCAAACAATCAAGCTCAGAGAGCATCAAGGAACCCAATCTCACAAATGTTATTTACAGTTAATGCCCTTAAAAGTTATATAAGAGATGATATATATAAGAGATAATTTAGTCAAACTGCAAAAAGTATTCCATATTTTAGGCCCCCTCCCCACTATGTGAGGTCTCAAGGGATGATAGGCATTTGCAACCCATAGGGCACACTTTTTTAAACCCTTAAATTAGGCCACAATTTTGCAACTTTGGCTGTTCATCATCTGTGAAGGACAGGAAAAACAGGAAGAGAGTTTAATAGGAAATAAAGCTATCAATTGTTATTAGCTTATATAGCTAAAGCACCATCTCTTTGTGGCAAGCAATATCCTTTTATTTATTTTCCTTTTTGTGACCAGGAGCTACATGGGTCAGAATGACGATGTACTGACGTCACATGAAGCACAGAATTTTGGGTTATCTTCCCTCATTTTTTGTTTCTAAAACTAATAAATGCTACTAGCATAAAACTAATAGCATGGTTTTAATTTTTTAAAACTTTTATTCTTTTTTAATGAATTTTGTAGCATTTCTAAAATATTTTGTACTCTTTTTTTTTTTTTTAACCTTGTTACCTTTTCAGAGTCACAGGAAGACTGGAGGCTAAAACATATGAAGAACTTTTACAAGAACTGGATATGTCTAGTCTAATGAAGAGAATGAGTAGGGGTGACATCATAGCTGAGAGGCTACACAAAAAAGAGTGAATCAACCGATTCTCCAAAGCACCTGAAGGCAGGACAATAAACAATGATGGAAACTAATCAAGGAGAGAAGCAACCTAGAACTAAGGAGAAATTTCCTGTCAGTGAGAACAATTAATCAGTGGAACAACACCTCCAGAAGTTGTGAATGCTCCAACACTGGAGGTTTTCAAGAAAAGACTGGACAGTCATTTGCCCAGAATGATAAGGGTCTCCTGATTAAGCAGGAGGTTGGATTAGAAGACCTCTAAAGTCCCTTTTAACTCTGTTATTCTGAGTGAGATGGGCAGCCATATACATTTAACAATAAATAAAAATAAATGAGTAAATCTCTGCACTATGAACAGAGATGACAATAATAAGACACACCCACAACATACTGTATGACTGACCATTGTTAAATATAGGCAACTGGGTTTACATAGGCTCTTGATCTGCTCCATCATGTCATTTCATTTATCTTCCTGTTGGAATGAATTATTCATTTCCAAACCAGATGCGCTGAGATAGTAATTCCCAGAGCATGATTAAAAATAATTCTGGGAGACATGGTCCAAACATACCTGAAGACAATCAGTTGGAGGAAGGGAACAAGACACATGAAACATGACCTACGTACCAGATTCCCAACGTTGAGCACCTCCTCAAATTCTTTGGTCATCTTGTAGTGGTCCATGGCCATGAAAAGTGTGTTCAGCACAATGCAAAGGGTGATTGTGAGGTCGCTGAAAGGATCCATAATGACGAACTTAATTTTCTCCTTGATCAAGAGCCACATTGGGCAGCAATCCCATATGAGAAATCTTACTGCAAAGTGATGCCAGCAAGGAGGACATTTCTGTTGAGATTCCTCAAGCTCTAAGTAAGAGGGAACAGAACATGTGGTGGGTAAGTAACAGTAGTTGGAAGCAGGAAAGGAAATAAATGCATTTACTGCAATGTTCAGCAAATTTTATTTATTCATTTACAAAGGGTTTCATATATTTCAACCTATTCAGGATCAGATACTTATAGTATCCAATTTTAGTCATATGATTGTCATTTACAACTTTCTTGTCAGCTTCCCAAAAGCAAAGTCAATGGGGAAGCCAGCAGGAAAACTCATAATTTGCTCCAGCAAATCACTCCCATTAGCAATAACCCCCAAGTCCTTGCCAACCTCCTTTGACATACACACAGCAAGCTAGGCCTTCCTAGCCTCCCCTACCGCCCAAGGGAAATCCTATGCTCCTTACTTGGGATTTCTGCCATTTGTGTCGGGTGCAAAAAATCCGGACCATAAATTAAATTGCAGTTTGTTTGTTTATTTATTTATTCATTTGTTTGTTTGTTTGTTTATATTTATATACCGCCCTTCTCCTGAAGGACTCGGGGCAGTGAACAGCCAACAGATAAAACACAAGAAATACAAAATTTAAAAACAGTATTAAAATCCAATTAAATTAATTTAGCCCACAATTAAAAACACCCCTATATTTAAACCCATAATTAACAATTTAAAAATTAAATAATTTTAAAAGAGTTAGGCCAGCCCGGCTTGCTGGAATAAAAACGTCTTTAGGGAGCAGCGAAAGGTGCGAAGATCTGGGATCCGCCGTATCTCCCGGGGCAGCTCATTCCAGAGGGTAGATGCCCCCACAGAGAAGGCTCTCCCCCTGGGGGCCGCCAGTCGACATTGTTTGACCGACGGCACCCTGAGGAGCCCCTCTCTGTGGGAGCGTACTGGTCGGTGGGAGGCTATCGGTGGCAGAAGGCAGTCTCGTAAATACCCGGGTCCTAAGCCAATAGTTCAAAAGATCTATTGCTCAATCTATTGCTTATATACAAGAATCCAGTCAATTAAAGTTCAGTACTAAATTGGTGCCAGGTAAGGGTCAATACATTTCAAGAGGGGTTGGATTTAGATATCTGTGGTAACATAATGAGTATAGACACTCACTTAAACCCTCCCCCCCTGCTCTTCTCCTACAATTTGCTTCTTAACGGTCTACGCATCTTGGGGTTATGATAGCAACAAGAACTGCCAGGATTGTTATCACTAAACCATGTAGTCACATGACACTGCACTTTATAAAAGCATCATTTAGTGACAACAATCCTGGTCTCAATTGTTGTAACCTGAGGACTAGCTGTATCTTTGTCTTTCTGTGTAGAAATATTACATTTTTAATTTCTGTACTCTTCCTTAAGATGACTTGCATCATCTTCATATAAATATATGCCAAAGTTGTATTTGCTCTTTTACTTAATTATCTTGTATTTGAAAAAAGAATTGGATGTGCTTCTTTCATTTAAAAAAGCAATGAAATTTTAAAAGAGTCAAGATATGTTTTTCAGAATGTGATAATTGAAGCCGCAAAGAATAAAGATCTGTATGCCTTCAGACACTGCTAAAACACAATTCCTAACATTGTCTGCCACCGGCTAAACTGGACAGGGCTCTTACGAGCTGTAATCTGGCATCATCTGGATGGAGGGCTATAACTTCCATAGCCTTGGCACAGAACCAATCCTAAATGCCTCCCTCTTTTCTTGCCCTTATCTTTTCCAATTTTACATCTAAGTAGACCGGATACAGAATTACCCCTGGGAAACTGTGGCTGAAAAGGAAGTTCCAGTATGCAATGAAGCATATACAGACAGCCCCTGATCAAAATTTTGGAATTTTGAACATTTTGCAATCTTCCAACAAGCAAAGTCAATGGGGAAGCCAGATTCATTTAACAACCACATTATTAACTTAACAATTGTAGTGATTCATTTAACAACTGTGACAGGAAAGTTCGTAAACTGGGACAAAACTCACTTAAAAACTGTCTTGCTTACCCATAGACGTTTTGAACTCAATTGTGGTTGTAAGTTGAGTACTCCCTATACTCTTTGAACAGGTAGACCCAGTTATTGATGAGATACATTAGGAAGGGCAAAACCAATGGTGAAATCCAAATTTTTTTACTACTGGTTCTGTGCGTGTGGCTTGGTGGGCATGGCAGGGGAAGGCTACTGCAAAATCTCCATTCCCTCCCACTCTAGGGCCAGCTAGAGGTGGTATTTGCCAGTTCTCTGAACTGTTCAAAATTTCCGCTACCGGTTCTCCAGAACCTGCTGGATTTCATCCCTGGGCAAAACTATCTGATATGAAAAGTATCCAGAGAATCATCGACAAGGGGAGCATCTAACAGTTGTGTGTCATCACCAAAATAACCTGCAGAATGCTATAACAATGATATCTATGCGCTTTGTAAGGCAACTTCCACGCTATAATAAGTGATTACATTCTGGCCATATTATATAACTTACTTACTTCTAAGTTGATATTTATACAACTGCTGTGTGTAATTCTGAGCTGCTAAGAGTTAACCTAATGTTGCTTCTGAATGAAACAATATAAAATCCTATTATGAGGAGATTAGCAGGATTTCTTTCCCAAAGGTTAAATAAAGATCTCTTAGAGCAGCTTTCATTTAGGACACATTCCCCACATACATCTGATGCACTGTGACTGCAACCCCCAGAGCTTAAGAAATGCTGCATAGGAATTCTGGGTGTTGTAGTCCCAATGCATCTGGAAGCTGTTAGATTAGAGGAAGGCTGATATAGAATATGCTGCCATCCAACAAGCATCAGCAAAGTGGTACATGACTTGATATTCTATTCTATACGACCACAAGTGGGATCAGAATTTCCATTATAAGTCGTGGTGGCCCTAAATCAATTTTATAACCATTGTTATGTCGATCATTATGGAGGTTAAATGAATCATATGGTCATTAAGTGAGCCTGCTTCTCCCCAATTTCTGATTTTGCCAGAAAACAGCAAGAAAAGTCACAAATCATGATCATGTCACCACAGGATACTGCAACTGGCAATAAATGCGAGCCAGCTGCCAAGTGCTTAGATTACAATTACATGAAGACCTTGGAGGGCAGTGCGATGATTGTAAATGTAAGTACAGATCATAAATCACTTTTTCTGAGGGCACTGTAACTTTCAATGGTCACTAAACAAACAGTCATAAGTCAAGGACTGCCTATATCATGATATTTCTGACATTCTAGTTCAGGAGTCTCCAAACGTGGCAACTTTAAGACTTGGGGACAAACTCCCAGAATTCCTCAGTCTGCCACAATAGCTGAGGAGTTCTGGGAGTTAAGTCCTAAAGTTGTCAAGTTTGGAGACGCCTGTTCAAGGTAGAGTATCACAGGGAAGTCTTACCTTCCAGGGCACTGGTGATGATGCTAACAGCACTGACAGCACGTTGCCTTTGAAAGTGTTCCTCAGGATGCTCCATAGAAAGGCGGTGGGGTGATAAAAGCTGCCTCTTGTTCACGTCTTCAGAAAGGGAGGTCTAGGTCAAGAAACATACCCATGAATAGCTCATGTAAGCCAAACAATGCATATCTTATGTCCTTGAATATGATTTTTATTTTTTCATTGGTTTGCCTTTATTACCACACCTACAGAATTTCCAAAGAAGTGAAGTCTCTGGTATGAACAGTTTCATCACAGCAAAAAGATTAATAGCTAGTTGTGATTGAAGGGAAAATGGGCAGTGATCCATAATTAAAAAACAGGCATTATTCTTCCCCCTGGTTGTTAAGATATAACAGCAGCATAGAAATAATAGCCAGAATGTCAGCTTGGAGGACACCAGAAGCACAGATTGTAGCTCAATAAGTTCCTGAGACTGGTAGCTGCTAGCCCTCATTCACTATTCTATCTCAATTTCTTATACCACGTCCAGCCCAATACACAAAGAAGGAAAATTCAGACGCTTGGCAAGTGGGTCACATTTGTGATGGTTGCAGTGTCCCAGGGTCATGTGATCATCTTTTATGACCTTCTGAGAAGCAAAGTCAATGGTGAAGGCAGATTCACTTAACAACCATATTACTAATTTAACAATTTCAGTGATTCACTTAACAATTGTGGCAAGAAACATCATAAAATGGTGCAAAATTCACTTAATAGCTGTCTTGCTCAGCAACAGAAATTTTTGGCTCAACTGTGGCCATAAGTCAAGGACTACTTATATATAGTTATGTTGGCTGTAATGAACAAATCTAGGTTACCATCCCCACCCCACCCCCTGGAAGTCATTAGGAAAGAGTCTACGCTTGCTAAAGGTAACTCAGTTTTTGTTCTCTTGTGGTAGTTAAGAACTCCCTGTAGTGCCTATTCATCTATCACTTTTGGCAAGCAGGAGATCTTTGTTTTTCCAAACTCCATTTCTGCTAATGTTTCTAAATGACACATAGATGCTAGCAGGTGTAGTAATTGTAGGAGTGGATCTATGGCAGTCATGGGTTGTGTTTTGCAGAATAGGAGATACGCCGGATATGTCTAAGATGGCTGAACTGTTTAACACAAATCTACTCTGGAAGACATTTCCTCTGATGAAAAGGCTGCTGGCACAATGCCACCCAAGCATAAATAATGTGGAAAGAAAGTTGTGTACCAACTGACAGAGTAAAAAAAAAAAGAATGCACAGCTCCAAAGTTATATAGAAAAGTTCCCTTGACTCATATTTCACACTGAATTAAAATTATCAGTCTGTCCATTTTAACAAATTCCAGAACAATACTGGCAAATGATTAGAACACAAGTAGAAGAAATCACACAACGAAGATTAGAAATGAGACCGGAAACCTTTCTTCTAGGTATAATAAATGGACAATATGAAAAGGAAATAAAATATTTAATCATCCATATAATAACAGCAGCATGAATCATTTTTGCACAAAATTGGTAGAGTAGTGACACACCGACAGAAGATAGAGTAATTAATAAGATTATGGAATGTGCAGAAATGGACAGACTTACAAAAGAATTACAAGATAAAGAGGAACATGATTATTATCTAGTATAGGAAAAGTGGTATACCTGGTTGAAAAATAGAAAAAGGAAAAAAGAATAGGGAGTAATTGGAGTTACAGAAACAGGAACATAAATCATTAACATAAATTAACAATGAATCATAAAGATAGATATACGAGTAAGATCAAACAAGGAAGAGTCAAAACACAAATAAGAACATACATTACTGTTGTTTATTTGACAATATATATTTGACAAAATGTATATTTGAAATCTTTGTTTACATGTTTTGTTCTGTATGTTTTGTTGTCACTAGTTCTGTTTTGTTTGTACTTTTAAACAAATAAAAATTTATTTAATAAAAAAAAGTCATTTTACTAATTTAAAAAAAAAAGAATGCTCCTTGTTATGACAAACACATGTTTCTAAATCGAAAAGATCTTTCAGGGAATATGGCTCAGTTCTCATTAGATCAGAGATGGGCATTAAGTAATTTTATTTGTTTATTTATTTATTTGCACCCAGCTTTTATTTTACAAATAACTCATCATGATGAACATACCTAATACTTCTTCCTATCTTCCCCACAACAACAAACCTGTGATCTGGGTTGGACTGCAACAGAGTAACTAACTCAAAGTCACCTGGTTGGCTTTTATGCCTAAAGTGGGACTAGAACTCACTGTCTCCTGGTGATTGGCCCGAAGTCCCCCAACGAGCTTTCATACCTAGGGCAAAACTGGAACTCACTGTCTCCTGGTTTCTAGTCTGATGCCTTAACCACTAAACATAACTAGCTCTTATTAATTAAAGTCAGAAGTGAATTAAGCATCTGTACTAATGTTTTTCTCTAATTCAATATTTTTTTTGTACCAAGGAACTGGTTTTGGGGAAAACAATTTTTCTACAGATTGGCGATGGAGGCAGTGAGGAAGGGGAATGATTTCATGCGCTACTTAGCTCCCACACATGTGCAGATGAAACTTGCATGGACTGGTTCCTAATAGGCCACGGCCCGGTTCCGGACTACAGCCTGCGGGCTGGGACCTCTGCACTAATTTATAGCATGTTTCTCATTTCTTCTGTTCATTGCAGATGGAGAAGGTAAAACCATAAATTTTATTTATTTATTTAATTTATTTATTGGAATAAAAATACAATGACAGGGATGATAGGCACTTATGCACATTCCCTCTAAGTACCACTTAGTATGAAGTAAGGTCCAGGGAAGTCAATTTGTGACTGAAACTATGAAAATTTGTAGCTGAGATAACTGAATCAGGTAGGACAACTCTAGTAGAGAAATCATATTTTTACAGTCAAGTTTAGAACGATTTACATTGAGTTTACAGCGGTTGCTCGCACATGTATTATTGCGATTAAAACAGAAAAAGTCATTTACAGGTAAAACATTACTACGTACAATTTTGTATGCAATACCTGCGTCTGACTGCAAGCCACGCAGTTCTAAGTTATCCAAACCGAGAATTTCGAGTGTATTAGCATAAGGAATTCTATTGTGTATAGAAGAGTGCAAGACTTTTCTCATTAAGTACTTCTGAACCCGCTCGATTGTACTGATGTCAGTTATATGGTGGGGATTCCAAACAGTTGAACAATATTTGTGAGGAAAACATTTGTGAGGAAAAAACCTCACAATAAATCAACTCTTCAATAAATAAAAAAAATATTCAATTTAGTTCTTTTTTCTGAAACAAACACCATTGTTAATAAATAGGTATTCTTTTTAGTGTCTATCATTATTCATTTATGGATGTAAGGTATTACTTTTTCCTGGCAGCTGCAAAAATAACCAGTTGATCAGAAATCAAAATGGTAACTGCCAATTTTCCACTTTCAAAATGAAGCAGTGACCAACATATGCTAAGGAAACTAGAACAGCTAGAATGAACCAGCAAAAGCATTTCTGTTCTTTCTCACACTCACAAACAACAGAGTTCAAGAGGGAACATTACATTTTGAAATGTATGCAAATAATAAAATTATAATGAACTCATAAAATCAAAGAAGTTTTCAAAGGTGACTCTCAACAAAATACTGTGAATTTTTAAAAGAAATTGTTAACATCACATAGAATAGGACTGAGGAGATGATAAGACAGCTGTTGTTGAAAAAATTTCCCATAATTTATGTAATGGCAATGTGTGATGAATTTATATGTATGATCATTATGCAAAGGCAGAAAAAAAGCTTACATCAGAAAACTTCATGGTAAAAAGCACCTGCGCTTAGTAAATATGGTTTTAAGAAAGCTTGCCATAGATTTATATTAAAAACTATGTACTGTGGGAGATGTTTAATTCAAAACTTCTTGTCTAGAGAAAGTTGCAAACTACAATTTAATGCAGATTGTTTTAAAAAAAATTATTTGCCTAAAAAAAAAAAGAATTAAAATACTACTCAATATTAACTTAGAAAAAAAGAAATGACTTGAATTCAGCTGATATTTATCTTCCTATGATAGATTAGCACAACTTTTCATAAGCATTGGTAGTACAAGCTTCGGTGATTGTCATTGTTACCTGCATTATTATATTAATATATTTTATTGTATTTTATGCTAGCTTTTAGTTTATTAATATTATAGTTTCATAAAGTATTAAGCATATGTGTAAACAGTAAAGCTACTGGCTTCATTTTGCTGCAGGTGGTACTAAAGATTGGCATGTTAAGATAAATTCCATTTGAAATATTTTTTGCTTACATATCTATGCAACGATTGATCCCTATGCAATTTGCACCAAAATACTTTGAGCGGGAATGAGTTGTTTTTTTTAAAAAAAAACTCTTTTTAGACACATATCTTGAGGAAGATCATACAGCAAGATATTTGTACCAAAATAGTCTAAGCCAGGGATGTCACTCAATTTCATTGAGGGCCACATCAGGGTTGTGTTTGATAAATAAATAAATAATAAATAAATAATTTTATTTCTATACCGCTCTTCTCACAAAGGACTCAGGGCGGTGTACAGCCTATTAAAAGCACAAAGACAGACATCAGTTAAAAATAATTAAAATTATTAAATAATTTCGGCTCAGATTTAAAAACCCAAAAATTTAAAACACCCAATTTAAAAATCATTACATTGATAGCCCGGCTTGGCAGAACAGCAGGGTCTTGAGGGCACAGCGAAATACACGGAGGTCGGAGATCTTACGCATTTCCGGGGGCAGTTCATTCCACAGGGCAGGGGCTCCCACAGAGAAGGCCCTCCCCCTGGGTGTCGCCAGCTGACATAATTTGGCTGATGGCACCCTGAGGAGACCCTCTCTGTGGGAGCGGACTGGCCGGTGGGAGGCTGTTGGTGGCAGAAGTCGGTCTCGAAAGTACCCGGGTCCTATGCCATGGAGCACTTTAAAGGTGGTGACCAACACCTTGAATTGCACCCGGAAGACCACTGGGAGCCAGTGCAGCTCGCGCAGGAGGGGTGTCATGTGGGCACAATGGGTTGCGCCCATAACCACCCGCGTGGCCGCATTCTGGACCAGCTGGAGCCTCTGAGTGCTGTTCAAGGGGAGCCCCATGTAGAGAGCATTACAATAGCATTACAATAGTCCAGCTGGGAGGTGACAAGGGCGTGAGTGACCGTGCGTAAGGCGTCCCTTGCGCACGGCCATCATATGCTCTTCTAAAGACAGCCGTGTGTCCAGGAGGACACCCAGATTGCGAGCCCTCTCTGTGGGGGGCAGAGATTCACCCCCAATAGTCAGCGATGGCACCAGCTGACTATATCGGGACGCCGGAAGCCACAGCCACTCAGTCTTGGAAGGGTTGAGTCTGAAGCTGTTTCTCCCCATCCAGACTCGCACAGCCTCCAGGCAGCGAGACATCACATCAAGGGCATCGTTGGGGTGGTCTGGGGTGGAGATGTACAGCTGAGTGTCATCAACGTACTGATGGACTCTCACCTCAAAACCAAGGAGGGTCTCACCCAGCGGCTTCACATAAATGTTGAACAGAAGGGGCGAGAGGACCAACCCTTGCGGCACTCCCCATGCGAGACGCCTCAAGGTCGACATCTGCCCCCCTGCCAACACAAATTGTGAACGGTCGGAGAGGAAGGAGGAGAACCACCGCAGAACGGTGCCCCCTATTCCTAACCCTCTCAACCATTGCAGCATGATACCATGGTCGATTGTATCAAAAGCCGCTGAGAGATCTAATAGGACCAGGACAGAGAAGCAACCCCTGTCCCGAGCCCTCCAGAGATCATCCACCAACGCGACTAATGCCGTTTCTGGGCTGTACCCCTGCCTGAAGCCAGACTGGTACGGGTCCAGATAGATAGCTTCATCCAGGGGAAGCTGAGGTGCCACCACACTCTCAACAACCCTCGCCACAAAATGAAGGTTGGAGACCAGACGGTAGTTAGCCAATTCAGCCGGGTCCAGGGAAGGCTTCTTGAGGAGGGGCCTCACTACCGCCTCTTTCAAGGCAGCGGGAAAGGCACCCTCACTCAAAGAAGCACTTATAATCCCCTAGTCCTGCCTTAGCGTGAATGCTGATTGTGTGACGTTGGGCCTATCACTAGGGAGGACTGAGTTCCAATCCTTCCTTAGGCATGAAAGCTGACTGGGTGACTTTGGGCCAATCACTGGGAGTTTGTGAGTTCAAGTCCCGCCTTAATTATGAAAACCCACTGGATGACTTTGGGTCAATCAATAGGAGATCATGAGTTCTAGTCCCACCTTATCATGAAAGATGATAGGGTGACTTTGGGCCAGTCACTCTCTCTAGCCCAACCTATCTCACAGGGTGTTTGTTCTGTGAAAAATTGAGGAAGGTGTGTATTCACAGTCTTATTTGTAAAAATAATAAAGGCAGGCTACAAACAAATAAAATTAATCAGGCATGAGGATTCAGAAGGAATGACAGGGTGTTGAGTGGTTCTCTTCCTTTCTCTGTGGTCAGTTCCAATAGTGGTGTTTGGAGAAGAACTCAGACAAGGACCCCTCTGTTGGCAGGGAACAATGTGGGAATGATTTTGGAAGGCAGGGCAACAAGACACAGCCAAGGGAAGACAGTTTAGCCCACCGCAGGAATATTACAATGTACAATATTTTACAAAATTAGAATATAACTGTCAGAGAAACACTGGCTGAGCCAGGGAGAGGAGTCAAGAGGGGAATTAGTCTGGAATCTTTATGTAGGCACAAGAGGGCAAGATCTGACCCCTATTGAATGTCATTGAGCCTAATGAAGCCCAGGTACAGACTGCCGTTCTGAGAAGATTCCTGTGACATGGGCATGAGCAATAAAGTAGCTAATTGAACTCTGAAGTGTGAATCTGGTTGTTCGTGCCTCACAATAACAACTGTGATGCTTCAGCCACTACATCTCTGATATGGGATCTAGTGTAGGCATACTCTCTGAAGATAATTTTAATTGAAGAGAAGCCATAATTAGCACCATTTGCATTAGCTATTTTTGTGTGAATTTACACACCACTCAAGAATTGGGGATAATATTCTCAGCAGCTTCCAAAGGATTTAGACCAATATCCATTTTGCTAATGCTGAGGGTTCTCAACTCCTGCTGATTGAAGTGGGAAGTAAGAACCTTGCCTGTTCTTTGCTTGGAGAAACAACAGCAGTATATGAGTTAAACTGAAGGGTGACTGTGCTTGCCATTAAGCTGCTGGTATTCTCCTGATGTGGTCCAGTGAACATTTTAATAAACATACATATTAATAGAATATTAGTCATCAGCTGCACACTCCTTTGTAGGCTGAGTAGAAGATATTGGGCGGTGCTGTAAAATCAGCATCTTCTTACCCACTATGTTTTGATAAATCACAATTTATGATCCACATCTCGGAAGGAAACAGTATTAACCCTATTTTTTTACTCTGAATTTTTATGTTGGTGTACTGCACCTAGGATCTGTGGATTGTAATCGGCTATTGTTAGTTGCGAAGTCGTGTCTGACCCATCGCGACCCCATGGACAACATTCCTCCAGGCCTTCCTGTCCTCTACCATCCTCCGAAGTCCATTTAAGCTCATGCCAACTGCCTCAGTGACTCCATCCAGCCACCTCATTCTCTGCCGTCCTCTTTCTCTTTTGCCCTCCATTGTTCCCAGCATCAGGCTCTTCTCCAGTGAGTCCTTCCTTCTCATTAGGTGGCCAAAGTATTTGTGTTTCTTTTTCAGGATCTGGCCTTCTAAAGACCAGTCAGGGTTGATCTCCTCTACGATTGACTGGTTTGATCGCCTTGCAGTCCAAGGGACTCGCAGGAGTCTTCTCCAGCACCATAGTTCAAAGGCCTCAATTCTTTGACACTCAGCCTTCCTTATGGTCCAACTTTCACAGCCATCCATTGCAACTGGGAAAACCATAGCCTTGACTATATGCACTTTTGTTGGCAGGGTGATGTCTCTGCTTTTTAGTATGCTGTCTAGATTTGCCATAGCTTTCCTCCCCAGGAGCAAACGTCTTTTAATTTCTCTGCAGTCCCCATCTGCAATGATCTTGAAGCTCAGGAAAATAAAATCTGTCACTACCTCATTTCTTCCCCATATATTTGCCAGGAATTGAAAGGGCTGGATGCCATGAACTTAGTTTTCTTAATGTTGAGTTTCAAGCCAACTTTTGCACTCTCCTTCTTCACCTGCCTCATGAGGCTCTTTAGTTCCTCTTCACTTTCTGCCATTAGAGTGGTATCATCTACATATCTGAGGTTGTTGATATTTCTCCCAGCAATCTTAATTCCAACGTTTGATTCATCTAGCCCCGCCTTTCTCAAGATGTGCTCTGCATATAAGTTAAATAGGCAGAGTGACGATATACAGCCTTGCCGGACTCCTTTCCCAATTTTGAACCAATCAGTGGTTCCGTGTCCAATTCTCATTGTTGCTTCTTGACCCGCATATAGGTTTCTCAAGAGACAAATAAGATGGTCTGGTACTCCCATCTCTTTAAGAACTTGCCACAATTTGTTGTGATCCACAAAATCAAAGGCTTTAGCATAGTCAATAAAGCAGAAGTAGATGTTTTTCTGGAACTCCCTAGCTTTCTCCATGATCCAGCTTTCTCCATGATCCAGTGTATGTTGGCAATTTGATCGGCTATAAAACCTGTAAATTTCATCCATCCATTGTCTTTTTTACAACTCGGCCAGATAAACTAGAGTCTATGAAGGAAAGTCAATCTGTAGGCTGCAGTACTGGTTAGTACCAATTTTAACATTTCCCTTCCTACTTGGTATCCTCCAGATATACAGTTAGTTCTCGATTTATGACCCAATTGATCCCAAATTTCTGTTGCTAAGCAAGACAGTTCTTAAGTGAGTTTTGCCCCATTTTAGGACCGTTCTTGCCACAGTTGTTAAGTAAATCACTGCTGTTATTAAGTTAGTATCAGGCTTCCCCATTGAGCTTGCTTATCAGAAGATCACAAAAGGGGATCCCATGAATCCAGGACATTGCAACCATCATCAATACATGTTAATCTGAATTTTGATCACATGACCATGGGGATGCTGCAACAGTCACAAGTATGATAAATGGACATAAGTTGTGTTTTTCAGTGCTGTTGTAACTTTGAGCAGTCACTAAATGAACGGCTGTAAGTCAAAAACTACCTGTACTACATTGCCACTTGCATACTCCCACATGTTCCGGAGAACATCTGGTCAGTAGATGGTAGCCAGCAAATGTTAGAAGTCACTGAGATCACATCACATTCTAAATCACTTTCTTTCAAGTCAGTTCTTAGTGTATAGTTACTACGGTCCTTAGTGTTTTGGCTCATCTCTTCAAAGACAACTGGATTTCAAGTATCATCAAGATATGATCTGCTATCTGTCCTCTAGTGACTAGTCCAGTGTTTCTCAGCTGGCTGAGGAATTCTAGGAGTTGAAGTCCATGCACCTTAAAGTAACTGAGGTTGAGAAACACTGCTCTAGTTTCTTCATGTTTATGTTACTGCTGATGGCCCACTTCATTGTGAGACTAGGTTTTCTGTGGGACATAGTCTTTCAATTGGCTTAAGGCATATAGTTCCCTTCAAATGAAGTTAAAACTTCCACAAAACCCTAACAGAGATCAAACACTTCACAATCCCAGCAGAACTTCCAAGTAATTACGCATTCACCCCTCCAGGTTATCTCTCTGTAATCACATATCAGTAATTTCCGCTTTTATGGTTTATTCCATGATAAAACAATATATAAAATAGGTTGGTGTTGAATTAGAATGCACATCTGTACCCAACTGAGTGGATTTCTGTGGAATTAAACCAAATAGAATCATGAGAACATGAAGATGGTTAACCAGTTATAATGTTAACACATGTCGCAGTTTCATATTCTCTTTTTCATTCTATTATTGTGTCTGTTCATGGGCTTTCCCTCCATAATAATATAGCTATGATTCAACGTTTCTGCCTTCATCCCTGAGGAATATTTAATTCTGCTGTACTAGCAAATCCTCACTGAATTATAAGCAGGGATAGTTGAAATGTAAACAACATCCACAAATCAAGACCAGAGAAACAATTTAGGCATCCAAGGTCAGCGGAAACATGGAATCAAGCCCTGGAGCTCTGAACATATTTAGTTATGTATCTATTTTTAGACCTATATCCCATCTTTTGTTCAGGAACTCAAGTCTTCCTTCCTCTTATTTTTTCCCACAAGAATCCAGAAAGGTATGAGATGCATACCTTGTTTTCTTGCAGACATAGGTAACATCATCAGTGCTAGTAGGGAGTGGGGTTTTCTTTCAATTTATATTCAGGACAGGTTAAGCCACTAGAATATAAACTGAGAGCAAACCACACTCCCTTCTAACACTGATGATGTTATGAAACATTATAATGAAATGTCTGGAAGAAAATAAGCAAGCTCAGAGAGCACTAAAGACCCTGATCTACAAATATTCTCCTTTGTTGGTACCCAGAAAGATATGTTGGGCTGATCTACTATCACGTCACCCTCTGAGGAGTTATCCTTGAGGGTGGACTAAAACTTGGGTCAATCCAACACTTTCACCACTACGTTATACTGTCTTTCTTCAGTCTCCAGAAGAGTTCTTCTCCAGAGCAACATCTACCAAAGGTGAGACAACCAACCCAGTGGCAACAGCAACTTCTGAGTATAAAGGAAAGACTATTAAAAAGTACAGGTAGTCCTCAACTTATGACCACAATTGAGCCCAAAATTTCTATTGCTAAGCCAGACAGTTGTTTTGCCCCATTTTAGGACCTATTTTGTCACAGTTGTTAAGCCAATCACTGCAGTTGTTAAATAAATCATGTGGTCACTAAGCAAATCAGGCTTCCCACATCTGCCACTTTGCATGGCAGAAGCCATCTGGGAAGATTACCAGTGGTGATCTCAAGGCAGTGCAACTGTCATAAATACATGCCAGTTGCCAAGTGCCTGAATTTTGACCGCATAACCACCAGAATGCTGCAATTGTCCTAAGTATGAAAACCAATCGTAAGTCATTGTTTTCAATGCTGTTGTAACTCTGATTGATCACTAAATGAACTGCTGTAAATTGAGGACTACCTTTCCTGCAGAACAAATGAAGCCAACACCTTTTTATGTTTTGCCTGCTGATTCCTAGGGATGACCAGGGGTAAGCACTTTTAGCAGTCGCTGACCTCTGAATCATCATTTTTAACCCAAATCTTAATAATGATTAAGGATCTAGGCTGCAACTTCAGGACCTGACATTTGCATATAACATCTGGAGAGAAAATGGGTAGAAGAAATCTTAATCCCGATCCCCAGTAACTACTAGAAGTATCTCTTCAATAAACTTATGATCTAGCAAGCCTCTCTTAGCCCATCAGCCATGGGCTATATATAAATATCCTCACCAAGGCTCTGTAAATATTCTATTTTTACCACATGTCTTCTTGTGTTGGTCTGTCTGTCTGTCAAGCTTCTGTAAGTCACAGTATATGGTTGATTGGTGGACTATGTGAGCTTGGCAGCTGACAAATGAAATCCAAAGGGCAAGGCAAGTATAAAAGTAGACCCACCGTGTCAGCTGTTCCATATTTCTCTGCCATAAGTGGTGGTAACAGCACATCGGTTGGAGTAGTTGGATCCAAGCTTTCTCCACCCCCAATCAGCGACACTACTCCATTGCAATCCACCGAACTGTTCCTTTTGCTGTTATAGGTGTAGATTGGAGAGCTATAAATCCCTTGACTCTGTGCACTCATCCGTCTCCCATTCCTCAGAATTAGCAGTGAGCCATGTTGGATTTCACTGTCCCCGACTGTGCTAATATCATCATCAGCAAACTCTGCCTCTGAACCTATTTCCCTGCTGCGTAGCCGGAAACTGAAGACACTTCCATGGCTCGTCTTACGTTTCACCGAATTTTCCAAAGAGCCTGAAGTAAAACCCAGGAGAGCCTTGAAGGATTCAGAGAAAGTGGAAAAGGCCAGTGAGAGGGGAGGAGAGGGGAGGGAGAGGAATAGAAAGGAATCAATTTAATAATGCATTTATTGGATGCTAAGTAGGTGTCAAGTTCCATCAATATAGCAAATCTCTCCACATACATTTATGAGATATTATTTTGGGAGAACGATTGGAGACAGATGGAGTGGGACCTTCCTGTGCTCTGCACAATTTGCCTGCCACTACATTGGCACCTGGAAGACCACCTGCTGATTCTCTTGGGCTAAATTGCACCTACTTCGCTTCCATCTGTAATCCCTACCGTAAGTGCATTTGATTAAGACAATTTCCCATTGCTGACCCAATCCCTTAGAAAATATTTCGAAGCAAAAGTCCAGCCCAATTCTCTTTTAGTATTGCCAACATCAAAATGAATTCAAGAACATCAATTCCTTAATAAATTACATCCTTCATGAGATGAAATATTGGGCAATTACCAGCTAGGCTGGTGGAGGTGTCAAGAGAGGGCCTAGCTTGGAATCATTGCGCAGTTAAAAAAAGGTTCTCCTCGCACATATGTGCTAGTCATTCCCAACTCTTGGGGGCGGTGGTCATCTCCATTTCAAAGCCGAAGAGCCAGCACTGTCCAAAGATGACTCCATGGTCATGTGGCTGGCACGACTAAATGCCAAAAGCACACGGAACGCTGTTACCTTCCCACCAAAGGTGGTCCCTATTTTTCTACTTGCATTTTTTACATGCTTTCGAGCTGCTAGGTTGGCAGAAGCTGGGACAAGGAACGGGAGCTCACCCCATTACACGGCACTAGGGATTTGAACCGCTGAACTGCCAACCTTTCGATCGACAAGTTCAGCATCTTAGTCACTGAACTACAGCGTCCCTTCATTGCGCAGTTGCAAGTGGCTTAAACTTGACCTCCCCCAAACTCTACAAACCTTGTCTGGTCATTTCCAGGGGAAGGCAAGGGGTTTAGTGAGATTCTTGCAACACAGGGAGTAAATAATAATATTACTGAGTTGGCTGTTCACAAGTGGCTCTGGTTGCTTGCCCCTGACACAAACCCTCTTAGATCCATGCCATTAGATTACTCCTAATTTTTCCAAATCATAAAATGTTTATCAATGAACTGTGCATACATAGACATGGGATCTGTGTATGCACAGTTATCAGAGTTATATCCAGAACAAATTAACAACTGATGAATAATGAAAACTTCTGCAACACAGGCATGTACACACACAAAGAGAAAGACACACATAAATATGAATGAGTAGATGCATAGATGCCACCAGAAGTATTTTTCCCACATTTGCAGAAATGTGCTATTTAAAATATTCCCATGGCCATAACAGCAAAGTGAATTTTACCATGATCTAATGCAATGATGAGAGTAGAAATAAAAAGAGAATAGAATAGGGCATTGAAAGAGAAGTTTTCAGTTGTTAATTAGAGAAAAGTCATTTCCATAAAACAATAATCAAATTGATTAATCTTCTCCTGATAATTAAACAGCTTTTGCTCAGATTTTGGCCCAGCCTTCTCAAAAATGTTTTAAGTGCTTTGATGCTTGTATGTAAGTGGATGACAAATGCATACACGCAAAATGAAAAGACAACTCATCTGCTGAAGTAATACACACCAAGAAAGATGTTGCTTCGTTTCACATCTAGTCTGGCATGTATTTTTTATTATTTTTATCATTTTCCATGCCAAAATCCATTCAAAACAGACCAACTCATTAAATCATTTCCGCATGAACAATCTTACAATTAGTAAGCTTGTAAGATTAATTCAATTAAATAACAAGAATAAAATACCCACAAAAAGAATAAAAAGAAATAAAATTCATCTGAATGTCACTCATGCAGAAGCAGTTTAAGATTGGTGTAGTTATCTTGAGACATTTACCACTTCATCATCTATATTTTGCATGCAACTTGCCAAATACCGCTAAGATTGTCTAAGAATTAAGGATCAGGTATTTATTTCAACGCACAACAATTTTGAGAAGTTTTAAGTTTGCCTTTCTAGAAAAAGAGGAGGCCCCAACGAAAATACTGTAGAAAATAGGTTAGTTCTGTCTTAATCCTAGAAACAAGCTGGGTCCAACTGTCTGTGACTACTTAAAACAACTACTTCTTTCCTCCAGAACTGTTGTTCAAACTCAGAAAAGGATGCACCTGCTTTAAGAAAGTGCATGAAGAAGCTATGTTTTATTTATTTATTAAATGTATATGCCAGGAGCCTTGGTGGCAGAGTGGTTAAAGTGCAATATTGCAGGCTAACTCCACCCATTGTGGAATTCAATCTTGACAGGACTCAGGGTTGACTCGGCCTTCCATCTTTCCAAGGTTGGTAAAATGAGGGCCCAGATTGTTGGGTGCCATATGCAAATAATGCTTCTACATTGTATAGCCCAGAGAGTGCTATAAAGCACTATGAGGTGGGTATATAAGTCTAAATACTATTGCTATTGCTATATGCTGCCCATCTCACCAATGAGGCATCATTGGGTAGCTTGATGTCTATGGAGATATTCAGTCATCCAGATCATAGTTGTCCCAAAGGGCAACTATGGCAACTGGACTTTCTGGTTTTCCTTTGAAGACGTTTCGCTTCTCATCCAAAAAGCTTCTTCAGTTCTGACTGGATGATGGGGAATGGAAGGATTTATATTCCTTGCAGGCATCCTTTGAGAGAGTTGTTGAGATCACTTAAGCAATTTATCTGTGTCCTCAGGGTCATATGAGTGGTGTAAATGGGTGTAGAGCCTTGTTGGAACTGCTGAAAGGACTGTGTTGTAAACAGGAGATGGATAATGTCATATCCCTCTCTGTGTGTTGAGAGGACTATTCAATTTTGTCATAGAATGGCCTCTTTGACTCTTCGTTCAAATCCAGCTGTCCTCTCTGTTCAAAATGTAGACTTGCTGTCTTCAAAAGAGTGACCTTGTCTGGACTACTGAATCATGTCTTGATGGGTTTGTTCTTCTATGTTGTGCCGTACAATTATGAAGTGGTTGTTTTGTTTCCCCAATGTACAGATCTGCACATATCTCACTGCATTGTACCGCATATACCATATTGCTTAGTTTACGTCTGGATATTTTATCCTTGGGATGGACAAGCCCTCTCATCTATTTCCAATCTAGAACACAGTCCTTTCAACAGTTCTACACCCATTTGCACTACTCAGGTGACCCTGAGGACACAGATAAACCTCAAAGTGGCCTCAACAACTTTCTAAAAGAATGCAAATGACCAGCTGTCTGCAAGGAATATAAATCCTTCCATTCCCCACCATCCAGTCAAGCTAAAGAAGCTTCTTGTATGAGAAGCAAACTATCTTCAAAGAGAAACAAAAATGTCCAGTTGCCTCTTTGGGACATTAGATGGTTTACAAACAAAAAATTGATCAATAAAAAAAAAACAATTAAAAAATTTAAAAACTATACAAAAAAAGACAGACCGGGACGAGATCTTCTTATCTTGCCAATGCCCTAAGCCAACTGGCAAAACCAAATGTTGATACCCTTCCAGAAGCAATAGCAATAATACTCTGATTCACAGTACTTTACAGCCCTCTCTAAATGGTTTGTAGAGTCAGCCTATTGCCCCCAACAATCTGGGTCCTCATTTTACCCAGCTCGGAAGGATGGAAGGCTGAGTTAACCTTGAGCCAGCAGTCCACAGAAGTAGTCTGCCGTACTGCATTCTAACCAATGCACTATCATGGCTCTATGAAGGACAAGAGAGCTGGAGGAACTATCCTTCCTGTGGTGATAGAGTGTCCCATAGATTTGGGGCCACAGCAGAAAAGTCTCTTCTTCTTGATCCCAGAATTCCTTAACAGATGGGTTGCATAGCAGAGCAGGCCAATCCCATTGGGGTGAGACAGCTCCTCAGATACCCTGGACCCATGCCATAGAGGGCTTTAGTGTTAATAACCAACTCCTTGAATTGGGCCCAGAAACAAACTTACAACCATTGCAGGTCACTTAACAACAACATAAAAAGTAAAGATAAAGGTTTTCCCTGTCCAGTTGTGTCCAATTCTAGGGCATGATGCTCATTCCTGTTTCTTATCCAAGAAGCCAGCATTATCCAAAGATGCTTCTGTGGTCATGTGGCCAGCAGGACTATACACCAAGAAGCACATAATACTGTTACCTTCCCACCAAAGTGGTACCTATTTATCTACTTTCATGTGCATGCTTTCAAACTGCTAGGTTGACAGGAGCTGGGGCTAGAACGAGAGCTCATCCCATTACATGGTACTTGAGTCTCAAACTTTCAAGTATCTGGTCAACAAGCCCAGTTTCCATCCTCCTGTGTACATTCCAAAACAACTTTTGAAGATCAAAATGGGACTCACCCTTAGCATCCTTAAGCTACTGAACACATCAAGGCTGAATGTTAGTGTGTTCTACAAGTTCCAGATTGAAAGGGCAGTCATCCATAATGGGGAAGAGGGAACAGGTTCATACGAGCATCAAAATACCCTAATATTATGACGTTTTCTGTTTCCAGGACTGTTGTGCCTGACCTTTAGCAACTGTTCAAGTCATAATGCCTTGTACAAGTAAACAAGTAAAGAAGTTGCAGTAGTTAAATTAAGAGACTTGGCAAGGCCTAGAACTGTGATGATGAACCAATGGCAGTCATGCTGGAAGCGGTATGCAGAGCCATCTCTCTAGGCATGCGAGGGGTCACCTGTTGCTCTTCTGGGTTCCGGCGCACTGGCCAGCTGGTCTTCAAGCACGCGGAAGCACCAGAAACCACCCAATGCGCATGCATGTGCAGGAAGATGATCTTCTGGTTTCCGGCACACGCATACGCACCAGACACCTGGTCTTCTGGTTTCTGGTACCAGCTGGCCGGTGCGCATGCATGCACTGGAAACCGGAAGAGCAACCGCCTGGTGTGCACTGGACAGCTGGTCTTTGCACATGCATGCACGTCAGAAACTAGAAGACCAAGTGGCCAGTGTGCATGTGCACGCTGGAAACCGGAAGATCATCTTCCCGGGGCGCACATGCATGCCAGGCAGCTGCTCTTCCGATTTCCAGCACGTACGCCTGCACGGGTGTGCGCTCCCGTTTCGGCAGTCGGTGCCAAAAAGGTTCGCCAACACTGGCCTAGAATATCTAAACACAGATAGTCTTCAACTTACAACCACTTGTTTAAGGATCAAAGTTACGACAGCAGTGAAAAGAGTGACTTATGAACATTTTTCACATTATGACTGTTGCAGTATCCCCATGGTCATTTGATAATAATTTGGGTGCTTGGCAACTAGCATGTATTTATGACAGTTGCAGTGTCCCAGGGTCATGCGATCGCCATTTCTAAGCTTCCCAGCTGGTTTCTGACAAGCAAAGTCAATGGGGGAAACCAGTTTCGCTGAACAACCTCATGATTCACTTAGCAACTGCAGTAATTTGCTTAACAAGAGTGGCCAGAAAGGTCATCAGATAAGGCACAACTCACTTAACAACTGTCTTGCTTAGCTACAGAAATTTTGGGCTCAATTCTGGTCGTAAGTCGAGCGCTATCTGTGTATTAATCTAAATAACGCCTCCATCTCCATGAGAAAAAAAATATGCTAAGCTCTTCACAAAACAGTTATGACATTCCTTTGATTAACATTTTAATGCAAACACTAACCGCCCTTCGTTGGCCATCATCTGAATCAGGCTCTTGATCTTCTGCCTCATCATCTGCCCCTGAAGACTTCTTTTTTCTTCTTTGATTCCTTTGTTCTTTGAAGTTCTTCATGGCCACAGGTGACACTTCAAATGAACTAAGTGACAATGAATCAATGCCTCGAGCTAATGCCTGAAAGAAAACAGAACAATGAAAATATATAAACTCGAAGTCTCTTATTTGAAAACCAGCTTTAACGCATGCTAGCTATTTGTATCAATGACACCCAGGACTATGTTGTACCTCTTCAAACAAAACAAAGCAAAAAAACCCGCAGTGTTTGTGATATTTTTTTTTCACAGGCGTTTAGGCATCTCTACTCAAAGCAGTTCTTGGAAGTGAGATTCTTACGCCATGAAAAAGGAAGCTGGTGTAATTTGGAGGTGAAAATTGTCCTAAGAAAAATGTGCTATTAGAGGAAGGGAAGGCCCTGGATTAAGCCAAATCTCTCTTCCCCCCTGGCTCCCCCACTACAAATAGCAATCTTGCAGTGGCATTTCTCTCACCCCAGCAGGAATATATTGAGGCTAAAGGGGCCTTCCGTCCAACTCAGGGGTGGGGAACAATGGCCCTTTTAAGACTTGTGAACTTCAACTCCCAGAATTCCTGAGCCAGCCATGCTTACTCAGGAATTCTGGGAGTTTACACCCACAAGTCATACAGGGGCCATGGTTCCCCACCTCTGCTGTAACCCCAAGAGAATCACATCCATTCGTAAAACTATCATTCCGATTTTTCTGAGTTTGAACACTGGAACCCTTTTCTGAAGCAAGGGCTGCAGAGAACCTGGGGAATAGGGTCTTCCTTCATGCCTTGCTTCATGCCTTCGGCGACTGATGTCCAACAGATCAAGGTTCCCAAATCTTTGGGAACACTGATAAAGTCATTTGAAATTAGGAATGGAACACATTGTAGTCTCTGTCACAAAATGGCTACCAGATGAAGTCTAGCACCAATTGGGGTCTGAACTGGATGACTTCTTCCTATGGTCCCTTCCAACCTGGGATTCTATTTTATTTATTTTATTTGTTTGCTTGTTTTTTTTTTTAATTTGATTTATATGCCGCCCTTCTCCGGAGACTCAGGGCGGCTTACAGTGCGTTAAGCAATAGCCTTCATCCTTTTGTATATTTATACAAAGTCAGCTTATTGCCCCCACAATCTGGGTCCTCATTTTACCTACCTTTGAAAGGATGGAAGGCTGAGTCAACCTTGAGCCTTGGCGAGATTCGAACCTGCAGTAATTGCAAGCAGCTGGTCTTAATAACAGGGTGCTTTAGACCACTGTTTAGATCACCTACCAAGGCTCTTGATAGTTTGTTTGTATCCTGACTTTATTATTTTTACAAATAATTTACAAATAATTCAAGGTGGCAAACATAACCAACACACTTTCCTCTTCCTATAGTCCGCACAACAATAATAATCCTGTGAGGTGGGTTGGGCTGAGAGCGAGGGACTGGCCCAGTGTCAGCCAGCTGGCTTTCATGCCTAAAGCGGGACTAGAACTTACAATTTCCAAGGGATTGGCCTCAAGTCATCCAGCCAGCTGTTGTGTCTTAGGCAAAGGAAGCATTGACAGCAGGGGTTAAATGTAAAATTTGTTACTACCGGTTCTGTGGGCATGGCTTGGGGGGTTAATGTGGCTGGGTAGGTATGGCCAACTTTTTTTTTTTTAACTTTTCAAAGCATTTTTCTACAACCTCTTCGGCCAAAGAGGTTGCAAAAAAATGCTTTGAAAAGCCTCTGCCGATCAGGCAACTCAGTTGGAATCGTCAGAGGCTTTTCAAAGTATTTTTTTTACCACCTCTTCAGCCGAAGAGATTGCAGAAAAAAATGCTTTGAAAAGCCTCTGATGATCCCAGCTGAGTTGTGCGATCATCAAAGGCTTTTTTTTTTTACTTTTAAAAGCATTTTTTCGGTGGAAGAGGTTGTAGAAAAAATACTTTTAAAAGTAAAAAAAAAAGCCTCTGATGATCGTGCGGCTCAGCTGGGCATGGTGGGGAGGGGGCAAGGATTTTTGCTACCGGTTCTCCGAACCACCCGCCTCCATCGCTACCGGATTGGACAATCCGATCCGAACCAAGAGCATTTCACCTCTGATTGACAGTCACAATGTCAATAGCACAATGCTGGACATTTCAGAATACAGCAGCCTTTTGTTAATTGGAGCTTTCCAACTTCCCAACTTTGAATGGGGCTTCAAGCTGCAGGATTACAGGTAGTCCTCAGTTTTTGACCACCACTGAGCCCAAAAATTTCTGCTACTAAACAAGATAGTTGTTAAGTGAATTTTTCCCCATTTTACAGCCTTTCTCATCACAGTTGTTAAGTGAATCACTGCAGCAGTTGTTAAATTAGTAGCACAGTTGCTAAGTGAATCCCTGATTTTCCATGGCTTGTCAGAAGGTTGCAAAAGGGGATCACACGACCCTGGGACACTGCACAGCTGTCATAAATATGTGTCAGTTGCCAAGTGTCTGAATTTTGATCACGTGACCATGGGGATATTGCAATGGTTCTAAGTGTGAAAAATGGCCATAAGTCATTTTTTTCAGTGCTGTTTTAAGTTCAAACTGGTTACAAAGGGTTGTAACTCGAGGACTACTTGTATTCCCCTATTCCTTCCCATCACCATCCCCACCTTTTACCAGTGGTGGGATTCAAATAATTTAACAACCGGTTCTCTGCCTTAATTATTTCTTCTAACAACCAGTTCATCAAACTGCTCAGAAAGTTAACAACCGGTTCTCCCGAAGTGGTGCGAACTGGCTGAATCCCACCACTGCCCTCACCCCAAAGAGATAGATGAGGAGACGAAGAGCAAGATTGCACAAAACTAAACCCCATATAGAGATTTTAAATTGTGTACCTGCTCACACCCCTTTTTCTCGCAATGCATAGCAAAAGGAACCTGCTCCTCTAGCTAATTGGATCATCAGCCCTCTAACATCACAGCTTGTTATAAATTTATATCCTTGCCTTCATTCTCCTGTTTTAAAACCCAAGATAACTATCCATCATCCCCATGTTCACCAGTCATGCGCCAGCTCTCCCAGCATCTAAACATTTGGGCAGTGTCGTCTACTGCTGTGAATATACTACAGTATATTCTTGTTGCTGGTTCAGAATGCATTTATTATTATTATCATTGCAAGCAGAATCTTATCCCACTGAATGACAGAACAAGCTGTGACCAAGGATCCAGAATAATAAACCCAAACTGTTAAAAAAATGAATAAATAATACGCAGATAAGATGGTTTGCTCTGTCACATCTCTTTCAATCACTGCTGGAATGTCTGCTAAAACCAAGGGGTGTCAAAAATAGATCTAAAGCCAAATTTATCACTTGGGATGGGAAAATGAGGGTGATGATGATAATAGCCTGAAAATAACACTCACTAATATTTATGAAAATAAGAAGACAACTAGAGAAAACGGACATCAGCTAGAAAACAGCACATCATCATAAGAGCCAGAATCTTTCCTTTTAATCTGATTTGTTTCCCTATCTTTGCATTGTTAAAAAATAAGGAAATATGCTTTTATCTCCTGAGTGCCATATTTTCCAGGGATTCAGAGTGACATACAAAGAGCATCTCTCTTTCTCCCTCCAATCTGTGCATTACTCCTCTAGGGTAGACCAGAAATTAAGATTTGATTACAGGTAGTCCTCGATTTACGACTGTTCACTTAGTGACCGTTCAAAGTTACAACAGCATTGAAAAAAGTGATTTATGATCGTTTCTCACATTTACGATCATAGCAGCATCCTCATGGTCATGTGATCAAAATTCGGGCTTTTGACAACTGACTCATATTTATGACGGTTGCAGTGTCCTGGGGTCATGTGATCCCTTTTTGAGACCTTCTGACCAGCAAATTCAATGGGGAAGCCAGATTCACTTAACAACGGTTTTACTAATTTAACAACTCCAGTAATTCACTTAACAACTGTGCCAAGAAAGGTCATAAAATGGGGCAAAACTCACTTAACAAATGTCTCACTTAGCAACAGAAATGTGGGCTCAATTGTGGTCGTAAATTGGCTCAATTGTGGTCGTAAATTGAGGACTATCTGTACTCAGTGATCTATACTGTGTAAGGCAAGTCTAATCTGTTCCTCTACTCATTACAAAGTACTCTCTTCAATTCATATGTTAGTTACAATGAGTAATGACACTGGAGCCCACAATAAAATGTTGCAACATGAAATGTGGCTCTTTGGGATTCACCTATTCAGCCCAGTTCTATTCTATCGTCCTTTTCCTCCCAATAATTACTTCGCATGCTAAACCATTACAACTCTCCTAATGGTCAGCACGTGCTTTAATTTCAATATGTTTGTAGAATATCAGGCCTATTAGAGTTTGTGATGCTTCAGATTTTGATGTACTTTGCAGCACATGGCAGTGTGAACTCAGCTTCTAAAAGCAGCTGCCTCCTCCTCAGCCTTAACTGAAACCCAGAAGAGAGACAGTTGGTTTTAACAGCCGCAGGCAAATGCTTTCTGCATATTTATTTATTTATTTATTTATTTATTTATTTATTTATTTATTTATTTATTTATTTACTTACTTACTTACTTACTTACTTACTTACTTACTTACTTATTTAATAAATAAATAAATAAAAATAAAATAAATAAATAAATAAATAAATAAATAAATAAATAAATAAATAAATAAATAAATAAATAAATAAATAAATAAAAATAGCATATTAACCCCAACAATCTGGATCCTCATTTTACCCATCTCGGAAGGATGGAAGGCTGAGTCAACCTTGAGCCGGTGAGATTTGATCCGCTGATCTGCTGAACTAGCAGTCAGCTGAAGTAGCTGCAGTACTGCACCCTAACCACTGCGCCACCTCGGTTCGTTAATAATAGAGAATAATAGAGTTGGAAGGGACCTTGGAGGTCTTGTAGTCCAACCCCCTGCTCAAGCAGGAAACCCTATTGTATTTCAGATAAATGACTGTCCAGTTTCTTTTTGAAAGCCTCCAGTGATGGAGCACCCTCAACTTCTGAAGGCAAAAGCTTTTTCCACTGGTCGATTGTTCTGTCAGGAAATTTCTCCTTGGTTCTAGGTTGCTTCTCTCCTTGGTTAGTTTCCATCCATTGTTTCTAATTTTGTCTTTTGGTGTTTTGGAAAATAATTCGACCCCCTTGTCTTTGTAGGAGCCCCTCAAATACTGGAACACTACTATCATGTCTCCCCTAGTCCATAATCTTATTTATTTTAGAGGGGATTTGAGATTTTTGCCATTTGAGTGGTTTAAACTGGCCACACAGTTGGTGATTTTATCTAGATTCAGTCTCCTACTCTATCCCGTATAACTATATCCATTATTCTATATAATGGTTATAAACCGGACAGAACAAATTATGATGTGCAATGTGTAAAACAGGTTATTGTTTATTTTATACATTCAGGCATGCAGCCTCAATTGACACAGATTTACCAGATTCTAATATTGCCTTCTGTCCGTTGCAATTTTATGTCTGTCTGTCTATCTTTCTACCTAGCTACCTGAGGGACCTGGATGGTCCAAAAATGTGAAAAAGAAACAGTGTACCTTTCTCACAAAATACCCATTGATATTAAAGGGTGGGGTTGATCCAAAACTATCCAATTTGCTTCCTGGGCTTAAGACAGAACTACAACTCACAGTCCCCCACTTTCTAGCACATTCTCTTTAACCACCACATCAGACTGTCTCTCAAATACACTTTGGCTCACGCTAGTCAGCATTATGTATTCCCTCTCGTCATACATATCCTTGGCTTTTGTTATATGAATTGTTTTATTAGCATAAGGGAAAGCTTGATACTGTTTGAACAACTGACCCTTTCTATTAATTCACTTGTTGACTAATGAGGTCCTAATGGCTGTTTGAAGTTGGGAGATCAATACAGTAAATCTGAAAAAAAAAACCAATTAATTAACTGGAACGGATGGCAAGGACTGCCACTATTGAACGAAAAGCTATTAATTCCCTCTAGTGCTAATATGCAACAGAATAACATCGAAGATGATAAGGTAAAGAATACCAACAGACTGTTTCTAACAAGTGCTTCGTAAATGGTGCAATAACGGGAATCCTGAGAGTAACAGAACACCTGTGACTTTTGGTCCCAGCTGGGATGAAATAAACCCACAGAATGGATGGTCCTTGCAGTCACGTGATGAAATGCATGATTTGGAGTACCCTGATTGACACAGCAACCGCTCCTCTGGCAAAGTCAATGTTGGCAAGGGCAATGAATTGAAGATCCTGCATGCAACATGCCCAGTTTTTTTACGTACAACCAAACCAAGTAGTTTTACGGATGTGATCCCCTTTTGTGACCTTTTGACAAGCAAAGTCAATTAGGAAAGAATCAGGAAAGCCAGATTCACTTTTTTTTTTAATTTTTTTTTTAAAATTTGATTTATATGCCGCCCTTCTCCGAAGACTCAGGGCGGCTTACAATGTGCTCAGCAATAGCCTTCATCCTTTTGTATATTTATACAAAGTCAGCTTATTGCCCCCACAAACTGGGTCCTCATTTCACCTACCTTAGAAAGGATGGAAGGCTGAGTCAACCTTGAGCCTTGGCGAGATTCGAACCCTGCAGTAATTGCAGGCAGCTGGTCTTAATAACCAGGGTGCCTTAAACCCCTGTACTACCAAGGCTCTTCTTAACAACTTACTAACAACTTAACAACTTAACAACTTACTAACTTTAAGTGCAGAGACTCATTTAAGAACTGTAGCAAGAAAGATGGTAAAATGGAACAAAATTCACTTAATAACTGTCTTGCTTAGGAACAGCAATTTTGGACTCAATTGTGGTCGTAAGTTGAGGGCTACTAATATTGGCCCTCAAGCAGGGGTGAAATGCTCCCAGTTCGGACTGGATCGCCCGATCCGGTAGCGATGGAAGCGGATGGTTCGGAGAACCGGTAGCAAAAATCCCTGCCCCCCCCCATGCCCAGCTGAGCCGCACAATCATCAGAGGCTTTTTTTTTTTTACTTTTAAAAGCATTTTTTCTACAACCTCTTCGGCTGAAAAAATGCTTTTAAAAGTAAAAAAAAAAAAGCCTCTGATGATCGCTCGGCTCAGCTGGGATCATCAAAGGCTTTTAAAAGAAATGTCTCTGACGATCCAAACTGAGTTGCCTGATTGTCAGAGGCATTTAAAAGAAAAAAAGTCTCTGCCGATTAGGCAACTCAGCTGGGATCATCCGAGCCTTTTGAAAGCATTTTTTTACAACCTCTTCGCCGAAGAGGTTGTAGAAAAAATGGTTTTAAAAGTTAAAAAAAAAAAAAAAGGCCACGCCCACCCAGTCACATTACCCCCCCCCAAGCCACGCCCACAGAACCGGTAATAACAAATTTTAGATTTCACCACTGCCCTCAAGGGTCTGGGCACCCCAGGCTGGTTTTTGACTGTGTAGGTTCCCTACCACTGTTTTGAGAAGTTGGAGCTCCCTATTACATCTTTAATTGAGTAGCTTGCTACTACAGCTTTATTACGAAGTTACCCTGAAATAGGTAACTATGTAGTAATGGCCCCATGTTTAACTAATAAGATGCTTATTCTGATCATGCAACCCAACATTTTAGCATAGAGGTGAGGAACAATGGCCCCTTTATGATTTATGGACTTCAATTCCCAGAATTCCTGACCCAGCATGGCTCGCTCAGGAATTCTGGGAGTTGAAGCCCACCATTCATAAAAGGGCCATCGGTCCCCACTTCTGCTTTACCTAAAGCAAAGAAAAGCTGCTCCAAATTGGAAAGTTTACAAACCTCTTGCTCTTTCTTCAGTGCCTCCATGGCGTCTCGAAATTTCTTTTCCTTGGCCTCCATTTCTGCAATGGTTGCTTGATTCTGCTCCTCATAAGCCATGGCTACCACAGCCAAAATCAAATTGATTAGGTAAAAGGAACCCAAAAATATGACTAGCATGAAAAAAAGCATGTAGATCTTTCCAGCAGATCTCAGAGTCTATATAAATGAGAGAGAGAGAGAAAAGAAGAAAAAATGGGAGGGAGAAGAGATATTCAAGAGTTATTAGAACCATGCATGCTTCATCATAAACATTTGGGAATCCTCATAACATTAGTGGATCTCACTGCATTTTCCAGAGATGGCCAACAACAGAAAAGATGTCTTCATGGATGGATATACAATAGTGGCCAAAATTGTGGAAACCTTTTGGGAAAAGTGTATTTTCTAAAACTAGCTAATAATACCACTTTTTGGGGGGAGTAGTACCATAAAATTATATATCAATGGAAAGATAATTTAATTAAGAATGCAATGCAATAACTTTTATAAATTATCACCATGTCAGTTAATACTGAGTTGGGTATATTTAGCATGAATTACAGCCTTACAGCGTCTTCCCATGGAGTGAAGCAAGTCTTTTAGTTCTGCAGCTGTTCTAATGTGAAACCAAGATTGAAGGATGGCTTCTATTAACTGAGTTTTATTGCTGGGTTGCTTCTGACTAACAAGTTTCTTTAGTTGGCTCCCTAGATTTTTAATTGGCTTAAGGTCTGTGCTATTCCCAGGCCATTCCAGCAGTGGAATATGATTATCTTGAAATTCCAAAAAAAAGTGGTGTTATTAGCCATCAAACCTCAAAAATACACTTTTCTCAAAATGTTTCCACAATTTTGGCCACTATATAATATATATATATATCTCAATATATATTTGATAAGATCTTGAGCTGAGAGAGGGGGATTGGCTCAAACTCCTTCAAGACAGTTTTCATCTCTAATGCAGGACTAGAAATCTCAATCTTCTGGTAATTGGCCCAAAATCATCCAATTGGCATTCATGCCTGGGGCAGAATTAGAACTCACTGTCTCCTGGTGATTGGCCCAAAGATAACCGTCTGACTTTCATACCTAAAGCAGCAGTAAAAATCACAGTCTTGTGGCGATTGACCCAAAATCACCCAATCAGCATTCATGCCTGGGGCAGCATTAGAACTCACAATCTTCTGATGACTGGCCCAAAGTCACCCAATCAGCTTTCGTGCCTGGGACAGGATTAGAAGTCATTATCTCATGATGATTGGTCCAAAGCCAACCAGTTTTCAGGCCTAAAATGGAACTAGAACTCACCGTTTCCTGGGTTTTAGCGTATTATCTTGATCCCTAGACCAAACTGGTTCTTTATAGCCAACAACTCCCATAGACTCTGGACAATTTACAGCACAGAAACATGTCTGCCCATTTTGCAACCACACAGAAACTGTTTCCCATTGCCTTTGTCTAGAATATGTATTCAACTTTTGTGTTTAGTTTTGAGATTCCTGGTCATCTCTCATCCAAGCATTCACTGAGCTTATTATCTTCCAAGCTGAGATGAGATCAACCAAGTGTTGCCCATCTGCTGAGACCCTGCAGGAAAGCCAAGCTATAACGAGTAAACATGACAATAAATAAGGAGTCTACCTGTTGGTAGAGGCGCTCCCAGCAGTCTTGAGTCATGAGGCGGAACAAGGAGAGAAAAGCCCAGCCGAAAGTATCAAAGCTTGTGAAGCCATGGTCAGGATTGTCTCCAGCCTTTAAACACCTGTAGCCTTTTGGACATGTGCTGCAGAAGATAAAATAGATCTGGTCAGCCACACTAACCACCAGCTTATCAATTGAAAGCCCCTGAAGGCAGGACAAGAAGCAACGGATGGAAACTAATCAAGGAGAGAACCAATCTAGAACTGAAAAGAAATTTCCTGACAGTGAGAACAATTAACCAGTGGGATGAGTTGCCTCCTAAAGTTGTAGGTGCTCCATCAGTAGAGGTTTATAAGAAGAGATTGGACAGCCATTTGTCTGAAATGGTGTACGGCAGTGATGGCTAACCTTTTTGCCGTCATGTGCCAAAAGCGGGGGGAGCATGGGGTTGGTTGCGCGCGAGTGTTTCCACACCCATAATTCAATGCCCCCCGTGCCGTGACTCCCCACGCATGCGAGTGATCCCTCCATACTCCCCTCGCTTTTGGCACGCGACGGCAAAAAGGTTACTGGTGGGCCCAGTAGGCCTGTTTTTTGCCCTCCCCAGGCTCCAGAGGCTTTCTTGGAGCCTGGGGAGGGCAAAAACAGCCTTCCCCACCCACCTGGAGGCCCTCCGGAGGCTGGAAACAGCCCATTTCCCAACTTCCGGTGAGCCCAAAAGGCCCGAAAATCAGCTGGCCGATGCACGCATACACGCTGGAGCTGAACTAGGGCAATGCTCACGTGTCCAGAGATATGACTCCGCGTGCCACCTGTGGCACACGTGCCATACGTTCGCCTTCACGGGTGCTTGAGCAGGGGTTGGACTAGAAGACCTCCAAGGTTTCTTCCAATTCTGTTATTGAATATTCATCTCCCCAACAAAAAACAAACAAAAAAACAGAGAAGCTGTTTTTTTAAAAAATCAGCTAATATATTCAATATCTAGTCCATAATATGCTACGCTTGATCTTGTCCAAAATCTATACATAGGTCAGGAAGCAACAATGCATAGCTTCCTGTATTCCAGAACATGGCAATGCAGAGAAAGACAATCTGTCCTGTACAGGTCCTTGATTTACAACCATTCGTTTCATGACCACTCTAAACAGCACTGAAAAAGTGATTTATCACACTCAAGACTGTTGCCCCGTGATGATGTGAACAAAATTCAGACATTTGGCCACTGGCTTGTGGCTGCGAAGTCCCAGGAGTCATGAGACCTTCTGACAAGCAAAGTCAATGGGGAAGCCAGGTTTACTTAACAACCTTGTTACTACCGTATTTTCCAGCGTATAAGACGACTGGGCGTATAAGACGACCCCCGAATTTTCCTGTTAAAATATAGGGTTTGGGCTATACTCGCCGTATAAGACTACCCCTCTTCCAACGCACACCAAATAAAAATTAAAAAACATCAACTGGCTCACCCACAATGTAAAAGCAGCTGTGCTAGATCCAAAATGGCCCCTGCAACAAGCAGGAATCTCACACAGCCACAAAAAGCCCAAAAAAACAACTTTTACACTTTACACACACAAAATTCCACATACACCTTTGTGAGATTTTGTGTGTTTGTGTAGTTAGAGTGAAACACTACAGAAACACACTAAATCTCAGAAAGCTGCACAAATATTATTTTATTTTTATTTATTTTTATTTTTATATAAAAGCAGCTAAATTTAAAACTTCCTAAACTTTAAATGGCTAGGTCTAAAAATGAACAACTAAAAAAAACCCCAATTAGCTATTTTTTTTTAAAGATCCCAAAGGGGAAAAAAACTTACCCAATAGAACAGGGGTCTCCAACCTTGGCAACTTTAAGACTTGTAGACTTCAACTCCCAGAATTCCTCAGCCAGCTTTGCTTTGCTGGCTGAGGAATTCTGGGAGTTGAAGTCCACAACTCCCTGCCTGTTTGATTGCAGACAGGGAGTTGCTTGCTGATGGAATGGATTGCAGGCAAGCGAAGCAAGGCAAGCATTGCGACTAGCAGCTAAGGTAAGCAAGCTGGAGGGGGAAAACTTTTTTTCTTTTACATGGCTCTGCGATCCCAGCTGTGTTGCCTGATTAGCAGGCAACTCAACTGGGATCGTCAGAGCTTGGATCGCCAGAGCCATTTAAGGCTCGTCAGAGCCTTTCGGGCTGGTCTGCCTGGTTACAGGAGAACGACACCCGGCATATAAGACGACCCCTGACTTTTGAGAAGATTTTCATGTGTTAAAAAGTCGTCTTGTACACTGGAAAATACGGTAACTTAAAAACTGCGCTGATTCACTTAACAACTGTGACAAGAAAAGTTATAAAATGGAGCAAAAAAAAAAAACTTAAGAACTGTCTCAGTCAGCAATAGAAATTTTGGGGACCCAGGAAAACTGCAATGTAAATGCAACTGAAAACCTGATAATGTGCCAACTTCAATTCCTTTGGGAACTTTGAAAATTGAAGTCGACACATTGCCAAGTTGCCAAGTTCGAGAAACACCACTCTAGTCTAGACAAACCAAACCGCCTGTTAATTAAATATAATTAAATAGCCTGAATTTTGAAGTACAAAGAAAAGGAAGAAAAATATTCTAAGACTGAATCATAGTCACATTACAAGGCCCTCAACTATATTGGCTCATAAATGAAATAATGGATAATGTATCATGATTGTTAAATAAACGGTTACTCATGAGCAGATATTAAAGCTATTCAGTACAGCTATTCATTTATTCATTCATTCTATTTAAATGAGTGCCCATCTCATAATAAAATTACTGTGGGTGGCCTATAATAAAGTTAAAAACAACATGTACAAATTCATATTTATATTATTAAAAACTTTAAAATTATAAAAGGCACATAACAAAAATTAAAAAGACGCTGGGCAAAGAGCAGAGTTAATTACAGATAGTCTTCGACTTTATAACAGCTCATTAAGTCACCATTCAAAGTTACAATGGCACTGGAGAAAAAAGGGATTTATGACCCTTTTTTTCATGCTTACAATCGTTGTAGCATCCCTACAGTCACATGAACTAAATTCAGACATTTGGCAATAGGCTCATGACATTTGCAGTGTCCTGGAGTCACGTGATCCCCTTCTGCAACCTTCTGACAAGCAAAGGCAATGGGGAAGCCAGATTCATCTAAAAAGGACAACTGTGGCCCTTTTACAACCTGTGGACTTCAACTCCCAGAATTCCTGAGACAGCTGTCTCAGGAATTCTGGGAGTTGAAGTCCACAGGTTGTAAAAGGGCCACAGTTGCCCACCCCTGATCTAAACAGCAGTGAAAAAGTGATTTATCACAGTTTTTCACACTCAAGACTGTTGCCCCCTGATGATGTGAACAAAATTCAGACATTCGATTTGCAGCGTCCTGGAATCACACGATCCCCTTTTGCAACCGTCTGACAAGCAAAGTCAATGGGGAAGCCAGATGCATCTAACAGCCATGTTACTATCTTAACAACTGCAGTGATTCACTTAACAACCGTCACAAGAGAGATTGTAAAATGGAGCAAAACCCATTTAACAAATGTCTCAGTTAGTAACAGAAATTTTGAACTTAATCATGGTCCTAAATCAAGGACTACCTGCATGCTGGAGCCATTTCAGTATTTTGCGGGCCTGCAAACAGGGTCTTAGGCCTAATGACACCACCAAGTCTTGAGAGACGTCCAGAAAGTCGTTTTAAGTGGAAAGGATGATCGTAAAGCAGGGGCCACCACTTAAGACCCTCCAGAATCTGGAGCCCAAATGAAGCTCCTTAGCTGACAGGACCTGCAACCTACCCTCTTCGTTGAATCTATTCAGGACTGACCTCATTAAATGGAAACGGAAGAAATTCTACTGAAGCAAAATGGTTAACTGGAGACCTAGTTGTTAAGTGAAATTGCAAAATACATATATTGTGACAGCCGTCTTCCTACATACATTCTGCTCTACAAGCAAGTGAGATAAACGTAGATGATAGGCTAAGAAAGGAAAGGACGGTGAACGACCAGCAAAAAAATGTGGCAGATATCGTAAGCATCTGGGTTGGTTTTAATCTCAAAGAAGAGGAACCAGCAAACTGATTTCATGGCCATTAAGCTAGAGTCCTAACACATAGAATGAACATTTTTCTGCTCAATTTTGGGTTTAGGTTGTGTTTGTAAGATGAGTTGTGGGCTCACAGCATTTTGGAGGCTCCTTCCTATACCCATTTCCTCCTCTCTTTGCCCCTTCCAGGATCTGCATCTTTGAACTGCTATTTTATTTTCCTACAAATATTTTATTTTATTTTATTTTCCTGATGTAGCATCACTCAGAGCCATGATGGGAAATTCAAATGGTGCTTTGGCTTCCATCCACCTAGTCCAAGACAGTACTGAAGAAGTCATTCAGAATGTTAGGAGCCTGATTACAGTTAATCCTGGACTTACAAACACAATTGAGCCCAGAATTTCTATTGCTAAATGAGACATTGGTTAGACTGAGTTTTGCCTCAGTTAGTTTATGACCTTTCTTGCCACACTTGTTAAGTGAATCACTGCAGATGTTAACATGGTTGTTAGGTAAACCTGGCTTCCCCATTGACTTTGATTGTCAGAAGGTCACAAAAGGTGATCATGTCACACACAGTGACATTGCAACCGTCATAAATATGAGTCAGTTGCCAAGCGCCTGAATTTTGGTCACATGATCAGAGGGAGGCTGCAAAGGTCATAAAGTGTATAAAACAGTCATAAATCACTTTTTGCAGTGCCGCTGTAACTTTGCATGGTGACTTAATGAACTGTTGTTAAGTTGAGCACTAAATGTACTCTTCCAGAAATTTGCCCCAAGAATCAAATGTGGTTTCATTCAGCAACTGTAAAGCCATGCAATTCATTGATCTTGAGATCATGACTTTTTTTAAAAAAAAAAATTGATTTATATGCCGCCCTTCTCTGGAGACTCAGGGCGGCTTACAATGCGTTAAGCAATAGCCTTCATCCTTTTGTATATTTTATACAAAGTCAGCTTATTGCCCCCACAAACTGGGTCCTCAATTTACCTACCTTAGAAAGGACGGAAGGCTGAGTCAACCTTGAGCCTGGTGAGATTCGAACTTACAGTAATTGCAGACAGCTGGTGTTAATCACAATGCTATCAGTCTGCTGAGCCATCAGGCCCTTGACTTCAGCCTAACTGGAGCTTTCAATCAGAGTCCTGTCTATAAAGATGCCACTTCCGTGTGAAAAGCTTGACATAGGAAATCAGAACAATATCAAGAAGCACTAAGATAGGCATTGCTATTCAACATAGCCTTAATCCTTGCTCTAGTGTTAATTGTGTTGGTTGTGTTCAGGCAAAAACTAGGAGTTTCCTATATAAGGTAGTGCTCATGACCACAGTTGAGAACCAAATTTCTGGGTCTAAGAAAGACAGTTGTGAAGTGAGTTTACTCCACTTTCTGACATTTCTTGCCACGGTTGTTAAATGAATCACTAGCTGTTAAGCTAATAACCGAGTCATTAAGGGAATCTGGCTTGTCTTTCCTTATCATAAAGTCACATGATCCACGGGATATTGCAACCATTATAAATATGACTCAATTGCCACGCATCTGAATTTTGATCACGTGACCATGGGGATGCTGCCTCGGTCGTAAGTGTGAAAAATGATGATAAGTCACTTTTGCCAATGCCATTGTCACTTCAAATGGTCACTAAACAAATGGTTGTAAGTCGAGGACTACTTGTATTCAGTATGTTCAGTGGATGCTGCTTGTAGTTTAGAGGCCAGTAAGCAACCGTCAAAATTGATAGTTGTTCATAGATCGATTCTGCACAATCTTTCTTTTAAAGCTATCCCCACTTTTGAGATCAACAAGTTCTTCAGAGTTTTCAAATTGTTAAAGCAAGCGAAAAATAAAATTAATCTCAACCTACATTTTCTCTACCATTCATGCCCAGGTCCCAACAGATAATGGTCCAGAAGGAAAAACTGTGTGACGACATCAATCCTATTCTTCCATTCTAAACACATTTTGCTTTTGTCACCAATCAAAAGAACAATTACCAAATGTTTGTTCCTAGTTTTGTTCAAACTCCTAACTAACATTGCCAAAATCTGTCTTCCTGCCAACTTCTGAATTTAATCACTACAATCTTAGAAAAAAGAATGATTGGAACTGGGAAAATAAAACGTCGTCTTTTATATCTCCCCATTTGTGGTAAACATTTCAGCAATTAAATAAGAAATAATTTATATGCAAAACTTTTTTTTTTTTGTTAGAAAAAAGTATGGCCACTTTTGCATCGTGTCTAACAGGTGTCCTAAAGTTTGTTTGTTTGTTTTTTATCAAAAATACATTTAGGGATTTTCTAAAGAAAAGCTCTGGCAACAACAGCAGAAATAGTTCTCCTTTAAAATTGCACTGAAATTCACAGAGAAGTTTCTAAGGCTTCATTCTCTTTCTAAATTACTTGTATTTATAGACAAGGTAAAACAATGAACTTGGAAACCAAAGGAAGAAAAATGCATCTCCCTATAGAGCATAAAAATTACTTTTGGCTAAATCTATAAATGAAAATTAAAGTTCAAGAGAGAATAAAGGTAATTAAGGTTTCTATAGGAACAAACTATCATTAGGATGCAATTGTCAAAGGTGTTTTGGTACATCTGCCATTTGTTGGGGTGCCTCAATTTCTCTTCTTTCTGTTTGCCAGAACAGCATTGGACCAAACTACGAGGAGAAAATTTAAAGTCAACAACATATGAAGGTTCCAGATTCTATGTCCCTCCATTTTTTTTCCTAGAATGTTTTTGTAAAAAAAGAATGTCAGCCTCTATGGCAGTACTGGTAGTTCTTGACTTATGACCACAGTTATATTCAAAATTTCTGTGCCTATGCAAGGCAGTTGCTAAATGAGTTGCACCCCATTTTATGACCCTTTTTTTGCCACAGTTGTTAAGCAAATCATTGCAGTTGTTAAGTGAATCAGGAGATAATTAAGCAAATCAGATTTCTCCCATTGACTTTGCTTGTCGGAAGCTAGATGGGAAGATTACCAATAGTGATCACATGATTCTGGGACAGTGCAGCTATTACAGCTAAGTCAATTAACCTCGACTTACAACGGTTCATTTAGTGACCGTTCAAAGTTTCGTGGCATTGAAAAAAGTGACTTATGACTGTTTACACACTTATGACCTTTGCTGTACCATCCTCATGTAATCAAAATTCAGACATTTAGCAACTGATTCGTATTTATGACGGTTGCAGTGTCCCGGGTCATGTGATCATCTTTTGCAATTTTCTAACAAGCAAAGTCAGATTCACAAAAATTGTGTTACTAACTTAACACAGGACCCAGTTTGTGGGGGCAATAAGTTGACTTTGTATACATATACAGAAGTATGAAGGCTATTGCTTAACGCATTGTAAGCCGCCCTGAGTCTCCAGAGAAGGGCGGCATATAAATCAAAGAAAAAAGAAAAAAACAACTGCAGTGATTCACTTAACAACTGTGGCAAGAAAAATGATAAAATGGGGCAAAATTCACGTAATAACTCTTGCTTCATAACAGAAATGTTGAGCTCATTTGTAGATGTAAGTCAAGGACTATCTATACCAGGGGTCCCCAACCTTTCGGACTTCAGGGACCACTAAATTCATAATTTTAAATTCCATGGACCACTAATATGACCTGCCTAATGACCAGCTGGGTGGGCGTGGCTAGGTGGTCATGTGACTGGGTGGGTGTGGTCAAATCAATGTCAGTGACATTGAGGGGTGCCTCACCAGCCTCTACTCACCCCTCCCCTGCCAGCCACTCCTCGCCTCCCCGCCCGGGCTCCTTAGGGTCTCAACAGGAAGCAGGTGTTGGAGCTGAGCAGTCACCATGAGAAAGAGTTGGCAAAACAGCTGGCTCAGTTCAAAGGAGGCTCAGCAGAAGCACCTCACTGAGGACTGCGAGCATAGGCTTTCCAAGCAGAGGAAGACCTGCAGGAGTGCAAGGCCAGGTACCGGAGCCTGGAGGCTCAGTGGGCTGAGACGGTCAGCCAGTTCCAGGCCATGATGCAGTCCCACTGGAACAAGGCTCTCCAGCTCTTCACCACCAGCAGTACTTCACTCCAGCCTCCACACCAGGAGGCTGAAGCAGACCCCAAGTCAAAATTTCTGCCCCACTCCGACCCACAGAAGAAGTCCCCGAAGGGGGAGACTCTCTGCAGCAACACAAATGTTCATTGCACGTATCCATCCCAGGAGCCGTAGTTTGAGGACCCCTGATTTAGTGCAATACAATAAATGCAAATAATTTTTCTGCGGACCACCAAAATTTTCTCGTGGACCACCAGTGGTCCATGGATCTATACAAGCCAGTTGTCAAGCATCCAAATTTTGATCACGTGCCCTTGGGGATGCTGCGGAGATCATAAGTATGAAAAATGGTCATAAGTCCCTTTTTTCATGCTGTAGTAAGTTTGAACGGTCACTAAATGAATAGCTGTAAATCAATGACTATCTGTACATCCAATTTGTTTAAAAACAGGGTGAAGAGAGAAGAACAAGCCAAAATTCTGTTATCTGCTAAGGTGGAAAAGAATGACAGAAGATTCTGGGGAGGAAAAGAGCCACAGATGGCTAAATTTAAAGTGGGAGGAAAATTTGGGAAGAAGGGTTAAGGAGAACAGAGCTTCCATGAGAACAGAGGGCACATTTTTCCATTGTCCCCTTGACCCTGGCAATGTCACAGCCAATTAGCAATCTACTGAAAATGTCTTTTGGTAATGCCCAATAGGGATGTGAAGCCATTCAGAACTTATGCCAAAAAAAATATGCTCCAAAATGGTATCATACAAGTTACCTCTAAGGCTTGTATAGTAACTACAGGTAGTTCTCAATTTACAATCACAACTGAGACCAGAGTTTCCATTGTTAAGCGAGGCGGTTGTTAAGTAGGTTGTTAAGTAAGTAGTGCCCAATTTTATACTTTTTCTTGCCATGGTTGTTAAGCGAATCATTGCCGTTGTTAAATGGATCAAACAATTGTTAAGCGGATCCAGCGTTCCTCATTGACTTTGCTTGGGAAAAGCCAATTGGGAAGATCCCAAATGGCAATCACATGACCCCCAAGATGCTTCAACCGTCATTAATACATGCATAGTTGCCAAGCGCCTGAATTTAGATCATGAACTGTGGAGGCACAGTGCTTAGAGTGCAATACTGCAGGCTACTTCTGCTACCTGCCGGCTGCCTGCAATTTGGCAGTTCAAATCTCACCAGGCTCAAGGTTGACTCAGCCTTCCATCCTTCCGAGGTGGGTAAAATGAGGACCCAGATTGTTGGGGGCCATATGCCAACTCTGTAAACCGCTTAGAGAGGGCTGTGAAGCACTGTGAAGTGGTATATAAATCTAAGTGCTATTGCTATGTAACAATGGGGATGCTGTTGTAAATGTGAGAACCGGTCACTTTTTTCAGTGTTGTTGTAACTTTGGATGGTCACTAAGTAAATGGTTGTAAATCGAGGATTATCTGTACACAAAAATATATACTTGAGTAATATGCCTACCCTTGCTCCGAAGCACCTTGTAATCTTTCATCGGAACCTCCTTAATTCAAACTCCACACAATGAAGAAACTTTTTATACACCTCAGGATAGTTTTATGTCAGCTTTATTTTTTATTTCAAGGCTACTGTGGCATTTAGATTTCCTTAGAAATTCCTTTAAAATTCTGCCATGGAAATTCTTTTAAAATTTCATCATAGACATATTTTTGAAAGACCTTTAAAAATATGCTCTGTTTCTTGAAAGCAACAACACTGGAATTAATCATGCATCATTTTCATTCTTGCTTTTCTCTCATGTCTCTATTTCAATTTTTTTTTCTTATGTTCCCTTCTCTTTTCTAGCATTCTCCTTTTTTAATTATTAATTGAATGCCAGGACAAACATATTCACTAGTTCCTGATGGAGGAGGAAGAGGAGGATAATACATGGGAAAAATACTAGCAATATAGACTGAAAAAATATTAGCAACTTAACCTGATCTTTTTCTGCAGATAATGTTATTATCATGACTGGATCTTTGCCATTCGCATTGACCCTCTGAAGTGTGACTGCCATCTAGAGCTGAACTAACAACCATGAATTGCTCCACTGAATTGAAGCAGTCAGAAATACAACAATTAACCATTAGTCTTACTGGACTTCAAATTTTTAAAGTACTTTCAAATAAGCATACATAATGTTGTACTTTCCAAGGAAATCAATATAGAAAGTAAGTCTCATTGAACTTAGTGAACTCTCTTTCCAAGAAAACAGCCATCAGAGTCTATTGTATTTTATTTACTGAAATCCATGCAATAAGTTATGCGTACATTTAAATTACATTTCAGTGCAATTAAATTCAACTAATTTAGTCTGGATCAACTCAGCTACAGTAGTTTGGATCCAACCTAAAATTTCTGAGAACTAGAGAGATGGAGAAACATAGCCTGCAGGTAGTCCTTGACTTACAACCATTTGTTTAATGACTGTGTGAAGTTACAACAGAACCAGGGGCGGGTTCTAAATTTTTTTACTACCGGTTCTGTGGGTGTGGCATATTTTGTGGCCGTGGCTTGATGGTCATGTGACAATTATTTAGGATTTAGCAGAGGTACTGGTCTACCAGGTTTTTAACTGCTTGCACAGCTGTACTGGTCTACCCATTTATTTTTGCAGGTACTGATCTACTCATATATTTTTGCAGGCACTAGTCTACTCATTTGTTTTTGCAGGCACTGGTCTACCCATTTATTTTTGCAGGCACTGGTCTACCCATTTATTTTTGCAGGCACTGATCTACCCATTTATTTTTGCAGGCGCCGGTCTACTCATTTGTTTTCTTTTAACACTGATCAGCTGTAGGGCGGCCCTTTGAAGCCCCATGGCAAGAATTTAAACAGTTTTTTTCCCTCTAGCCATCAGCTGGGACTCAGGAGGCAGCAATAGATTGGAAGTGGGGCCAAATAAAAGGTAAGAATAACGCGGAGGGATGGGTGGGGGCGGGGGGGCAGAACCGGTTCGGTGACGTCATATCATCACCGCTACCAGCTCGGCGGAACCAGGCTGAACCGGGAGGGACCCACCACTGAACAGAACTCAAAAAAGTGACTTATGGCTGGTTTTCACACTTAACAAGCATTACAGCATCCCTAAGGTCACATGATCAAAATCTGGACGCTTGGCAATTGATTCATATTTGTGATGTTTGAAGTGTCTCAGCTTTGTGTGATCACATTTTACAACCTTCTCACAAGTGAAGTCAATGGGAAAGCCAGATTCTCTTAACAACCATGTTACTAACTTAAGAACTGCAGTGATTCACTTAACATCTGTGGCAAGAAAGATCATAAAGAAGGGCAAAACTCACTTAACAACTGTCTTGATTAGTAATGGAAATTTTGGGCTCAATTGTGGTCGTAAGTTGAAGACTTACTGTAATCAGACCCATCTCCGCTCCCTGTGGTCTTTGCTCCTTTTCTTTCCATCATGGTTGAACACATTTTATCAGAATTTTTAATTGTGTGGTTCTTATTTAATGTGTTAACATTTTAATATTTAACATGGTATTTTAATTATATGACTGTAAGCTGCCTAGTGTCGCCTTGGTGAAATGGGTAGCATAGAAGTCTAATAATAAATAAAAATAAAATATCTAACCAAGTTTCCAAAGACCTGTTTTATTTATTTCAGAAACTTATTCCATGAAAAAGTACCAACAAAGAAGTTATCAAGTACATCTGTAAAGGGAAAGGGGAGAAGTGAGATCACACATATTGCGATATCACTGTCCAAATAAGTCAAATTATATAATTTACATCATTTGTACAGTGACATTGCAACATATATGACGTAATCGTGGTTTCTGCACAACATTGGGGAAACTAAGAAGTTCTAGTTATAACAACAGAGGTTTGTTTGTCATTCTTTCTCAAAATATGATCAAATCAAACTCACCCAGCATCTGTGCTGTTGCCACACAGTAATGGATCTGTTGTGCCGTCTTTAATGAAGTAGTTTTCTGTAACAGAAATGTAGCAATCAGTAAGTGTTTTTAATTAACAAAAGGTACAAGCTGAAAAAAATGTGATCCCCTTTATCAATTTAAATGGGAAATTGTTCAAAACTATCCAGATGTATGATATTTTGGCGCATCAAGAGTTTTGTCTAAGCTAGAATCCATCCTTCCCTATATGCTTTTTTTCTACATCTGGATAAATAGACCCCAGCATCCAGTTTATATTATCTGGACACTGGGACAGGAGGCCACCAGAGATTCTATTTAGGATGTATTTAGGGGTGCATTCATGTAGCATCAGGACTGAAAGATAACATGGAGTATATTTATGTAAAGTAACTTAACATTTATGCATATAGTAATAGGCAAAAATATATATGACATATACTGGTAAAGATTATGGGAATTGAATAGTCCTTGATTTAAAACAGTTTGCTTAGTGACTGTTCTAAGTTACAATGGCACTGAAAAAAGTGACTTATGACGTTTTTCATACTAATCACTGTTGCAGCACCCACGTAGTTATGTGATCAAAAGTCAAATGCTTGGCCACTGACTAATATTTATGATGGGTCATTTGATCCCCTTTTGCGACTTTCGGTTAAGCACAGTGAATGGGGAAGCCATATTCACTAAACAACCATGTTACTAACTTAACAACTAGGTACAACAAGGTATTGGTTCTCATCTTCAAAGCGCTCCATGGCTTAGGGCCCGGTTATTTACGAGACCACCTTCTGCCACCGATAACCTCCCACCGGCCAATACGCTCCCACAGAGAGGGCCTCCTCAGGTTGCCGTTGGTCAGGCAATGTCGGCTGGCGACCCCCCAGGGAAGAGCCTTCTCTATGGGGGCACCCGCCCTCTGGAATCAGCTACCCCCCAGGGATACGACTGATCCCAGAGCTCTGTACCTTCCGCCGGGCTCTGAAGACTTTTTTATTTCAGCAAGCCAGGCTGGGTTAAAAATCTTTTAATTGTTGAATTTTATGGGTAAGGGGTTTTAAATTTTAAAGCCAATATAAATTTAATTTTGTTTTTATAGTATTTTAATGTTTATATTGTATGTTTTTTAATTTTGGCTGTTCACTGCCCCGAGTCCTTCGGGAGAGGGGGCGGTATAAAAATTTAATAAATAAATAAATAAATAAATAAACAACTGCAATGATTCACTTAACAACTGTGGCAGCAAAGCTTGTAAAAATGTTGGCAAAACTGACTTAACAAATGTCTCACTTAGCAACAGAAATTTTGGGCTCAATTGTGATCGTAAGTCGAGGACCATCTGTAAACGAACGGCTGGGATAAAAGAGATCTTGGCTTGACCCAGTTAGGCTCTTCTTGTGAACTTACCGATCCATTTGAGAAGTCTGTGGCCTCACCCTGGAATCAGGCAGGATGAGATCAAGATTACCTGCCTCTCCTTTTCCCTTAGCTGACACCACCATCCCCATTCTGGCTGGGGAATTATGAGACTTGGGTTTTAAAGTTGCCAAGTGTGGAGACTCCTGATCTAGACTACTAAAGGGAGAGATCCAGGAACTCTTTGCATTTTGGATTCCACTTTCTTACACAGCAGGAAGTTCTACTTAACTTGGTCGTCTCAGTTTAGAATAACCAAAGAATGTCCGAAGCATTTATTATGCCCAGAAATGATGCATGTTTTTGCAGCCGATAAGTAGCCACTTTTCTTTCAAGCATTCTTCCCTTCCATTTTTTTCCCTTTCCTCACATTGGGTGTGATGGTGTTGAGTAGAACTTAGCTATCTCTGGATGTGACAAGGTGCTTATAAAGCAAAACAGCATGACTGTGGCAGAAAGGAATGTGCAACGAGCCATCTCATGCCTCTACAGGATAGATAAAAGATAAAAAAGCAATGCCAGCTATCTTTTCATGCTCGCCCCGTTCAGCCTGTGCAAGGCAAAATCACTACATAGGTGACAGAAAGAGAAGGGTGTTGGAGGCACTCTTTATAGGCTGATTAAGGGGTGAGCTGAAATATGAAGCAATAAAACGAATGCTAATTTTTAAAATAATGCAAGAAAATGCTTATAGGGCATAACTACAATATCTGTGACAGAATTACAGAATTTGAAGTATCATTTTAAGAACTTTCAGAACTTCGGAGAATGGCTGTCAATAGTGCGTCCTATAATTTGTGTTGTGTACAGTAGTTTCCTCCAATTTCTATAGTTCTTTCTGAACTATGTCTGCTATGTCATATTTTTATCCAAAAATAGAAAGGTTTTTCTCTCTCTGAGCTTGCCAACACTGAAAAAAGAAAATCTGCAGATTGATATCCGGGAGAAACCACTATAAGAATCTACCTCTTCACTCTCCCCAATCCCCATGAATAAACTAGGTTTAGGATTGTAGCAATAGCACCTAAATTTATATACCGCTTCAGAGTGTTTTTGCAGCTCTCTCTAAGCAGTTTACAGAGTCAGCATATTGTCCTCAACAATCTGGGTCCTCATTTTACCGACTTCTGAAGGATGGAAAGCTGAGTCAACCTTGAGCCAGTCAGGATCGAACAGTTGGCAGTTGGCAGAGTCAGCCTGCAATACTGCATTCTAACCCCTGCACTCAATGATGCAGAATAGGATTAGATGTTCGTTTGCCTTCCCAGGAACTGGTTTACATCTTCTGAATCACAGGCAATCTCTTTACATGTGGTAAAGCAAAATCTTAGAGACTGGGCTATGCTGAGCTGAGAGCTATTATGTGCTAATTTTTTACAGGCATAGATTTAATTTTTATTAATGTCCCATATGTATCCATGAACATCCCTCCTCCCTAAAAGCAGAATGTCTTCTCAGGGGTAATGTACATTTTGTTTTAGATCAGCAGTCCACAGTCAAAAGAGAATTTAAGCAAAGTTTGCTTCTTTTAATGAATTCTCCAACCTATCCATGTCAAAGTCAGTCAAAACTTTCACAGGATTTCATAAATTCTGTCCTGAATTTCTAGTCATGAAGCTAGAACATGGAAACTATTCTGCAAAGCCATTTTGCATTCTGCAGAAGCAATTATCGCCCAAGCTACCTGCCCTCCTTTAAAGTAATCCCTAAAATCCTATTCCAAAGGGCAAAAGAAACACAGTGAATTTACAGGGATTGTAGCCAAGGCATGAAAAAATAGGAGCCTGTGAGCACTGAAAAATATTACCAGCCTAGCATGCTATTTCAGCAAGATAGTTTGTAAGATATCCTCTGACCTCCTTCCACATTTCAAATTTTCTGAAAACTACCAACTTTTCCATGGCTATTATCCAAAATCAGCTTCCCACAGATCAATAAGCATCCACTCCTTCAGGCAGGTAAGTGTACCTTATCTCTTGCAGGTACTAACTCTGGGGTTGTGAATAACTAGGTTTGAAAGTCAGTCTTCCAAAACTACAAAGGATCCTTAATTATCACAGTCTTTGTTTTATGATGGAATTGTTACGCAGCGCTTGGGTTATTTTTGTTCCTTGCATTATTTTTGGACTCTTATTCAAGAGTTACTAGGCATCAGCCAGCATATAAAATTAATAAATTATTATTGATTACTAATTGATTATTTATTTTCTTAAATACGGTTGGATTGTTTGCTGCCCTGAGTGATGCATTTACATTGGGCAGCTAACACATTTCATAAATAAATAAATAAATAAATAAATAAGTAAACAAACAAACAAACAAACAAACAAACAAACAACATTCTACCTGCCCAGTGCAACAAAGAGGAAGCTAGAAAACAACAGACATGGGGAGATGGCCGAAATATAACTATTTTTATCTACTTTTTCTATAACACATACATATTCTCTAGATCTCCTGGCCCTCATTCTTAAATCGCTCCCATCCATCTATAAATCGAATTTAATAATACTACCCACCCTGCAGAATTTCCGTAAGGATCATTGGGGGAATAAAACATGTCAGGAAGAGTGAGATTATAAATCCACAAGCAGGGTGTGCATTATTTTTAATCCACCTCTATTGGTAAATAAAGATTAAAAGCCCTTTTGTTCAGCTGAAGAAAAAATGCAGGAATGTTTATGCCGCTAAAAACATGGATAAGTAGGCTGCTAAAGGTTGACATCTTGGTTTCCAGCAAATTAGTAAATGTCCAAAGATTTCAGCGTGTTGGTAATTTGCAAGATAGCAATCTTCAGGCAAAAAATGTTAATAGGCTATTTATTTATTTATTTATAGTGGGGTGGTGGTGCTCGCCTCCCACTTGGAAGATTGAGAGTTCAATCCTAGGCAGCGGAGTTCACAGCATAGTAAATATCTGCTGTGAACTCCATGTAGGAGTCAGGAAGAGTATCCAGCCAATAAATGCTCAGCTCCATCTAGTCACTCTGACTCTATCCTGAATAAAAGGATTACAGGGTTTAAAAGGGAGTTTGTTTGTTTGTTTGTTTATTAAACTTATATGCTATCCATTTCACATAGAGATGACTTTAAGCAGTTCTATCTCCCTCCCACACAATATAATAATAATAATAATAATAATAATAATAATAATAATAATAATAATAATAATAATAATAATAATAATAATAATAATAATAATAATAATAATAATAATAATAATTATTTTATTTCTATACCGTCCTTCTCCCGAAGGACTCAGGGCGGTGTACAGCCAATTTAAAAACACAAGACACAACAATAATTAAAAATTAAAATAATTAAATAGATTTGGCCGATTTAAAACCCCAAAAATTAAAATATCTTTATCACTGCAGGTAATTCTCGCCTTACAACTATTTGTTTAGTAACAATGTGAACTTACGATAACACTGAAAAACATGACTTGCAGTAGAAACCATTTTTCACACTTATGACCATTGCAGCATCCCCACGTAATCAAAATTCGGGTGCTTGGCAATTGGCATGTATTTATGACCGTTACAATTCCCTGGGCCACGTGATCACATTTTAAGACCTTCTGACAAGCAAAGTTAATGGGGAAGCCAGATTCACATAACAACTGTGTAACTAACTTAGGAATTCAGTGATTCACTTAACAACTGTGACAAGAAAGGACATAAAATAGAACAAAACTCACTTAACAAACTTAGCAACAGAAATTTTGGTCTCATTTGTGGTCGCAAGTCAAGGACTATCTATATAAAATGTATTTATAAGTAGGTAAGTATAAAATCTGTGAAACTGGTTCCATTAGTAGCACGCAGGAATAGTTTAGATGGGATAGACTGTCATTAAAACATTAACTAACTTTTCAAATGTAGCAAAAAGTTGTTGCAACTCCTTTAAGAATACAATAAATATGGCTTAAACAGTCATAGCTATTTTTCAGGCTCATAGATACCTGAAGAACCACTAATTTTGTAATGAAAACAGACCTTGTAATTATGTGAGATCCAAAACAGATTTTTTTTAGATTATTCTCAAAAATGCCCAGCTTTATAAATGGATTGAGCAACATACACACAACCAAAAAAATCTCCTTATTTTTTTTCAAAAAAGAAGACTGAGCTGCAAATTTTCTTATTGCTATTTACTTCTTAAAATTCTAGGGTGACTCATAATTCTTAAATGGCACTTTATTATTGAATGTACTGTTAATATCTCCATCAAGACATATTTCCTCTGCCAAATCTTTATTTTCCTAGAAAGACACATTAAAAAGTCATATACGGAGGATTTTTTTTTCTGATCAGCAAAATATTCTTCCACTGTTACATATTTGTCATAAACATACATAATTCATCAGTTTCATGAAGAACTGAAGTTACATATTATCTGATTTTAATACAGCTTATTAAATTCTTATGTTTGCAATAGTCAGATGGTCATCAAAATCCTCACATCATAATTCCTAATGCTCTAAAGCAGTGTTTCTCAACCTTGGTAGCTTGAAGATGGGTGGACTTCAACTCCCAGAATCCCCCAGCCAGTGCTGGCTGGGGGATTCTGGGAGTTGAAGTCCACCCCTCTTCAAGCTACCAAGGTTGAGAAACACTGCTCTAAAATAAAAATCTCTGCTTCAGAGACCATAAACGTGAACCTCCATCATTCACCATCAATGACCACAGGAAGTCCTCAACTTACAACCACAATTGGGCCCAAAATTTCTGTTCCTAAGCAACACATTTGTTATGTGAATTTTGCCCCATTTTACAACCTTTCTTGTTAAGTGAGTCACTACAGTTGTTAAGTTAGTAACATGGTTTTTAAGTGGATCTAGCCTCCCCATTGACTTTGCTTTGTCAGAAGGTGCAAAAGGGAATCACATGACCTCAAGGACACGGCAACCATTATAAATGTGGGTCAAACATCTGAATTTTGATCAAGGGACCATGGAAATCATGCTGCAATTGTTGTAAGTGTGAAAAACGGTCATGAGACACTGTTTCCAGTGCCACTGTAACTTTGAATGATCACTAAACAAACAGTTGAGGATTACCTGTATTAGTCATACTGAAAGATATAGGAGCTGTAGGCAGATATGTCTGCTGGGGATGAAATTGGGGAAGGTAACTTTAGACTTCTCAGCAAGCTTAACAACAGGACCAACTATGAGAAAGAGTCTGCTTGGTAGACCCTTCTTCCTTGAACATTTTTGGCCAATGCTGAGTATCTACCGATCTATGAGGTGTGGGGAATCAGGATCAAACATTAAGTTCTAGTAGAGAAGATTTATTGCTTGAGCCTAGTCAACTAAGTGTCAGCACTAAATTGGCGCTAGATAAGAATCAACAGATTTCAAGGGGGATTGCATTTGAATCGTTTGTGGCAATGTAAGGACTCCAAGTTGATTCCTCTCTTGACTCCACCCTCTGGCTCTGCCTTTTCTTCTCCTACATGATCAAGGATATTGGGCTGGCTTCTTACACCTTGAATACTCTTTCCACCCCTAAATAAGGAAATTTTTCATTGTTCAGATGACTTTGTCATCTCCTCTAGCAGGAATTACATTCCTGCTCAGAAAGTCATTGCCCTTCCTATTTATAAAAATATTCCAGTTTTGCATAGTTTTGAAAAATACAGGGATATTTGTCTGACCTAAGCCCAAAGATGACCCAGTTTAATCCAGTTGAGTCCAATTCTTTATTTGTTTACACCTAATAGACAGAATCTTGCCAGACTAAAGCTATAACTTTCTAACCTAATAGATATACAGGCAGTCCTCTTTGCTTTGACTAACGGAATCAAGTCACCTCTGTCATATAAATTGGATCTATATCACCTTGCCCAGATTTAGGAGCATGTTCTTTCTTTTCCAGTGTTTGGATTTGCTAAATTAAGCAACTACCAACATTTCTTTCTTGCATCCTTTTATAAGTCCTGGGGGAGGGGAATGGACAATATAGCCATGCTAATATTAATTATTAAAAAGGTGTGTATTTTTCCCCAATTTTTCCAAAAGTTTTCAGACAAATCAGGGAAAAAAAAGAGTCCAGCCACTAAATACCACAAAAAGCACAATTCCAATTGGTTGGCAACCGTTCCACCCTTTCTAGTAAGACTCATATTAATATAATGCAATTTAAAAAGTGGGAGGCAATACCATGTACGGATCATTTTTGATGATCATTTTAACTTGCTGAAATCGATTTAACAGAAAACGTACACCATTAAAAGTTCTAGGCTGACTGATCCCAAATCTTCCCTTCTTTGAAGGATTTTCAGTTTTTATATTTGATTCTCATTCTGAGTAAGGAACAATTGTTCCTTTTTCCAAGCTTTTCCCATGAGTATCAAATATCTCAATAGTTTGGCCACCTGTCTTAATTTCTCGAAGTAGAATTGAAAAGAAGACAACGACTCCAGATTTTTTTTCCAACAGAAGAAGAAATTCTCTAACCATTTGTCATATTATTCCCTTAACAATGATTGTGATACCACCGCATCTATAGATATTGAAAAATCCTTCCCCTAAACCAGTGTTTCTCAACCTTGGAAGCTTGAAGATGGGTGGACTTCAACTCCCAGAATCCCCCAGCCAGCACTGCTGGCTGGGGGATTCTGGGAGTTGAAGTCCACCCATCTTCAAGCTACCAAGGTTGAGAAATACTGCCCTAGACAGTTCCACTTGGGATTTAATGGAAGTGTGAAAAGCCAGCCAGGGAGATGAAAGCCACTGCCAAATAATGACAGCACAGGTAGTCCTCAACTTACAACCATTTATTTAGTAACCGCACAAAGTTACAACAGCAAAAGGTTATTTATGACTGATTTATCATACTTACAACCATGACTTATATTTTTGATGCTTGCAGTTTCCCGGGGTCATGTGATCCCTTTTGCAACATTCTGACAAACAAAGTCAATGGGGAAGCCAGTTTCATTTTAAAATCATGTTATTAACTTAATAACTGCAGCGATTCACTTAAAAACAAGTGGCAAGAGAGATCGCAAAATGGGGCAAAACTCACTTAACAGCTGTCTCGCTTAGCAACAGAAATTGCGGGCTCAATTGTGGTCGTAAGTCGAGGACTACCTGTAGAAGATCATAGCCCCTGCTTTAAGGACAGTCCTTCATATCTTAAGTACAAGAATGTAATACATTACTGAGGAGATTTCCATCAAAGCTGTTCTCTTTTAAAAGGCATTGGAAAAAAAAACATTCTCTATCATCTCTTTGAATAAGAATTTGAGGGGAAATGCAGAATTTCTCTGCCTGGGGCAAATCTTAAGATCTTTCCCCATCATGTTTAACTTTGTTGCTTGTCTTCTTTTCTCCATGGAAGGAAAAAGGAGACCAAAAACACCTAAAGTCCTAAACCATTGTTTCTCAACCTTGGCAAGTTGAAGATGTGAGGCCTTCAACTCCCAGAATTCCCCAGTCACCATAGCTGCCCAAAACATTTGTTTTATTTACTTCCTAGCCTGTTCCAAGTGCCAACTCCTGAAGAGTCAAAGATATCTGGGCCTGAGCGACATGGTATTAGAAGATGCTAGATTTTATCTTGTAAGATACCATCTTGTTAGATTTCTGTTCACACCATAGTTTTATACAAAATTTCTTCAGTGTCGTGTAATTCCTTGAGCAAATGCAAGTACTGCACTGAGATTCTGATTGAAATGCTGCGTCCTAATGAACAATGATAGGCTTTTACTTAATCTAGTCTCACTTTGATTGAATTCAGCATCCTTATCCTCACTCCCTGCATTTGCCGCATCAATCTTCCAACTTCTGAAATGCACACTCTTATTATGTAGAGTGATCAATAACCTTCAAACAATCTTAAGTCATTCACCTCAGCATAATACTTACAAAATGCCATTCATATTTGGCTTTTTATTTTTAATGGAACAGTACTTCTGCAATACATCTAGTCTAGTAGATATGGCATCATCCAATTCTTGGTCCACTCTATCCATTACAGATGCACATGCTGAGCCTAGTTACTTTTAAATCCCTGAACAGTTGGAAAATGTTCAACAAAACACATGCCTCCTGACACTGCAGGAAAGAGGCAGCTATTGAAGTTTGTCCTGCTGTGCAGCTAATCAAAGAATAATTCCAATTTGTTTTGCTAATACTCTATTGTTGTGGTTATTATTCACAAGATGTAGGAGAAGATCAGGCAGAGCTGGGGTGGTGGAGGAGTTAAGTGTGTCATCAGCTTAGAGTCATTACATTGTCACAAATGCTCCAACCCCTTTTGAATTCGGTTGATTCTTATTTGCTGCCAATTTAGCATTCAATCTAAGGTAATTCTTGTGTACGGGTAGTTCTCGACTTATGACCACAATTTCTGTTGCTAAGCAAGACAGCTCTTAAGTGAATTTTGTCCCATTTTACAACCTTTCCTGCTACAGTTGTTAAGTGAATCACTGCAGTTGTTAAGAAAATCATTTGGTCATTAAGCAAATCTGGCTTCCCTCATTGACTTTGCTTGTCAGAAGCCCACTGGGAAGGTTACAAATTGTGATCACATGATCACTGGACAGGATCCAAAGGACGCTGCAATGGTTGAAAGTGGGAAAACTGGTCATACGTTGCTTCAAATGGTCATTAAATCAGTAGTTGTAAGTCAAGGACTATCTGTATAGGCTTGAGCAATAAATCTTTTGAACTAAAACTTAACATATAGTCCTGATTCTTTGCACCTGACATAAGGCGGCACACATCAGGAAGAATCTTTTCATTTTGTCCCCCAAACCTGTGAAGTAATCCTCGACTTACAACAGTTCATTAGTGAGCATTCCAAGTTACAAAGGTACTGAAAAAAGTGACTTATGACCATTTTACACACTTATGACCGTGGCAGCTTCGCATACGTTTGAATGTTTGACAACTGACTCACATTTATGATAGTTGCAGTGTCCTGGAGCCTTTTCCAATCTTTGAACAAGCAAAGTCAGTGGGGAAAACCAGATTCACTTAACAACCATGTTACCAATTTAACAACTGCACTGATTCACTTAACAAATGTGACAAGAAAAATCACAAAATGGGGCAAAACCCATTTAACAAGTGTCTCACTTAACAACATGCATTTTGGGCTCATTTGTGGTCATAAGTTGAGGACTACCTATATTTCAGGTTGGCTGTAGGCCAAACTGACCCAGAAAATTATTTGATCAAGGATGAACCCCAGTCTCCAGGGATTCAGTCTTACACCTTACCTACTGCTAAGGACAGGGGTAACTTCATGAGAGGTTTTTGAAAAAGTAACCATGTATTCAATTTATACAGTTGCCCATCTCATATATATGATTCTGGATGGTTCTCAAGGTGGCAGCTGCCTTGCATTACAGATAGTCCTCAACTTACAACCATTTGTTTAGCAACCGTTCGAAGTTCAAAGCGGCATTTTAAAAAGTTTCTTACAACAGGTACTCACTCTTAGCATCATAGCACGAGATCAAAATTCAGATGCTTGGTAAAAGACATGTATTTATGAAGCAGTTACAGCAACTTTTTTGGGGGGGGTGGGGGGGTTCATGTGATCACCATTTCCAACCTTCCCAGCCAGCTTCTGACAAGCAAAGTCAATGGGAGCAGCCAGACTTCCTTAACAACCCTGTGAGTCATGTAAATACCCTGATTCGCTTAACAACTGTGGCCAAAATGCTCATAAAATCAGGAACAAATCTCCTAACGGCCACTTTGCTTAACAACAGTAATTCTGTTCCCAATTGTGGTTGTAAATCAAGAACTATTTGTAAAAATAGCAATGTTCACACTTCATGCTTGCAGCTTGGCTAAGGATATTGTTTGGTGAAGGATCTCTGCATGGTTTAAATCTATCCCTATCTTCATTTGGATCTTGAAGTGCTTTACAGTCCTGAGATTGGGAGAAATGAATAGAATCAAAGGAGCCACAGAAGTGAATAATCACGGTATGGGTGGCTGGTTTATACAGAATTAAAAATGCTCACTTTTAGTCTAACAAAGAGAAAAACTAGGGGTGACATGATAGCCGTCTTCCAGTATTTGAGGGGTTGCCACAGAATAGAAGGGGTCCATCTATTCTCCAAAGCAGCTGAAGGCAGAACAAGAAGCAACAGATGGAAAATAATCAAGGAGAGAAGCAACCTAGAACTAAGGAGAAATTTCCTGACAATGAGAACAATTAATCAGTGCAATGACTTGCCTCCAGAAGTAGTAGGTGCTCCAACACTGGAGGTTTCTAAGAAGAGATTGGACAGCCATTTGTCTGAAATTATATAGGGTATTCTACTTGAGCAGGGAGCTGGATTAGAAGATCTCCAAGGTCCCTTCCAACTCTGTTATTCTCTTATTCTAACTTTCTTACATTAAATAATTTCAGGCAGCTAAATCATGGGGAAAAAAGGAATCAATTCAGGTAGATCACAGAAGCAAAAGTACATTTATATCTTGGATTCCAAAAAAAGATGTTCTCTTGGATTTCTGAATTATATCTGCCTTGCAATTTCTCAAAAGTTTTTCTCTTCTTTTTGCTATACTTTCATTTTTATTCTTTTTCAAAATATTTCTGAAAATGATCTAATCTCAAACAAGGAAGCTGATTATTTTTTCCTCTATTATTATTATTATTATTATTATTATTATCATCATCATTATCATTATCATTATTATTATTATTTTGTACAGCCCTGCAGTACCTAGATTACATCAGGTTACAAAATGACCCTATTTCAAGATCTGCCTTGCAATTGTCCACTTCTGCACCCTTATAAATAGGACATAAGCTTTCTTTTGCACCAGAGGGCCTTAATTTTTGATCTCTATAACATAATATGACTCATCATGGCAGTTGAATTGTCATAATGACACATTTTAGAGTCTTAAGAAACAAAATCCAGTTTATCATATGTGCAAAAGGATATACTATAGACCCAAGTATCTACAAGATTTTTGCCAGATCATTTCTTGAGCTCTCACCTCCTAAAATGGAGTTATTAGTTAAATAACAAAGCTATTTAAGATAATTAAGCTGCTACTACCTGCTCTTGAAGGGATAGATTTACCTGGAATCTGGATGAGGCAAGACTTTGAATTAAATGGGGTCAGATTCCCCCTTTAATCCAGGTGACTGTTTCAAAAATTTTGCAATATGCTGCACTAGTGTAAAGTCATCACCAGAATAACAATGAATAAAACAGTTCCACTTTAATAAGTACAGCAAAGTGATTACTGAGAAATAAAATAGTTGAAATAAGATATAGAAATTCTAGACCTTCATACAAGTCTAGGAATTACTAACCAGCAAAACTGACAAGCAAAACATTGTTGAGGGGGGGAAAGTGAGCAAATATAAAACTATTCAACTGACCGAAGCAGCACTTAAAAAGACTACAGGTAGTCCTCAGCTTACGACTAGAAGACGTCCAAGGTCCCTTCCAACTCTGTTATTCTATTCTATTGCTTCCTTAATTTTACCTCCCCTAGTTTTCAGTTCAAAAATTCCAAAAGATTGCAGACTGATTTATGATTTTATGTATCCAGCTTCTGCCACACAAGTAGCTATTTGAATCAATCATCCATAGATGTGCTGTTTTCTACTTCAATAGATATGTTTCAAGCAGAGGCTTGGCAATTGCTGTAGACGTTTTAAACTGGATTCACACACTGGTTGGGATTTATAACTTAAATCACCACCTCCATTTCTTGATTCTAAGAAAATTCTTCTGATAACTACAACACACATTTAAATCTAGAATATCTTGTGGTTAAAAGCCAATTCTATACATCTGCCAAGAAATCGTAAGGGTGACAATTTAACATTTTTTTAATAACAACTTTGTTAAAATTGTTTTGGTCTCTGAACCAAAGGGCAAGATGCTACCATTCCCATTCCTTGTACAGAATCTGAATTGACTGGTGATTAAATATTTCGTTAATATTGCAATCCTCCACTCCATGTTTATGGAGATTTTCAGTCATCCAAGTCATGGTTGTCCCAAAGGTGCTTTTTCAAATGGCAAGTGGTTTTTCCTTGAAGATATTTCACTTCTCACCCAAGAATTTCACTTCTCATCCAAGAACTCATCCAAGAATTCATCCGCCAGATGGATTTGCAATTGGCTGATAAACCATACTCAACGAGTAATCCTTAATGGGTCTAAGTCTACATGGAGAGAACTAAGCAGTGTGGTACCAGAAGGTTCTGTTTTAGGCCCAGTACTCCTCAATAGCTTCATAAACAACTTAGATGAGGAAATAGAAAGGGAACTCACCAAATTTGCAGATGATATTAAGCTGGCAGGAATAGCTAATGCTCTAGAAGATAGGCTCAAGATCCAGATGGATCTTGACAGACTTGAACACTGGGCCCTATCTAACAAAATGAAATTCAATGTAGAGAAAAATAAAGTCTTACACTTAGGTAAGAAAAACCGAAAGCACACATATAAACTGAGGGAAACCAGGCTTAATAGCAGTGACTGTGAGAAGCATCTTGGAGTCTTAGTGGACAACCAGCTAAATATGACCCAGCACTGTTCAGCGGTAGCTAGAAAAGCCAAAGCAATCCTAAATTACATTAATAGAGGGATACAATCAAGATCAACTGAGGTACTAATGCCACTCTATAAAACCTTAGTAAGACCACACCTAGAGTATTGCATCCAGTTTTGGTCACCACACTATGAAAAACATTTTGAGACTCTAGAAAAAGTGCAGAGGAGAGCAACCAGGATGCTTAGGGGACTGGAGGCTGAAACATATGAAGAACGGTTGCAGGAACTGGGCCTGGCTAGTCTAGTGAAGAGAAGGACCAGGGGAGACATGATAGCTGTCTTCCAATACTTGAGGGGCTGCCACAGAGAGGAGGGGGTGAAGCTATTTTCCAAGGCACCTGAGAGCCAGACAAGGAATAATGGATGGAAATTGACCAAGGAGAGACTCAACCTAGAAATGAGGAAATTTCTGACAGTGAGAACAATCAACCCATGGAACAGAAGTTGCCTTCGGAAGTTGTGGGAGCTTCATCACTGGAAGCTTTCAAGGAGAGATTGGACTGCCATTTGTCAGAAATGGTATAGGGCAGTGATGGCTAACCTTTTTGCCATCACGTGCCAAAAGTGGGGGGAGTGCGGGGTGGTCGCGTGCGTGTGTGCCCATACCCATAATTTTATATGCCCTGCACCCCACACATGCGTGCATGGCCCCCCGTGGTCCCCCCACTTTTGGCATGTGTTGGCACGGTGGACCTGGTAAGCCCATTTTTCACCCTCCCCAGGCTCCAGAGGCTTTCTAGGAGTCTGAGGAGGGTGAAAACAGCATTCCCCACCCTCCTGGCCCATTTGCCGACTTCCGGTGGGCCCAGAAGGCCCAAAAATCAGCTGGCCAGCACACACATGCGTGCTGGAGCTGAGCTAGGGCAACGCTGGCGTGCCCACCAATATGGCTCCGTGTGCCATCTTTGGCACGCGTGCCATAGGTTCGCCATCACGGGTATAGGGTCTCCTGCTTGATGGGGGGGTTGATTAGATGGCCTATAAGATTCCTTCAATTCTGTTAATTTGTTAACTTCTTCAGTTCTGAATGAATGGTGAAGAAGGGAAATATTTATATTCCTTGCAGTCATCTGGTTATTAGCACTCTCTCTGAGAGTCGTTGAGGCAACTTGGAGGTTTATCTGTGCCCTCAGGGTCACCTGAATAGTGCAAATTGGTGTGGAACTGTGGAATTTGGAACTGCTGAAAGGACTGTGTTGTAAATAGGAGAGAGTTTGTGTCCTATCCCTCCCCCTCTGTTGAGAGAGGGCTATTCATTCTTAATGTAAATGGCCTCTTTGACCCCTCTTTCAAACCAGAAAGAGTGCTAACAGCCAGATGACTGCAAGGAATGTAACTTTGCAGCCTTTTCTAAGCCAATTCTAAGAGCCATGGTGGCATAGTGGTTAGAATGCAGTACTGCAGGGCTAATTCACTGCTCACTCCAGGAGTTCACTTCTGAGTGGCTCAAGGTTGACTCAGCCTTCCATCCTTCTGAGGTCAGTAAAATGAGGGCCCAAATTGTTGGAGGCAATAGGCTGACTTTATAAACCACTTAGAGAGGGCTATAAAGCATTGTGAAGCAGAGTTGTGACCCAGGCCCAATTAAGTAGTAGGAAAATCAGTCAGTGAAAAAACAAACAAACTTTATTCAAACAGCTGAGAATTACTTCATTCCCAGTGTCGTTCAACTAAATTAAAGCAAATTCCTCCCAACACAAATTCCTCAGTCCTATCGCAAACCTTGTCCAATTAGGCAAACTGCCAAAGGCCTTTCTTGGCAAACGTTCAGAAGTCACAGATACAAAAGTAAATACAAGACGTAGACGAAGAAAAAGACGAAGCTACCAACGTTGTTTTCCAGCATAGCCCAAACACCATTGCTGCTCTGTTTTAAGCCTTATGGGAGGGGCCAATCATCTCTTGGCCCTACTCCCGAGTTGTCCTCTTTGCTTGAGCTGCTCTTGCCTTCTGGCAGCTCTTCTCGTGCGTGCATTAGGAACAGGCTCCTCCTATTCCTCTGCCTCACTCCTATCAGTCTCTGGAGGCTCTGGAGTCCACACTTCACTCCCCAATGGCCCTGGCCCCATCTCTGCCTCTGACGTAGAGCCCTCATCTGGGCCTTCCCCAGCCTCCAGGACTGGCCCATGTTCTTCCTCAGCCTCATCGCTGTCCAACTCTGCTGCCAGCTCCACAGGGTGCTGGCTGACAACAACAAGCCGTATATAAGTCTAAGCAATATAAGCTATTGCTTCCATTCTCCACCACTCATTCTGAACTGAAGAAGCTTCTTGGATGAAAATGAAATGTCTTCAAGCAAAGAACAAAATGTAGTTGCCTTTTGAAAAAATACTTTTGGGATCCTCCACCACATTTGAAGGCAGCCACCAGCTTAAGGGACAATACTTTGCCATCACCTCCTGGTATCTGCTGCCTGAAGCAATTACCACACTGCTTCATGCTAGGACATGAAGTTGAAATAAGCCATGGGCAAGAACAATTGCTGACTAAATTGCTTAACTTGAGCATCACAATGAGAAGAGCACAACAATTTTCAAGTTGAAGCTTTGGGGAACCATATTTGATTTAATTAAGAAAAATGATTTGATCCAGAATTGATTATTTGACTCAAATCATTGAATTCAACTGATTTCATTAAAAAAGGTCAATTATTAAAGGCAGGGCTTTTTTTTCATGAGGCATTCAAAATCAATCAATTGATTTGAGGGCATCCAATTCAATCCAAATTGGCGGTTAATTTGGAGTTTCAATTAAACCATCTTTGAACTGCATCTACAAATCAAATCTTTGCATAGTCCTATTGTCAAAAAAAACAAAAAAACCCAAAAATCCAAACATCTCCAATCTGACTCAATATTTAAATTTTGTTTCCCCTTTATTATTATTTTTTATTAAGAAATAGAGTATCAAGCAAAGTAGAGCCCAAAGCTTTATTAGCTACTGTATATTGTCAGGAAGTAAGAAGTTAATATACAGAATCTTAGAAACTGAATAAAGCAAAACTCTGGAACTCATTTATGAGATAATTCATTAAGCTAACTATCTAAGATTCTGAGTTTAAGTACTATATTGCCTCTCTCAAAACAGGACTAAAAAGCTAACCATCTTTTTTTCTAATAAGATAGATCTTGACATATTCTGCTTGCAGTTAACGTATTAAGATACTTCATTTCTTTCCTAGCCTTAACCTCTGAGATCTCTTTTACATACGATATTATCAAAACAAGCAAATAAACTTATTGTTCACCTCTTACCTAAATTGTCATCCCATCAAAGGTTACTGCAATAGCTGCTGTTAGGAAGTTATTTGGCTGTCCTTAGTTTTAAGAATCTCACAATCTTTAAGGTAGAATAAAGCCCTTTTTTCAGTTACCCTAGTAACTTCACTCTCCAGTTGTTAATAAAAAGCCACCTTCATATAACATCTTTAATCATATCTGGCAAAACCCAGCAGAAACTTCACAATGCATGCTAAGCTTGATTTATATTTGTTAAGTTGTGTGTGTGTGTGTGTATGATTTGGTTTTGTGAACACAAACCATCCGGCACAAGCTATTGTGCAAATCCAGAAAAGGGTTTAAATCAGTAATCAGGTAACAATGTTCTGTCAATACAGCCATAATACATGTAGTCCTTGACTTATGACCACAATTAAGCCCCAAACATCAGTTATTAAGTGCAACAGTTGTTGAGTGAGTTTTGCTTCATTTTAAGACCTTTCTTGTGACAGTTGTTAAGTTAGTAACATGGTTGTAAAGTGAATCTGACTTCCCCATTGCCCTTGCTTGTCAGAAGGTCACAAAAGATGTTCACATGGGACACTGCAACCGACATAAATATGAACCGGTTGCCATATTGCATGCTTTGACAGCAGCAAGAATTGTTTATGCACAATACTGGAAAAATGAGGAAACGCCCACAGAAGATGACGTAATTAAAAAAAATTAGTTTGTGCAAAAATGGATAGATTGACATTAAAAATTAAAAAAAGAAGACACAGAACATGGGACTTATTTTATAAATGGTTGGACAGTAGAGGTAGAAATTAGGAGTGGGAAGAGTATTATTGCATAAAAATAAGTTGATCTAGACCCGTGATGGCAAACCTATGGCACGCGTGCCACAGGTGGCACACGGAGCTATATCAGTATGCACACGAGGGTTGTCCTAGCTCAACTCCGATGTACATGTGCACGCCAGCCAGCTGATTTTCGAGTCTTCCAGACCCACCGGAGTCTTTCTGGAGCCTGGGGAAGGTGAAAACGGCCTTCCCTCCCCCTCCCCCGGAGGCCCTCCGAAGGATGGAAACGGCCCATTTGCTGACTTCTAGTGGGTCTGGAAGTCCCATTTTTTGCTCTCCCCAGGCTCCAGAGGCTTTCTAGGAGCCTGGGGAGGGTGAAAACGGCCTTCCCACCCCCACCCCCGGAGGCCCTCTGGAGACTGAAAACGGCCTGTTTGCTGACTTCAGAATGTGGGGGGGGCGCATTGAATTATGGGTGTGGGCACACGCATGTGTGACCCCTCACGACCCCCCACTTTTGGCACGCAACGGCAAAAAGGTTAGCCGTCACTGATCTAGACAATACACTGTTCATTAAGCACTTAATAATAATAACTTTATTGTCATTGTACGTGTATACACATTCACATTCACGAAATTCACTTAACACCCAAAGACCAGGTCCAACACACATAACTATCCCCAAACACCCCCACCACCCACCACAAATTCCCCAGCCCTAAATCACCCAAACATCCACACAACAGACCAAGTAATGCTGTCCAACAACTCACTGATGGTGGCCCTTTATTGGTTCATTGTTGAGTGCAATTATAGCTCTGGGATAAAAAACTGTTCAGAAAACGTGTGGTCCGAGTTTTATTTATTTATTTATTTATTTATTTATTTATTTATTTATTTATTTATTTATTTATTTATTTATTTATTACTTATGTATGCAATATGAAAATAAATATAAATAAACTGGCTTTTTTTAAAAAAAATGAACCAGTTGCCAAACATCTGAATTTTTTTTTAAAAAAATAGTCTTTATTTACATTTTCCATTAAAAAGAGAACACACAAAAAAAAGAACAACACACCATATAAATAACATACAAGACAACGTAACAAATAATAAACATATCTGCAAGTACATTATATTCCGAGGGAGACAGAACGACTTATCTCTCTTTATACATCTCCAAACATCTGAATTTTGATCACCTGACTATGGAGAGAGGCTGCAATGGTCGTAAATGTGAAAACTGATCATAATTCACTTCTTTCAGTGACATTGTAACTCTTACTATGAACTATTGTATGTCTGTATCTATCTGTATCTGCTATAATACAGACTAAACCATAAACGTTTGCTTAAAAACTGGTCAACTGGCAATTTTTACAGCTTTACACACCTATTTTCAGTTGGCATAAACGGGGAGCTGCCTTAGGATTTCAGATTTTATTAACTGTATTCATTTTGACCACCATAGGTGAATAAACTTGGACTTCACAAAGAGCAATGAAGGAATGAACTAACCTGGATCGCTGATGAATTCATTCAAGGTTTGCCAGCTCTTCTCATCTGAAGCAAAGGTGCCGTTAAAGGATTCGAACTCTGTGTAGTCTCGGACACACTTGTTCCTGAGGTTACCCATGAACAGCTGGAGTCCTATGAGGGCGAAAACACTCAAGCAAAAAACGGTCAGGATCATCACATCTGCAAGTTTCCTAACTGACTGGATGAGGGCTCCAACGATGGTCTTCAAACCTAAGGAGACAACCATGAAGAGTTTAAGAGGCTAGCAGGTGAAAGCAGCCAACCATATGAATTACACGTATAGGTGGTCCTCGACTTACGACCAGAATTGAGCCCAAAACTTCTGCTGTTAAGCGAGACATTTCTTAAGTGAGTTCTGCCTCGTTTTACGACCTTTCTCGCCATGCTTGTTAAGTAAGCCACGGCCATTGTTAAGCTAATAACACGGTTTTTAAGTGAATCTGGCTTCCCCACTGTCGGTCTGAAGGTCGCAAAAGGGGATCACATGACCTGGGGACACAACAACGGTCATAAGTATGAACCGGTGGCCAAGCCTCTGGATTATGATCACGTGACCCGGGGGATGCTGCAAAGGTTGTAACTGTGAAAAATGGTCATAAGTCACTTTGTAACTTTGTAATGTAAGTCGAAGATTATCTATACATGAATCAAACCTCAAGCCACTATAAGACATCGTTAATATATTTAAATTCAATAGTTGGAGCCATTGAGCCAAAAACCACCGTTAAGAGTTGATTGATGGGAGAGGGCTGGCTCCTGCGTGAGGTAATCTGCGCTGTGATTGGTTGCTGTGGGTGTAGAGGGGGGAGTTTCCCTTTTTTCCCGCCTTTTTTTCTTCTGTGGGAGCTGCGATTTACCTCATGATGCTCCTCTTTCCCTGACTATCTTGTTCGCGGCGTATATTGATGTAAAATATTCTTATTTAGATAAAACAACAAGTTCGTGTCAGCGTCTCTGACTTCATTTGGACACCTGCTGTGCCATTCCCTGACATCCCAAACATTTCCCACTTTCAAGTCTACGATATAGATAGTATGGCTGTGCAATGTTTCAGATTCAAAGGCAATACAGCGCCTCAAAAGATGTGGGACCAAAACATAGCACCTGTCTGCAATTCTTTTACGCAGCTGCATTTTCCCCTATGACTGCACAAGAGCAAAAGAAATCCCCAATAAAACAATTCCCAAACACTATCACTACCAATGAAAGATTTCAAGTGCCTAGCCCAGGCAAAACACGTTGAAATTATGGCAATGGAAAACAGTACAACAAAAGTAGGTGAGGAATATCATAGCCTTATGATTGACTGGCAGTGGGTTTTGTTTTGTTTTTAGTTCTTCAAAGCGGTGGCCCAAAAGTGCTTTTTCAAAAGGCAACTGGGCTTTCTTTGTTTTTCTTGAAGACGTTTCGCTTCTCATCCAAGAAGCTTCTTCAGTTCTGAAGTCAGAGCTGAAGAAGCTTCTTGGATGAGAAATGAAACGTCTTCAAGGAAAAACAAAGAAAGCCCAGTTGCCTTTTGAAAAAGCACCTTTGGGACAACCATGACCTGGATGACTGTGGAAAATCTCCACAGACATTCTTCCATTAACTGGCTCTCATCGTTAAAAGTAGTTTCTGCATATCTGCAGAAACCACTTCCATTAAAGCTAAGGAACCAATTAAGATGGCCCAGCCCTGCTTTAATGCTCTTCAGAACGAACTTGGTAGATTACCCTGCTTTAACTTAGGTGAATTTCTTTGCTAAAGAAAGTCCACCGGCTTAGTGGCTATTTATATCTATTAATCAATTTTGCCTTGTATTCCTGACCTATTTCAAAGAAGATAAAAGATAAGAAAATGGCATTTTGGAATTCCTTTCTGATTTTTTTTTCCCCCAGACAAATCCTAGAAACATGAAGAGTTGCAATTCTGGATCGGCAGAATTTCACAATTCGGTGTTCGAGGTAAATACTGAATTTATTCATTTTGCTTTTAATTGACTTTTAATTTTTTTTTAATGTGGTCTTTTTATCTGTTTCTTAAAATGCTTGTTTCTATATACTGTATATATTGTTCTTCGCTTCATTTATTTATTTATATTTCCTATTTCTAAACCACCCATTTCCCTCAGAGGGGTGCTCTGGGATGGTATACAATATAATCAATAAATAAACAACATATAAAATTAACATTAAAAGTCATTATTATTGAATATTATTATTAACCATTTTACGCCACCCAGAATCACTTCTTATGAGTGGGAACATACATTCGATAAATAAATAAACAAAGTTTTTGGGGAAAATAATTAACCTTTGAAAATGGTTCTGTTCAGTGCTTGTGAGGGAGAGATCCACAGTGAATTGATCTGGGCTGATCCAAGTCTGGCTATGTGATGGAGAATGACATTTGGTTCTCAAAGCCAAGGTTGATTTATCTACCTATGTTTTTTATAATTCATTGCCATGCACAACTCTTATATTCCTTAAAGCAGAATTCAAAGTGGCAGTTCTGGGGAGAAAAATCTGATTTTCTGAAAATTTGTTGTGGAACATAAAGAGAAAAGATGAATAATGACAGAAGTATGAAGCCAGTTCACTGCAATTAACCATTTTGCTTGTACAGTACAGATAGACCTCGACTTACGACCACAATGGAGACCAAAATTTCCAAGGCTAAGCAAGACAGTTGTTAAGTGAGTCATTTTATGACTTTTCTTGACACAGTTGTTAAGTGAATCACTGCAGTTAAGTTAGTAATACAGTTGTTAAGCAAATCTGGCTTTCCCATTGACTTGGCTTGTCAGAAGCTCACAAAAAAGATGATCACATAACTCCAGGACACTGCAAACATCATAAATATGAACCAGTTGCTAAGTGTCTGAATTTAGTGATCAAGTGATCATGGGGATGCTGTAAAGGTCATAAGGGTGAAAAACAGTCCTTAGTTACTTTTTTCAGTGCCATTATAACTTCTAACAGATACTAAACGAATGATTGTAAGTCAAGGACTACCTATATTTATTATTTATTATTTATTTGTCCCAGTTTTAACTGGTTTTAATTAGGATTTTCCTTCATTATTGTATGTTTTTAACTTGTGTTCGCCACCCTGAGTCCTTTGGGAGAAGGGCGGCATATAAATATTTGTAAATAAATAAATAAATAAATAAATAAATAAATAAATAAATAAATAAATAAATAAATAATCAATCCAATGTTTTATGCATTCCTGGCTCTACAAGTTCCTTTGCAGCTCGTAATGTTGTAAATGAGCCCTTCACAATTTGGTTTCAACAAACATTGACCCATCGTAACCTGGGAATTATAGACAATCATAGGAATTTTGAAAAACTATATTGGATTGAAAATTACATTTTTCTGTATGTAAGGTACATGCCGTGCTTATGAGTTCTCCTCTTTCTCTGCAATTAGCCTGATTTCTCAAACAGTAGCTAAGCTTAATATACTTAAAACTAAAAAGGAAAGGGGGGAAAAAAATCAACCTCCCAAAATGCTCATATAAAAAAGTGGGAAAATCCACGAAAACCTGTCACTAAAATAATGAGTATGGCTCACAATCTGCTAAAAGAAAAAAAAAATGCTAGAAGTGTCTTCCCAACCACTGAAAAAACTGTCTTAAAGGATTTTTTTTTTCTTACAGAAGATCACAGCATTAAGGTCACCATAAAAAGCTGCCAGATCAGTTTTCTAATGAATTTTAATTGAACAGCATGAGAATAGAGATGCCAGAATACTTTTTAAGGGGAATCTTTTCGGATACAATTTCTAAAGTTATGACCAGTTGGGGATTTCTCCTGTTGCAGTTGGTGAAACATGGGCTGGTTTTGTTCTTCAGCCTTGGTAGTTCCTTGCTATTTAACTTTTGGGATATGTAGTGCCAATAAAAAAGAATATTTGCAACTCATGGTTGAACTGAGGGGTCCTTGGTGTTCTCTGAGCTTGATTGTTTTCTTGCAGAAGTTTCATTACCCAACTAGGTAACATCATCAGTGCTAGAAGGAGAGGGGTTTGCTCCTTGTTTATATACTAGTGGTTTGCCCTTTCATTGTTGGAGGCAGTGTTCTTGGTGGTTCCTTAATTAAGCTGTTTTTTACTGTTAGCTTGTTTGTCTCCACTGGTAGTTCCTTGACTGGATATTGTTTACTTCTCTAATGTTAACCTTGGTATTAATTTCTGCTCACCTGAGTACTGAATGCTGGTGAAGTGTTTTGCTCTTTTTGTTTCCTTTTTACCTTTTTGATTGTCTCTTTTGAATGATGTGAAGATGTTGTTTCTATCTGTGTGCCTATTGAAGACTGATTGACCTGAGTGCTAGCTTTCAGGAATTCTCTAGCATTTTTATGAACTTGGGAAAAAAATAAGAGCACCCCCCCTCCCTTCTAGCTGTGATGATAGTACCTAATTTGTAATGAAACAATGACCACCAAGTTCAGAGAGCACAAAGGACTCTAGAGCGCATGTAGTCTCCAGACTGCCAAGTTTAGCAAATGAAAAAAATGGGCAGATATGTATAAAATTGACGCCATTTTATTTATTTTGAACATCGCCAAGATGGAAATAGAGGAAGATAAATTGGCACCTTTCTCAGCCTGCATTCTGGTCAGGTTTTTTTAATTAACTCCAAATACTAGCAAGATAAATTTCCTATAGGCTAGGGAGGATCTCTAAGCCACATCCATTTCATCCATTAACTTTCCTTGTACATTTTCTCCAGTTTCGGAGGGTAGGAGTAGGAGTAGCAGGATGCAAGAACTGATGTTGGATTGTCCTTTTCAAGATCACACTCTTGTATCTAAGCATGGAATAGAGAATCTGAAAAAAAATTGCATGTGCTAAGATGGTGCTAATGATAGCAGATATTGGAGTAGAGACAGAGAAGCATCAATCTGCAATTAGTTGCCAACTATTAAACTACAAATTATTAGATTGAGCTTCGTCTTGGTTGAACATCAACATTGTTCAAGCCAGGAATAGAATTTCTTACTATAAATCACATAAAAGTGTGCTAATTACCTTTCGTGTCTCCACCTCTATCTCTCCATTTTGCTTAGCCTTCCACCATTAGCGTATTCTCCGCAAAACGAATGTTGTAGAGAAAAGGCTCAAATCTCATAAAGTGGTTTTTGATCAACCTAATCTACCTACAACAAGATTGTTGTTGGTGCAACTGGAGAAAAATGCAGCTGACTTGAACTCACTGGAGTTTTATAAATATTTTCCTTCTTTCTTGAATTGCCTGGTTATAGGAGTGTCAATAAAATAGACTGGTAAACTTATAACTGTGACCCCTCCATTTCTTTTTAAAAGAAACTTACTAGATGCATTTTGTCAACTCTTACATTACTTTTATCACTTGAGTCATAAGCCAAATCTGTTACTAGCATTTGCAAACAGTCATTGCCACGCTGAATACAGCAAGTAAAGCAGCTTTTAAGCATTTAAGGATTAAAAGAACTATGCCATCATTACAAAAACAACCTTTAAAAAAATCAGTGTAGAGGCTTAGTAAGTAGATTTTTTTTATAAAACCCCACAAGAACTACCTCAAACTGTTAGGTTTTGAAAGATGTACTGCAATACTTCTAATTTTTCAGTTATGGAGGTTTATATAGATAGATAATCCTTACATGTTTTTTTTCTTTCATGTTTAATCTTCTGAAACATCATAATATTTCATTTTGATATTCATTCCTCCCTCCCATATACAGTATAGATAGACAAATGCAATCCTTGTATAGTATTTAGTTAAGACTCCATAAGTCTAAATTGCTACCGAGGACAATTTCCTATAAAGGGAAGAGGAACTGTCCAGGTCACAACAGATGGGGACATACGTTTTGTTCCCACAGAGAGAAAATTTTGCAGAAAGCTATGGTACAAACAAACTTTAGAGATAGTTTCCTAAACACTGCACTGATGGAAATAAAATAACATCACTTATTATTTGTTCCCAAAATAGATTTTACACATACACAAAAAAATCAATTGTGGATGAAAAATGGATAATAATTTTTGATTTTTTGTGTATTTGTGTTCCATGTCTTATAATAATCCAGGATCATCTTGTGTTAGTATAAAAACCATCTCTCTCTCCCTTATACACCCACTTTCAAAAATAGTAGGAAATGTAAACTTCTCATTAAAAAGAACCATCATCCCTCTTAAGAAACAACTGTGGGCAGAATCCACCAGATATAAGCTCTGGCAACTTGCCAGTCCCAATTGGGGTTGCTCAGTGAGGAATACCTGTATTTGGAGAAATGTGAGATTTCCTTTTCAGTGCAATAAGATGCTATTAGAAGAATGAGAATAGGGCCAGCAAGATCAGGTTTGATTTCTTACTCAATTAATAAATGGTGTTGCTTATGTCTTTGTATGCAGAAGAATAGGAGGTATTCAGACTTAATGTTTGTTATACCTCCAAGTAGTTAACATACTTTGAAAGTCAACTGCCAATATATATTTGAATGTGGAGGGATGGAGGAGCTTCCAGGTCCAATTCAAAGTATTGGTTTTAATCTATGAAGCCCATTGTATCCTAGATCTGGGATACCTTAGTAGTTTCTCTTCCAGATGGATTCTAGGTAGTCATTAACGGAGGACTTGCATTTAGTCCCAATCCCTTGAAAGGTGAGAACATCATCATCTCAAAGCAGACCTTTTATGTGTCTCTGTCTATGGGAAAACACGTGGACATGAACCTCTTATCCCAAAGGTGCTTTTCCAAAAGACAACTGGACTTTCTTGATTTTTTTCCTTGAAAACATTTTGCTTCTCATCCAAGAAGCTTCTTCAGTTCTGAAGAAGTTTAGAACTTCAATTCAGTTCAGAATTGAAAAACCTTCTTGGATGTGAAGCAAAACATTTTCAAGGAAAAAAAACCAAAGTCCAATTGCCTTTTGGAAAAGCACCTTTGGGACAACCATGACCTGGATGATTGAGAATCTCCATAGACATGAACCTCTTGGTCTTTTCTTGCAAGATAATAAATGCAATTTTGTTCAAGTGGATTTTGGGAGATTGGTTATGCTGATGGTTGTTATTTGGCCAGGACCTGATTTTATTATTTGAGTTTATGCTTACTTGTTAACTATGGCTTTACTGGTTTTTATATCCCAGAATCTTGGGATGGGGTAGGATATTAAAAAATGCATCAGTCTGCAAACATACAAACAAAGCAGAGTTGAGCTTTCTTACTGATGAAAGAGACATTTTGAGCAATGGAGATGAATGTATGCAGCATTTCTGAGACGTTCTTTAAACATTTATAAACTATAATCTATAAAATATGTTACATATTTTTAAAATTACTTTTAAATCAACCTGAACTAAAATGCCACACCCATTTTCACCATTGTCCATTTGCTGGTAGCAAACTGGGGATTCCTTTCTGTGAATTTTCAAGGAACTCTGATATTCAAAGGAAAGCTGTCTTTTTTGCCTTGTTCAATGACAGAATCAGGACAGTGCTTTGAATTGACTTTCTATCTTGTTGCGTAACCAACATCTAGCTGACCATGTTTCTGTTTTATCACAAGAGAGTAAAATTTTTACCCTGGCTGTTCAGTGCTAGAGTAGAAATGGCATTTAGGCAGAAGGATTCTCAAAGACAACACAGAAGTTGGGATATAAGAAAGATAATAATAAAAACTGTATCTAGGGAATATTTTGAGCCCTCATAAATTTTAGCAGGGAGATATTTGGCAAAGCTTGAACTATCCACATATTATATAAAAACTCTATACAATAGTACCTTGGTACTCAATGTTAATTGGTTCTGGGAGGCATGATAAGTACCAAAAACAATGAGTACCAAACGAATTTTTCCCATAAGGAATAATGTAGTGAGTCACAAGGAAGCCAACACAGACAAGTTCTAGCTTGTGCATTGAGTACCAAACAAATGATGAGTACTGGGACAAAAATTTTGGATCAAAATGCATTGAGTAACAAATTCAATGAGTTTCAAAACAGTTGAGTGCCAAGATACCACTGTATTCCAAAAGGGCTTCAACTGTGCATTTTTTCAAACAACTCAACAACAAACCATCAATGAAACTAATGCAACTTTTCAACTTCATTAGGGCCTTCTAAGGAGAGAAGGAGTGCAGATTTAATCTAGTATCACCCATTTCAACATGTTAGATCTACATTTTATTAAATCAAGTCTTATTCTCAACTAACATGGATATGATAGTTGGGAATTATGCATTTGTGGAGAACGTGGTTGAAAAATACTGTCTCACATTGAGTAAAGGTAATACAAATTGATTAAAAATACTTTGTTGATGACAAAATGATCTATAAATGATTCATAATCTGCTGATAACTGAGGCTAACGTTCACAAGAGAATGAATTTGTAGGAAGCATCTTTTGTTCAGTATGTGGACCAGACTTTGCACATAGAACAGGGGTGTCAAAGGCCCAGGGGCCAAATCTGGCCCGAGGGGTGCTTAGATCTGGCCTGCAAGGCCGCCCTGAAAACAGGACCCATGGCACTTCTACCAGTGAAGAGGTGGCCCTCCCGAGCTCCATTTTCACTGGCAGAGGGTTGCATGAAGCCATCGCAGCCGAAAACGGAGTTCGGGAGCCCGTTTTTGCTAGCAGAGCGCTTGGGCCACCACAGATGCCCCCAATATGAGTGATTTCAAGATGGCCATACCCACCCTGGCCATGCCCACCCTGGCCCCCAAGGTCAAACATAATCCTGATGTGACCCGCAATGAAATCGAGTTTGAGACCCCTGACATAGAAGGTTAACTGCTCTGAATACCTTCCAATAAAACATTCAGCCAGGAGCATCCCAACATATTTTGTCAATGATGGCATTTTCCAATCCATGTCTAGAATCATTTTGGACTCGTGGTTGCTTTTAAATATATGTCAAGAGACAAGTGTCCTTGAACACATCTGTGAATTGCAAACTAGTTTTGGGGATGCACGGCAGGCTGTGAGGCATATATAGCATGAAGTATAGAAAAGAATAATCAGAGAGATTAGGAGGTATGTCCGACAATCTGCCACTCATATTAGGAATCTGAGACAATTGCCTCACCTAAACTAATAAGCAATTGGCAGCAGGGAATGGGAAAGATATACACCGGGGAGCTGGAAGGAACTTCTGATCAGAGTAAACAATCCTGGTCTAAATAGAGTTTCATTAAGTAGAGGACAGTTTCACACTTCCTACAAGCTAGGAAGACAATAACTGGTCTAAACAGACCAAGAATATCATTGGAGAAGGGGCAATTTCACTCTTGCTACAAGCCAGGAAGACAATTGTAGTCTAAACAGACCAAGAATTTCACTGAGTAGGATGCAGTTTCACACTTCCTACAAGCCAGGAAGACAGTCCTTGTCTAAATAGACCAAGGTTTTTCATTGGGTAAATGGAAATTTTTGAGCAAGATAGGAACATTGATTATATGAAAGAAAAGGATCGAGGCTGGCCAGTAAGTGTGCATGTGTAACAAGGATGGTGAAAGGCCTATAGTTCAGACCTGAACAGCAAGTAATCCTCCAGGTCCATTGGGTTTAGATGGTCTTTTGCTCAATTCTTGACATTTTGCATGTTCAAAGCCAAACCAGTCATGAGATTACTTGCATGAATGTCCCAAAGGTGCTTTTCCAAAAAGCAACTGGACTTTCTTGGGGGGGGGGGGGGTTCCCATGAAAACATTTCACTTCTTATCCAAGAAGCTTCTTCTGAAGAACTGAAGAAGAGCTTTTTCATCCAAGAAGCTTCTTCACCGAAGCTTCAAAGGAAAAAAAAATAACAAGAAAGTCTAGTTGCCTTTTGGAAAAGCGTCTTTGGGACAACTACGACTTAGATGATTGAGAATCTCCGTAGACATTTGCATGAATATAATTTATATACACCATTTCTAAAAGTAGCAGTATAAAAAGGACTGCTGAGTACTAACAGGAATATGGGACAATATAAAAGAGAAGGTGTTTTTTTTTTTCTGTTGACATCTAGGCAAATATAAGTTACCTGAATCTGATTTGGCATCACAGATTTGTCAACTTTTAGGATTCTTTGCCTGACACAGGGAAACTATCTTAAGGGGTTGCTGGATCACACAACACTGCAAATATTTCAGCCATTAAAAAAATATATATTTGCAATTATTTTATGTTTAGAGCTGGCAAGTACTAATTTGGGAATGACTGATGCCTAATTATCCATGGGAAGTGGCTCACCATCTATGCCTAATTACAGGTGGCAACCCAATTTCTAGAGAAATCTTCCAATGAAGTAGTGCTAACATCTTTCTAGATATCCTTGTTCTCTCGAACTCAACAATGGCAACAAATTGCAATTTCCTGCAATTAATTTCAAAATTAATTTTGGGAGCCAAATGCCAGTGATAGGCAAGGCTGAAACAAGAAGGGGCAGAATCAATACCCACACCCAGAAGGATGATTATTTATTCCTTTATTCTTGCTCAAGTCAAAAGATGCCAAGGAGTGAACAGAAAGGGCATTTTTATTTTGGTGACCAGGTTACATATGATCAGCTTCCATACTTCAAACAGCTGTTTTCCTTCTTTTATGGTCGTAGCATTTAATCTCCACGACCTCTTTCCCTCACCTCACTCTTTCTCTATCTCCCTGACCCTTTCTTTTACTGCCCTCTCTTATTTTCTCCCTATTTCTCATTCTGTCTCTATCCACCCATCTTTTTATCTTTCCCTATTTTCTCTGTTTTATTCCTTTCCCCTTCTTTCATTCTGTCTCTCTAACTCTTCCTCTGTCTTTACATACAGAGAAAAAGGAGTATCCATGCAAAGAGAACTGCTACATATACAACAAAAATATATCCATTAACTACATCATCAATATTTCTTTGAACAACAGAAACAAGAGATTTTATCAAATTTGGGCAGATTGCAATTTATGGTGCATGAGTTGATGAGTACAACTTGGTGGAATCTGAAGTTGCACAGCCCTACTAACTACAGAGATGCAAGCAAAAGTGTTCCATTGCAACAAGTACTTTACTTCAGCCCCACTGATCAAGAAAAGTAAATAATAACAATTATTAAATTTATAAAGAGAATTATTGCAATTAAAATTCAAAGTAAGCAAGATGAGACCTCTAAAATGATCCATTTTAATGTCCAACAAATGCTGGTCAATTTCCTCATTTGAGTTGTGTCTCATTTAAACAATAAACAATTTCTACAGCCGTTAAGTTTAACAGAATCAACCACATTAAGGAATAACATTGGAAGTGAGTATTATAGGGCACACTCCTTCCAGGTCCCCTGCCTGAACCCCATTAAAAGAAATGCAGCTTGCATAGCCATGTACTATTTCCATTGGTTTCAGTATTTATCAAGAGCAAGATAGCTATCAGTTACTTTGTGCCCCAATCAGTATCCCACTGCAAATAAGAAGCCATTTTAAAAAAGCATTAAAATAGCAAGCAACACCAAACTTTGAAAATTCAGGGCATCCCTGAATACTACCCTGGTTCTCCTATGACAACTGACAGCATTATTTATGTTTTTGATCTTTAAAGCATCCATGCAGATGTTGGTAATCCACAACAAGACACATAAAGTATTTTCTTTCCTGTAACTTGGATAGATAAATAGATGTCTCATTGGCACCTCACCAGGTTTCATCGTTCACATGAACCTTATTTCTCCTTTTCTTTTTTTCTAAGAAATGCTTCCTGAGTCAGAAAATCATGTATATGGCAAAGATAACATCCCAAAAAGCATGCAGTTGTTCTTGGGTACCGAAGGATTGGCATGGAGCTGGTTCGTTCAATCTCAGCAAAAGGACACCGGTATTTTTTTCTTTTCATTCTGAGGTCCAACCTCTTCTGTTACGACTTCTTCAGTCTTGTATCCTCCAGATATGTTGGACTACAACTCTCAAAATTCCTAGCCAGGTGAGAATTTTGGTAGTCCAACCCATTAGGAGGATACATTTGCACAAGAAGTTTATATTAAATGAGGATTTCCTTGTTGGTCTTATAAAACACACACATTTGGCTCTTGAGGAAGAGCTTTCTCCTGAAAGACTTATTGTTAGACAGACACTATAAGTGGTTCCTGACTTACAACCAAAATTGAGCCCAAATATTTCTGTTGCTAAGTGAGAAATTTGTTGAGTGAGTTTGACCCCATTCTTTAACTTTTCTTGCCATGTTTGTTAAGTGAAATACTGCTAGTTGTTAAATTACTAACACCGTTGTTCAGTGAATCTGGCCTCCCCATTGACTTTGTTTGTGAGAAGATCTCAAAAGGTAATCACATGACCCTGGAACACTGCAATTCATTAACGAGTCAGTTGTCAAACATTTGAATTTTGATCACATGACCCATTGAGGATTCTGCGATGGTCATAAATGTGAAAAATAATTATAAGTCACTTTTTTAGATGCTGTTGTAACTTCGAGCCACTAAATGAACTGTTGTAAGTTAAGGACTACCTGTACTTCAGTTGTAACTTTGATAACTAGGAAACTATCAAACTTCTACAGTAGATCAAAACCCTTGGAGTTTACCTCGGTTTTGACATTGCATAAATGTATGTTTGTTTGTTAGATTTAAATCTTTGAATTTTCTTTGGGCAAAGCATGATTCCTAATAATGAACTACACACCTGTGTAATGTAGAAAGTGATTAAACTGTAAAAAAAAAAAGCTGCTATCAGCCAAAGTGGAATTTGGGGCAGGATTAGTAGGAATGGCTTTCCTGCAATGGTAAATATTGCAAATAGTAGGTTATTATTCCACACAAGGGACAGATCAATGTAGTAGGATATTCACTGGTCTTTTGTGGCAAATATTCACATCTGCCATTGACTACCTCATCTTCCTATTGGTGGAAGCAAATACCGGTGACCTGCCTTACCTGTGGCTGAGAAAGCAATAAAAATTGCTCAGCATTTTGTACAGCGAAAAGGTTGACATGAAATCAATAGGCAGTAACAGTGACAAAATAGCTAATAAACATTTCAGAGGGGAAAGAATAGGCAGAAGATGCCTGAATGATCCCATCCTCTGTGATCACATTCTTGAAAGTGCTGGAAACAGCTTCTTCCTAGCTGGATGCACCAGAAAACACCTTAACTCGGTTGCTGAATTAACTCATTTTCTAGTTCACACAAGCCATTCAACCACAAATTAACCAAATGGCTTGTATAGGTACAATTCTCTGAGTCACAGAGAAATAAACCAAACCTAGCAATAAGGAAACTTTGGATGTTGCTTGAATGCAATAGTTAGCTCTTCAAGGGCTCTGGCTGAGCATACTCTGAGAATTTCAGTGTGTGTGTGTGTGTGTGTGTGTGTGTGTGTGTGCATGCTCCCCCACTATTTTAATGACGACAAATACAGGTAGTGCTCGACTTACAACCACTCATTTAGTGACCGATCAAAGTTACAATGGCACTTGAAAAAGCAAATTACTACCATTTTCCACACTTACGACCATTGCAGCATTCCCAAGATCATGTGATCAAAATTTGGATGTTTGGCAACTGACTCATATTTATGACGGTTGCAGTGACTCAGGGTCATATGTGAACACCTTTTGCAACCTTCTGACAGGCAAAGTCAATGGGGAAGCCAGATTCACTTAACAACCATGTTACTAACTGAACAACTGCAATGATTCACTTAACAAATATGGCAAGAAAGATTGCAAAATGGGGAAAAACTAACTTAACAACTGTCTCGCTTAGTAACAAAAATTCTGGGTTCAATTGTGGTCTGTAAATCAAGGATTACCTGCACTGATCTAATCATCTTATTCAGTCAACCCCATACTCAGGTAGTATAGATTTTCACTTAATTTCATCTTTTATGTCCCTCAACTGTCTTGAAGGAGGCTGGTAGGATTTCATGCGCCCAACTCTTACTATTTTCCTTTTTTTTATCGATATGGAAAAATGTTTATTTTATTAGACTTAGGTGCCAACCAATTTAAAACTAATTCCAATACTCTGAAAATTTCTGGTGATACAATTAGATTAGCGACATTATATTGAGGGACCTATAACTACTTCCTATCTATTTTTGACACTTTTCTACTATTCCAGTTGTGGATAAAAGGATCAGAGGAAAAGAAATAAAGATAGAAACAAATTGTGTAAAAAAAAAAATCTCATTTTTGCTGGGCCTCCATAGAAATTAGTCTTTGGAACAGTTAATTCTCCAGGATGGGTTTGTATAACGTGGGCAGAGTTTTGGTCTGGGGGAGTTAATTTAACTCTGTTTGGGGATAAATCTAATCCTTTGTGGGCTATCTGACTAGGTCAACTGATCTCTTTTTGATGTTCCCAAAATGTACTAACCCTCCATTGACCCAGTTAACTGTGATGTGGGAATAGGGTATTATGACCAACAGGGATTATATGAGCTTTGTGCCAAAATAACAGCAGCCAACAAATTCTCCTTTTAGATTAAAAAAAAAATGTATTGATTTTCAAAGCATTCATTAAACAAAATTTCCCACCTGAATAATTCTAGATGTAGTGAAATAAATGAAGGGGTTTTTACGAAAATTAATGATGTATCTTAGAGGTATCTGTGGAATAAAAGGTGAGGGGTTGAAAATACCACCCACAGTACTAACAGAACTTCCTATTCAATTAACAGTGACAGGTGCATTACAGTTATCATTACATGCAGAAATTTAGTTACTATTCTGTTCTATTTTACCCCATGGAGATAATCCAATTGATGTAGAGACATGCATTCTAATACAACCTTTTATCCTGAGATATTCCACAAAAGAGAGAAGAGTGAGATTACAGAAGGAAAATTTGGAGGAGATGCAGAATAACCAGTGGTAGGATTCAGCCAGTTTGCACCACTTCGGGAGAACCGGTTGTTAACTTTCTGAGCAGTTTGGCAAACTAGTTGTTGGAAGAAATCATTAGGGCAGAGAACCGGTTGTTAAATTACTTGAATCCCACCACTGAGAATAACTTGGAAGTTCTGTTAGGATTGTGAAGTGTTTGTTCTACTTCAGGATTTGGGGAAAGTTTCAGCTTCATTTAAAGGAAGTCATCTGTCTTAAACCAATTGAAAGACTATGTCACACTCAAAGCCTAATTTTGCAGTGGGCTATGTTGCTTTCCCAGCCTGAGACACACAACCAAGAGCAAAATGGACCACCAGAAACAGACAGTCACAAAGAGGCAAGAGAACAGATAACAGATCAGTTGCCAGTCACTGTGTCTCATTCCTTTCCAACAGTGGTTATGGCTAAATCTACAAAAGGAAAGGATAAATACATTGCCTTGAGCATCTGTAGGAAAGCGGGGATAGAACTCTAAGAATGAATAAATATTTTGTACAGGAGAAATTATAAGTGGTCCTTGACTTAGAGCCATTCGTTTAATGACCGTTTGAAGTTTCAACAGCACTGAAAAAATCATTGATGACCATTTTTCACCCACATGATCGTTGCAGCTTCCCCATGGACATGTGATCAAAATTCAGACATTTGGCAGCTGATTCATACTTATGACGGTTGCAATGTCCCAGGGTCATGCAATCCCCTTTTGTGATCTTCTGATAGTCCAGGATTCCAGCCTCCAATGGTATATTTAGGGAAAGCCAACAAACTAAAATTATGATTGGTAATACTGAAATATATCTGGGTATCTATGAGTAAGCCAGCTTCCATGTTTCACAAAGTCTTAACTGTTGGATTTCCCTTCAGACTGAATTATCAAATGGATTTGGTGATCTCTCATCAAAGTAAAAGAAATTGGATCTGATAAGATAGACTTCAGGAGAATACACTCTTTGGAAAGAAATACAGGTAGTCCTTGCTTTACAACCGTTCATTTAGTGACTATTCAAAGTTACAATGGCACTGAAAAAAGTGACATGACCATTTTTCACACTTGTGACCCTTAGAGCATCCCCATGTTCACATCAACAAAATTCAGACACTTGGCAACTGATTCATATTTATGACGGTTGCAGTGTCCCGGGGTCATGTGATCATCTTTTGCAACTTTCTGATAAGCAAAGTCAATATGGAAGCTAGATTCATTTATCAATCAATCAATCAATCAATCAATCAGAACAGAGCTGGAAGGGACCTTGGAGGTCTTCTAGTCCAACCCCCTGATCAAGCAGGAGACTGGTTGAGCAGGTTGTTACTGACAATCCTGTTAGTAACTTAATAACTGCGGCAAGAAAAGTCGTAACATGGGGCAAAATTCACTTAACAACTGCCTCATTTAGAGACAGAAATTTTGGGCTCAATTATGATCGTAAGTGGAGGATTTCCTGTACACCCAGTTTTTTTAAAAAAAACAGTGGAATAACTTGCTTCCCAATCACTGGAGAATTTGAAGAAAAGGTTGATCAACTAATAAGGACTCCAGCCATGGGCAGGGGCTTGGATTAGAAGATCTCCAAAATCTCTTCCAGTTTTATGATTCTATGATCTACAAACTCTGATCTCACCAAGGGAATGAACTCTGCTTAAAGAGCTCAACAGTGCGGGGTTCGGTGCTCTCTGAGCTTGGTTGGGGTTTTTTTGTTTGGGTTTTTTTTTTTTTTTTGCAGATCTTTCATTACCAACTAGGTAACCTCATGATGATGTTGAAGGAATGAAACTTCTGTAAGAAAACAACCAAGCCCACTGAGCACCAAAGACCCACAGTTCAACCCTGAGCTACAATATTCCCTTCTACTGGAGCTCATTGGTACTAGCAAACTGCGGCAGCATTTTTCTATTTTAACTACTCTTGAAAAAAACTAAGCAAGACTGGACCATTTAGTATATTTATTTATTTATTTATTTATTTATTATATTTCTATACCGCCTTTCTCCCGTAGGACTCAAGGCGGTGTACAGTCAAGAAAAATATAGACACACAAACATCATAAACATATTGACGAAAGACCGATAGGAAATATCAAGCTATAACCTAGATTGGGAATTCGAAAAAACATCCCGAAAATCAACAGCAAGCCACTATTATTGTTGCAAGAAAAAATCTACACAGCCAGGACATAGAGTTGCTAAGACCTGAGCACCATTGAGGAAGTCTTTATTTTTCTATACACAAACAAGTTTGTTGTACTATTGGTTAAGACATTGGGCTTGTCGACCGGATCTTTGGCAGTTCAAGACTCAAACACTGCGTGATGGGATGAGCTCCCATTCCTGCCCCAGCTCCTACCCACCTAGCAGTTCGAAAGCATGCAAATGCAAGAAGATCAATAGGTACCACTTTGGTGGGAAAGTAACAGCGTTCCATGCACCTCGGTGTAGAGTCATGCTAGCCACATGACCACAACAATGTCTTCGGTCAACACTGGTTCCCTCGGCTAGGAAATGGAGATGAACACCTCGCCCTAGAACTGGACATGACCGGACAAAGGAAAACCTTTGTCTTTTTTTTTTACCTGCCAGCTGAGCAACCTTCTTCTGCTACATGTTTAGGCAAAACCTTTTCAGGAAAGCCAAAAGTATCTCATTGTCTACAACTCAACATTCGTTTTTTTACAGTGTACAATTCAATATGGGATCAGGAAAGATAAGAAGGAAATCCAGATCCATTAAAATCAATTGCATTTTCCTCCCATGGATTTTCATTTGCCTTCTGGAAAATATGACATTCATCCCTTAAATGCTTCACAGGTGCCTCAGAACAAGTGTCATTGCTTTAGATTCAGTGGAGAATGCTGCAGTATGAATATTTTCCACCTAGAAGGAGTTGATTCTGCCACCCCTGGTCTATCATCCCTCTATTTCTCACTCTAAAATAAAATAAAATAAAATAAAAATAAAACAATCCCTTTTTTAGCTTATAATAGACAACATCTGTTCAAGATAACCATCTACAGGTAATCCCCGATTTACAGCCATTTGTTTAATGACCATTTGAAGTTACAACAGAACTGAAAAAAATGAATTATGACTGTTTTTCACAATTATGACTGTTGCAGCATCCTCAAAGTCATGTGATTAAAATTCAGATGCTTGGCAACTAGCATATATTTATGACGGTTACATGCCCCGGGAATCCGAGATCATGTGGTCACCATACGTGACTTCCTGACAAGCAAAATTCAACAGGGAAGCCAGATTCCCTTAACAACGGATTACTAACTTAACAACTGCAGTGATGCACTTAACAACTGTGGCAAGAAAGGTCATAAAATGAGGCACGTTACTGTTACTTTACTGTCTTGGAAATTTTGAGCTGAATTGTAGTCACGTACACAAAATTTGTCCTGTGTGAGTGTTGGTTGTTTTGACATTCTTCTCTACCTGGCCATACAGGTGAAAAATGTTAAACACTAAGGCTGAAGAAGCCCTGTCCATAGATAAGCCCCTGGCATATTTATTTTTTCCCATTGTTTCACTTTTAGAGTACATCCCACAGCCAATTTAAAGGGGGGAAGAGGGGAAGGGGGAGACAGAAAGATGAAAGCATCCATAACTAAGTTTCATAAGAAGGGGCAAGGAAAAAAAGGAATTGCCTTCATTTTTGACTAAAATAAGGCAATGTGAGAAGATGTCAAAGAGGGGAGCTGGCACAATTGGAAATTTCAAAAACTTTTATAAGAAGACTATGCTATGATATTTGTCTCAATGGGGTTTCTGAGGGTTAAAAAAATCACTTGTGGATTGTGCCCAGATTCAGCTGACTTTGATCTAAAGTGCTGGGCCTAACAATACTGAAGAAAGACGAATCCAGACCTCCAACAATGTTGGACTTCAATTCTACCCTCTCAACTGATGATGGGGGTTGTAATCCAAAACATCTCAGAGTCAACAAAGTGAGAAAACAAAACTAGATTCATCTCTCTTATTTTCAGCTATAAAAAGCATGTTTATATAAATACAAGTATTTATAAATATAAATAGCCTTTAGCCTGCAAATTAATTTTATTGAAGGATCCTTTTTCCAAGAGGAGTGTCGTATTTTTGCAATTTACCTCCAAACCATTCTCATGGAAAAGATTTTTTTTCAATATATTGGACCTAGTTTAGTATTTTTGTTCTATTTTTCTAACAAGTGCAAGGTTTAAGATATTAGATTGACTCCTGAATTGTATTGCTGATGGAGTATCTTTGCAAGTCATATTTCAAAGAGACAGTTTGTGCTAGTAGTTTAAAGTATTGGACTAGAACAGGGGTCTCCAAATTTGGTAACTTTAAGATTTGTGGATTTCAACTCCCAGAATTCCTCAGCCAACATGGCTGGCTGACGAATTTTTGGAGTTGAAAGCCACAAGTTTTAAAATTGCCAAGTTTGGAGACCTCTGGACTAGAGGCATAAAAACTTGAGTTTGAGTCATGCCTCAGAGCCAATTTTGACAAGTCACTCTCTCTCTCTCATTGGAGATGCTGAGAAAGATGTGAGGAGGAGAACCAAATGGTAACCTTTTCCTCATTCACAAGAAATGAGGGGACTGGGGACTCTGGATCTGACCCACCCTATCAGCCCAGAGTCATTGAAGTGCAGTGAGGAAGATCCTAGGCTGAAGCTGGGAGACTCTGGGTTCTAATCCTGCCTTGGGCATGAAAGCCTTCTGGCCATTGTAGGGTCAGTCCTTCTCTCTCAGCCCTAGGAAGGAGACAATGGCAAACCACTTTGGAAAACATTGCCTAGAAAACAGCATGGACATACCTGTATAGTCATAAGACTGACCTGAAGGCACACACACACACAAATTTCTACCCAGATATTTTAGATCCACAAAAAAGTTTTATGCTCACCACAAAATAAATTTTGAGGGAGTGGATGAGGGCCATATCAAAAAAGCATTCTATTGACAGGTTCCTCTGTTCCCTTTACTCATCCATACCAAACCATATTCTACCGGCGGCCATTTTGCTATAGGGGAATGGCACATAAGCTTTACTGGGTGCATCCCAAGTGTTTAACCCCATTATAATTTTTTTTTCACCTGAAATGACTGAGATTGTTTTCAGCGCCCGGAGAACTCTGAATGTTCGTAAGGCTGAGACATTGCCCAGGTCCACAAATTCAGTTATGTATCTGTAAACAAGGAAAGTTTCAGACAAGAAGAAGAAGACCATGACAGCAAAACAAGGACAGCAAAAGAAAGAAAAGAAGAGAAAGAAGGGGAGGGGAGGACAGGGAAAAAAATAGTCACTTGAGGCTGAGACCAGATATGTTATTATCAGGGCTTCTTACCTGGTTTAAATGAAACAGTTTTTATTTTATTTTTTTTAAAAAAAGCTGTCAGTAGCCTAACATTTCAAAGTATGAAATTTTTACCTAGTCTGGTCAATTTTCTTACAAACCTGTTGAATTAAGCCAAAATTATTTGGAAACACTCAGCAAGGTACACATAGCTAAGGACTGCCTTAAATTGTCTTAAAATGGGTCAGGCTTGTCTTGAAATAGTATCAGGTCTCCTGCTCATGGAGGAGTTGGACTAAATGACCTCCAAGGTCCCTTCCAATTCTGTTATTCTATTATCTTACAATTGATGCGCTGATTATCAGAATTGGGTAAAGGGTTTTTCTGTCTTGGCAAATCTCGGCTGCATTGATTTCCTGCAGCTCAGCTGCTAAAATATTTGTGCATTATGTATATTTCTCTTCTATGTTTTGGATGCTGGATTAGCCCACACAAACCATTCTGTCTTCCACCTATTTAAAACAGATTCATTTATTGTATTTCAATATTCCATTTTCTTCCATGGTGAAGCTCAAGGCAATTGCATAGAATTCTTAAGGGGGTCTCCTATGCAAAGATCTGTTTAATTGGCCACCATGAATTACACATATAATTTCTTCTGCAGATAAGCAGAAGGAAGATCAGTAGTGCTAGGTGATTTCTCTTGCTTGCCCAACATTACAGGTAATCCTTGACTTATAACCATTCATTTAGTGACCGTTCAAAGTTACAGTCAGAGATTTATGGCCATTTTTCACATTTACGACAGTTGCAACATCTCCATGGTCACATGATCAAAATTAGGATGCTTGGTAACTGGCATATATTTATGATGGTTGCAGTATCCAAGGGTCACATGATCATTTTTTGTGACCTTCTGACAAGTTAAAGTCAGTAGGGAGGGCAACAACTGCAGTGATTCATTTTAACAACAGGGCAAAAAAAGTCGTAAAATAAGGCAAAACTCACTTAACAACTCTTTTGCTTAGCAATGAAAATGTTGTGCTCAATTGTGGTCATAAATCGAGGACTACTTGTATTGAACTTCTCGTTGAAGAACATTAGATATGTAGAAAATCCGAGAATAATGAAAGTGAAAACCAGTATTGTATTGCAAAAACATAAAAACCATCACTTAAGTCTTGCCCTTGCAACAGGAATGAGGCAAAGTGACTGGAAAAGATTTTTGGATCAAGGTAATTGTAAATAGGAAGCTTACTACACAACAAAAAGGAATTAAATTTCCCCAGCTCTCACCCCCAGTCTGCCTGAGAACACAGGTTCGTGAACAAAAAAAAACTCTGTTTCAAAATTCTTCTATTATATAGGGAATATGTCTAAAGCTGTGTATGATGTTAAAAAGACTCTAAGCAGCTACAGTCTATATATAACTTGATAAACCTATATTTTACACATTTTAAATATCAAGAATTGAAGAGGTGGAGGCCAAACAAGTCAAAATAATACATGAGTTTAGGGATTTGTAGCTGCTATGAAAGTGAAAAGAATGAGGAAACTTTTATGAATCTTTTTATATTATAATGCACTTTCCAACATTAGAACATAACTGAATTTCTTCCAGATTGTTAGGGATTTAAAGATTCCTAGGAAAGAATCTAAGTTTTTGAAGTTAAAAAGGAATACAGGAAGTCAGTTCATACCAAATCAGTTAATACCTTTGATCTTTTTACCACAGTTTCTCAGTTACAATAAAACACCATATTAATGAAACAAACAAAATGTTAAAAAGTTATGATATTTACATAGTTACTTACCAAGCATATCTAAATTATATTAAAGTAACCAAAATATCTTTACAATCCCCAAGATTTGTCACAACTTTTGAGCACCACTAATGTTTGGAAATTGAAAGTTGAAAAATTTGATACGCCCTAATTATAGTGACTACAAGTAGTTCTTGACTTACATCAGTTCATTTAGTGACAGTTCGAAGTTATAATGGCACTGAGAAAAATTACTTATAACGATTTTTCACACTTACGACCATTATAACATTCCCATGGTCACGTGATTCGAAATTCAGACAAATTCTGACTCATATTTATGATGGTTGCAATGTCCCCAGGGTAATGTGATCATTCCTTGTGACCTTCTGACAAACAGAGTCAATGGAGAAGCCAGATTTAACAACCATGCTACTAACTTAACAACTGTAGTGATTCCCTTAACAACAAGAAAGATTGTAAAATGGGGAAAACTCACTTAACAACTGTCTTGCTTAGCAACATAAATTTTGGGCTCAATTGTGGTTGTAAGTCGAGGACTAGATGTACAACATATATTAAACTGTAATGCAAAATTTAAGATTAGTCCATTTATTTCAGCAAAATTACGGATCCATTATGAAAGAATTCAACAACTTTTGTATAACAAATTCATAATCTAATTATATCTAATTATAACAATTAATGCTCAAAGTCTCTCGCCCACCTGTTCTACATAAAAGGCTAGAAGGGAATTTCTTTGGAGCAAGAAATACAATTTCCATCTGTTTCTTCTTTTTTCTTCTCTGGGGAAGCTAGGTATTAAATTAGAATCTTCTTCACACATGAAGTCGATGTTCTGTCAATTAGTGGGTTATTTAAACTTAGCCTCTTAACCATTTTTATATATGTATGCATGAATGCATGCAAGCCTTCGGAAAAAAAAATCCCCCAGTTATAAAATGAACTATTACAAAAATGTTTTCTCAAAAAATAAATAAATAAAATTATACATATTGTTCCAAATGTGAATCCCAACAGCCCACCCCAAAATGTTAAGACAGCTTTTGACAATTGTCAGAAATATCAATATTTGATATCAAGTATATCAATAGTAATAATAATGGGATTAAAGCAAGCATCACATATTTTTTAAATACAGGAACTTCATTTTACAGACTACCCCCATCTTATTACTTAGAGTTAACTCAGTAGAAGGGATGTGGAACCCCTATTCAAAACCTCTTCTATTTTCCTGCTGACAAAGGGGTGGAAAAAAGATCAAAATATGTTAAAAGATTGTCAAAGCTAGAAGAGTGGTCTTATCACCAATTACTGCAGTCAGGAACAAACATGTACTTATCTTCTACTACAGCAGCTTTTTGTAGAAATCCATGGGCATTTTGAAAGCCCTTTGGCAATGCTGTTTATGATTTCTACCTCTAATCCAGGCAGTCTTTGAGTTACAACAGTTCATTTAATGACCGTTACAATGAAGTTACAACGTCACTGAAAAAAAGTGACTATGATCGTTTTTCATACTTATTGACCATTGCAACAATCTCCATGATCACATGATCAAAATTCATACCCTTGGCAACTGACTCATATTTATGGCGGTGGCAGTGTCCCGGGGTGGTCATCCTTTATGACCTTCTGATAAGCAAAGTCAATGGGGGAAACCACATTCACTTAACAACCAGGTTACTAATTTAACAATTTTCGCAAAATGGGGCAAAACTCACTTCACAACCATCTTGCTTAGCAGTTCAATCTGGGCTCAATTGTGGTCATAAGTTATGGACTATCTGTATTTGCCCACAAGGCACCTAATGCAGTGGCTATCAGTCCACGGCCTTTATGTCACAAGACTTTTAAAGACCAGCAAGGAACTCCCAAATTTCGCCATGGAATCATATTAGCTACCTCCTTGGAACTGAAATTCTGAGCCAGATCAATCCAATTCTGCTTCTTTTTATTTCTGCCTCTCCCTCCAGGGTGTGATCCGTCCTTCGTTTAGCTTTAAGCACAATTTAGTACAGATGCCCCAAACCCTTTCAGAACTACAGATGCTTTTGAAAAACAGCTGCCCTTCCCATAGAAATTCTGATTTACCAGAATGCTAAATGTTTCCTTTCTACAGCAGCAGCCCCCAACCTTTGTGGCACCGGGGACTGGTTCCATGGGGAGAGCTTTTTCCATAGATCGGAGGGGGCATGGCTTTGCATGTTGCCTGCATCCCGCGGATAGGGCTTAGCTTGTTTGCACAACCCTGTTTCTGGCATGCTGCGGCCAGGTGAAAGTCCATGAACTGGGGATTTTATTTTTATTTTTATTTTTTAATTTGATTTATATGCCGCCCTTCTCCGGAGACTCAGGGCGGCTTACAATGTGCTCAGCAATAGCCTTCATTCTTTTGTATATTTATACAAAGTCAACTTATTGCCCCCACAAACTGGGTCCTCAATTTACCTACCTTAGAAAGGATGGAAGGCTGAGTCAACCTTGAGCCTTGGCGAGATTCGAACCCTGCAGTAATTGCAGGCATCTGATCTTAATAACCAGCTTAATAACAGGGTGCCTTAGACCACTGTGCTACCAAGGCTCTTGCCTTGGTAGGACAAGGATTCAGGACCCTTGTAGGACAAGGATTCAGGACCCTTGTCCTACAGGTTACTTCCTACTGTAGTAGGAAAATTCAGATGCTTGGCAACTGGCATGTATTTATGACTGTTGCACTGTCCCAGGGTCACGTGATAACCTTCTGTAATCTTCCCAGCTGGCTCCCGACAAGCAAAGTCAATGGGGAAGCCAGATTTGCTTAACAACTGCAAGATTCATTTAATAACTGAAGAGATTTGCTTAAGGACTGTGGCAAAAGGGTCATAAAATGGGACAAAAGTCACTTAACAGCTGCCTTGCTTAACAACAGGAATTTTGGGCTCAATTGTGGTCATAAGTTGAGGACTATCTGTAGTGGCTTCCCATGTTTAAAAATATTTTAAACATGAGAAACCAGATACATAAGATCTCTACACATTAAAATAATATTTTTAAAAATGTTTTAAGTTCTCACCTTCACTGCAAGAATTCCTATATTCTTACTATTACAGGTAGTCCTCAACTTACAACCAGTTGCTTAGCAACCCTTTGATGTTATGACAGACATCCTCTCCCCAAAGTATTTATGATTTGGTTTCAAAGTTCCAACGGTCTGAAGCTCCCCTACAATCATTTGATCATATTTTGGACACTCAGAAATTAGCTTGTATTTACAGCTACTTAGAGCACCCCATAGTCACTTGACTGTGATTTATGATATTTTCACCAGAAACTAGTATTTTTTTCCCAATACTAAAAATTAGTATTTATTTTATTTATAGTATTTTATTTCAGTAAAAAATGCCCCCTGGAAAAACAATGTGTTTGCTTAACAGTCACCATGTTCGCTTTATAACTATGGTGCTCACTTAACAACTGCCATTAAAAAGATTAAATCAGGTCTAGTAATGGGATGATCTGCTTTATGATCATCACGGCTTACAGCCATAATGGTCAGGCTCTATTATAGTCATAAATCGAGGACAACCCGTATAAGATTAACAAATGAAAAATTTGTATACAAAAACCTTCAACAGGGTTCCCATCGGAAAACTATATTAGCTCAGTTTCCAATGCTCAAAAACAAGAGCATCCCTGCATCCCCCTGTATTCTGATGTCCTTCACCATTTCCTTCCATTCACTCTCTGAAAAGGTGTGAAGTTCTGGTGCCAAATCCTCAATGATCCAGAGGGAACAGTTGTACAGTCTGGGCGGTCTCATGTTTTCAAACAGAGTATTCATTTATAAAACTCTGAATGTTCTCTTCCACACTTGAGACACTAAAGAGGCACAAGTAGTTTTTAGCTCACAAGGGTCAATCAAGGACGAGAACAGACCTGGGAAGTTTCAGTTCTTCAAACTGATGATACTAGAAGGAACTAATTTGATTTTTTTTTTCCCTTTAGGGCAACAGGGTACCTCCTTTTGATTATACTAAATGTATCTATTGGACCACAAAGGGGATGCTATTTTTCATTCATGTAAACCTCATAGGAGCTTATACAGGTTCTCCTCTACTTGTGACTATAATGTTGCCACAAAGAAGAGGGAGTCAACCTATTCTCCAAAGCACCTGAAGGCAAGACAAAAAGCCATGGATGGAAACAACCTAGAACTAAGGAAAAATTTCCTGATAGTGAGAACAATTAATCAGTGGAGACAATTTCTTGTCTCCAGAAGTTGTGGGTGCTCCATCACTGGAGATTTTTAAGAAGAGATTGGGCAACCATTTGTGTGAAATGGTATAGGTTTTCCTGCCTGAGCAGAGGGTTGGACTAGAAGACCTCCAAGGTCCCTTCAAACTCTGTTATTCTGTTACTCTTTGGAGAGAGAGAAAGGATCACAGGGATAGCCTATTTTATCTACAGGCAGTCCTCGACTTATGACCAAAACTAAGCCCAAAATACCTGTGGCTAAGTGAGATAACTGTTAAATGAATTTGCCCTGTTTTATGACCTTTCTTGCCACAGTTTTAAGTAAGTCCCGGCAGTTGTTAAGTTAGTAACACAGTTGTTAAGTAAATCTGACTTCTGCATTGAATTTGCTTGTCAGAAAGTTGCAAAAGATGATCACATAACTCTGAGACACTACAACTGTCATGAATAGGAGTTGGTTGCCAAGCCTCTGAATTTTGATCCATGACCATGGAAATGCTGCAATGGTCGTAAGGGTGCAAAATGGTCACAAGTCACTTTTTTCAGTGCTGTTACAACTTCAAGTGGTCACTAAACAAACTGTTGTAAGTCGAGGACTACCCGTACTGCTACAGGAGCTTTGCTGAAACAAACAAACAAAAATATTACTGGTTTGCAAAGCGATTTTACTTGTCCTTGTGTAATTATGGCCCCATCCTCATAAAGTTCTTTTTACTTGTTTGGTTGATGTTGCCTTCATCTCATCCCCAGCCTGAGGGTGAGCAGGTGAAGTCATTCTTGCCAATATTAAAACAATCTTTTTGTCCATTCTTTGAAAATCATGAAGATGGGTGAAATCTATTAGGCTTTGGGTATCTATTTCCTTGGAGGAACATAACAGGGCTGGGAATGACCAGAATAAAAATAATAAACGCAGAGAGGGTCATCAATGGGGACAACAGGTTTCGTGCTGATATGATTTTTTTATTTTTTATTTTTGCTGACTGAGCGATGGATGGAATGCACCCAAACACCGTTGTGGGAAAAGTTTTGTATCAGACTAGATTAAACCTGGGCAGATAAATTCCCTTGCATTTGTTTTCTTCCAGTCCTGGTTTAATTTGCTGAAGCATAATTTGTTTTAGAAATTTCCCTCAAAGGATCTGAGTATTTTGATGCAATGCTCATGAGGATCACAATGTTTTTGCATGTGTTTAGTTAAGCAATGAAGAGTTTGTATGAATGCCTTGTCTTTTACCCAAAGGTGCTTTTTCAAGAGGCAACTAGACTATCTTCATTTTTCCTTAAAGACTTTTCACTTCTCATCCAGGAAGCTTCTTCAATTCTGACTGAATGGAGGATAGAAGGATTGATATTCCTTGCAATCATCCGGTTGTTAGCTCTCTTTCTGAGATTTGTTGAGGACACTTGGAGGTTTATCTGTGCCTCCAGGGTCACCTGAATAGTGCAAATGGGCGTGGAACCTTGTTGGGACTGCTGAAAGGACTGTGTTGTAAACAGGAGACAGGAGGTGTCGTATCCCCCTCTCCCCACTGAGAGAGGGCTGTTCAATCTTAATGTAGATGGTTTCTTTGATCCCACTTTCAAACTAGTGGTCCTCTCTATCCATAATGTGAACTTTGCTGTCTTCAAAGAGCAACCTTTGTCTTTCAAATGCGGTTAGCTGAATCTTGTTCTCCTATGTTGTACCATGCGTTTGTGAAATAGTTGTTTTGTTGACAAACTTTCCTCTGTTGACAAACTTCCCTTTCCTTCCATTCTCCACCATTCAGTCAGAACCGATAAAGCTTCTTGGATGAGAAGTGAAACGTCTTCAAGGAAAAGCCAAGAAAGTTCAGTTGTCTCCTGAAAAAGCATTTTTGGGACAACCATGACTTGGATGATTGAGAACCTCCACAGACTCCCTGCCTTTGATCTCCTCCTGCACTTTCTTTAGCTTTAAACCATTTTGCCACAGTTAACATAGAGTCCTGTGCTTGAGGAGCAGTGGGAGAATTTCTCCTGTATTTTTCAGCCAATTTGTCTACTTGGTTCAAAAGTGAACTCATGCCTACGTGAGAGCTTGATCTGGATCTGTGGACGATGCCAAAAACAGGAGCCCTATATTTTGTACTTCTTTTCTCTCAGTCACTTCTAATCATACCAGCTACATTCCAAAATGTTATCACTGCTCAGACAAGGAAGGGAATTTGGAGCAAGATGACCTGGCATCACGTGTTCTGGGTGGTGGGATGACGTGAAACACAGAGAATAAAAATAGGGATGAAAGCAATCCCAAAAGAAGAGCTAGCTGCCACTACATCAGTTGGACATCTAAAGCCAAGAATATGCAAAATATAATTAAAAAGATGATTCCTGTAGCATCATCTTCGGGGGGGTAAGACTTTCCTTCCTGATGACATCATCCCTCCATAAATAAAAGGTCTAGGAGTGGCAGGATAGCAGTGTTCCAGTATTTGAGGAGCTGCCACAAAGAAGAGGGAGTCAACCTATTCTCCAAAGCATCTGAAGTCAAGACAAGAAACAATGGATGGAAACTAATCAAGGAGAGAAGCAACCTGGAATTAAGGAGAAACTTCCTAACAGTGAGGACAATTAACCAGTGGAACAGAAGTTGTGGATGCTTCATCACTGGAGGTTTTAAGAAGATTCTGGACAGCCACTTGTTTTGAATGGTATAGGGTTTCCTGTTTGAGCAGGGGGTTGGACCAGAAGACCCTCAAGGTCCTCTCCAGCTCTATTCTGATTTATTATTAATAGGAATGCCCCATTAGCCCCATTAATGCATTCACCCAGATGTGGTTACAGCTGTGCTCTCAAAGTATTAGTGGCTGTTTTAAAGCTTCCACAATTATCATTATCTTCATGAAATAGAATCAATGGCCCAGAATCCTCTGGGAAATGACAAAGATATTACGCACAGTCAAATAATAAAATGTATTCATAAACAATAAAGAAAAGTTGTAATAAAATGTAAGCACCATTAACGTAGAATAATATGGGCTCATAACATTAAAACAAAGAAACAAACTATTGCACAAACAATGAAAATGCCTGGGAGATGAGAAATGTTTAAGCTTGATGCTAAGTAGATATCAGCATGCTCTCTTATGGCTTTCTAGGGGAAGGATTTCCATGAAAAGGCCCACAATTAGGAATACTATCTCCCAAGCAGTGGTACTCAGAGAAGCCTTCATAATGCATTATTATGATTCATTGCACAATCAGCCAGATGTTCAGGCTGCATTTGGCATTCTTGTCCATCTATTGTCCCCCTTCCTGAGGACCAGGGATAGGCAGATTGGGACATTTGATGGTGTTAAAGGTCACATCATGGGATGGAAGCTATTCCAACTTTTTGCAATTTACTGATGGGGATTTTGTCAATGCCGATGGTGTTCAGGTGATGCTCCAGTTGTTTAGGGATTGCACCCAAGGCGCCTATGACTTTTGGTTATTATTGTTATTCCACTTTTCAATGTTCCCAAAGCAGCTTATAAGCAATATAAACAATTATAAATAAAAATACAAGAAAGAAATATTGCAAAAGAGGCAAGCCAACTTCTAGGATCTTTCCTGTTTATGGTTGGTAGTAGTATGCTGCCTGTCTCTCATGTCTCTCAAAGCGGGTTCAAAGATGGTACTAAGTTTTGGGCTGCATTTGGAACAAGAGAACTGAAGCTTGAGAAAACATGCACACAGCATGTGATTTGCTAAAGTAGTCCCAAAATTCTCCCACATACAAATAGTCCTTAACTTATGACCACATGTCTGTTGCTAAGCAAGACAGTTAAGTAAGTTTTGCCCCATGGACAAGAAAGAAAGGAAAAAAGAAATTAAAGTGAAAATAAAATCACTCTGTGAGGAAAAAATCGTTTTTTTTTAAAAAAAAGGCTGATATACTGTGTAGTCCTCAACTTACAACCATTTGTTTAATGACCGTTCAAAGTTACTGAGAAATGTGACTTGTGACCAATTCTCTCACAATTGCAGCATTCCCATGCTCACATGATCAAAATTCAGTTGCTTTATTTATTTATTTATTTATTTATTTATTTATTTATTTATTTATTTATTTATTTATTTATTTATTTATTTATTTATTTATTTATTTATTAGATTTCTATACTGCCCTACTCCCGAAGGACTCAGGGCGGTGCACAGCCAAACAATAAAAACACATACAATACAAAATTTAAAAAATAGAATAAAATCAAATTAAATAATTTTGGCCCCGACAAATTTAAAACCCCAAACTTTTAAAACCAATTTAAAATTGAATATATAAAATACTAAAAGATATTTAAAATTTTAAAAATCTTTTATAAAAGAGGGAGAAAGTTAGGCCAGGCCTGCCTGGTGAAATAAAAAGGTCTTTAGAGCGTGGCGGAAGGTGCACAGATCCGGGATCCTCCGTATCTCCGGGGGGAGCTCGTTCCAGATAGTAGGTGCCCCCACAGAGAAGGCTCTCCCCCTGGGGGCCACCAGTCGGCATTGTTTGGCTGACGGCACCCGGAGGAGTCCCTCTCTATGGGAGCGTACCGGCCGGTGGGAGGTTATTGGTGGTAGTAGGCAGTCCCGCAAGTACCCGGGTCCTAAGCCATGGAGTGCTTTAAAGGTGGTAACCAGAACCTTGAAGCGCACCCGGAAGACCACCGGGAGCCAGTGCAGCTCGCGCAGGAGGGGTGTTACATGGGAACGCCATGTCGCTCCCATCACCACCCGCGCGGCCGCACTCTGCGCCAGTTGGAGCCTCCGGGTGCTCCTCAAGGGGAGCCCCATGTAGAGAGCGTTGCAATAGTCCAGGCGGGAGGTGACAAGGGCATGAGTGACCGTGGGTAACGAGTCCCGATCCAGAAAGTTGCTTGGCATATATATTTATATTTACAGCATTAAGGGGTCATGTGATCAGCATTTGAACCTTCTAACCTGCTTCCGACAAGCAAAGTCAATTGAGGAAACCAGTTTTGCTTAACATACACATGATTCACTTAACAACTGTGGCAAAAAAGATGCTAAAAGTGGGCCAGACTCATTTAACAACTGCTTTGTTTAACAACAGAAATGTGGGGGGGAGGGGGGGTTTCAATTATAGGTCGTAAGTAGAGGACTACCCGCAATATGGGTGCATGCTCATTGAAGCCTGCTGAGAATTAGGACAATCTGTAGGGTTGAGAAAAGAGTTATCTTCTGGTAAGAAGAGTGGTCAATAAATTTAATAAAATAAATAATAAAAAATACAGTCAAGATGGCAGCTGTAAGTACAAATCACAGCCTTTTGTTTCTTTTTTTTATGAGCAGAGCTTTCAATGCATGGAAATGGCTTCAATCATCATTTTTTTGCAGCAACATTTGTGTCCCTCCCTTGGGAGAATCGGTGTGTGCTTAACAGGAAATCTAAAGGAATCCTTATAGAAGGAGTTCTAAATTCAGCTACGGTATTTCTGTCCAGGTAACTGGATATCAAAAGCTTCAAATGACTCAAGAAACTTAATATTATAGGCACTCTAAATATCTAGAATTCTATTGAAAGAGGGTCCTTTATTAAAATAGGAATTAGCTAAGGTTTGTTTTTTTTTAAAAAAAATGGGTTGGTCTCTCTCTGTGGTGGTCTTTTGCTATTAAATACAGGCTGTCTCTCTAAGGAAATCAATAATAAAGAGCTGGATGTAAGAGGCAATTTTGTCTTATTGAAGGTACTTGAAGTTAAAGCTTATGTTCCCATTATGTACTTGCTAGAACTGAAGCTGAATATTCAAAAATGAATCAACAAGTTTTAAAATTCAAGCAGAATTGCCCAATTGTACTTTTCCTTCAACTAAAAAAAAAAAAGAGGAGGATTGAAGTATTTTTCTTCCCCAATCCCAGCATTACAGCTTTGATTTTCTTCAGCTGGTTTTCGAACTTTTAGGAAAATCTCAATGCTTAAATGTCTGACATTGCCCTTTGTGACAATTTTTTAAGAATCTCACAGTTGTCTGGCTCAGGATGTTGCTATTTCACTTCCTGCTAAGAGAGCCAAAGCCGCAGCTGATCCAGGAACTTAAATCTCCTGTTTTGTTTTAGTGGGTTGGGAGGAGATATGGGACTTAAATCGGATTAAGAATTTGCTTTGAAAAGAAGATAGGGGCTTTTACACTGCAAGCTAGCAAGCAGCAAAGATGGGCAAATCAATCTATTGGCAGCAGACGCTATAGGTAGTCCTCGACTTATGACCACAATTCAGCCCAAAATTTATGTTGTTAAGTGGGACATTTGTTGTGAGTTTTGCCCCATTTTACAGCCTTTCACTGTTAAGTGAATCACTGCAGTTGTTAAGCTAGGAACATGGTTGTTAAGTGAATCTGGCTTCCCCATTGACTTTGCTTCTCAGAAGGTCGCAAAAGGGGATCACTTAACCCCAGGACCCTGCAACCATCATAAGTATGTCTCAGTTGCCACAGATCTGTGATCACATGACCTTGGGGATGCCACAAAGGTCGTAAGTATGAAAAATGGTTATAAGTCACTTTTTTAGTGCTGTCGTAACTTGTAAGTGATTACTAAATGAACTGTTGTAACTTGAGGACTGTAATTACTTCTTGGACATTTTCTTGGCATTCTGGCACAAGTATATTCCTTCATATATCACATGATCAGATTAATCAGAAAATGTCTGGGTTCACACCTGCTTTACTAGACTGTTTAAAGATCTAGTGACTAACTAAATACAACATGTTTGATTTGGTTGGTTTTAACCACAGTTTTGTCTCTCCTGGCATAGCCTATTGTGCAGATTCTGCTCAGTTGGTGGTTCTTGCATTGTGCAAGCTTGAAAACCACCATAGAAATGTTTTAATTCTAATTCTCTCCCCGTTGGTCTTTATACAGTCCTTTGGAGACCACAGCAGGCTGGTTGTAAACTCTGTGCAGTCTGCATGAACTCTGATGTCAACTAAACGTTCACAAAAAAAACAATCCAGGGCTGTTGCACATTAAGGGAATTCTCATTGAACTAATTTTCATTATAGGTCTGGATCATCTTGCAATGATATTCCGTAGCAATTTCAACTGTTAAGTGTATTTTTCCCACTTCCCAACCTTTCTTAGATTTTTAGATTTAGATGAAAGAGTTGGAAAGGATCTTGTAGTCCAACCCCCCACCCAAGCAGGAGACCCTACACCATTTCTGACAAATGGCAGTCCAGCCTCTTCTTGAAAGCCTCCAGTGATGAAGCTCCCACAACTTCTGAAGGCAACTTCTGTTCCATTGGTTAATTGCTCTCACTGTCTGAAATTTCTCCTTATTCCTAGGTTAAATCTCTCCTTAATCAGTTTCCAATCCATTATTCCTTTGTCTGGCCTTCAGGTGCTTTGGAAAATATCTTGACCCCCTCCTCTCTGTGGCAGCCCCTTAAATATTGGAACCCTGCTATCATGTCTCCCCTGGTCCTTCTCTTTACTAGACTAGCCATGCCCAGTTCCTGCAACCGTTCTTCATATGTTTTAGTCTCCAGTCCCCTAATCATCCTGGTTGCTGTTCTCTGAAGTTTTTCTAGAGTCTCAACATGTTTTTTATAGTGTGGTGTCCAAAACTGGATGCAGTATTCTAAGTGTGGTCTTAATGAATCGGTTGTTAATGAATCACTGCAGTTGCTAAATTAGTAACACGATTTTTAAGTGAATCTGGCTTCTCCATTGACTTCGCTTGTCAGAAGGTCACAAAAGATGATCACATGACCCTGGGACACTGCGACTATCCTAAATAGGAGTTAGTTGCCAAGTGTCTGAATTTTGATAAAGCGATGTATCAAGTGATACATGGAGATGCAGCCACAGTCATAAATGTGAAAAACAGTCATGTCCCTTTTTTCAGTGCTGTTGTAATTTTGAATTGTCACTAAATGAAGTGTTGTAAGTCAAGGACCACCTGTACCGAACGTTTTCCACTGGAACTAATAGACAACTGGTTTCAAAGTGCTGGTGTTGACTTTTTAGGGACTTAGCCTACTATCTAAAAACAATCTAGGGCAGCATCATAGTCCTCTTCTATGAACTTGACTAGACTATGAAAGCTAAATTTGCATATTTGCATCTCTCTTGTGGGAGCTGCATTGGCTGCATATTTGCTTCTAGGTGCAATTCAAGATGCTGGCTGTCACCATTAAAGTCCTACTTAGTCTGGGACCAGTTCATTTGAAGGACTTTCTTTTCCCAGTCATATCTACTCAACCCATCAGAGCAGGGAGGCAGGGAACTGCCCTGCCTTAAGGAGGTTCATCTGGTAGGACCAAAAAGAAGGGCCTTCTCCATGGTGCCTCCCTTTCTGAGGAACATCATCCCTGCAGAAATAAAATTGGCCCCCAGTTTGACACTCTTTAGAAAGGCTTTGAAGACATGATTTGACCAATGGGCTGGGAACCCGAGGATGATATGGAGCCCATAAAGTAGTTGGTTTGATTATTATTATTGGGGGGAGATTGGCGGTTCCTTCAGTATTGTTTTGGGGTTCTATTTCTGTAAGCTGCCCAGAATCACCATGAGTAAGTTGTGGAGGGGGGCAAATAAATGTTCTTAACAAATAAATAACTTTTCTGGTGGCTTAGATGGGCAAGAAAGATCTCACCTGTCAACTCAACTATCAGGTGCCAGTAGTTTTCAGGCTAGAGAATGCTCCCTCATAAGGTGCATTTTATTCCAACTCTCCCAGTATGTAGAAAACTTATAAATTATTTTATTTATTTATTAAATTTCATTAATGCATAACATGCATTTCTTCTGCCAAGCTTTAAAGCATTAACTATTCTAGCAACTTATTTTACTTGGATCGATTTTTCTTTTTTCTTTTCTACTTTGTATTTCTCATTACTACCATATAAGCTTTACTAAGTCTTGGAATAAATTAGAAAGGCAGGGTACAGATTCAGTAACAAGTAATAAATACAGTTACTTCAATCAAGAATGAAGCCGGAGAACAGACAAAAGGATCACAATGACATTTGCATGGTGAAGTCATCATGTGAACAATTATGTACATGCTTCCTGACATCTAAAACAAGGGCATAATTGTCCCCTACAGGTTGTTGTCCCATCTGGGGTTATTCTGAAATGGATTTTGCTCATCTTATAGCTTCTTCGGTCATTAGGCTTGAATTTGTCCTATTTCCTCAATCATCGTACTTGAATTCAGCTGATGAGAAAAACATCAGGTCTTGGGGAGATATATAACTCACGTCGAGTGAGGAAATAGTATTTTGCTTAGATTCCCCTCTATGTGTCAGATCAGGAGACAGCACATAGCCTTGGAGAGCTGCAGTTGCTATAGCAACAGCCATAAGATATTTGGTCAGGAGTAATGCTGGGGTGATAGGTTTTGGTACATTTTGTACTACCTACAAGGATGGCTGGTTCACTATCTGGAGGATTGCAGAGAAGAGCAACAAAGATGATTAGAAGACCGGAGGCTAAAACAAATGAAGAATGATTGCAGGAATTGAATAAGAAGGACTAGGTGACATGATAGCAGCGTTCCAATATTTAAAGGGACGTCACAAAGAAGAGCAGGTCAACCTATTCTCCAAAGCACTTGAAGGCAGGATGAGAAACAATGGATGGAAACTAATCCAACGTAGGAGAAATTTCCTGACAGTGAGATCAATGAATCAGTGGAACGATTTGCCTCCAGAAGTTGTGGGTGCTCCATCACTGGAAGGTTTCAAGAAGAGATTGGACAGCCATTTGTCTGAAACAGCATAGAGTCTCCAGCTTGAGCAAAGCTTCTTGACAATAAGAGCAATTTAACAGAAGAAACAGTGATTCATAAAAATGGTGGTCCATCCACAATGTTTTCAAACAGCCATTTGACAGCAATGGTTAAAATTCACTAGGAAATTGATGTCTCCAAGGTCCCTTCCAACATTAAGATTTTTAGAGTCCCACAACAAAATATATATATATATATATATATATATCCTAAAGATGTGAGTTCCAGGTATAGTTATAGAAGAGGCGATAGACATCACGATCTCGGGAACGTTTAAAAGTTTAAAAAATTTTATTTTAAAACTTGTGCTAAGCTTTCGTCAGCCGACGAAAGCTTAGCACAAGTTTAAAAATAAAATTTTTTAAACTTTTAAACGTTCCCGAGATCGCGTTGCCAAGAAACCTCCAATTTTACATGGGAGAAAACCCGAATAACCAAAGACCTACATACAAACACCTGCGAAAACCTCAGAAAACATATATATATATATATATATATATATATATATATATATATATATATATATATATATATATATGTATGTATGTATGTATGTATGTATGTATGTATGTATGTATGTATGTATATCTGAAGCATAAGCACCTATTGCATCTTTATAACCTGTGGACTTCAACTCCCAGAATTCCTTAGCCAGCATGGCTCAGTTCAGAAATTCTGGGAGTTGAAGTCCACAGGTTGTAAAAGGGCCATAGTTGGCCACCCCTGATGTAGCTGAATGAGGTGATTATATTCCTACTTATTCATGTAAGGTTGTTGGATTCAAGCTTATTTGGTCATTTTCTTGAAAGCTGATATAAATTGAATTTACATAGAACTGATATTTATCTCACACCCAACCAAACTAAAGTAAGGGAAACCCCCACAAAAATTGGAGCTGGGAAAGCAAGAAGGAGAAGAAAAGAGATAGGGGAAGTATTGAGAAAAATGTAAGAAAAAAACTGTAACTAAGATGGACAGATGTATTTGCCATATTTCCCCGAAATTAAGACCTCCTGGGATAATAAGCCCAATTGGGCTTTTGAGCGTATGTGTTAAAATACTCACCCCCACCCCAAAAAAATAAGCCTCCCCAAAAATATTAAAATGCATGCACAGCTGGTCCCCGCCATTTCCTCTGGTTAGGGTTAGGGAGACAGAGCTGGAAATCAGGTAAGATGGCAAGAGGAGCCTCATTTTGCTCCATGCACCCCAAAATAATAAGACCTCCCCGAAAATAAAGCCAAGCGCTTATTTCGGGGTTCAAAAAAATATAAAACAGAGTCTTATTTTCGGGGAAACACGGTAGCAGGAGAAACATAACTCCTTTCCCAGATACAAGAGTTATATACAGCCTTTCTAACACACACAGTCATGATTTCTTAGATTTCTTAGATTTAGGAAAGACTTGGAACCTCAAAAATAGGACCTGGGATGTTGCTACTATTAACGACTCTTAGTATTTGCTATTTTAGACTAGTTATCTTATTCTACTTAATGTTGGGCCTGATCTTTTCTACAGGTTATTATGCTAGGAGCTGAATCTTTATAAATAAAAAGCTATGCCCATATCCAATTTTAATATGGATATCCCAAAATGAGAAAATGTGGAGGTCAAATAAGGAAGTAATTGCAAATAAAAGGCAAAGGATAGCGTCCCAGGATAATGCTGCAGGATCCAATCTGAGTCAGTCACCAGGACTAGAAAATTATTCTTCCAAGCTTTTGGAAACAAGCTGGACCCATACCCAGGGAGCATCTCTCTCCAGAATGTGTACTATAGGTACTACAGGTAGTCCTTGACTTACAACATTTATTTTAGTGACTGTCTGAAGTTACATCAGCACTGAAAAAGTGACTTATAATCATTTTTCACATTTATGATCATTGTAGCATCCCCATGGTCACATGATTTACATTCGGATGCTTGACAACTGACACATTTTTGACGGTTGCCATGTCCAGGGATCATATGATCCCCTTTTGCAATCTTCTGACAAGAGAAATCAATGGGGAACCAGATTCCCTTAACAACTGTATTGATTCGTTTAACAAATGTGGCAAAAAAAAGTCGTAAAAAGGGGCAAAACTCCCTTAACAAATTTCTCACTTAACAACATACATTTTGGGGTCAATTTGGGGTCTACCTGTATTTATATGGTGCCTGGTTGTGTGTGGCTTTTAGTTGTTAGTTCAGTTTAGTTTACTTTAGTTCAGTCAGTTAGGAATTACTAATTTAGTTAGTAATTCCTCACGGACTTGTTGTTGCAGTCAAACTCAAGAACTTTTATCATTCTCACAGTGGTCTTGCCAAAGTTATAGCTGGCTGCCTTTTGCAATTCAGCCACAGTCCATCTCAATGAGGTGTCGTGTCTGGCAAAGAGGAATAACATTGACATGACAAGGCAAAGTGCACCATAGAAGCAGGACTTTAATGAAGGTTTGATAAAACTTTGAAGGTGGACGATGGGACATCTGGCTGAATTAGTTGTTTTGCTTTGATGCACATCCAGATCACAACAAGTTCCCCAGGAAGGAAAAAAATTATACGCCCCTCAAATTTGTACTCACTGAAATTTCTGACCTCACCTCCCAGTCCTGCACATTTTTTTAAAAAAATATTCACTTTGGCTTAAAGAAGTTATTTTTCCTAATAGGGATTTTAATCCCTTTCATTGGAAAGATCTTCTCTATAGCCCTAGGTGTAAAGGTTCAGCTGATTCTCAGAAAGTTGCAGTGGATTTGGTGTTAAGGTTTTAGCATATCCTCCCCTTAAAGTACAACTCTATTCACCAATGGGTCTAAACTGTGATTTCTATTGAGTAAACCAAAGTTTGCTTGCTTCACATTACAAATAAGCCAAAACCAGCAAGCTGTATGATGACTTAGTAGAATATGGGAATCCAGGCTATGGTAGGCATAAACTCTTTCCTATTCAATTTCATAGGTCTAGAGATAGGAGAGATAAGGATTTATACCAATTTAGCAATGAAGGATTTTCCAGTATAATGCTGAAAACTCTACATTGAGAGATATCTAAAATGTTGAATCATGGCAACTGGACAAAGCTTCATCAGTCAAAATAAAAAATTAATTAGGCAGAGAGTCAGAGTGCCGTTGGAATGCACCAACTCCTGCCACACCAACTTCAGGGGTCTCTCCCCAAAATGTATTATAATATGTCAATGAAGACTCAATCACTGAGAGAGTTGTGTCTGTGCCACAAATTTATAGTAGCATTTTAAACAGAGGGACTTTGGCTGTAATCCTTTTAAAATTACATTTCCCTATACATTTGTTTCAGAATGGCTACAGAAGCTAAACAGGTTGGAAATTGCTAAGAAATCTATTTAAAGAATCTGGTCTAGACTTCAGAAGAAGAATCATGTGAAATTTGACACTCTGTCAAAGTGTTAGAGAAAAGACGCCAATATCTAAGTCAGCCTTTAACATGTGCCAAATGTTAGATGCACTGTTCACTGTAGTTGATATTATTGTTCCTAGCAAAAGTGCCCTGGAATATGTTTCACTTAATTATGAATTTCATTTGTAGCAAGTTACTCATTTTACTTAGTTAAATAGGTTGCCAGCAAAATCTAAAGCACCATCCCCAAGCATGTGCTTGTCAGAGGAGTTGAGGTGACCAATTCCCCATGCTGATTGGGGATAATGGGAGATGTTGTTCCAGCCTATCTGGAAGGAAGCGGAATAGCTGATCTAAAGAAGTTCATTCACTTCCTTGTCCCAAAACTATCAATACACAAAATTAATTCTTTAGAAAGGCAGAGGTGAGCAACACATATTATCATATCATAAAACTTCAATAAAGCTCAGTCCAGGGAGATGAAGGGAAAAAATACAGTAAAATTACTTACGCCATGATAATAACAGAAAAATCCAGCCAATTCCAGGGGTCTCGAAGGAAGGTGAATTCAGTCATACAAAATCCTCTGGCCAGTATTTTTATCAATGACTCAAATGTGTAAATGGCAGTAAAAGTTTGCCTATAAAGAGTTTAGAGTCCAAGAAAAAAAGTGAGAATATTAGCAAACGGCAGGACAAAAAAAATGAATAAATATGCACCGATCCTTCAATATCTAACCTAATAGCCAGAACAACAGAATAACAGAGTTGGAGAAGAGGTGGATTCACTCTTCTTTGTGGCAGCCCCTCAAATATTGGAACACTGCCATGCATTCAGCTCCTGACGCTGCCTAAACCTATGTTTGAAATTGTCACTATAATTGCTCTCTCCATATATAAATAGACATGATAATATGGAGGTTTTGAAGAAGAAACTGGATATCCATTTGTCCAGAATGGTAGAGCAGAGAATTAGACCTCCAAGGCAATGGTGGGTTTCAAAATCTTTTACTACCGGTTCTGTGGGTGTGGCTTTGTGGGCGTGGCATGGCTTTGTGGGTGTGGCTTTGTGGGTGTGGCAGGGGAAGAATACTGTAAGATATCCATTCCGTCCCCAATTCAGGGGAAGGTTCCTGCAAAATCCCCATTTCCTCCCGATCAGCTGAGACTTGGGAGGCAGAGAATAGATGGGGGCAGGGCCAGTCAAAAATTTTATTACCGGTTCTCTGAACTACTCAAAATTTCCGCTACCGGTTCTCCAGAACTGGTCAGAACCTGCTGAAACCCACCTCTGCTCCAAGGTCTTTTCCAACTGTGTTATTCTGTTATTCTGTATAATATATTTATGAAAATGCTGCTATCATATTCCTCACAATGTTTCCATTTCTCTTCAGCCTTAGTTTTATCCTAGAACCTGCCAGCTGCTCTGGAACTACAGTTCCCAATATCCTTTGTCACTAGCCATGTTGGTTAAGGTTGTTAGGAGTTGTAATTCAATAATGCCTATAGGAGCTCACGCTTCAAAATGCTTTTAATTTAATTGAAGCTGAGATTGACCAATTTCTTTCAATGGACATGGTTGTAATTCCATTATAAACCAGCTAGAAGTGCTGAAAACCTATTGTTAATTTATTTTTCTGATGTAATATTTTCACTGTGATTTTTTTGCTACTGGCAAAGCTAATGCAGCTGTGTAATTAAGATTTGGCTTGCTGTTGCACTGGTGCTGATTGTCTAGTTGCTTAACCGAAACAGAAGCGGACTGACTACTAACTGAAACTCAGTGGCTCCTGATTTGTCACTTGAACACAACCACACAAACATTTGCAGCAAGCTGACCCACTTTTCAGTATGGGCAATTTGGCAATAAATGAAAGTCAGATATAGGCTAGGCTGCATTGATTCATACTATCACTTTAGTATGAATCTTCTCTATATTGTGCCTTCAGGATATTTTGGACTTCAACACCCATTTACCCTGGGAAGGTCGGTTTAGACAGCATAGCAGCATGTTGTCCATACATCATAGATACCAAGTTGAAGAAGACTGCCATAGTTGGGAATAAAATTGAAAATGTGATTTTGCAGAACAGCAACTTTCTCTTCCCTATCACCACTGTTCATCCTTCTGACAGTATGTAACTATCAATCATAGTTAACTTAGTATTTGATTTTGTCCACTGTGCATTCTTTTGACCATCATTTTCAAGGTGTTGTTGTTCAGTTGTTAAATCTTGTCCAATTCTTTGTGACTCCATGAATCCATAGCATGCCAGGCCCCCCTGTCCTCCACTGTCCTCCTGGAGTCTGTCCAAATTCATGTTCATTGTGTGGATGACACCATCTAACCATTATCTCATACTGCTCCATCTCCTTCTCCTTTCTTTCCCAACCTCCGGGTCTTCTCCAAGGAGTCCTCTCTTCTCATTTGGTGGCCAAAATATTTGAGCTTCAACTTCAGTATCTGTCCTTCCAAAGAACAGGCAGGGTTGATTTCCTTTAAGATTGACTGATTGCATCTCCTTGCAATCCAAGGGATTCTCAAGAGTCCTTCTCCAACATCACAATTTTCATTTTCATTTTCAGGTACCATACCCAAAAAGGTTTTTAAAAAATTGCAAGAAATGCCTCACATCTATCAATTCTATCTTGAATTTACAGAACTGGACGAGTTCACTACTCCTTTTACCCTATCTGCTAAACCAGCTTTCTCCAAAAGATTTCTTCCAGCTACACCTTGACTTCAAGTCCCAGAATTCCCCATTGGCATAATAAAGCAGGATGTAGAATTCTGAGAGTTGCAATCCAGCAACACCTCTGAGTAACAGTAGCAGAGTTGGAAGGGACCTTGGAGGTCATCTAGTGCAACCCCCTGCTCACGCAGGAGATCTATACAAGGGATTCGAACCGCTGATCGACAAGCTCAGCGTCTTAGCCACTGAGCCACTTAAGGAGCTGCTGAGGGACATGGGTGCTTTAGAAAGAGGAAATATAAATAAATAAATAAATGAAGGCTGCATGTGCATTTGTATGCACAGGAAGTCCTCAATTTATGATCACAATTGAGCCCAAGACAGTTGTTAAGTGAGTTTTGCCTCATTATATGTCTTTTCCTTCCATAGTTGTTAAATGAATCTCTGCAGTTGTTAAGTTAGTAACACAGTTGTTAAGTGAATCTGGCTTCCCCATCAGAAAGTCACAAAAGGTGATCCCGGACAATGCAACTGTCACAAACATATGCCAGTTGCCAAACATCCAAATTTTGATCACGTGACCACGGGGATGCTACACAGGTCATAAGTTTGAAAAACAGTCTTAAGTGACTTTTTTCAATGCTGTTCTAATTTTGAACGGTTGCTAAATGAATGGTTGTTTAGTTGAGGACTACCTGTATGCCTGTGAGAAACACAATAAGGGCAGCTTTTAAAAACAGATCTCGATCACATGCAACTGTAAATCCGGTTAGTGTTCCAAAGGAGAAGAGAAATATGCCCCATTTTAGAGGATTTTCACTGCGCCTGGAAGTTGGGACTGTCTCTAAGATCCTGTCTGGAAGAAGGGCATTTTGTCCTCTTTCCTTCTGGCGCCCATAGTGAGGAGCAGATGGCTGTGTTTATCATCCATCAGTCAAAAATAAAAAGTGTGTTCTGGTTGGTGCAATGAGCCACACTAATTGTTTAATGCACTGCACTTAGATTAAGCCTTTGCATCTGGTATCCATTTCACTAAGAACTTGCAGAAGTGCAGGCTTGGCGTACTGAACTTTCATACAAAAGGTAAGTTTCAGAAGTATTTATATATACAAATCCAGATTGTTTAGTTCTGTCACTCCAGTATTACCTATTGATGAATAGTCAGAGTTGATCTTTATCCAATTCTGCAAAAAAAAATATTTCTAACATCCTGCAGAGTGATGTGTCTCTAACTGCAGCAGTGACTACAAGTAGTCCTCAACTTACAACCACAATTTACGAGCCCAAAGTTTCCATGGCCAAGCAAGGCAGTGATTGAGTTTTGAAAACCATTTTTCGGTGTTTTTGCCAATATGGTAAGTGAACCATTGCAGTTGTTAAGGGAATCATGTGGCCATTAGATGAATCTGGCTTCTCCCATTGACTTTGCTTGTTGGAAGTTGTCTGGGCAGGTTACAAATGGTGATCATATGATCCTGGGACACTGCAACCATCATAAAATAGATGCCAGTTGCGAAGTGCCCAAATTTTGACCACATGACCATGAGGACGCTGCAATGGTCGTTATGTGTGAAAAATGGTCACAAGTCACATTTTCAGTGCTGTTGTAACTTTGAAGAATCACAAAATGAATGGTTGTAAGTTGAGGACTATCTGTAGTATGTTATCTGTAGTATGCACTTTCCAAATTCAATTAAAGGTAAGTGTTTTGTTAAGCCTTTAGATTACAGACTTCTCTGAGAAAAGTCCACTCTCTAAAAGCTATATAATTTATCTGAATCAATTGTGTTTTGTCAATGCACTTGAGGTACACTTTGACAAAACACAATTTAATCATATATTTTAATAGATATTAATTCCATTCTAGTTTTCAATAAATTTTGAATTTATGATTTAGCATCCCAGCTATTCATCACCCTAGAAAACATAAATAAGATAATCACAAGAACATGGACAGTCCTCATGTGCCCAGTTCCCAACTTAAATTATATGCAGCAGGATTCTAATATTATGCAAATTCAAAAAGAAAATAAAGTTCTGAAAAGATACTTACTCCACGTATTTATTCCACGGAGGAAGTTCGGACCACGCCATAAATACACAGTTGGTTAAAATAGTGCACATAATAAACATACTGAATAATGTTGAAGGTTGAGTTAAGGAAATAACTTTAAAGGAGTTTTGAATTTTAAAAACATATTTAAAAATGAGCTCTTCACACTTCCACTATTGTGGCATTGCAATATTTTTCCTGTTTCACAGCTTTTATTCATCCTTTCCATAAATAAAATGCAATGGATGGATTTGCTATAGACATATGTACAGTATGAATGTATGAGTACAGATACGCAAAGTTATACAGATATAACTTTGGTTGAAGTTTACAGAAAAAATACATAGCCAAGAGAATAATTCTTGAAGCAAAGTCAGTGATCAGATATTGCAGATATTATCTAGTCGGTCATTGAATATTCTTCAATGTGTTTTTATATATACAAGCTTTTCTCAAATGAAATCATTTCTTTCAAGATAAAAATAGCTCTAGTATTTTAGTATAGTATATAGTATTATATCATTAAGACCCCTGCTCTCTCTGGTGAATTCAAATGTATATTTATTTTATTTTATTAAATTGCTACTGAACTTCTGCTCTAGGAATCCTTCAGATTTGGCCATTATGGCTGTAATTTGTTCTGCAATATCTGGAAGGTCTGACAGATACATACTCAAGTGAAACTTGACACCTAGTGATTAAATGGACAAAACCAAGTAATTTTCTTAACAACAATACAGGAGTAACTTTAACACTGCCTTTTTCAGATTTTTTTTTTTAATTTCCCAAACTAGCTTTCAATGGAGACATTTTTTATGATCTATCATTCAAATTCTAATCAGTCTACTCCAGGAAGGAAGGAAGGAAGGAAGGAAGGAAGGAAGGAAGGAAGGAAGGAAGGAAGGAAGGAAGGAGGGTGGGTGGGTTTATTGTCAATTGACCATGTCAAATACATAAAACTGATACAAAAATACAAGTATATACAAAAAAAACAATAGGACATGTTCATAATACACTGTCACCCTTACAGTTAACTCCAATCTGATCTAAGTATTTAATTCTCTTCAAAAAGAGAAATGAAGCATGTAATCTTACTGATGAGAAATCCTTGGTGCTCTCTGAACTTGGTTGTTTTCTTGTTTTCTTTCTTGTTTCATTACCCAAACTAGGAACTCATCAATGCTAGAAGGGAGTGGGGTTTGCACTTCTAGCACTGGTGATGTTATCTAGGATAATGAAACATCTACAAGAAAATCACCAAGCTCAGAGAGCATCAAAGACCCTTCATTTCAACCCTGAGCTACAAATATTCTTCTTTATCAAAATGCACTTTCTTTTCTATAGACACTGTAAGTTTTCTTTTTATTACAGCCTAAAAAAATCATGTGTAGATGAAGCTGAATCCAAATGTATATTTTCAGTAAAAACTGATCTTCCTACTCCCAAAATGTTCCTAGAAAAAAAAAGGGGGGGGGAGAAAGAGAGCCTTACAAAATAGCCAAGATTAGCTTCTCTTAAAATACATTTTAATAAGGTCCATGTTGAATGGGAACACAGGTGTGGTGCTGCCGATTCAGCATAAAAAGAAAAAGGATTCATAAAGAGGAGGAGGAGGAGGAGGAGGAGGATGAAGGGAAAGAAGAAGAAGAGGAGGAGGAAGAGGAGGAGGAGGAAAGGAAGGAAAAGAAGGGAGGGAGGGAGGGAGGGAGGGAGGGAGGGAGGGAGGAAGGAAGGAAGGAAGGAAGGAAGGAAGGAAGGAAGGAAGGAAGGAAGGAAGGAAGGAAGGAAGGAACGAACAGAGGACCAAGCAAACAGAAGCCTGCTTAGGCGAATAGGGTTCTCTTGCACAAATGATTATAAGTGGCACCCAAACTAGTGATGCAATTGGTATACAAGGGGCCTTGGATAAGGAAAAGTGACATCTCCCTGCCCCAAGGAACTTACAACCTAAATTTAGAATAGAAAGATGACAGAAAAACTAGGAAATAGATAACAAAGGATGAAAGTAAGAATGTACAATGCTTGTGTGTGTGTGTGTGTGTGTGTGTGTGTGTGTGTGTGTGTGCGTGAGAGAGAGAGGGGGGGGAGGGAGGGGGGGAGGGCGGGGAAGGGGGGAGAGAGAGAGAGACTTCTTCCCCAATGTGGTGCCCAGCAACAATTTTAGGACTTTTCAATTCCTTTATAAGCATGATAACTCAATAAAAGTGATGGGACTGCACCTGTCAGGTATGAACAACCAGATCCACATATGAAATCTTCAATTAGCTACTTTAATTCTCCTGTCTATTTCACAGGAATCTTTCCAGACTGGCGGTTTGGGATTAGGTAAAATTCAATGGCATTCAGGCAGGGGGTTGTCAGACTTTGTCCTCTTGTGCCTCTGCAGACTAATTCCCCTTTTGACTCCTCCCCTGGCTTGGCCAGTCTCTCTCTGATGGAATAGCCCTGTACATTGTTTGAAAGTATTGCAGTTTCTTCTTTTCTTCTAAAAGACACAAGTAATTTGAGTTGTTGGATTATTCCTTACTGGTCTAGAGAAGATAAGGACTAACATCCTTCTGTCCTCCTGTAAAGAGGCATGTTGTAACGGGTTACACATTGTCTAACTGGCTAAACAAGAAATGTCGTAAAATGGGGCGAAACTCACTTAATAACTGTCTTGCTTAGCAACAGAAATTTTAGACTCAAATGTGATTGTAAATTGAGGACTACCTATAACTTGGTATTTACCAAGAACTGTTGACAATATCAAAGCAGTCCTGTGTCCTATTTAATTATTCCAATTTGGCTTAATTAATCAGTGGCCACATCCATCTGCCCACATGTCTTGACTTCTTTTTATGCCTGATCACACATAAAATGAAGCTGGATTATGGCCTTCCAACCTTCCATTAAAAAAAAAAAAAACCACAACACAAAAATCTACAACACAATTATCTCAATGGCACAAAGGTGAACTTTTTGGGGGAAGAAATAGGAGAAACCGGATATTATTTTTCCTGCCCCGTGTCTATTCTCAAAAACTAACTGGGTTGCTAACCTAGCCTGCTAATTCCCACATGAAAACTTAGAAACTAGTAATTGGACTCAGGAGTAAAAACAGTAATCAAAAACATGTTATTCTCCTGGGATCTATCTCTCCCGATGAATAGCTGTAGAGAATTGCAGATGGCCAGCATCACTTTCTGCCATCATAACTTAGTGAAGGCTTATTTTTATAATCTAGGTAAGAAGTTAGAGGTTTGGGGTCCCAACTCAGCTCCTGGGGAGTGAGTCTCTCACTTTTTAAACTCTTCCCAGCAAAGGAAGTCACTTTCCTGACATGCCTTTCTCATGAGTGAGAAAGCAGGATGTCAGAAGGAAGCAAAATGATTGCAATTCCTGTAGGGAAAATGGGGAGAAAATGGGGTGTCCTTGTGGATTCCTTTCTGGGCAGAGAAGGATTAACAAGCACATTATTTGAAGCTGATTGGCAAAATGGGTGTCACCTGCTCTTTATCTCAAGTTTAGCTCCAAATATGAAATAACTGTCAAGCACCAGAGAAATTAGGAGGTTCAGGAAGTTCAAATGAGCATAAAGATGTATTGCAAGCTCTCTACAAGAATCTGACCAACTGGCTGTTAAGAGAATTGAGCGGGAGATAAGAGAGGTCTTTAGGGTGGGCAGGACTTAGATCTCTTGCGGGCACGCAGGTACTCGAGACTTATGATGCATTTGACCCCTCCCTCAGGCTCAGCATGGTCATCTCCTACAATAACTGCAATTCAGAAATGCATTCTGATTAAGGATACACACAATATTTATTTTAAATAAAACATTAAACACCTTTCTCTCTTCCTTCCATTCTTCCTACAAGATAACTTTCAGCCACAAAAAGATTAGCCATTCTAATCAACCGCTAAGCAACAATATTCAATCACAAAAGCTTAAAGAGGTACAGGTAGTCCATGGCATACGACCACAATTGAACCCATATGTCTGTTTCTAAGTGAGACAGTCATTAAGTGAGTTTTGACCCATTTTTACAACCTTTCTTGTGACAGTTGTGAATTGAATTATGACAGTTGTTAAGTTAGTAACACAGCTGTAAAGTGAATCTGGCTTCCCCATTGACTTGGTTTGTCAGAAGGTCACAAAAGTTGGTGACCCTGAGACACTGCAAACATCATAAATATGTGTCAGTTGCCAAGCATCCGAATTTTGATCACGTGACCATGAGGATGCTGCAAAGGTTGCAAGCATGAAAAACGGTCATAAATCAGTGCTGTTATAACTTTCAATGATCACCCAATGAATGGTTCTAAGTCAAGGTCTACCAGTATCAACTAGAGCCGTGGTGGTGCAGTGGTTAGAGTGCAGTACTGCAGGCCACTTCTACTGATCACCGGCTGCCAACAGTTTGGCAGATTGAATCTCACCAGGCTCAAGGCTGACTCTGCCTTCCATCCTTCCAAGGTGGGTAAAATGAGGACCCACGGTTGTTGGGGGCCATTGGGCTGACTCTGTAAACTGCTTAGAGAGGGCTGTAAAAGCACTGTGAAACGGTATACAAGTCTAAGTGCTATTGCTATTGTTATTCTTCATCTTGTAGATATGGAAGGACTTCAAAAGTAACTGAGTCAAGGCTAATGCTGATGAAGGAACCTTATGTTCCTTACGACCATCCTGACAAGTTGTTATCTCCCATGAAAGATTATCCAACCTTGCAAGATCATTTGTGTCAACATCAATACTCCTAGCAGAACGAAACTCTTGCTACTATTTAGGTGGAATCATAATAACAGAATAACAGAATTGGAAGGGACCTTGGAGATCTTCCAATCTAACCCTACCATCAAGCAGGAGATCCTCTACCATTTTGGACAAAGGGTTGTCCAATTTCGTCTTAAAAACCTCCAGCATTGGAGCACCCATAACTTCTGGAAGAAAGTCATTCTACTGATTAATTGTTCTCACCTGCAACTAAGGAAATTCCTCCTTAGTTGCAGGTTCCTTCTCTCTTGATTAGTTTCTGCCCATTGCTTCTTGACCTGCCCTCAGATGCTTTGGAGAATTGGTGGACCCCCTCTTCTTTGTGGGAGCCCCTCAAATATCGGAACACTGCTATCATGTCACCCCACAGTCTTTCTTTTCCTTAGACTAGACATACCCAATTCCAGTAAATGTTCGTTGTATGTTTTAGCCTCCATCTTGTCATTCAACCTCCTTACCCTACCATCCAAACCAATAGAATTTCCTCCATCCACTACCTGACAGCTCTTAAATCTTTCATGACAAATGTCATAAAATTAAATCACATCTCCATGCAAAGCATAAGCCATTGTATCAGGCTTTCTGACCGGAATGCAGGATCTATATAAAGAAATGTAAAACTGACCTTGGGGGAAGATATCAGAGAATCTGCTTGCATATTCCAGAGACAGAGAGTAGCTTAAGAAAGATACTTAAAATAACTGAGCCTTGATTTTGCTTGGTGTAACATGGAACAGAGAGGAACCTGGAAAAATTTTCAAGATCCTTTTATTCAACCTTACTAAGCAACATTCCTGGAATCCTTAATGCCTTCTTCTTGACATGTCCTACCTAAAGGGCTAACATCTACCACAATATTGTTAGATGTCCCTACCACTACTAATTCTAAGCAGAATTTTTACACCTCTCTGTTCACTGTTGTATGCACATCACTTTCTTAAGCCAGTCAGTGTTCTTTCCAATTACCCAGTAAATGGGAACAGGTAGTCCTCACCTTAAGACCACAATTGAGCCCAAAATTTCCCTTGCTATGCAAGACAGTTGTTAATTGAGTTATACCCCATTGTATGACCTTTTTGCCACGGTTGTTAATCTGAACACTGCCACTGCAGTTGTTAAATGAATTGTGTGGTGGTTAAGTGAATCTGGCTTTCAACATTGCTTGTTGGAAGCCAGATGGAAAAGTTACAAATGATGATCACATGACCCTGGGACAGTGCAACTGTCATAAGTACATGTCAGTTGCCAAGCACCCGAATTTTGATCAAGTGACCATGGGGATGCTGCAACAGTCATAAGTGTGAAAACTGGTCATAAGTCACCTTTTTCAGTACCATTGTAACTTTGAACAGCCACTAAACAAATGGCTGTAAATCAAGGATTACACATACTCAGTAATTCCATTTCTTTTTATTCTTCATTTGTCAGGATGATCATTCATGGCCAGGCAAAAACAAAGATAAAACCCTGATAGGTGCGAGGTGCCCAGGTGAGCAGCAAAAGTGCCCTTTACGGCATGAGTCTCCAACCTGGGAGCTAAAGTTCACAAGTCTTAAAGCCGCCAAGGTTGGAGACCCCTGCCTGAAGGGCAACGATGAAGATGAGGCTCAGCAACCTTCTTCCACTTGGAGAAGGGGGTAGATATCAAAATGTGGGAAGCAGGATAGGGATTCTTTAAAAGGGGAGCCATTTATCCTGCAGATCCAAAGGAAGTCTGGACAATCACTTGTCTCAAATTGTATAGTGTCTCCTGCTTGAGCTGAGGGTTGGACTAGAAAACCTCCAAGGCCCCTTCCAGCTCTATTCTGATTTAAGTGCTACTGAACTGTCTTTGTAACATTTCCTCTGGAGTTGAAGCCTTGAGTCTAAGAGGATTTTATCTTCATTGTTCTTTGATGAAAGAGCAACCTCCACAAGAGGCAGATGGAGCAGAATAATCAGGGCGGTGTTGTGTTGTCATGTTGTAAGTCCCACCCCTTTTATACATGCACACATATACAAATGGAGTGAAGATTGCAGCACAATGCTGTCTCGTTCTGACAAAAGCAGCAGGATCTTGAAAACACATTCCAGTTCATTTATTTTCTTATTATGCTATGGCACAATAAGCATTGCAAAGGAAGGTTCGCTCAAAGTAAAAAAGAGTTCAGAAAGATTTTTTTTTCTCTCTCTCTCTCTCTCACATCTGGCACTCTGCTTCTATCAATGCAAACTTCTTCTGCTTTCAGCTATAGCATCAGCAAATTCATTAATCGGGTTTAGCTGAACAACTGAAATGTGGGAATCCTTGGTGCTTTCCTGAGTTGGTAGCAATCAACCCTCAGATGAGCAGAGATTAACACCAAGATCAATACTAAACCAACAATTAAGAAGTAAACTTAGGACCTGGTTATTTACGGGACTGCCTACTACCACCAATAGCCTCCCACCAGCCGGTACGCTCTCATAGAGAGGGGCTCCTCCGGGTGCCATCGGCCAAACAATGTTGACTGGCGGCCCCTAGGGGGAGAGCCTTCTCTGTGGGGGCACCTACTATCTGGAACGAGCTCCCCCTGGAGATACGGAGGATCCCAGATCTGCGCACCTTCCGCCGCGCTCTTAGGACCTTTTTATTCCACCAGGCAGGCCTGGCCTAATTTTTTCCCTCTTTTTAATTACACATATTTTAAATTGGTTTTTAAATGATTGGGGTTTTAATATGTCTTGAGCCAAATTTGTTTAATTCGATTTTACTTTGTTTTTAAATTTTGTATTTATGTGTTTTTACTGTTTGGCTGTTCAACGCCCTGAGTCCTTCAGGAGTAGGGCGGTATAGGAGTAGGACGAAGTGTTTTGTAGGATTGACAGAATTTATCGAATCAACTCCTGGATTGCCAAGCAAAGGCAATTGCCTAGAGACGTGGTGATTTATTTTACAGATAAGGAAATTAGGAATAATATCGTGCAAAATTCCTTCAATTCTAATTTGCAATTGTATGGAAGAAAGATTTGGATTTACAAGGAACTCCCACCTAAGATATTGATGGAAAGGAAGAAATTTGGTTTTTTGGTGAATGAGTTAAAAAAGAGAAATATTTCATTCAGGTGGGACGCCCCAGTTGGTATTATATTTAGATACCAAGGAGAAAGATATCAGCTAAATACTGTTGAAAGAGCGGAAGAATTTTATCAAAATAGGTTGAAAATGAACTTAACATCTTCAGGTATAATACAGGACAAGCAGAAGGAGCCGGAAATAAAGGTAAAATATCGAATTATAGAGACTGTACCAGATGAATTGCCTTTGGATTTATTGGATACCCCAGCTGGACTATCTACAAATTTGAGAGAAGTGGCATCTAATTTTATTGTGATGACTTATCAAGGCAAGGATAAACATGGAAACCAATTAGGGGATATACAAGGGATAAAAAAGAAACATGAGATACAAAAACAAAACCAACAAGACCAATCTACAAAGCAGAATAAAAACCGACCAGATGATACACAATTTGTAGAAAGGAAACCAGGATGGAAACCAAACCCACAAAAAGAAAAGAAAAAGAGAAATAGGTGGCATAAAAATAGAAATTTTTAAATTAGGCAACAGTGAAGCCAGTGACTTTAAAATATGAATGATTATGTGTAAACACAGAAGAGGCGACGTATTGGTTAATATCATCCTGAGGATTGTGGCAGATCTCTGCATGGCCGTAATTTGGGGACGTGAAATGAGCCTTAAACTGATGGATTTGAATTATCCATTTTGGAATTTCTCTTTGTGTTGATAAACATATTATATTATCTTGAATCACAAGGCAAGAGAATTATGCTGGGGCATGCAGAAGATCGGGTTGTTACCCACTATGATGATGGGAATTAATAATCCTGATGAAACCCACAATTATTACTATATGGAATATAATTATAATGTCACTCGGGTGGTTGTTTTTACTTTTATACATATAAGAAGATATTTACTACTGATGGGGGCAGATATGATTGAAGATCCTGAATAAACTGTTGCACCAGCAAGCTATGTTACCCGATTATGGATGTTGGTTCTACCAATCCAGTGGAAAGACCTCAAAGAAGATACTATATGGATTATAAATTTAAAGTCATTGTCTTTTCTTTTTTTTTTATTTAGATATAATGGAAAATATAGACATATATTTTTAAGTAGTGTGGGCAGTGAATCAAAGATATTAAGAAATGTTGTGTATGGTAATTTTGTATGATAGTGGGTGAATAAGCTAGTTAGTAAATTGATTAGTCTAAGAAAAGGGATTTTTAAGTGATATATTTAGGGGAGTGGAGGAAATGGATAGAGTGGAATAAATGTTAAATTAGATTTTATGGGGAAGGCTGCTTTGAAATGTTATAGTAACATATATAGAAGATTAAATGTTAAAGTAGGACTTATCGTATAGTTTTAAAGTGGAGAAGTTATTCTATAATGTTATAGTATAATGTCTTTTTTTTTTCCTTTCTTTTCTCTTTTCTGAAATGTATGGATAAAGGGGGATGTTATAATATTAATAATATTTTTAGTAAGTAAAGGTCAATATCTAGAGGAGGGAGTAAGTAATCTGTTATGAATTAGGTTTTTTTTTGTTATGAAGAAGTCACAGGGGGGGATGGGTGGGGAGGGGGGGTTAGGGAGGGGGAGGGAGAGGGGGAAAAAAGGGGGGAAATTTGTATTTGAAAACTTTTTCAATAAAAAAAAAAAGGAGTAGGGCGGTATATAAATTAAACAAACAAACAAACAAACAAACAATACCCCAATCAAGGAACTATCAACTCAGACATACAAGCTAACAGTAAACCACAACCTAATGAAAGAACCAACAAGGCCACTCCCTCCAACAGTAACAAGGCAGGCCACTACATATGAAGAGAGCAAAGTCTTCTAAGCACTGATGATGTTACCTGGTTGGGTAACAAAACGCCTGCAAGAAAACCATCAAGCTCAGAGAGCACCAATTATTTATTATTTATTTATTAATGAGATTTATATGCCGCCCTATCTCCAGCCGGACTCAGGGCGGCTCACAACAGTTAAGAAACATCTAATAAAAAGTTAAAAAATTAAATCCAAGTCTCATAATTTAACAGTTAAGACTAACAAGTTAAAATTAAATTAGAATTAAAATCCCATCAGTCCAGGCCGGCCAAACGAAACAGCCACGTTTTCAGGTCGCGGCGGAAAGAGCGGAGGTCGGGGGCCACCCGGAGCTCCAAGGGCAGTTGATTCCAAAGGGTAGATGCGCCCACAGAGAAAGCCCTCCCCCTGGGGGTCGCCAGCCGACACTACCTGGCCGATGGCACCCTGAGGAGGCCCTCTCTGTGGGAACGCACCGGGCGATGGGGAGCTGTTGCTGGCTGCAGATGGTCCCCCAAATATCCCGGGCCTAAGCCATGTAATGGCCCCACAATCCTCCTCATCCTCCTCCTCTTCCCCCCTCCACTCTGTAAACCCTTTCTTCTAGCACTGATGATGTTATCTAGTTGGGTCATGAAACATCTGCAAGAAAACCACTAAGCTCAGAGAGCACTGAGGACCCCACATTTCAACCCTGAGTTATAAATATTCTCTTCTCTCTCTTCTGTGTATGATTCTCACAAAAAGAAGCCATTGTAAGTTTTTTATTACTGGATCTAAGCTGGGAAGGCAGGAATGAACGGTTCCCAAGCTTGCTTGCTTGCTTATTTGTTTGTTTGTTTATTTAACATTTTTATAAAAAACCCATCTCCCTCAGAGAGGGACTGTCAATACATCTCAACTACCTCCCATAGACTTGAAGAGAGCAGCAGGCTGTGCACTGCCTTGGGAAAATGTGAGGCCTAGGATTAAAACCCTAAAGCACAGTCATATACAGGTTGTCCTCGACTTATGACCACAACTGAGCCCAAAATTTATTTTGCTAAGCGAAACAGTTATTAAATAAGTTTTATTTACTTATTTGTAAGTAAGTTATTAAGGTTGTAAGTAAGTTATTAAACAGTTATTAAATAAGTAAATAAAACTTATTTAATAACTGTTTAATAATTTACTTACAACCTTTCTTGCCACAATTGTTAAGTGTGATCACTGCAGACGTTAAGTTAGTAGTATGGTTGTTAAGTGAATCTGGCTTCCCCGTTGAATTTGCTTGTCAGAAGGCAAGCAAAAAAGGGATCTACACTACGACAGCCATAAATACATCCCATTTGCCAAGCCCCCTGAATTCTTATCACGTGACTGTGGGGATCCTGCAACAATCCTAATGATGGGAAAAAAGCCGTAAGTCGCTTTTTTCAGTGCTGTTGTAACTTTGAATGGTCACTAAATGAATGGTTGTAAGCTGAGGACTACCTGTGTATTGACTGTTGTTGTTTTTTTTTTTTTTTTTTTTAATTTGATTTATATGCCGCCCTTCTCCGAAGACTCAGGGCGGCTTACAATGTGCTCAGCAATGTGCTCAGACTGTTGTGAACTAGTTGGCAGATATTTTGTTGACTGTGGCTTCCTTCTTCTCTGCATGAAGGGCAAATAATCCCTTGTCATCACACAGGGGCTGCAGGAGGAGACAAAGGGCAAAGGACAGCCTGTGCACCATGATATCACTGTGGCAATCCACATTGTTTGCCCTGGATGTTGTGACACGACTGATGCAAACGGCATAATGGCATCCCTGGCATTATGACTTCATCAGGTGCACGTCACTTTTTTTTGCAACATGATTTGTAATACCAGAGTCCCCAACCCCCTGTCTGTGGACCGGCACTGGGCCGTGGCATGCCAGAAACTGGGCTGTGCAAACAAGTGAAACCCCATCCATGGGATGCAGGTTCAAGTTCTGCTTTGGTCATGAAAGCCACCTGGGTGACTTTAGGCCAATCACCAAGAGGGTGCGAGTTCTAGTCCCACTTTAGGCATGAACGCTAGCTAGGTGACCACCTCACAAGGTTGTTATTGTGTGGAAAAGAAGAAGAGGAAGAGATATTGCATATGTTCGCTGCATAGGCAATGTGCATAACGAAGAAGGGATACAGCTAAATAAATGAAACAAAAATTAAAAATTTAAATGGATGGATTCACTGCCACTATTGCCTCTCACAATAGAGATGTTAATTTTTTATTGTTTTTCAGACAAATAATTTGGATTTCATAGGCCCCATGAGAGTCTTGAGCAGGTCTTCAGACACATGAAACCATGCCCCCTCTGGAAAAAAAACTCTCTCCAGTCCCTGGTGCCCAATTGGGGGGCACTGTTGTAACAGATACCTGTATTAAGTCCTGTTCATGAGCCAAGAACTGTCAAGAAATACAGGTGGTCCTCAACTTACAACAGTTCACTTAGTGGCTGTTCAAAGTTACAAAGGGACTGAAAAAAGTGACTTATGTCTGTTTTCACTTTTACAACCATTGCAGCGTCCCCATGGTCACGTGATCAAAATTCAGACACTTGGCAACTGGTTCATATTTATGATGGTTGCGGGGTTCTGATGTCACATGATCCCTTTTTGCAAACTTCTTATAAGTAAAGTCAATGGGGAAGCCAGATTCCCTTAATAACTTAACAACCGCAATGATTCACTTAACAACTGTGGCAAGAAAAGTTGTAGAACGGGACAAATTCACTTAACAAATATATTGCTTAGCAACAGAAATGTTGGACTCAATTATGGTCGTAAGTGGAGGACTAACGTTAGTTGCTGAATAAAGATATTGGTATTGGAGGAGATAAAATTCTCCACCATTCCTAGCAGATCATGAGTTCAAGTCCTGCTTTGGTCCTGAAAGCCACCTGGGTGACTTTAGGCCAATCACCAAGAGCGTGTGAGTTCTAGTCCCACTTTAGGCATGAACGCCAGCTCAGTCACTCTCTCTCTCAGCGCAACTGACCTCACAAGGTTGTTATTGTGGGGAAAATAAGAAGAGGAAGATATTGCATATGTTCGCTGCCTTGGGTTATTTGTAAAAATAACAAAGAAGGGGTACAGCTAAATAAATGAAACAAAAATTTAAAATTTAAATGGATGGATTCACTGCCACTCTATTGCTTCTCACAATAGAGATGTTAATTTTTTATTGTATTTTAGACAAATAATTTGGATTTCATAGGCCCCATGAGAGTCTTGAGGTGTCTTCAGACATCCTAGGACCACACTTTAAGAAACACTGAAATAGAGAAACATGAGTTCACAGAAAACTTTCACTAAGCCAATGATACAGCTCCTTGCTTGAAATGTTAGGGGTACCAAGGTTTGTTTCCATATATTTTCAGATCCAGCCCCCACCCCAGCCAATTCAAAAGAACATGGAAATATTTCTACCCTAAGGAAATCCCGTTGCAGGGGGTTGAATACAAGTAGCCCTCAACTTACAACTACAATTGAGCCCAACATTTCTTTTGCTAAGTGAGATATTTATTAAATGAACCCCATTCTATGACCTTTCTTGTCACAGTTAAGTGAATCACTACAGTTGTTAAATTAGTAACCAGGTTGTTAAGTGAATCTGGCTTCCTCATTGACTTTTGATTTTCATTTCATTTTATTTAATTTGTATACCGCCCTACTCCCGAAGGACTCAGGGCGGTGAACAGGCACAGAATAAAACACATAGAATACAAAAATTAAGAGCAAAAGTAAAATCGAATTAAATCAATTTAGCCCAAGACAAATTTAAAACCCCAGGTTAAGAACAAATTAAAATTTACATTAAAATTTACATTAAAAAAAGAATGGGAAAGGTTAGGCCAGACCAGCCTGGTGAAATTAAAAGGTCTTAAGAGCGCGGCAGAAGGTGCGTAGATCCGGGATCCTCCGTATCTCCGGGGGGAGCTCGTTCCAGATAGTAGGTGCCCCCACAGAGAAGGCCCTCCCCCTGGGGGCCGCCAGCCGACACTGTTTGGCTGATGGCACCCGGAGGAGCCCCTCTCTATGAGAGCGTACCGGCCGGTGGGAGGCTGTTTCCGGCAGCAGGCGGTCCCGTAAATAACCAGGTCCTAAGCCATGGAGCGCTCTAAAGGTGGTAACCAAAACCTTGAAGCGCACCCGGAAGACCACCGGGAGCCAGTGCAGCTCGCACAGGAGAGGTGTTACATGGGAGCGCCACGTTGCTCCCATAACCACCTGCGCGGCCGCACTCTGCCCCAGTTGGAGCCTCCGGGTGCTCCTCAAGGGGAGCCCCATGTAGAGAGCATTACAGTAGTAAAGGCTTTACTTCTCAAACAGTTGCAAAAGGTGATCCCATGACCCTGGGACACTGCAACCGTCATAAATGTGAGTCAGTTGACAAGTGTTTGAATTTTTATCATGTGACCATGGGGATGCTGCAATGCTCTTACATGTGAAAAACATCACAAGTCACTTTTTTCAGTGTTGTAACTTTGAACAGTGACTAAATGAACTGTTAATAAGTTGAGAACAACCTGCATGCACAAAAGCATTTGCAATCACCAAAAAGCTATTTACGGTAAGTATCACATACTATTACAGTATGTGCCAAGTTGCATCCAGGTTTTTTTTTTATTTTTAGTAAAGCAACTTTACAGACTTTACATTAGTGAAGGTATGTTGAAGTATTTGAGTATCACTGCTTGGTGATATAACAAGGGCCAGAAAAATTGCTGAATAGAGTCATATTATTGTCGCCATTAGTCATGAACCTCTGTGAATTGTGTACTGTCATCAATGTGCACACAAGTAAATCTGCTTTATCTCGATAAGATTAATATGGCCAATAATACAAGTAGGACTAAAATGCCTGTGATTAACAAAATAAATTATCCTTCCTGGTTTTAAAGGATGAGAAATCATGCAACCTGGCTTGATTTTCAATTTAAATTGTTTGCTCCATTCAGGTATCATAGAAGAGATTTTGACTTGTCTCTGATTTAACGTGGGTACACGACCCAGGGTCCCCTCAAAAGCTGATCCAATGTTTCTTGAAATATGATGCAGACTTATTAAATTCACATTTATCCTGCATGAGCTCTGTCTTTTGAGCAAGTATCAAGGGAACCAGAAGCATAACACGTGCTTTGCTGAGTCATAGGGGACATGCATTTTAATAAATCTGTTTCAACCAATTTGTAAAGTACACACTTGCTTGAATGAAGCCATCAAATCTCAGCTTTTGCCTGCAGCTCTGTGCATTAGATATTGCAGGCTGCAACATAGGTTAGAGACTTAAGCTTTCTGTGCTGAGATATACAGTACAACCCTGGCGTTGTTCATGTTTTCAAGCCAGACAGAAGAACTATATCTGACTGTTGGTATAAATCCACCCACACATTCCTCCAGGATGTAGGGAGTGAAATCCCTTCCTGGAAACCCAAGGGAAGAATGACATTTGCTTGGCCTTACATTCTTAAAGACTCATTGTATTGACAGCATCCACAGAGCAAAAAGCAACAGCCTGCGAGAACAGTGAAAAAATGTCACAAGGTGTACTTGTCTTGTAGCCAAGAAATATAGTTGGGAGCAAGAAACCTGACCCTCAGCTCAACTATACAAACCCTGTTCCCAAAAGCGTCTGCCTCTTTGCTTACAGGGCAACTATTATCCACCAGGTCTTAGGTTGATAGTGAGGTAGCTAAATTATTCTGGACTCCCTTTTGCATCTAATTCTGACATCCGAATGTTATGCTGGCACACAGGCTGCATGGGGAAATGACTAACATTAACATGTACTAATTCTTGTGCATAATGTCAAGTATATTGCATTTTTATGCATAAATTAAAACTCAATTCCTTTTTCCATTACCATATGAAATTGTTAGGCATGTCTTCTTCTAGGATTGTTTTCCCCAGTTTGTCAGGCTATCCTACAGCCCTTAGATATACTGGTACCTCCCACATTCACCCCTACCATAGAAGAGAGTATTTGTAGCTCAGGGATGAACTGTGGGATCCTTGGTTCTCTCAAAGCTTGTTTTCTTGCAGATGTTTCAGTACCTAACTACGGTAACTGCTGATCTAAGTGCATTGATGATGTTCATTTTCAATAATGAAAAGCCTGCAAGAAAACAGCCAAGCTCAGAGATACCAAGGCCCTCACAGATTCAACCCTGATTCGCTTTTGGGATTCTCTAAGATCACTTACTATTTGCTATCTCAAAAGTGGAGCAATTCATACTAAACACACAAAAGAGGAACATATCCAGTTTGAGGCTTTTATTTTCAAAACCGGTAAGGGATAAGGTATCTTAACATCCCTTTGTCTAATCCAGGGCTGTCCAACTCCCAGCCCATGGGCCGGATGCGTCACAGCTGGCCATGCCCACCCCGGTTTAGTGGGGGGGGGGGAAATCCCAATACATCATGTGACACTGCCATCATGTCACATGACGACGTGAGTATGACATCCCTGGTCTAATCCTTATCTACAAGACAATATCTCCAACCTTCTCTCAAAGAACTGCAAATTTGAGCTCACCTCTGCTCTGAAAAATTGGAATTTTCTGCAGATTATAGGAAATGATAACCTTATCCTTTTTACCCTTACATTATTGTACAATACAGATAGTCCTCAACTTACAACCACAATTGAGCCCAAAATTTATGTTACTAACAAGACAGTTAAGTAAGTTTTGCCTCATTTTATGACCTTTCTTGCCATGGTTGTTAAGTGAATCACTACAGTTGTTAAATTAGTAACACAGTTCCTAAGTGAATTGGCTTCCCCATTAACTTTGCTTGTCAGAAGTTTACAAAAGCTGATCATGTGACTCCAGGACACTGCAACCATCATAAATACATGCCAGTTGCAAACCATCTGTGATCATATGACCACAGGGATGCTGCAACGGTCATAAGTGTGAAAAATGGTCATAAGCCACTTTTTTCAGTGCCGTTGTAACTTTGGTCTCTAAATGATCTGTTGTAAGTCAAGGACTACCTGTATGCATTTTTTGATATAACTCTTTAGAGTAGATCCGCCCTTAAAGAAACTGATAGGTTGAATATCTTTAGTGGAGAAGTGAAATTATCATTTGAATCTTTTTCAGCTTCCCCTAATTCAGAAAATAGGACAATATTTTGTCAGTGTCACTATGCCTTACACACACACAGTTGCAAAGCTATTATGCAAACCCTCATGAACACAAAATATTGTACCCTTACTATTCCAATCTTCCCTTTTCCCACCAGGTAGCCACTGTAATTGTTCCTTGCAATTAATAATAGAACCGCTTCACAGTGCTTTTACAGCCCTCTCTAAGCAGTTTACAGAGTCAGCATCTTTCCCCCAACAATCTGGGTCCTCATTTTACCCACCTCGGAAGAATGGAAGGCTGAGTCAACCTCGAGCCCCATCAGGATTGAACTCCTGGCAATGAGCAGAGTTAGCCTGCAATGCTGCATTGTAACCACTGCACCACCGGGGCTCCAATACAGGTAGTCCTTGACTTACAACAATTCATTTAGTGACCATTCAAAATTACAATGGCACAGAAAAAAAGTGAGCTATGACTGTTTCTCACGCTTAGGACCATTGCAGCATCCCCATGGTCATGTGATCAAAATTCAGATGCTTGGCAACTGGTTCATATTTATGACGGTTGCAGTGTCCCAGGGTCATGTGATCAACTTTTGCCATCTTCTGACAAGCAAAGTCAATGTACCAAGAGCCTTGGTACTACAGTGGTTTAAAGCACCCTGTTATTAACACAGCTGCCTGCAATTTACTGCTGGTTCGAATCTCTCCAAGGCTCAAGGTTGACTCAGCCTTCCATCCTTTCTAAGGTAGGTTAAATGAGGACCCAGTTTGTGGGGGCAATAAGCTGACTTTGTATAAATATACAAAAGGATGAAGGCTATTGCTTAACGCACTGTAAGCCGCCCTGAGTCTCCGGAGAAGGGCGGCATATAAATCAAATAAAAAAAATAAAAAAAATGTGGAAGCCAGATCCACTTAACAGCTGGGGCCAGAAAGGTTGTAAAATGGAGGAAATTCACTTAAATGTTTCGCTTAGCAACAGAAATGGTGGGCTCAATTATGGTCATAAGTCGAGGACTATCAGTAGGTGGATTTAAGAATAGCCTGTTCAGAACCACTGTTCTCAACAATTGTTCTCAACCCTTGCTTAACTTCAATTAAGTTAACCTTGGTCTCTGATGCATACAACTACACCTACCCATAAACTAGCCTTAAGATTGGGTAAACTAGCATATTAGGCTAAAAATATGGTTCAGTGCAAGGTATGCAAACTGAAATCCGAAGAACATTATGAAGAGCAAAAATTCTCCCATTGTACTACCCAGCATCACTTTCAAATATCTGCAACATACCACAAATTGTTCCCGCTAATATGTTGCATTCCCACAGCTACAGAATGAAATCTGGACAGGTATTATTTTCTGTTCCACAATCTCAGGATATCAAAAAAAAAAGGGAGCAGCAAAATGCATAATTCAACACATCAAAGAAATTTCATTAACGTCCATAATACAATATAGCTAACAGTTTCATCAGCGCATAATTGAAATACATTCTCTTTGTGTCACTTTATCAGGAAAAACTGTATTTCTTGCAGTTATGGGGGGGTCGATCTGTTTTTAAAAGTACAGGTTATTCATTGAAAAAGCAAAAATGAAATACACACTTACCCATTTATTATGTTCACCCAAGACAAATAAATAGACAAGGTTTAAAGAGGCTTTGTGTGCATTCTTCAAAAATTATTCGTGCTTCAAAAATTAAAAATTAACATATATGCATAAATCCAGTGCATAATAAGATAGTCGAAATAGATTACCCTCCCCCCATTTAAGCATTCTTTTAAACTAAAAGCACAATTTCATCCATTTTTAACCCTTTAAAAGTCTGAAGAGTTAGTAATAAATATAGATATACTTGCAGGAACTCAACAATCAGATGTGGTTTTTTTTTTAAACACACCCCTATAACTATCACCTTGGGTGCACAATATTTGATGGCCAAAAGTGATCCCTTCCCATGATAAGCACAGCAGAACAAATTATGCAAAATAAAAGAAAATCTGCAAAGAGGTATTATGCAAAATAAAGAGGAAAATATTCAAAGGGTTCAATTTGCATTGTCTATGCAAGTTTTTAAAAATTCAGGTCTCCTGGTTTATAGAACTGAGAGATTTTGTTTCATTTTTGCTAGGTAATATACTTCCTTTTCCCCCATATAGGTCTTTAATGTCTAACAGTCAGCATCTATGAATACATTCAGAAGAAAAAGAGCAGAAGGAAGCAATATGGTGTCTTCCAGATGTTTTGGATTACAGTTTCTACAATCCCTGATCTGCAACTGAGGCTGTGAAAGTAAAATAAATAAATAAATAAATCTTGGAGCTATATTTCAAAATATTTGGAAGACACCCTCAGGCCCAGCTCTAAATGAAAAAGAGCAACCCAACTCAATGAAGTTCATGTTACTGTTCAGTGACTATATTGGTCAGGAAAAAAAACAGGTAAAAGGATATGAATGTACCAGAATTTTAATTGCTATTCTTCTGATTAGATGAAAAGGAGTAAGAATGTACAAGGCAGGAGTGGCACTAAATCGAAAGATCGTCTTCCCTTTGTTCAGTACTATAAATGTCTGGAAAACAAAGGAGAAGATAAACAAATATTAAGGTCTGGATTAAAATCTCACATTATGTAAGCAACAGTTATTTCTAAGGCTATGCATGATTCAAAAATTATTCAGTGCTTGAAATCTCCCCCAAACCTCTATGCTGTTCATTAAAGGAGTCAGACTGTTTTGAAGCTTCTAGTTGGATTAGCATTAAAAAAAGAGGTTGCTACTTTAAAGAAGTCACTCATTAAAGTTGTTGCACCTCTTAAAGTAGCCACAACTTTTACTCAGAGTGCAGGGAGTTAACATATTTAGTTAGATATGAGTTTAACTTACTGCACATTGTGCTACTTGTAAAAGCAAGCATTATTTTCCAGTCAATATTACAGTTCATACTGTTCTTTCTGAAAGAGGAGTGATGTCCAGATATCAGGTTGAACGTTTATAACAAAAGTACAATTGAATGTTTTATTAGCAAAATGCATGAGCAGAGGCATAGCTGCCATTATTCTGACTGTCCTACATAGAGGATTGTTACATGTATAAAAATAAAATATATAAATTTATTTTAGAAATAGAGAAAGAGAAAGAGAGAAAGAGAGATAAAGAGAGAGGGAGAGGAGGGGAGAGAGAGAAAGATAAATAGAAATAGACAAGGAGAGAGAGAGAGAGAGATAAAGAAAGATCGAGATAATGAGAGAGAGAAAGTGAGCAAAGAGATAAAGAAGGGAGAGAGGGGGGAGAAAGAAAGAGGCAAAGAGAGAGACAGAAAGAGAGAAATAAAGAGAGACAGATAATAAAGAGGGAGAAAGTGAGCAAGGAAGATAGACAGAGGGGGAGAGAGGGAAGAGAGATAGAAAGAGATAAAGAAACAGATAGAGAAAGAAAGAGACAGAGAAAGAGAGACAGATAATAGAGAAAGTGAGCAAGAGAGATAAAGAGAAGGAAAGGGAGAGCCGGGGAGAGAGAAAAGGAGATAGAAAGAGACAAATAGAGAGACAGAGAGAGAAAGAAAGAAAGAGACAGAAAGATAATAGAAAGTGAGCAAGAGAGATAGAGAGGGGGAGAGGGAGAGACAGAGAAAAGGGAGAGAGGGAGAGACAGAGAGAGAGACAGAGACAATAAAGAGAGAGAGAAAGCAAGCATCAGAGATAAAGAGTGGGGGAGAGAGAGAGGGAGAGAGAAAGTGAGAGATAGAAAGAGACAAAGAAAAAGAGACAGAGAGAGATAGAGAGACAGAGAGAGAAAGAGAGAGAAAGAGAGAAAGAAAGAGAGAGAGAGAGAATAGCAGATAGGGTAAGGCTCAGCTCCCTTTTTCAATTACTTTTCATCATAGCAACCTAGATGCTCATTATCACTTCCAAAGCAAGAAGAAAGATTTCTTGGACCATAACTTTTATGTATCTTTTAAAAAATCAATAGACCTTTCAGATCATATCCCTTTGAAACTCCAGTTTAAGCTTTGTTTTTTCAATGTTTTAACATAAAAGTAGCAAACTTTTTTTGGGAGGGAGGCTAGGTCCAGCTGTGCCTTTAAAAGGTGAGTAGATAGCAAAGACCCAACAAGCATAGACATCACTAAATTTATATGGCTGGGGAAAACACATGATCTACTGAAATGTAATCAAATCTACCTAAGTAAAGTGGTCTTCCAAAAAGAAATTTTTCTGCATTTTGCTCTATAATTCAATAAAGCTTACAGCATTCATTATCCCACCAAAAACGTTTCTTGTATAGAAACTGCTTTTATAGATTTATTGCTAGCCAGAAATGAGAATTGATCAACTTCTAGGAATCTCTCTAGCTTTGTTCAGCTATTCTTGCTACTGCTATCACATAACATATATTACTCATTGTGTATAGCAAAGTGCCTTGCAGAAAAGGAAGATCACAATTATTTCATGTGTAGGCAGCCTAAACATATACTCACTAACTGGAAAATTGCCAGCATACTAGACCAAGCCAAATCCCAAAATGTTAGGAAATTCCTGGAAGCTTGCCATTCAGACAAATCAGCCAACAACAGCCATATAGAAATAAACCATATTTACACACCAATCGAAGGAGACAACAAAAAACCAAGAAGGGGGGGAAAAAACCCAGAACACATTCTCTCCAGCACCAGCACCCAGATAAACAGAGATTTACACCAGACAAACAGGCAGAGAACAATACCCTAATCAAGAAGAAAACTACACCCCTGCTTGGTAGCTACCCTATATAAACAAGCTTTTCTATGTAATATACCTAAAGCTACCTAAATAAACAGGGACCAAACTACACACTCACTAACACTGATGTTAGCTAGTGGGGTGTAATGAAATGCTGCAAGCAAGTTCAGAGCCTTTAACGCTGAGCTACATATACAGGTAGTCCTCAAGTTTGTTTAGTGATTGTTCGAAGTTACAATGGCACTGAAAAAAATGATTTATGACTGTTTTCCACACTTATGACCATTGCAACATGCCCATAGTATTGTGTTCAAAATTCAGACGCTTGGCAACTGGCTTATATTTATGACAGTTGCAGGGTGCCAGTATCACGTGATGCAAATTTCTGACAAGCAAAGTCAATGGGGAAGCCAGATTCATTTAACAACCCATGTGACTAACTTAACAATGGCAGGGATTCACTTAACAACTGTGGTAAGAAAGGTCATTAAAATGGGGCAAAATTCACTTAACAAATTTCTCACTTAGCAACATAGATTTTGGGCTTAATTGTGGTCGTAAAATGAGGGCTACTTGTATTCTCTTTTATTGAATTGTGTGCAGTACTCATTTACAAAGAACCATCTCATATAATTAAAAACACTACTCAAGTCTCTGCATAGCCTTAAGATCTAAAGGAGTTTTGTGAAGACCTAGCTTTCTGACACCTATCTAAGAAGGGACGGTTGCAGAAGATGATTTGAAGGAGAATTTAGACCTTTCCAATTTGTTATTTATGTTGTCTATATTTCCTTCTTTATGTCCCGTCTCCCCCTCCTTTTTATAATGCAGCACAGATAATAGTCCTACCTTAAATTTTAGTTTCATAACAACTATCTTTTGAGATAGGCTGGACCAAGACATACAGGTAGTCCTCGTTTTATGAACACAATAAGGACTGGAAAATTCATCATTAAGTGGTGCATCATTAAGCCAGACATCACAGGAGAGTTATTTGCAACCTTCCTGACAACTGTGACACCATGACAAAGAGCCGTGATGGCAGTGGTTAGAATGCAGTATTGCAGACTAATTTTGTCAGCTGCCAGAAGTTTGATCCTGACAATCTGAAGTCAGCCTTCCATCCTTCCAAGGTGGGTAAAATGAGGACCCAGGTTGTTGGGGGCAATATATTGACACTGTAAATCACTTAGAAAAGGCTGTAAAGTAATGTGAAGTGTATATAAGTCTAAGTGCTTTTGCTTATGCCATTCCCCCATTGACTCTCAGAAGCCAGCTGGAAAGGACACAAACAGAAGATAGTTGTTGATCATTGTGATTGTCATAAATGCACACTGATTGACAAGCAGCCAAATCATGTAACTACAGGGCGCTGCAATAGTTATAAGTGTGAGGACTGGTCATAAGTCAGTTTTTTCAGTGCCATCATGACTTCAAACAGTCACTAAACAAATTATCATAAAATGAGGACTACCTGTAGCAATTTAGATCACATATCATAGAGGGACAGAATTTTTTAATTTTTTTTAATTAAATTTATATGCCACCTATCTTACTATCAAAAGACTCTAGATGGCATATTTTATTATGGTTTAGTTGAAACGATACACTAAACCACATGATAAATTACTATAGTGGTACTTTGGTACCCATTGGTAATTCATTCTGGAAGACACAAAAAATACAAAAACCAACAAGTACCCACTATTTCAGCCAGTAAAACTAGCAAGTCACTAGGCAAGTTTTTCCTAATTTGTCGACTACCAGAGAAAAGACAAGCACTGGGACAAAATTTCTGCTCCAAAACACGTTGAATACCGAATTCAATGAGTTTTGAAGCAATTAAGCATTGAAGTATGACTGTACTCTACACTGAATGACTCAGACAAGCAACTGATCACAATCCATCATTGCTGAAAGGAAGTTGAACCTGGTTCTCTGGTTCAAATCCAACCAGATATCCCCCAATCTGAGTATCTTCAAGATGGGGGGACTTCAACACCCAGAATTCCCTTCTTAGCACAGCCCTTGCTAAGACTTCTGGGAATTGAAGTCTACAAAATTCAAGATTGCTCAGTTGTGGGGAACCTGTTATGACATCATAGTTTATATTACTGAACAGATCTTCTTTAACTATTTAACTGCCCCAGTCACAGAAGGAAAATCTGCTAAGGGGAGGGGAAAAAAGGGAGGGGAAACTACTAAAGAGGTTTTAAGCCTCTTTCAAATGCTATCCTTTTTTCATTTCTTTCCTATCAAATTGCAATGTTTCTTGGTTTGTACTGGAGATCCATTTTTCCTGACCTGTCTGCCCTTCATATGCTTTGACACCTGAATTGGATTAGTTAAAAACATTTAACGACAATTCCCTATAGTGGCCAGCAACCTTTTTCTTACAGAAGGTAAGATTCCTTTAGCAAGCTGAGTTTAATTTCTGGAGCCTTTAATGAACACATAGAGGTACTCTTCATGACAACAATATGGAAGTGACCTACTGCTGCTTTTTTTAAATATATTTTAAACTTCTTGGTCTAGCCTATAGCTTTGTTTTTACCAAGAGTATTGACCAGACCCTATTTTCTTTTTGAGGTTAACCAGGTGCAAAATTTATTAAATAAAATGCAAAGATCAGGCTATTCCAATAAAGCATTTCTAATTACATTGGGACTGGAAAGTCCAGGGAAACTATGCAAGACTGAGGTTCAGCCATAGAATAAAGGTGAAAAATTAATGAGGGGGCAGTCCTGAGGACATTGAAGCATCTGGTATTGATTGACTAAGCTAATGCAAAGGTTCACTGGGTCAAAAAAACCTAGATCATTTGCAATCCAGCATCTTGGAAGGAAAAGGAGACTATATCTTTCAGTGGAACTAAAGTATCACACAGAAAGAACCCTTGGGACGCAAAAAGCTAAAGACCAAATCAAGCATAAGCAAAAAGATCAGAAGTCCATATCAAGTGGGGTAATGCAAAACATTTTACAGTACTAAACGAGAGGAATTAACCTCTTCCCCACCTGCACTCTTTCTTCTTTATATGTAGTAGGGTTGTATTACCATTATCCTTCTCATCTTTCCTTTTACCTTCTACTATTGGTATATTATGATTATATTACTTTATTATTTGTATGTACACTGAGAGACAAATTCCTTGTGTCTCCAATCACACTTGGCCAATAAAGCTGTTCTGCTCTGGTGTATTCCATGTTCTATTCTATTGCATATCCTATCCTATCCTATCCTATCCTATCCTATCCTATCCTATCCTATCCTATCCTATCCTATCCTATTCGCAATAGCAATAGCAGTTAGACTTATATACCACTTTACAGTGCTTTTACAACCCTCTCTAAGAGGTTTACAAAATCAGCATATTGCCCCCAACAATCTGGGTCCTCATTTTACCCACCTCGGAAGGATGGAAGGCTGAGTCAACCTTGAGGCAATGAGACTTGAACTGCCAAACTGCTGGCAATCAGCAGTCAGCAGAAGTAGCCTGCAGTACTGGACTCTAACCACTGTGCCACCATGGCTCATTCTGTTCTATTCTATTCTATTCTATTCTATTCTATTCTATTCTATTCTATTCTATTCTATTCTATTCTATTCTATTCTATTCTATTCATGTCTTCTTGAGACCAAAAAAATAATAATGCCACCATGGCTTCATTATCAAAACCAGTGGAGGCAAGTTAAATTCCACCAGTTATTCTTGTACTTTCCAATTCCTCCATTCACCAGATCTACTGAATTTCCATTTGCCAGATTATTAGTTTAGTGTCACAAACATTGGTTAAATGTTTCTTGCAAATATGAGCATCTAATATAAAAATTGCCTTGAAGTACAGGAAAGGATTTAAAGAATTGCTCTCCAAAATAAGGATGCATAATAAATCAGACATTTTAAGATTATATTTCACCTTTTGTATTCAATATCCACTCCCAACTCCAATTCTATTTGAAATAGTATAAACATATACAGGTAACCCTTGATTTACAACATTTGTTTAGTGACTTTTTGCAGTTAAAACAGCACTGAAAAAAGTGACTTACGGCCGTTTTTCACACTTACGACCATTGCAGTATCCCCATGGTCACATGATCAAAATACAAACATTTGGCAACTGAGTCATACTTATGACATAGTTATGTCCCGGGAATATGTGATCTCCTTTTGTGACCTTCTGACAAGCAATGTCAATGGGGAAGCCAGATTCACTTAAGAACAGCGTTACAAACTTAACAGCCGCAGTGATTTACTTAACAACTGTGGCAAGAAAGGTCGTAAAATGAGGCAAAGCTCACAACAACCATCTCAGCAACAAACCTTTTGGACCCAATTGTGTTTGTAAGTCAAGGGCTACCTGTACATAGACAACGTTATGATCATTAATGATAATAGTGTGATTCTCCTGTTTGGACCCCACCCATCTTAGATGTCAGGAATTTAACCCCACCACTTTTCACACCCTTAATCCAGGAAGGAATTATTTCCTGTGAAAAATATCCTTCTACCTCATTCCCTTCCATTATTCTTAATCATTAATGCGGAGGTGACAGATTTGACCTTATGATCTCGGTAGAAGGAGTCAATGTCCTCCAGTGGTTCTCCGATGAGCTCGGATGGGGGAGATCCATAGATGTCTGGCAACTTCTTGCATGCCTGCAAGTCAAACTGTGGCCGCAATTTTTCTTCCTCTCCCGACTGCTCTCTAGATTCCTGCTTGGTATCCTTTGGGACCTTTGCCGCGATCCGCTTTTCAATCTCTGATAACGATTCGGGCGTGAACCGGTGAAAGTTGTTAGTACCCAGTGGTAACAAGAAGTCAGCCATCTTGTCATCCTGATTTTTCTTTGTTCTGGCCGTTACTCCTAATTATGAAAAAAATAAAATAAAATAAAACAAAACAAAACCCTGAAAAAGAAAAAAAAAAAGGGGGGGGGGGAAATGTAGGTAAGTAGAACTCATTAGATCTGACAATAGTGCCAAAAAAAGTTAATTTGGCTTCCTTTTTAACCATTGCTCTTCAAAGTTAATGGAAAATAGATTGCATTTGAGTTTCTGATTGAAAGAAAGAAGGCAGAAACATTATCATGTACTTCTGGACTTACTTTGATGGCAACATGGACAAGGGGATGTGTGAATGCCCTATTTTTCATTACAGCTATTTCTTCAATCTTGGCTCTTCTTGGCACGTCAACCTATTTTCCAAAGCATAGGAAGGCAAGACAAGAAACAATGGATGGAAACTAATCAAGAAGAGAAGCAACCCAGAATTAAGGAGAAATTTCCTAACAGTGAGAACAAGTAACCAGTGCAACAGCTTGCCTCCAGAAGTTATAGGTACTCCAACACTGGAGGTTTTTAATGGACTACCATTTTCCTGAAATAAATAGGGTCTCCTGCCTTAGCAGAGGGTTGGACTAGAAGACCTCCAAGGTGCCTTCCAATTCTGTGATTCTTAGTTCAATTCAGCCTAAAGAAATCTTCCTAGGTTTTCTTATAATCCAATTTTGAGCAGCTAAGATGACCACACAGTGATTCAGATATGTCCACGGATTGAGATGTGATTCAGAATGATTCAAATATGTGTGCCGGAATAAAAAATAATAACATCCCTGATACTCACCCCTTCCAATTTAGCAATAACAAAAAAAAAATCTCAAAAACACAATCAAAAGTCATTCAACTTGAGAATTAAATAGAAAATGTAGCCTTCTGGAAGAGAAGAAAACTTTCAGGAAAACCAGGAAAGAACAATTTATACCTGTTCTCCAATTCGCACCCCTCCTTTACTCTGCAATTTTAAATCAGTGTAGTAGACCAAGGGTAGACAAATAATTTTCTCAAGAGGCCACATGAAAACCAGGACTTTCGTGGAGCCAAGCCCTGCAAACAATTCTAACTTCTTTATGTTTTATTTATTTGTTTAATAAATTTATATGCTACCCATCTCACATCCAATACAATCCAAAGCAATGTTATGCAGGGAAATTATACCTTCCTCCCCACCCCTAAAAGAACATGTGGACCAGTGGTGGGTTCTAACCAGTTTTACCACTGGTTCGCATCGCACACGCGCTTTGCGCACGATCACCGCTTTGCACGCGCGCCCAATTTGCGTTTCACGCAAATGCATTGAGTAAAAAAACAGCTGAGGCATGGCAATCCACTCTACCGCGCCTTACGGCTGAGCTAAAAACAAAAGAAATAAAGGTAGGTATAGCGCGGAGGCGGGGGGGAGGGCCCAAATGACGGTCGGAGCAAACCGGTTCACTCTCCTATCAAGATTTCCATTACTGGCTCTCCCGAACCGGGGAGAACCGGTAGCAACCAACCACTGATGTGGACCGATACAAGTGTTTTGGTCCACTATAAAAATCTTCAGCAAGCAAATTTCTTTTCTATGCAAATCAGCACCATCCTTGACATTGAAGCCAGTTTACTCCATCTCCTTGACTTCATAGTGACTTAAACTCTGTAGAAATTGTACATGGGGTATCCCCTCAGGCTCCTCTCCTTGGGTGTTTGCTGCCAGATGGTGCTTCTAAAGCCATTTTGTCACAAGGCCCATCACCCTGCTGCGCAGCTATCGGGTTCGAGATAATTCACAACCATTATTTCTCACAACACCCAGAGATTTGTCAGCAAATAAAGCTTTTCCTGTCCCAGCGTGATAAAGATAACATGTATTGACTCAGCTGAAGGGGTCGTTCGCAAAGCAGGCTCTTCTTGTTCCAACTTTGTTTTATGAGAGACTCGTTATGTGATTATTGATTGGAGGCACATCAAAAGGAAAAGAACGGCCACATCCCCTGCCCCTCCCCATTTTTTTATACAATAGTTTTTTTTTTAATTTTGATTTATATGCCGTCCTTCTCCAGAGACTCAGGACGGCTTACAATGTGTTAAGCAATAGCCTTCATACTTTTGTATATTTATACAAAGTCAGTTTATTGCCCCCACAAACTGGGTCCTCATTTCACCTACCTTAGAAAGGATGGAAGGCTGAGTCAACCTTGAGAGAGTCAACCTGGGGAGATTCGAACTTGCAATAATTGCAGGCAGCTGAATGATAATAACAGGCTATTAGTCTGCTGCGCTATCAGGCTCTTTGTAAAATATGGAACACTTCACGAATTTGCGTGTCATGACATAAGGTGCAAGATGCTATTCTTTTATTCCAATTCTCTCTCTTTATTTCTGTATATTAGTCTTCCTCAACAACCCTCTTTCCCTTCAGAACGATCCTACAGACTTGGCTCTGCCAGTTGGCTTGGGGCTCCAAAGGAGACGGTTCATGTGCCTTGGTGGCGCAGCAGACTAAAGCATTGTTAAGTAACACCAGCTGCCTGCAATTACTGCAAGTTCAAATCTCACCAGGCTCAAGGTTGATTCAGCCTTCCATCCTTTCGAGGTAGGTAAAATGAGGACCCAGATTGTGGGGGCAATAAGCTGACTTTGTATATAAAAAAAAAGAACACCGCTTTGGGGGGGGGCAAAAGCCCTACTAAGCAGGTATATACAAAAGTATGAAGGCTATTGCTTAACACATTGTAAGCCGCCCTGAGTCTCCGGAAAAGGGTGGCATATAAAATCGAACCAATAAAATCGAACCAATAAATGTTGGAGATGGCTAATAGATTAATATCAGATTCCACTGCCCAACCCTGCTCATCCTATCCCCCCCCCATCTTTTAACTATCGTATTTTGTATTTTATATTTTACCATTTTGCAGTATCCTATTTATATAGTTTATTTTTTTTAATATTGTAAGCCCCCTAGCGTTACCTTGCGGTAAGATGGGCAGCCAATAAATTTGATTGATATGATAGATAGATAGATAGATAGATAGATAGATAGATAGATAGATAGATAGATAGATAAGCAGGCAGGCAGGCAGGCAGGCAGGCAGGCAGGCAGACAGACAGACAGACAGACAAATAGATATGATAGAGAGAAAGAGAGAGATGATAAATAGATAGATAGATAGATAGATAGATAGATAGATAGATAGATAGATAGATAGATTATGATAGATGATAGATAGATAGATAGATAGATAGATAGATAGATGATAGATAGATAGATAGATAGATAGATAGATAGATAGATAGATAGATAGATAGATAGATAGATAGATAGATGATGGACGGATAGATAGGCAGGCAGGCAGACAGACAGACAGACAGATATGATAGAGAGAAAGAGATGATAGATAGATAGATAGATAGATAGATAGATAGATAGATAGATAGATAGATAGATAGATGATAGATTATGATAGATGATAGATAGATAGATAGATAGATAGATAGATAGATAGATAGATAGATAGATAGATAGATAGATAGATAGACAGACAGACAGACAGACTGACAGACTGACAGACAGACAGATAGACATAGACATAGACATAGACACAGACACAGACACAGACACAGACACAGACATAGACATAGATATAGGTAGGCAGGCAGGCAGACAGACAGACAGACAGACAGACATATAGAGTAAGTCCTCGAGTTACAACAAACAATTGAGTCACAAATTTCTGTTGCTAAATGAAACATTTGTTAACTGAGTTTTGCCTCATTTTATGACCTTTCTTGCCACAGTTGTTAAGTGAATCATTGCTTTCATTAAGTTAGTAACAAGGTTGTTAGGTGAATCTGGCTTCCCAACTGACTTTGTTTGTCAGAAGGTCGTAAAAGCTGATCACATGATCTCAGGACACCGCAACCATCATAAATATGAGTCAGTTGCCAAGTGTCCAAATTTAGATCACGTGACCACGGGGATGCTGCAACAGTCACAAGTGTGAAAAACAATCGTAAGTCACTTTTTTCAGCGCCGTTGTAACTTTGAACAACCACTAAATGAACTGTTGTCACTCAAGGATTAAGGTAAAGGTAAAAGTTCCCTTCGCACATGTGTGCTAGTTGTTCCTGACTCTAGGGGGCAGTGCTCATCTCCATTTCAAAGCCAAAGAGCCAGCTTCGTCCAAAGATGCCTCCGTGGTCATGTGGCTGGCATGACTCAACGCCAAAAGTGCATGGAACGCTGTTACCTTCCCACCAAAGATGGTCCCTATTTTTCTACTTGCATTTTTTATGTGCTTTCGAACTGCTAGGCTGGCAGAAACTGGGACAAGTAACGGGACCTTATCCCGTTACGCGACGCTAGGGATTCGAACCGCTGAACTGCCCACCTTTTGATCGACAAGCTCAACGTCTTAGCCGCTGAGCCACGACGTCCCTCTAGTCAAGGATTAATTGTAAATAAATAAATAATACTCTCTGGCACTTCTGGGACCCAGAAGGGCACCAGATTGGCCATGCCTGCTGTCCACACTTTGCACTTTTCCTTGTGAGATGCACACATAAGATAAGATCCCAAATGAAACTCAAACCAAATTAAGTTGAAACATAGTGGTTCTGATTCCTGCTTATGGTTTGGACAAATAATGTCCCTTATTTGCTTTGCATGGATTGAAATACAGAGGTAGTCCTTGAATTACAATCATTTGTTTAGCGACTGTTCAGAGTTACAATGGCAGTGAACAAGTGAGTTACAACTGGTCCTCACACCTAGGACAATTGCAGCATCCCCCATGGTCATTTGGTCAAAATAAGGGCTCTTGGCAACCAAAATGTATTTAAGATGGTTTCAGCATCCCAGGGTCACATGATCTCTCCATTTGTGACCTTCCCAGCCGGCTTCTGATAGGCAAAGACAACCTGGGAAGCCTGATTCGCTTAACAACCATAGGATTCACTTAATAACGGCAGTGATTCAGTTAACAACCTTGGCAACCATGGTTATGTATTTATTGTCGGTAAATATAAATTTAACACAAAAATAGTTTGTTGCGAAAGCAACTGCCTGCGAAGGCTCCTGGATTGGGGCCGAAAGGCGAAAGCGGAAGGAGTACGCTCCATCCCGTATTTGGGTAGACCAGGTTGCCCGGATAAAAAACATTTCATGGCAACCAAAGTCATCGAATGGGACACAATTCACTTAACATTGCATTGCTTAGAAATTCTGGTCCCATTTATGGTTGAGGACTATACATTATTAGGCACGGAGATTCTATGATGCCTACAGGTTCAGTACAGCTGAACTATGATTGCCAGTGAGAATTGTGATTAAACATTATCTGAAGGCACAGATACGCACAACTACTAAGTAGTTACATAAACTAAGAGCCTGGTGGCGCAGCAGACTAATAGCCTGTTATTATCATTCAGCTGCCTGCAATTATTGCAAGTTCGAATCTTGCCAGGCTCAAGGTTGACTCAGCCTTCCATCCTTTCTAAGGTGGGTAAATTGAGGACCCAGTTTGTGGGGGCAATAAGTTGACTTTGTATACATATACAGAAGTATGAAGGCTATTGCTTAACGCATTGTAAGCTGCCCTGAGTCTCCGGAGAAGGGCGGCATATAAATCAAATTTAAAAAAAAAACTACTTACCATTCAATATTTCAGGAGCATTTACAGGTAGTCCTTAACTTACAACCACAACTGAGCCCAAAATTTCTATTGCTAAGCAAAACAGTAGTAAAGTGAGTTTTACCCCATTTTACAACCTTTCTTGGCATAGTTGTTAAGTGAATCACTACAATTGTTAAGTTAGTAAAATGGTTGTAAAGTGAATCTTGTTTCCCCGTGGACTTCGCTTGTCAAAAAGTCACCAAAGGGAATCACATTACCTTGGGGCACTGAAACTGTCATAAATATGAGTCAGGAAAGCTAATTACAACAGTATAATTCATCTCCCTCCATAAAGTATAATTTAAAAACAAGAGAGGGAGAGGGAGAGAGGGAGAGGGAGAGGGAGGAGGAAGGGAAGAGTGAGGAATGAAGGAGAGAGAGGGAGAGAAAGAGAGAGAGAAATTAATTAATCAATTATGGGAGGGACAGTGTTGATTTTACCTAACACCTAAAAAAATTGAAGGATTGGAGAAGTCACATGTGACTATTCTACAAGCCGGCCTGGCCTAATTTTCTCCCCTGTTTTAAAATTCTTTTAAATCGAAATTTTAATCTGTTTTAAATTATTGGGATTTTTAATTGTCTCGGGCTAAATTATTTAATCTGGTTTTAATTATGTTTCTAATTTTTGTATCTATATATTTTATTTTGTGCCTGTTCACCGCCCTGAGTCCTTCAGGAGTAGGGCGGTATATAAATTTAATTTAAAAAAAAGTGGATTACAGATGCTCAAAGCTTCTTGGTTCTATGCCATCTGACAAAATGAAGAAGAGAACCCAAAAGATATACAAACCCCTACCTCCACCTAAAGTACTGTAGTACTACTATTCTGTTTTTAGTGCTCTATAGACCTCCCCCATTTCCTATCTAATATCTCAAGGAGTGAAAAAGAAATGGGAACATTCTGTTTTTCTGAAACCTGAGTCTCAAAGTAATCAGGATTTATGATCCACTCCACAACCTTGAAGTGAGACAGGAATTTAGACTGGATGGACATAAAAGTTTTCTTATTTTCATACAGTTCTGGCAAAAATTCAGCTTATTTCATATTGTACAGGTAGTCTTCAAGATATAACCATTTGTTTAGTGACCATTCGAAGTTACAATGGCACTGAAAAAAGTGACTAACAACTGGAACACATATTTACAACCATCATACGAGGCCCATGGTCACATGATCAAAATCACAGATGCTTGGCAATTGGCAATTGGCAGTATCTGTTGGGGGAGAGAGGGGGTTTGTCACATGATCGCCACTTGCAACCTTCCCAGCCAGCTTCTGACAAGCAAAGTCAATGGGAGAAACCAGATTTGTTTAACAGCCACATAATTTGCTGAACGATTGTGATTCGTTTAACAACCGTGGCAAAATAAGATCATAAAATCAGGCATAAATTACTGAACAACCTCTTTGCTTAACCAAGGAAATTATGCTGCAAAGACCACACTTGGACTTGTTTTAACACAGAAGGTCATTCAATGTTATCTTGAACATATAAGTGAGCAATAAGACACTCCATGGTATAATGCAGAATATTTAATCTTTGCTAATGCTTTAACTCGTTAATGCTCCAACACTAGAGATTTTGAAGAAAAGATTGGACAACCTTTAGAATATGGGTATTCTAAATTAAGGGTATTTTAAATTCAGCCAAATTTATTTAATTCATTTTATTCGATTTTAATTTTTTTGTATGTATGTGTTTTATTTCGTGGCTGTTCACCGCCCTGAGTCCTTCGGGAGTAGGGCAGTATAGAAATTTAATAAAATAAATAAAATAAATAAATAACCATTTGTCTGAAATGGGTTTCCTGCCTGAGCAGGGGGTTGGACTAGAAGGCCTCCAAAGTCCCTCCCAGCTCTGTTATTCTGTTATTCTGCTAATTCGAACTTGGGGGTGCACAATGGTAAATGAACCTCAGTTAAAATGTAAGCGTGTAAGAGTACCAGAAAAGGTGTACATATTATTTATTTATGTAATGCAAATTGTAGCCCAGCATAGGAAATCAATGTTGGATCCAGATATATACATTCCCATAGAGCTAGCTATCAGGATAGCGATAAGAAAAAAAAATTATCATTATGATTAGTAGCTTAAAACCCTATACATTAACTTTAACATATTGATTCTGGTTAGCTCTAATCCCAATGGGCCTCTAGGAAGTGTTTCCTCTCTGCCAGTAGCAACTAGGCCACTTGGATCTGGATCACTCAAAGTCCCTACAACACGGTCTTTAACCTCCCATTGTCCCATCTGGGAATGGAGACCCATATTTGCTACTGACAGTATTGTTTGCCGAGCTATTCACTTGGCTGGTAATTGTGCACATCGTATCTTGCCTACTATGGCCCAGAGATCCTTGTTTTCCCCAAATCCCAGCCCTGCCAACCCTTTAAAGAACCTAACCTCAACATCCCCAATGCATCTCTGCTCTAAATTAACAGCTCACACCGTTCACTGAGGAGCAAAACATGCACAAACAAATTTCTCTGCAAGCTTACAGTAATAATCACAACATGCTCAAGCCCCAGTCAGCTTTGGTTAGGTGGAGGAAAGTGCTGTCTGAAAATAAAGACTAAGAATAGAAAGAAACAAAGAGAGAGAGAGAGAGGAAGACAGGCAGACCAATATCCTTTGATTTTGGGTAGAGAGCCTTTCTATCCAAGGACAGAAAGTACAACCATTCACTTAGTGAATTTTCGAAGTTACAACCGCACTGAAAAAGTGACTTATGGTCTTTTTTCACCCTTACAACCCTTGCAGCATTCCCATGGTCAATGAGATCAAAATTTGGGCACTTGGCAATTGCAGTCAAAGTGTCCTTGGGAGATGGGGAGGTTCACGTGATCCCCTTTTGGGACCTTCTGATAAGCAAAGGCAATGGGGGAAGCCAGATTCATTAACAACTGGGTTATTAACTTCACAACTACAGTGATTCACTTAACAACTATGGCAAGAAAAGTTGTAAAGTGGGACAAAAGGCATTGAACAACTGCTTCGCTTAGCAACAGAAATTTTGGGCTCAACTGAGGTCCTATGTCAAGGACTTATCTGTAATTTCACACACTATTTCCTCCATCACCACCTATGAAACCTCTTCTTGAGGAGCCAATTTGCCACAACAATATCCATTACATTCATTAACAACTCTCCTCTCAGATCTGTTTGCATGGCTAAAATCCCAAAACAGCAAAACCTTCGCTCTTGGCAATCCTGGAAACAAGCAATTTATGAGGGAAGGTAAGAAACCACCTGCCCTTGTCATCCATATCTGAACTTCCTTTCATGAACAATCGTGTTCCATGGATATTTTTTCCTAATTAAGGTGGCAGCCTATTCTATGAATGCACCAATAATCCCTTGTTTGATTGGCAGCCCCTGGTAACACAACCCACTTCAGGTAGTCCTCAATTTACAACCACAATTGGGCCCAAAATTTCTGTTGCTAAGTGACACATTTGTTAATTGAGTTTTGTCCCATTTTTATGACCTTTCTTGTCATAAAGTTGTTAAGTGAATCACTGCAATTGTTAATTAGTAACCTAACTGTTAAGTGAATCTGGTTTCCTCACTGACTTTGTCTGTCGGAAGGTGATCACATGATCCTGCAACCGTCAGAAATACATGCTAGTTGCCAAGCATCTATAATTTTGATTATGTCATTATGCTGGAACAGCTATAAGTGTGGGAAATTATCATAAATCACTTTTTTCAGTGCTGTTGTAATTCAAACAGTCACTAAATGAATGGTTGTAAGTTGAGGACTACCTATACAAGGTCTTTCTCCCTTAGCCTAACCAAAAAAGGCAATGCAAGGAAGTGATTTCTGGCAAAGCCTCTATTGCTGGATCAATATTTTTCAAAGAAGTCCATCCTGTGCCAGGTCCATTTTTAATTTTCCCAGAAAGCTGAATTCTAAAGAACAGGGAGGCAGAGTTCTCAACTTCCCTAGAAATCTGCTCAGCTAAAAAGCCAAAATCCAACCTTACAGAGGTCAATATGTTTACTTAAGATGCATAATTCTTAATCAGAATACTACATAACCTACTATGCCCAAACATCTAAACTATACCTTGGCTTAGTATGACGGCTTGTTTCAAGCTATTTGCTAAATCCTAAAGCCAGATTGGGAAATATACTTTCTGCATTCCCCAAATTCCATCACGAAATTGTGACAGTGGGGCTGAAAAACAAACTATCTAATATATGGTGTCAGAGTGCCAAAACAGAGCCTATAAGGAGACGTTTGCTGATTTCCTGGCTGGGACAAATGAAACTAAAATTATACCTGGAATCTGGACATACGTTTATATTTTATATTTCATATTTTGTAATTTTACCTCATGTTTTATTCAAATGGGATCTAAATGTGCCATGCAATTAATAATACCCTGCATTCCCATCTTAAAGGGCCATGCTGTGGCTCAGTGGTTAAGACACAGGGCCTGTCAGCTGGAAATCCAGCAGCCCAGGTTCGAGACCTGAGCTCCACACAATGGGGTTCTCAACCCAGCTCTTGCCAACCTACGAGATTGAAAGCATGCAAATGCGAGTAGATAAATTGGTATCCTTTTGGTGGGAAGGTAACAGCGTTCCATGATGTCATGCTGGCCACATGACCACGGAAATGTCTTCGGACAGTGCTGGCTCAATGGCCTTGAAACAGAAATGAGCACTACCCCCTAGAGTTGGCAACAACTAGTGGAATAAAATCCGCAGGGACTCCTATTCCCATCGTAAAACACAGTAGGGCTTAAGGTGGGGAATGGTTAAAGATGGTGAGGTGGAGTGATCAGACCAGAAAGATTTTTTTCAGATAAAGTATTGCAATTTATTTTCCAAGGTAAGCTTTCACTGGTCCGATTGCTAGACTCAGACTGTCTTTTAAACCACGTTGTTGTTTTTTAATGACATCAGAAATTTATTTATTTATTTGCAAAGTAGATTAGGTTTCATTTTAAATCAATTTTTATTCAACAGAATATTACACATAAAATGGCCTCTCACGGAAAACTGCAGCAGGATTAGAACAAAGACAGTTTAGAGGATAGACAGAGGATAAAGGATTTGGTTACAATTTCACAATTTATCTATGAAAAGACTGGAATTACAGGTAGTCCTCTATTTACAACCATTCACTCAGTGACCTTTGAAAGTTACAACAGCACTGAACAAATGATGGGTTATAACTCATCCACAGAGTTCTGGCCGTCCCAGCAGGGCAACCGGTTTGCACTTATGACCAAGTTGTAGCACTCCAAGATCACATGATTGTCATTTGTAACTTCCCTGCTGGCTTCCCCAGAAAATCAGTGGGGAAGCTGGCAGGGAAGGTTGCAACTCATTGACTCACTTGTGCCACACCAATCACTCACATATCACCACACACACACACACCCTGAGCTTCTCTCACACCAGGGGTGAAATCCAGCAGGTTCTGACAGGTTCTGGAGAACCGGTAGCAGAAATTTTGAGAATCAACAAATACCACCTCTGGCTGGCCCCAGAGTGGAGTGGGAATGGAGATTTTGCAATATCCTTCCCCCAGGAGTGGGGAGGGAATGGGGATTTTGCAGTATCCTCCTTCCCCTGGAGTGGGGTGGGAATGGAGATTTTGCAGTATCCTTTCCCTGCCACGCCCATCAAGCCACACCCATCAAGCCACACCCACAGAACTGGTAGTAAACAAATTGGATTTCACCTCACACACTTGTGCACTCCCTCGCATCCTCTCTTCTCTGTGTTACTTCTCTTGTACATGCCTTGCACCCTCATAACTTTTCACACCCTCTCTAACTTCCACTGTACCTCCTCAGCATCCTTGTATACCCTGATGCCCTTCCTGAACCTCACCATGCCTCTTGCGCACCCCTTGCACCCTTGAGTACACCTTGCAACCCCTTCAAATCCTCCCTGGCCAACACAGTGCCTCTTGCATACCCCCTTTCATGCTTGTACATTTCTCGCTTTCCTTCACTTTTTCCTTGATTTTGCAGCATCCATTTATTTGTCTATCAGCCTGAGTCTTGCAATTTCCTGCTGGCTTCCCCAGTGATATGGGAAGATATGGAAGAGCCTTGATAGTACAGTGGTATACGCACCCTGTTATTAACACAGCTGCCTGCAATTTCTGCTGGTTCGAATCTCTCCAAGGATCAAGGTTGACTCAGCCTTCCATCCTTTCTAAGGTAGGTGAAATGAGGACCCAGTTTGTGGGGGCAATAAGCTGACTTTGTATAAATATACAAAAGTATGAAGGCTATTGCTTAGCGCATTGTAAACCGCCCTGAGTCTCCGGAGAAGGGCGGCATATAAATCAAATTAAAAAAATAAAAAAATAAAATAAAATAAAAGCTGTCAGAAGTCGCCTTATGACTGTCAGATTCAGTTAACTAAATTCATTACCAAGCAATACTTTGATTGTGTCATTTACTTATGGAAATTCTAGTCTCAATTGCCATCATAATTGGAGGATTATCTATAAAAGACACCAAAATCCTGAAAGTAGTTACATTACCCAGCAGGCAAATACAATTACACAGATAGACCTCAATTTACAACAGTTCATTTAGTGACCATTCAAAGTTACAAAAGCACTGAAAAAAGTTATAACCGTTTTCACCCTTACAACCGTTGCAACATCCCTATGCTCACATGATCAAAACTCAGGTGCTTGGCAAACGGTTCATATTTATGACTTTTGCAGTGTCCCAGGGGTCATGTGATCCCCTTTTACGACCTTCTGACAAGCAAAGTCAATGGGGAAGCCAGATTCGCTTAGCAGCTATGTTATTAATTTAACAACTGCAGTGATTCACTTAACAACTGTGGCAAGAAAGGTTGTAAAATGGGGAAAAACTCACTTAACATATGTTTCACTTAAGAATAGAAATATTGGGCACAACTGTGGTTGTAATTCGAAGGCTACCTGTATTTGGAACAATTTTTTAAAAAGTTTATATTGAAAAATACTGCAAATTGGTTGGAAAACAAAAAAGGGGAAAGTCGAAAACAAATATTTATCTACATAATTTTGATAGATGTTTTCATCCTTTCCTCTTTTCCTAATATTTATAAGCGATAACTTTGTAGACACTATGTTACTAAACTGAAAAACTCACTTTCCCCCTTTTTTTAATATTATGAAAACAATGTACTTTGTTTGGTATGCTTTATTAGTGTTACTGTATCTTGAGCAAAAAGTTTAAAATCATAGTACAGGTAGTCCTCAAATTATAATTGTTTGTTTAGTGACCATTTGAAGTTACAATGGCATTGAAAAAAGTGACTTATAGCGATGTTTCACACCTATGACCATTGTGGTATCCCTATGGTCATATGATCAAAATTCAGACACCTGGCAACTAGTTTGTATTTATGACGGGTGCAGTGTCCCAGTGTCACATGATCTCCTTTTGTGACCGTCAGTAAAGCAAAGTCAATGAGGAAGCCAGATTCACTTAACAACTGTGTCACTTACTTAACAAAAATCCCTAAGAGAAGGAATGATATGGGGAAGAGATGCTGAACAATTCAGTACAGAAAGAATAGAGGAAACTTTAGTCCTTCACCATCTATAGCAAAAGTAGCAACTTCAATCTTGCAACAGTTCATTCCTTAACAAAATCATTAAACTAAAAATTAAAAATGATAGGGGGAAAAAATCCCTAGCTTTTCTAATATAACGTTTCCAATAGCAGATGATAGAATTCTGAGACTCGAGTTTCCCGCTTGAATTTTTTGAAAACAGGTTGTGTTTTCAAATTGTGCAGATTTTGCAGACCATTTCTAACTGCTGTTCAAAATTTAGTCTGTCGGTTTAACTGGGTCAGACATTTTCTATTTTCTCCTGGCATATAGTCAGGCAAGGTTCACACATCTCACCAGCCTGTTTGTTTCACTTTACTATGCTGAATAAACTGTAAAAAAATATATATGTTTATATTTTCAAGTTGAATAATCCCATTTTTTAAATCCTTAATCTTTTAAATCCTTCAGATGCTTATTATTTTTCTATCTTGTTCAGTGTCCAGGTCTCAGAACCGAACATTCCCACTGGAAAAGCCCCTGCTTTATTTATTCTGATTTTTAGCAGGAAGACAAGCGCTAGACAAAGTTGTTGTTTCAACAAGCACTTAAGGGTTCTAGAGAATAGTAGCAGGAAACGCTTCGATTCCTACTCTAACAAAGGAGAGCTCCATGAAAGAACATCCACTTTGGATGATGACTTTGAATCTAAACCCCAGCATCTCAAAGTAGCAGAAGAGAGGGATGAAAGAATGGGGAAGAAAAGGGGGATTAGGAGGGGAAGGAGGAAGAGAAGGAGGGATAAAAGGAGGAGGAGGAAGAGAAGAAGTAGAAGGGAGACAAAAGAAAGGGGGAGTAGGAAGGAAAAAAGAATGGAGGAAGAGGAGGAGAAGGAGAAGAGAGACAAACGGAGGAGGAGGGGAGGAGGAGGAGATGTGAAGGAGCAAGAGCAGGAGCAGGAGAAAAAAAAGAAAAAGGCAGATAAAAAAGAGGAAGAAGAATCTACTCAGTATCTCAGCATTCACCAAGGAAGATCATAAAAAGGCTTAAGCCCATAGGAATTTGTGGCTTGACAAATGAAGACAGTTGAGGGCAAAGGACAAACTGAAAACTAATGAGATTTTAGGAAAGACAGGGACTTGCAGGAGCAGATCAAAAGCTTAAAAGGAGAATAATCAAGAGCACTTACCATGAGTGGGAAAATGCTGTTTTTGAGACGATATCTGACATGCAGATGAGATGAACTCTACTCATTCTACAAAAGTGTTATAGTCTATCATAAATAGCCCAAGAACTCAAAAAAGGAAAAACTTAGGGATAGAAAAACCAAAATGCTGGCATTAAAACTGTGTAAATCACAGTGTTAAACAGTGCAAAATGTACATTCCATCCTCAAACTGTTGGACATGATGAAACTTTAGTCTGCCATTTTGAAGACCGAACTAAATATAAACATTGGAATATCTTGCAACAGAGGAGATTTAACTGTAGGAAGAACTGTAGGTAGTTCTCATCTTACAATCATTCATTTATAACCATTTGAGGTTATAATAGCACTAAAAAAAGTGACTTATGGCTGGTTTTCACACTTATAATCATTGCAAAATCCTCATGCTCATGTGATCAAAATTGGGGTGCTTGACAACTGCTTCATATTTATGACAGTTGTACTGTCCTGAGGTTATGTGATTTGTAACCTTCCCAGTCAGTTTTCACCAAGCAAAGTCAATGGGGGAAGCCAGATTTGCTTAATGATCACATGATTCACTTAACAATTACGGCAAAAATGTTGTAAAGTAAGGCAAAGCTTACTTAATGAGTGCCTTGCTTAGGAACAGAAATATTGGGCTCATTTGTGGTCATAAGTCAAGGACAATCAACCAATGAAACAGCTTGCCTTCAGAAGTTTTGGGAGCTTCATCACTGGAAGCTTTCAAGAAAAGACTGGACTGCCATCTGTCAGAAATGGTGCAGAGTCTCCTGCTTGGATGGTGGGGTAGGACTAGATGACCTACAAGGTCCCAACTTTGTTATTCTGGCTACCTGTATTCAAACAGACATAGGCATATTCCACAGAATGTGTAGATGTTTCCTATATATTTTTGCTATATTGTTGAAGAAAGTATCAATTACAGTGTTATGTACATTTTTGTCATTATTATTATTTTATAGAACCTGCTATCCTGGATATTTCAATTGGTTGTTATATTTTCAATGGAGGCTAAAGTTTCTATAGTCCATGTAAGACATCAAGTTTTTTTTTTATTGTGGAAGTACAGAAATATGTAAAATAAATAAATCCCAAAGTATCTGAAGATACCTGCAGAAATTTCCCCAATATGAAGGCCTTACAAACACATAGCTTTAAACTCCCAGAATAGAAGATTGGGAGAGGGCATGGGAAAATAATTATAGTATGACAAAATCGGCAGCATACAAGGAGAACCATTATAAGATGTGGTATAGGTGGTATCTAGCTCCCTCGAGACTAGCGAAAATGTACCCGAATGTAAATCCTGTGTGTTGGAAATGTAAAAAAGCTCAGGGTACTTTTTTCCATGTTTGGTGGCTTTGCCTAGAAATAAAGAATTATTGGAAAAAAATAAAAACATGGATAGTAGAAATAATAGATCAAGAAATTGAATTAGAACCAGAAGTTTTCCTATTAGGCATGATAAAAAGGAATATTAGAAAAGACATAAAATATTTGACACTACACATAATTATGGCGGCCAGACTGGCTATAGCACAACTGTGGAAAACAGATCGTATGCCAACAGATCAGGAAGTAATTCAAAAAATCTACACATGTGCAGAAATGGATAAATTAACTCTTGAATTAAAAGACAAGGAAGACTCAAAATATTTTATAGTATGGAATAGATGGTATAAGTGGATAAACCAAAGGAAAAAAGGTTAAAGATAAAAATTAGGGGAAATGCAAGTAATAAAAAAAAAAAAAAAGCACCGTCAGATAGATAGAATAGGTAAATAAGTCACTGTTTGTATATTTGTATATATGTGTTTATATAATCACATGTATTTAGTATGTTAGTGTAACTGTGGATGGAAAATGTATATTTTATGAGTGAGAAAATCTGTATATTTTCTCTTTTTTTTTCTTGTTAATATTTTTAAATTCAATAAAGTTTGTTTTTTAAAATTAAAAAAAGAAAAGAAAAAAAATAAACTCCCAGAATTCTCAGCAATAGTCCCAGCAAGTGAGGATTGTTGGAGATTGGTCAACATCTCTGATAGGTAGCTAAGTTGAAGAAGATTTGTTCGCAGGCCTCTGGGAAATTGGTTTCCATCCTCTCAGATTGACAGCGGGAAAGGGAATGAAATTCTTCCTCAGAAAGGAAAATCCTAGTTGGTCAACCATAATGGCTTGTGAAACATCAACATTGTTTTGAACATAATAACAGAGTTGGGAGGGATCTTGGAGGTCTTCTAGTCCAACCCCCTGTCCATGGCAGGAGACTGTATATCATTTCAGACAAATGGCTGTCCAATCTCTTCTTAAAAATCTCCAGCGATGGAGCACCCACAACTTCTGGAGGCAGGCTATTCCACTCTGATTCATTGTTCTCACTGTCAGGAAATTTCTCCTGAACGATGTTGCTTCTCTCCTTGATTAGTTTCCATCCATTGCTTGCCTTCTGGTGCTTTGGAAAACAGGTTGAACCCCTCTTCTCTGTGACAACCCTCCAAATATTGGAACACTGTTATCGTGGCACTCCTATTTCTTCTTTTCACTAAATATACCCAATTTCTGCAACCATTCTTATCTTTCTCCTACAAGGATGTCTACTATCAAGCCTCCTCTTTCTTGATTTCATTAGTCCTCTTGATCAACTCTCTGCTTTCTATTACATGACTCCCCCCACCCATCTCCAGTGACCTGGTTGCCACTCATCTCCCACTACCCCAAAAAAATGAAACAAAAGTTCACTTTAATGAACAGCAGCTTCCGATGAAAAATTGGAACCTATCCTGGAGTGAATCATGACCACTGATTCTAGAAGATTTCAAAGATCTGATCAATTCTGATGAAAGAAGCTACTTTTCAATCATCTACTACAAGTTATAACCATAGACAAAGATGTCAGAGCGGCTAAGGAAGACCCAGAATGGTAAGATGAGGTAACGAAATACAGTAAAAATTGAAGAAAAGTTTCAAAGCCGACTGGCTTCAAGAGGTAAGAATAAACTAAATCTTTGTGCCTCTAATAGCTTTTTTTATCTTGCTTATTAACCACATTATGCCTTTTGGATACCTTTGACATTTTCTTTGATTAGACTCTGCATTCTAGGTCAACAGCCATTAATACTATTTTAATTTAGAATAACCTCTAAATCTTCTGCCTTCCAATTGCCTTTTTTATCAATTCCCTCGATTTTGGGTACATTGTTGTTCTATAATCAAATATAGTAAAGATAATCTGAAGAGGGTAGTCATCCATTTATATGAATGGTGGGGTAAGCAAAAATATTTTTGTCTAATAGTCTAGACAGCTCCTAAGTCTACGGGTAGGCAATGTGGGCTAACTGGAGCATGTTTTGTATGTTTTATTATATGTTTTATCCACAATTGAACTGAGAGCTACTGGTTTGATGGAGATCTAAGAATATAGAGAAGAGAATGTTTGGCTGTTTATCTTTCTGAATACCACAATGTATCACTAAGTGGTTGCACTCGTTCTCTGCAAAGTGTACTCAGAATTAGCATTTCCCATGTATAACAGACCAATTTTGAACATGAACTGCAATATATGAACCACAAAACATCTGCTCCAGCATTTTCTCTTCTGATCATTGTGGGGCCTTTTTTATCTTACCCTGAATCCATTAACTTAAAGGCAGACGCATAATTTATGAAAAGTGATGGCATTTTGATCTCTGGCTATCAATGCGTCTATGACCTTTAGGCCAAAGTGCAATTATCAAGACAGCCACTTGGCTACCACAAGCATTAGAGATGAGATGCCCAGCTCAGCATTCATCTAGCATTTCTCCATGTCCCAAGCAACATTTTAACAGAATAAGAGAATAACAGAGTTGAAAATGACCTTGGAGGTCTTCTAGTCCAACCTGTTACCAAAAATGGCCAAAAAACCAGGCTGTTTTCCAGCTGTTTTTTTAGGCTGTTTTCAGGCCATTTGGGGGCATTTTTCAGGCCGTTTTCCAGTCCATTTTTGAGCCGTTTTCCGGGCCTTTTCGGGCTATTTTCAGGCTGTTTTCAGGCCGAAAAATGGCCCAAAACAGCCTGAAAAACAACCTGAAAATGGCCCCCAAAACAGCCAAAAGACAGGCATGCATGCCTATGGTGGGTTTCAAAATTTTTTATTACCGGTTCTGTGGGCGTGGCATGGTTTGGTGGCGTGACAGGGGAAGGATACTGCAAAATCCCCATTCCCTCCCCACCCCCACTAACCTGCTCTGGGAAAGAATCAAACTCCCCCCTCTTTATTTCCCCAAATAAAATATTACTCATAAGAAAAGGCTCTCAGAAAAGCAAGGAAAAATCAAGCTGCTAACAAGGAACCTGCCTGATACTCATTCCACATTCCTGCATCTGCATAAAGGAAACTTCGTAAGAAGAAAACAGCTACTGGGGCTTAGAGATAATAGAAAGTGGAAGCCGGAAGTTCGGCTCCATTTACAAGCAGGCAGAAAACTCACTCAAGACAGAATATTTCACAACGGAAATCGCCCAAACCTTTTTAGAAACACAAAGCCCATGTTGCACAAACCCCAAAACTTCAAAAACATAGAACCATATAAGAATCCCTCCTCTTATCCAGTTTGGTGTTCAGCTGACCCAGAAACGAACTGCTGAATGTCACTTCGCTTCTGCAAGTAAAAACCTCCTTCCAGCAGCTGCTTCTTGGCTTTTCAATTTAAAGCGACGGTGTCTTGTTTTTTCCCCCCTCTTTTTTGTTAAGTGAGCCCTGACTTTTTCCTTCTAGCCGATCAGTTGAGAGGCTTCTTGGCTTCTCAATTTAAAGCGACGGTGTCTTGTTTTTTCCCCCTTCTTTTTTGTTAAGTGAGCCCTGACTTTTTCCTTCTAGCCGATCAGCTGGGAGACTGGGAGGCAATAGATTGGGGGCGGGACCAGACAGAGGTGGTATTTACCGGTTCTCCGAACTACTCAAAATTTCCACTATTGGCTCACAAGAACCGGGGAGAACCGGTAGCAACTCACCACTGACGCATGTGCATGCACGTGTATTCCGGTTTGGACACTCGGTGCCGAAAAGGTTCGCCATCACTGCCCTATATCATTTCAAACAAATGGCTGTCCAATCTCTTCTTAAAATCCTCCAGTGTTGGCACACCCACAACTTCTGGAGGCAAGTCATCCCACTAATTAATTGTTCCCACTATCAGGAAATTTCTCCTTAATTCTAGCTTTGTTCTCTCCTTAGTTTCCATCCATTCCATCTTGTCAGGTGCTTTGGAGAATAGGTGGACCGCCTCTTCTTTGTGGCAGCCCCTCAAATATCGGAGTACTGTTATCATGTTACCCCTCCATCCTTCTCTCATTAAACTAGACATACTCAATTCCAGCAAACATTCTTTATTTGGATGCTTTGATACAGAATTTCAGAAGTATCATAAATCAGGAGTCACCAACCTTTTGGACCTCAGGGACCACTACATTCATACTTTTAAATCCCGCGGACCACTAATGTGATCTGCCTAATGACCAGCTGGATAGGCGTGGCTAGGTGGTCATGTGACTGGGTGGGCGTGGCCAACTCAATGTCACTCATGACAAGGAACGCCTCGCCAGCCTCTACTCATCCCTCTCCTCCAAACCACTCCTTGCCTCTCTGCCTGAGCTCCTTGGAGCCCCAAAAAAGAGGGCTGTTAAGGATATAGTTGTGAGATAACCAGGAATGGTTATGAAGCAGAGTTTAGAGTTTTTCGCACGGAAACGGTGCTGAAAGTAATTGTGAATAAACTGCATACAAACTGGTTTTTAAAGCATTTTACTTATAGAGCAAGGCAAAATCATAGTCCTTTTACCAATCCAAGTCTTAGCCATGCATAATCAATCCAGAGATACAAACCTTCTTACCGGTTCATAGAACAATACATGAATCATTCAGGAACAATATTAAAACAGTTCATAAAAGCAGTAATAAATAAACCATGATCAAATTGACCATGTAAAGAGATCAAAGATATCTACAACATAGCAGCAGGTAACAATATGGTGTAATGTCCACACTGACCACAATCAAGCTCTCCTTAAATACAGTTGATACAGAGCTCATCCAATCAGGATGCAGAATGACTCAGCAATACTCTTAAAGCTATATTATACATATTAGTACTATAAACATATAATGTTGGCTTATATATTACCTGGCCAAATAGTTAGACAATGACCATTTCCTAACATGCTCCCTTTGGGCAGGATAATATATACTGGCAAGAAGCATTTTCGAAATCTAGCCAACCAGGTGTCAAGAGAGGTATGGGGGGGCACCCTGGGACCATCAACAAAATCAGAATTTAGGGTTGCCAGGTCTGCTTCCAAAAAATAGCGGACAAGCAGGAGGGGGGGTTAAGTAGTAAAAAAATAAAAAAAATTACAATTAAATTATATATTTTCTTACAAACATAAGTATTAAAATAATCACTTCAAAACTTTACTTAAAATGCAAAACATTGAATATATTATAATAATATGTAAAATATTAAATTACATTTTAATTTCATCATAAAGCTTTTGAATAAAAAAAGTGTCCACTATTTTGTGAAAAAACATAGTGAACATAATGTGAAAAAAGCGGACTGTCCGCTCAAATAGTGGACACCTGGCAACATTAATTATCAGATTATTGCTTCCTTTAGGCCACCGTTGCTTTTTTTTTCAAAGTTCCTGAATTCTTCTGCACATTTTAGATCCCTGCAAAACAGATAGCAGTACTTTGGATGGACCAGTAGCGTCTCAGTCATTCCAAATGGCACTGCCTATCCAAGATCTTTTCATGTGGGAATGAGAAATCAACACATGAATCACACAGATCAGCAACCTCTAGATCTAAAGCAGGCCTTTGTTTGAAACCTGCATGATATAATTTAAATCAAATAGAGTAGCAGCTGAGTATCTTCCCCTCCCAGAAGGAAAGGCAGAAACTCTATAAAGCAGCAGATGCCAAATGTCTCTTAGGCTGGGGGAGGGAGGGGTTGGGTTGGGATTGTGTGTGTGTGCACTGATTCCACAGCTGAAGCAAAAATGCTGTTGCCCAGGTAGCATTTTCACATATTTAACAGCAAAGGAATAAATACAAATCTCAGCTCCTTCTCTTCCAGCAATTACAAGCAGCGAGTTTTAAAACATGACATAGGAGAGGTAGGAACATCAGCAAAGAGATACATACATTCCTCCAGAATCTAGAGTTTTGAGCCGTCGTGAAGACTCATTAAACCCAGTCTGTGTGATATATTAGTGGCTGCCCTTTCAAGTCCAGTGGATTTTATATAAAGGCTTGTGAGAACCAATTTTCCAAGTCTCAAACTATGCAAACGCACAGTGTTTTTGACCCAACCAGCCAGAGTCAATTTTTTTACAAAATTTTTTTTGTTCCTTCATGTAAGTGTTGATCCCTGGTGACTATCCAGACAATTCACTGCAATTTTCTTGGAAATTTTTCAGAAGTGGTTTGCCATTGCTTCCTTCCTAGGGCTGAGAGGAAGTGACTGGCTAGGTTCATGCCTAAAATGGGACTATAATTCACAGTCTCTTGGTGATTGGCCCAAAATCATCCAGCTGGCTTTCATGCCAAAAGCGGAAGTAGAACATAGAATAACAGAGCTATAGAATAACAAAGTTGGAAGGGACTTTGGAGGTCTTCTAGTCCAACCTCTTGCTTGGGCAGGAGACCTTTCACCATTTCAGACAGTCTCCTCTTAAAAGCCTCCAGTGATGGAACCCACAACTTCTGAAGGCAAGCTGTTGCATTGATTAATTGTTCTATCTGCCAGGAAATTGCTTTTTAGCTCTAGGTTGCTTTTCTCCTTGATAAATTTCCATTTATTACTGCTTGTTCTACTTTCAGGTGTTTTGGAAAATGGCCGCCTCTTCTTTCTAGCAGCCCCTCAAATACTGGAATAATAACCACTCTCCTGGCGATTGGCCCAAAGTCACCCAGCCAGTTTTCATGCCAAAGGCACAGGGGTGGGTTCTAATTTTTTTTACTACCGGTTCTGTGGGCGTGGTTTATTTTGTGGGTGTGGCTTGGGGGGTAATGTGACTGGGTGGGCGTGGCCAACTTTTTTTTTTTTTTAACTTTTAAAAGCATTTTTTCTACAACCTTAAGAGGTTGTAGAAAATTTGCCAGAGATTTGCCTCTGACTATCAGGCAAAACTTCTGGGATCGCCAGAGGCTTTTAAAGGAATTTTTTTTCCTACAGAAAAAATGCTTTCAGAAGCCTCTGACGATCCCAGCTGAGCCGCGGGATCATCAGAGACTTTTTAAAAAAACTTTTAAAAGCAGTTTTTCAGCCGAAGAGGTTGTAGAAAAAATGCTTTTAAAAGTTAAAAAAAAAAAAAAGCCTCTGATGAGGTGGGTGAGGTAAGTGAACAGCGACCGGGCTGGGGACCGGTTCAGGGGCGTGGCCAGCCAATGTTATTACCGGTTCTCCGAACTACTAAAAAATTTTACTACCGGTTCTTATGAACCAGTGCGAACCGGGAGCAACTCACCACTGCAAAGGCAGGACTAGAACTCACAGTCTCCTGGTTTCTAGCCTGGTATCTTAAGCACTACACCAAACTGACTCTTTATCTTTATTGTAAGTTCATGCTGCCAACCGGATTTTTGCAGCCCAGACCTTGTAGACTTTTTTTTTTTTTAACTCTATGCACAACTGAATCTGTCCAGAAGTTAAACCCATAAGTTGGTTCTTTATCCATCTCCTCGCGCACAAAGGCTCCCATCAACCCAAAAGCTGGGTTGCTAACTGGGGCATACAGTTTCATGATCATACACCCCCCCAAAAAATATTAGGAAATGAAGACAATCTTGACCTACTTTGTGCGAAGTATACTATGCAAACTTCTTTACAGGCAATTTTATCATCATTATTATCATTGTTATTATTATAATTTCCACTACCTAGATAGGCCCCTGAAAGAAATCGGATGCATATCTGCCAGGGTTGAGAGAATTTTCCTCTCCGGCATTTTCAAGTCAATTAACCTAATGCACACTCTATGGACCAACCGAGAGATTGGAATTTAGTTATCAGCTGTGCATATCTTTAAATTCAAGGATGTAATTTTCAGCTCTGAATGTGCATGTACAAAAATTTGCACCCCAGGTGAAACTGTGTACAAAACTTACTGGGAATATTTGGGCTTTAAAAAACAACAACTCCAAGAAGTGGAACAGAATTATGAGTGAAACACATACATCATGGATGGAAAGAGTCTAATGCAGGGGTCCTCAAAATTGGCAGCTTTAAGACTTGTGGACTTCAACTCTCCGAATTCTGGTCATGGCGTAAGACCCGGGTATTTATGAGACCGCCTTCTGTCACCGATAGCCTCCCACCGACCAGTACGCTCCCACAGAGAGGGGCTCCTCAGGGTGCCGTCAGTCAAACAATGTCAACTGGCGATCCCCAGGGGGAGAGCCTTCTCTGTGGGGGCACCTGCCCTCTGGAATGAGCTGCCCCCGGAGATACGGCGGATCCCAGATCTTCACACCTTTCGCCGTTCCCTAAAGACATTTTTATTCCAGCAAGCCGGGCTGGCCTAACTCTTTTAAATTGTTTTAATGTTTAAATTGTTTAATTATGGGTCTTAATACAGGGGTGCTTTTAATTGTGGGCCAAATTAATTTAATTGGATTTTAATACTGTTTTTAAATTTTGTATTTTTTGTGTTTTATCTGTTGTCTGTTCACCACCCCGAGTCCTTCAGGAGAAGGGCGGTATATAAATATAAACAATAAATAAATAAATAAGTCTTAAAGCTGCCAAGTTTGAAGACCTCTGGTCTAATGGGTCCTACTTAAAAATATCCACACTCTGCAGAGAGGAAGGGGCAGAATTAGAAGAATATGAACCATTTTAGAGTCATTTTTATCTTATTTCCTGCAGCATTTAGCCACATGATCCTAAATGACCAGGTTAATCAGCACGATGCCAAGGGCAAACCACTTTCTGAACATTTTCTGCCAAGGCCATCACCAGGAACTCAGTTTGATTAAAGGCAAAAAAAAAAGAACCCCACCCTCTTTTAAAAGCATAATTTTATCGTGATTTGGAAAAAAGGGGGGTCTTGTTTACCCAGTACCCTTAAATGGGTCAAGGGAAGGATTCACTCTTTTAGGTCAGGATGAGAGCCAGGATGGAGTAATAGCGAAGGTGTTGGACCAAGGGTGAAATCCAGCAGGTTCTGGAGAACCGGTAGTGGACATTTTGAGCAGTTCGGAGAACCGGCAAACACCACCTCTGGCTGGCCCCAGAGTGGGGTGGGAATGGAGATTTTGCAGTATCCCTCCCCTGGATGGGGTGGGAATGGAGATTTTGCAGTATCCTTCCCCTAGAGTGAGGTGGGAATGGAGATTTTGCAGTATCCTTCCTCTGGATGGGGTGGGAATGGAGATTTTGCAGTATCCTTCCCCTAGAGTGAGGTGGGAATGGAGATTTTGCAGTATCCTTCCCCTGGAGTGGGGTGGGAATGGAGATTTTGCAGTATCCTTCCCCTGGATGGGGTGGGAATGGAGATTTTGCAGTATCCTTCCCCTGCCATGCCCACCAAGCCACGCCCACCAAGCCACACCACACCCACCAAACCATGCCCACAGAACCAATAGTAAAAACATTTGGATTTCACCACTGTGTTGGACCAGGAGCAGAGGAACACCAAGGTCATCCCCTACCATCAGATCAGTGGTGACATCCAGCAGGTTCTAACAGGTTCTGGAGAACCGGTAGCGGAAATTTTGAGTAGGTCGGAGAACCGTCAAATACCACCTCTGGGTGGCCCCAGAGTGGGGTGGGAATGGAGATTTTGCAATATCCTTTCCCCAGGAGGGGAGGGAATGGAGATTTTGCAGTATCCTTCCCCTGGAGTGGGGTGGGAATGGAGATTTTGCAATATCCTTTCCCTGCCATGCCCACCAAGCCACGCCCACAGAACCAGTAGGAAAAAAAATTGGATTTCACCCCTGCATCAGACGGAAACTCAGTGTTTGACTTTGGACAGTCACGCTCTTTCAGCCCAACCTCCTTCACGGGGCTGTTCTTGTGGGGAAGCTAGGGAGAAAGAGAGCTATAGAGCACCTGCAGCACTGTTGCTCAGCTTTTTCAACTTTAAAACGTGTGGACTTCAGCTCCCAGAATTCCCCAGCCTCCTTGAGATCTCCACACACCTTAAGCCAGCTGGGGAATTCTGGGAGTTTAAGTCCACATCTGTTAAAAGTTTCTGAGCCTGGGAAACCCTGCAAGTATTATTTATTTATTTATTTATAAAATTTGTATGCCGCCCTATCTCCAAGGACTCAGGGCGGCTCACAACAACAATCGACCAAGCGACTGTTAAAATCAACAAATATACACAAAAATATGAAAAGTTTTTAAAATTTTAAAATATACTACCCCATCAGTCCAGGCTGGGGGACATAAATAGCCAGGTTTTCAATTCACGGCGGAAGGTGCGAAGGTCAGGGGCCAACCAGAGCCCCAAGGGGAGGTGATTCCAAAGGGTGGGGGCGCTCACAGAGAAAGCTCTACCCCGGGGAGTCGCCAGCCGACATTGTCTAGCCGACGGCACCCTGAGTAGGCCCTCTCTGTGAGAACGCACCGGGCGATGGGAAGTTGACGCTGGTTGCAGGTGGTCCGACAAATAGTCTGGGCCTAAGCCATGAAAGGCTTTATAGGTTAACACCAGCACCTTGAATCTCACTGGAGGGCAACCGGCAACCAATGCAAGCATAGGTAGTCCTCCAGTTACAACAGTCCATTTAGTGACCATCAGTGAAAAGTGACTTATGACTGTCTTTCGCACTTGCAACCATTGCACCATTCTCACAGTCACATGATCGAAATTCAGACCTTTGGAAACTGACTCATATTTATGACGGCCTGTAGTGCCCCCGGGGTCATGTGATCCCTTTTTGCGAACTTCTTTTAAGCAAGGTCAATGGGGAAGTCAGATTCAACTAACAACCATGTAACTAATTACATTGAGGCTCCTTGAGGCTCCCCTTGAGGAGCACCCGGAGGCTCCAACTGGCGCAGAGTGCGGCCGCGCGGGTGGTAATGGGAGCGACATGGCGTTCCCATGTAACACCTCTCCTGCGTGAGCTGCACTGGCTCCCGGTGGTCTTCCGGGTGCGCTTCAAGGTTTTGGTTACCCCCTTTAGAGCGCTCCATGGCTTAGGACCTGGTTACCTACGGGACCGCCTACTACCACCAATAGCCTTCCACTGGCCGGTACGCTCTCATAGAGAGGGGCTCCTCCGGGTGTCGTCAGCCAAACAATGTTGACTGGCATCCCCTAGGGGGTGAGGCTTCTCTGTGGGGGCACCTACCATCTGGAACGAGCTCCCCCCGGAGATACGGAGGATCCCGGATCTGCGCACCTTCCGCCGCGCTCTAAAGACCTTTTTATTCCACCAGGCGAGCCTGGCCTAATCTTTTCCCTCTTTTCTTTTTAATATGCAAATTTTAATCTGTTTTTTAAATGATTGGGGTGTGTTAATTTGTCTGGGCCAAATTGTTTAATTCAATTTTATCCTGTTTTTAAATTTTGTATTTATGTATTTTACTGTTTGGCTGTTCACCGCCCTGAGTCCTACGGGAGTAGGGCAGTATACAAATCAAATAAAGATAAAGAAGAAGATAAAGAATTTAACAACTACAGTAATCCATTTGACAACTGTGGCAAGAAAGGGGCAAAATTCACTTTAACAAATGTTTCACTTAGCAACAGAAATGTTGGGCTCAACTGTGGTAGTAAATCGAGGACTACCTGGCTATAATCTCACCTCTTCCAGAGAGCTGCAGAAGCCTGAGGACAAAGTGAGCCATAGCTGCCATGCCAACCTGTATTTATTCATTTTTATAAATATGTTATTAAAACGGTGCAATGTACATCCATAAAATGGACTTGGCAGAAGCACGACCTCAGGTTTTCCTGCCCGAGCAGCATTGCTCCATCCTCCCTGCCTGCCTGCAGGGCTGAGAAACTCCCTTTTTAAGTGCTTTTTGGCAGGGTCGGGTCAGCCTTTGGCTTCCTGCAAAAACCCACATCAAGAACAACAAAGAACCCCATGCGTTTGCTTGGCTCCTGACTGAGCTGCTCAGGTGAAGGACGTGTGCCTCCCTTTGGTACGCAGGCTTTACCTCAACAGCTCATTCGGAGAACGTTCAAAGTCACTACAGCCCCGAGAAAAGTGACTTATGACCGTTTTTCACACTTATGACCGCAGCATCCCCATGGGGACGGGATGAAAATTCAAACGCTTGGCAACCGGCTCGTATTTATGACGGTTGCAACGTCCTGGGGATCATGTGATCCAGAGGTGGGTTTCAGCAGGTTCTGACCAGTTCTGAAGAACCGGTAGCGGAAATTTTGAGTAGTTCGGAGAACCGGTAGTAAAATTCTGACTGGCCCCGCCCCCATCTATTCTCTGCCTCCCAAATCCCAGCTGATCGGGAGGAAATGGGGATTTTGCAATAACCTTCCCCTGGATTGGGGTGGGAATGGAGATTTTACAGTATCCTTCCCCTGCCACGCCCACCAAGCCCCACCCACAGAACCGGTAGTAAAAAAAATTGAAACTCACCACTGACGTGATCTCCTCTTGAGACGTTCTTATAAGCAAAATCAATGACTCATTTAACAACCGTGTGACTAACTGAACAACTGCAGTGATTCGCTTAACAACCGTGGCAAGAAAAATCGTAAAATGGGACAAAACTCACTTAACAGCTCTCTCACTTAGCAACAGAAATGTTGGGCTCAATTTCCAGCCTTGCCTTTATGGGTTCTTTCGGGGTTTGTTTTTGTTTTTTTCTCTTTCTCATAATTCTCCCCCACCCCCTTTCTAGCTGCTTCCTCCAGATGAAAACATAGCCTAATAATGGGCTTCCTCTAATGCCATGTTTTAAAAGAAGAAGGAAGGGGATACTAAAAGCTTGAGTTGTTATTGACAGCAAGGAAAGCCCTGCTGAACGTGGGTCAGAGCACCTGGCATGGAGGGCGCTGAGAGGCCTCTCCACGCAACGCTTTCGGTTTTGGCTCTTTACATTATTTTTGGGACTGTTAATGAGAAATTAGAAATTCTCCAGCAATTTCTTTTTTTTTAAATAATACAGGCAGTCCTCAACTTATGACCACAACTGGGACCAAAATATCCATTGCTAAGTGATGCATTCATTAAGCAATACACAGGTGATTTTACAACCTTTTTGCCATGTTTTTGCCAATCAAATCAGATGGTTGTTAAGCGAATCGTGCTCCCAAACCCCCCACCCCAATTAACTCTGCTTGTTGGAAGCAAGCCGGGAAGATCACAAATGGTGAATGCTAAAATTGTTGTAAATATATGCTGGTTGCCAAGGGCCTGAATTTTGATCACATGACACCAGGATGTTGTCACTGCCATAAATCAAGGACTGATCGTAAGTCATTTTTGCAGCACCATCACAACTTCGAACATTAAATGAAGGTTGTAAGTTGAGGACTATCTTATTTAGTATTAATACTAATTATTATTTTGGTACTGATTGTGTTATATATGTGTTGTTTTTATTAGACTGTTGTATACCACTCAGAGTAACTTGCTATGGAATGGGTAACCATATAAATTTGATAAATAGATAAACAAATAAAGAGCAATTGCAGGGGGGAAAAACTATGGAATAGTCACAAACTTTCTCTCCTGCAATTGGCAAAACAGCTGGTTTAGACTGCAGGTAGTCCTTGACTTACAACAGTTCATTAAGTGATGGTCTGAAGTTACAATGGCACTGAAGAAAGTGACTTATGACCGTTTTTCACACTTACAACCATTGCAGCATGCTCTTGGTCATGAAATCAAAATTCAGATGCTTGGCGACTGGTTTATATTTATGATGGTTGCAGTGACCGAAGGCTGCGTGATATTGTTTTTTGACTTTCTGACAAGCAAAATCAATGGGGAAGTCAGATTCACTTAACAACCGTGTGACTAATTTAACAACTGCAGTGATTCAGTTAATAAATGTGACAAGAAAAGTTGTAAAATGGGACAAAACTCACTTAACAATTTTCTCATTTAACAATATAGGTTTGGGGCTCAATTGTACTCATAAATCAAGGACTACCTGTATAAGAACGCTTAGCTCTCTGGCCTAATTGAGATCTACATTATGTTTAATGGTTATGTCTGGAGCAACCAATCTAAATTCCATTCAAAGTCAATTGTATTGGTTCAAGTCACTATGAATTCAGGGCCTCTCATGAAAACATAATTTTCATGCTAAGTGATTAAAATTCAACAAGCAACTATATGTATAGAGCAGGGTTTCTCAACCTTGGCAACCTTAACGACTTCAATTCCCAGGATTCCATGGTCAGCATACTGTCTGGGGAATTCTGGGAGATGAAGTCTACACCTCTTAAAGTTGCCAAGATTGAGAAATACTGGAATGGAGATTGAATCTTACCTGAAAGAGCTGAGTATTATCCCTACAGAAAGCAGAGTTTCCCTTCCTTCCCAATGCCTATGGCATGAGTTTTGGAACAATGAAAGGCATTGGGGAAGGTGGAATATCACATATTATACTCAGCCCCTAATGTGTTGTATAAACTATCTTGCACAAATCCTAAAACTAACCTAGAAGCAACCTAGAACTAAGAAGAAACTTCCTGAGAATTAGAACAATTAACCAGTGGAACGACTTGTCTCCAGAAGCTGTGAATGCTCCAACACTGGATTTTTTTAAGAAGAAATTGGACAACCATTTGTCTGAAATGTTGTAGGGTTTCCTGCCTGAGCTGGGGGTTGGACTAGAAGACCCCCAAGGCCCTTTCCAACTCTATTATTCTACTCTACTCTATTCTAAATCCAGCTTGTGAACAGTGACCAGCTGATTTTGCATTCTGTGCTAAGCAAAACTCACTAAGGCTTGTGAACAGTGGGTTTTGAGCTTAGCATAGCATGCTAATTCAGCCAAATGTTTTCTCCTAGGCTGTTATAACCTACTCAGCAAGCTGCAGGTGAGGCCTAGAAAGCAACAGAAGGCAGAGCAGACAAAAACAGTCAAATGATATAAAGTGTTGGCAGCCACTTAGCAAAGGTAGCAAGAAAACATAGAATATAGAATAACAAAGTTGGAATGGACCTTGGGGGGGTCTTCTAATCCAACCCCTTGCTTAAGCAGGAGACCCCATGGCATAGGGCCTATGCCATTTCAGATAAGTGGCTGTCCAGTCTCTTCTTAAACGTTCTCACCGTTAGGAAATTTCTCCATTGTTCTAGGTTCCTTCTCTTCTTAATTAGTTTCCATCCATTGCTTCTTGTCTTCTGGTGCTTTGGAGAAGAGGTTGACCCCCCTCATCTTTGTGGTGGACCCTCAAATCTTGGAACACTGCTATCATGGCTCCCTGAATTCCTTTATTTCACTAGACATACCCAATTCCTGTAACCATTCTTCTCTTTCTCCTACAAAGTTGTCTACAGTCAAGCTTCCTCTTTCTTGACCTCAATAGTCCTCCTGATCAACTCTCTATTACTTGATCTACTTTCTATTACATGAGACATCCCCCCTTTCCGGTGACCTGGCTGCCACTCATCTCCTACTACCCCAAAAAAATCAAACCAAAGGCCAAAAGTTCACTTTAACTTTAACAGAGCCATGGTGGCACAGTGGCTAGAATGCAGTACCGCAGGCTGACTCTGCTGACTGCCACAAGTTCGATTCTGACCGGCTCAAGGTTGACTCAACCTTCTATCCTTCAGAGGTCAGTAAAATGAGGACCCAGATTTTTGAGGGCAATATGCTGATTCTGTAAACCACTTAGAGAGGGCTGCTAAGCACTATGAAGTGGCATATAAGTCTAAGTGCTAAATGCCAATGAACAGCAGCTTCTGATGAAAAATTGGAACCTATCCTGGAGTGAATCATGACCACTGATTCTAGAAGATTAGAAAGATCTGATCAATTCTGATGAAAGAAGCTACTTTTCAATCATCTACTACAAGTTATAACCATAGGCAAAGATGTCAGAGCAGCTAAGGAAGAACCGGAATGGAAAGAAGTAAGAGGAAATGAGTAGGAGTAAACGTTGAAGCAATGTTTTCGAAGCAGACTGGCCCAAGAGGTAAGAATAAACTAAATACTTGTGCTTTTAGTCGCAAAGTGTCGCAAAGAGACTCCATCTCAATGAATTCACTAAAATGGGAGGGGCGGAATTCCTCTTACAGTTCCCAAGAGTCTGTTGTTATCCCAGGCGAGCATTTAAAGATCCCTTCCTGAAATCTGTTCTGTTCCTGCTTCCTTCCTTTTCTCCAGCTGCGTGGGACTTGACACTGTGATTAATTCCCATTAATGTCACTTAACCAAACGTGTAGACACGGTCATTCTTGTGGAAAATTGATGAGGCCCTACTGTCTCCAGGCAACTCACGAATTCCTCCAGGAGTTGCATTGCCAGGAATGCCAAAAAGAAGATACCCCTAGTTTGCCAGTTGGTACCTGCCAAGTATCTTAAGACTGCAAATCCCAGAATTCCCAGCCAGCACATCCATGTCTATGGAGCTTCTCGGTCATCCAGGTCTCTTCTTGAGAATAGATGGGAAGAAGAAGTTTTGCTCCACATCCAAGAAGCTTCATCGGTTCTGGATGGATGAGGGCTGGGGAGATGGAAGGATTAGTTCTGTCAGAAGAAACCGAACATCTTCTTTTCAAGGAAAAATCAGTCCAGTTGCCTCTTGAAGAAAGCAAGAACAGAGTGCATCTGTCCTTGACTCATCTGTCCTTGACTATGTGGTAGCACAGTGGTTAGAATGCAGCTTTGCTGGCCTAATTCTGCTGATTGCCGGCTGCCAGCAGTTCATCAGGTCAATCCTGACTGGCTCTAGGTTGGCTCAGACTTCGATCCTTCCGAGGTGGGTAAAATGAGGAGCCAAATTGTTGAGGGCAATAGGCTGACTTTGTAAACCGCTTAGAGAGGGCTGTAAAAGCACTGTGAAGCGGTATATAAGTCTAAATGCTATTGCTATCTGTCTCATTTTAATTATGGCCATTTTCACTACAAAGTAAAATTTGAACTGTGTATTTCTGAGCCACAGGATTGCATGTTAGTGCATGTGCTAGACTAGACAGTAAATTACTGGACAGTGAATTCCTGATTAAGGAGTCGCAATAGTCCCTGCCCTTTTCAAGAATCAAGGGGTGTGTTTACTAAAAATGGGAGGCTCAGGAGGAGCATGTAAGCTTATGGGCATACAAGGAGTCCTAGTTTAGCAACCACAATTTGGACTAGCAACTTGGTTGTTAAATGAAGCAGTTAAGTAAAAACCCCACTGGGCTTAGGATCTTCTTTCAGCTTTCCTCTGCTTTGCAGACTTGCTAACATCGTAAAAGCAAGAACTGGTCACAAATTTTCATCATCACCATTGTAACTGCAAACTGTTGCTAAATGAGGCAGTTGCTAAATGAGGAATGCCTATACAGTATTTGCTTACACACACACTTCTTAACTGCAGAGTTTTTGAAAGCTTTTTTCAGGGGAAAACCTCATGAACGGTTCTTCCCTCATTGTTCGAGAGTTTGCATGCTTTTACAGGTAGTCCTCAACTTACAACAGTTCATCTAATGACCATTCAAAGTTACAACAGCACTGAAAAAAGCAATTTAAGACCATTTTTCACACTTACGACCATTGCAGCATCCCTATGGTCACGTGCTTATATTCAGATGCTTGACAATGACTTGCATTTATGACAGTTTCAATGTCCTGGGGTCATGTAATCCACTTTTGCGACCTTCTGACCAGCAAAGTCATTGGGGAAGCCAGATTCACTTAACAACCGTGTGACTAATGTAACAACTACAGTGATTCAGTTAATAAATGTGACAAGAAAAGTCATAAAATGGGGCAAAACTCACTTAACCAATTTCTGATTTAACAATATAGGTTTTGGGCTCAATTGTGGTCGTAACTTGGGAACTACCTGCGTTTGAAGGAAATTGATTGTGATATAAAAACACTTTGACTTCTTTCTCCTTTCTCTCTCTCTCCTCTTTCTCTCTCTTTCCCTCCCTCCTCTCTCCCTCTCTCCTTCCTCCCTCTCTCTCCTTCTCTCCCCTGGCTGCCTTGGATTGCCATTGCTAAATTCAGACCTGCTACTTCTACACAAATTTGTCTTTTGGATCACTACTAACCAGCTGATCTGTTGCCATCAGGGTTCAATAACCCGGGAAATATGGTGTTTCTAAAGAAAATGATGGCCATTCAATACAAATGTACTAAACACCGTACCTCGCTGACCTTGGCTAACCTCTAAAAGCTAACGAGAATGGCAAACTGCTAGGAAATCCCAGGATTATAGACAGATTAGTATTTTTTTTTAAACCAAAAAAGTGCTCTGGAAGAAGGCATATTATTGCTGAGAAAACTAGGTGGACATAGCCATAAAGTCAACAGGAGCCAAGCTTGACTTGAAAGAAATTTTTACCTTTAAACTCCACTGAGCTCAGAATAATTTCTGAGCATCGAATATAGAGCTATATTGTAAGGCTACAAGCACTGTAGTGCCAATTAAGATATTATGTGTTGAAGAGGGACTTTTCCACCATATGGATGCTCAACGGCAGTATAAACAAACAAGCCTACACTTGCCATTTCTTCCACATATTCAGAAAACATTTTTTTTAAAAAAGGGAAAACAAAGGGAATTCACCAATGTGATAAATTCAATACGTTCAAAAGCCTCCAATAGAGGAGTGGAATGGAGTAGGGTGGGGTGGGGTGGGGTGGGGTGGGGTGGGGAAGGAAGGAAGGAAGGAAGGAAGGAAGGAAGGAAGGAAGGAAGGAAGGAAGGAAGGAAGGAAGGAAGGAAGATAGATGTCCTGGGGCCAGTTTATCCAAAGGCTCATCTTTTCCCAGTTATATCTACCTAACCACAGAGCAGGAAAGCAAATAATGTTACAAGTCCTCTCCCTTAAGGAGGTCCATCTGGTGAGACCAAGAAGAAGGGCCTTCTCTGTGTTGGCTCCCTCCCTGTGGAATATCACTCCTGCAGAAATAAAATTGCCCCCCCCACTTTGACACTATTTCAAAAGGCCCTGAAGACGTGATTTTGGTAATATGGACCTCATCAAATGGTTGGTTTGATTGTTGTTGCCAGGAGGGAGGGGTTTTATCGGATGTTGTATTGTGGTTTTATTTCTGTAAGCTTTCTAGAATCACCATGGATGGATGTATACATTTTTGGAAGGGAAGGGAAAGAGAAAAGGAAGGGAAAGAAAGGAGGAAAGAGAAGGGAAGGAAGAGAAGAGAAGAGAAGGGGAAGGGGAAGGGGAAGGGGAAGGGGAAGGGGAAGAGGAGAGGAGAGGAGAAGAGAAGAGAAGAGAAGAGAAGAGAAGAGAAGAGAAGAGAAGAGAAGAGAAGAGAAGAGGAAGGAAAAGGGAAAGGAAAGGGGAAAAGGAGGGAAGGGAAGGAAAAGAAGAGAAGAGAAGAGGAAAGAGAAGAGGAAAGGAGAGGAGAAGAGAAAAGAGGGGAAGGGGAAGAGAAGAGAAGAGAAGAGAAGAGAAGAGAGGAGGAGAGAAGAGGAGGAGAGAAGAGAAGAGAAGGGGAAGGAAAAGGGAAAGGAAAGGGAAAGAAAGGAGGGAAGGGAAGGGAAGGAAGAGAAGAGGAAAGAGGAGAGGAGAGGAGAGGAAAGGAAAGGAGAAGAGAAGAGAGGGGAAGGGGAAGGGGAAGGGAAGGGAAGGGGAAGGGGAAGAGAAGAGAAGAGAAGAGAAGAGAAGAGAAGAGAAGAGAAGAGAAGAGAAGAGAAGAGAAGAGAAGAGGGAAGGGGAAGGGGAAGGGGAAGGGGAAGGGAAAGGGAAAGGGAAAGGGAAAGGAAAGGGAAAGAAAGGAGGGAAGGGAAGGGAAGGGCCACCAGAGATCAGAAAGGAAGAGAAAATGGATTGGACTTGGCTCTGATAAATTATTTGATCACTTCCTATCCCTATCAAATGTGACCAAAAGGTTTACCAGATGCCTCTCCCACTGCAAGTTCTTCCTTACTGAATAGACTGAAGCTGCGGCCCAGATCTTCTATATTAGAGCCAGATTTCTGACCACGGCATTTGCTTAACCACCCTCACAAAGAAAGTCATAAAGCCTTTCCCTACAACCGTCATGACTTCCAACAGAAATTCCAGGCTCTGTTATAGTCGAGGACTACCTCATAGAAAAGTCCAACTGAGTAGTGGGATGAACACTGACTTGGAATAAATACCAACTGTATCTTTGAGTTTCCCATGCTTAGCTTCCCCCAACCTGCCCTTCTCCAGCTGGGTTGGGATGCAGGATCTATTGTTCTCTACAGATTTCCCCTGCCTGATTGTTGCAGCTTTTGCTGGGTTGGCAATTATGATGCATACCTACAGATGGGAGCTGAGAAGACAAATAATTGTTTCATGGCTTCCTATGAGGTTTCTTAAGCTCTAAATCCACTACCGCCAGATGCCAGCAGATGCTAGCAGCCCCTCAAGTATTAGAATTGTGGCTGGTTCTCCCAGTACCAGAGAACAGTTGAAAACAGAAAAGTAAGCAAGAGGAGGTAGACTTTGGTGGAAGAGAAAGACAGGAAGAAGGTGGTTGACATAGATATAGCCTGAATTTGCATTTTTGTGGAAAGTTATGATCTGTTTGTGTGTTCCTCCTCCTTTAAGTACTTCTTGGACACAACAAAGGTTACAACAAGCCCTACCTCAGGACTCAGATCTTTTAGTTTATTAAACATGATAGCCTTCAACATCTCCCCTTCCCCTTTTACCTTCTCAAAGACAAGATTGACCCAAAGGCCACTCTATCATCTCTGAGCAATCTGGGTCTGAATGACTCTTCTGGGATACATTAATTTAGCTGAGGCCATGCTAATTTAATTCCAGAACATCAGAAATGCATTTTTCAGCCAGTTGACCAGAGTCAGTTTGGTCTAGTGGTTAAGACACCAAGGTAGAAGCCAGGAGACTGTGAGTTCTAGTGCTGCCTATGGCATGAAAGCCAGTTGGGTGACTTTGGGCCAATCACCAGGAATTGATGAATTCTAGTCCCACCTTAGACCTCAAAGCTGGCTAAGTGACTTTGAGCCCATTACTAGGAGATGGTGAGTTCTAGTTCCGTTTTAGGCATGAAAGCTGGTTGGGCGATGAGTTCTAGTCCTGACTTGGCATTAAAACTGGCTTGGGCCAGTGACTCTTTCTCAATTCAACCCACTTCACAGGGTTGTCGTTATGGGGGGGAAAAGAAAAGAAAAGAAAAAGAGTATTGTATGTGTCTGCTGCCTTCAGCTATTTATTAAAACAATAAAGGCAGTATAAAAATAAATAAACAATAAACAAGCAATCGTCCCTTTTCCTGGTCTCAAATAATATTGTTACCCCCACAAAAAGTCCATTTTTGTTTACATAAGTACCTTGGCAGCAACAGTCCCAAGCCGGATCCTCAATTCACAAATAAGCAATTACAAATTGCTCCATTACCCCCAGGATATGTCCCAATTACCCTTTGGGGGATAATTACCCCCAGTTTAGGAGCCACTGATTTGAAAGATGCCATACTGACCAACCATTGTGCACTAATGGCTTTCCAATGCAGTAGAGCATCTAGTAGATTAGCTTGTATTTTTAATTTGTATTTTTAATTTTTAAGGCTTTTTTGTAAGACTGAACAATGTTTTTCTAAAGAAAAATAAACCATTTTTTAAAAATGAAAAAGCATCCAGTAGCTTGACAGAGATTCATGTGCATAATTTTCTTCTTTGAAAACCTGCAAGGAAAATCCCTTTCATCCCTATCTTACAGAAAGAATGATCTATCTTTCTTTCTTTCTATCTATCTATCTATCTATCTATCTATCTATCTATCTATCTATCTATCTATCTATCTATCTCATCCATCTATCTTCTATTTATCTGTCTATCTATCTATCATGTCTGTCTGTCTGTCTGTCTGTCTATTATCTATCATCCATCAATCTTTTATCTATATCTGTCTATCTATCATGTCTGTCTGTCTCTGTCTGTCTATTTATCATCTATCATCCATCAAACATCTATCTATCTATCTATCTATCTATCTATCTATCTATCTATCTATCTATCATCCATCTATCTTCTATCTGTCTATCTATCATGTCTGTCTGTCTCTATCTGTCTGTCTGTCTATCTATCATCTATCAACCATCAATCATCTATCTATCTATCTATATCTATCTATCTATCTATCTATCATCTATCTATCATCTATCTATCTATATCATCCATCTATCTTCTATCTATCTGTCTGTCTATCATGTCTGTCTGTCTGTCTGTCTGTCTATCATCAATCATCCATCAATCTTCTTTATCTCTTTCTCTCTCTCTCTCTCCCCACCTACCTATCTACATATCTATCTATTGAGGACACCTTTAGAATCAGCTCTGGAGGTGCTCTAAGCCTTTCTGATGTACTATAGATCCCGTAGTTATGTGCTACAGTCCTCGACTTACAACCACGCCCTAAGAGCCATGGTGGTGCAGTGGTTAGAATGCAGTATTGCAAGCTAACTCTGTTCACATTGCCAGGAGTTGGATTCCCTCAATCCTGATCGGCTTCCATCCTTCCTGAGAACCCAGATGGTTGAGGGCAATATGCTGACTCCCGCCTAAAACACTTAGAAAGAGCTGTAAGGCACCATGGAGTGGTATATAAGTCTAAGTGCTATTGCTATAATTGAGCCCCCAATTTTTTGTTCCTAAGCAAGTTAGCTGTTAAATTTAATGTCCCATTTCACGACCTTTTTTTGCCACAGTTATTAAGCAAATCACTTCAGTTGTTAAGTGAAACATGCAGTCATTAAACAAATCTGGCTCCCCCCCCCCATTGATGTGGCTTGTTGGAAACTGGCTGGGAAGGTTCACCAATGGTGGCCACATGACCTCGGGACAGCATAGCTGTCATAAGCATCAGTTTTTCAAGTGCCCAAATTTTGTGACCGTGGGGGGATGCTGCAACAGTCGTTAAGTGTGAAAATCAAACGTAAATCTCTTCAGTGCCATTGTAATTTCATTAACAGTCATTAAGCAAACAGTTGTAAGTTGAGGATTACCAGAACGCTGTCAATATTGAGGCCCACAAAAAAAAATAAAAAAATGACAGGTTGATCTGGATAAAGGAGTGTCGAGGACCCTCCCTGCAATGATTTCAACAGATCCCGCTCGTGATCTGCTGTTGATCGACAGCTATACCATTTGAAGCTCAGCCTCCTGTTCTCTCTGGCACCATCCTTAGCCTCCTCTGCAGATTGCCAGAAACCACAATCGGAGCGATGGCCGAGCCAGAGAATTGCCCATTGCTCAGGCAATCTTCAGGTCCCACCTGCTGCTTCAGTCAATCAACCCGAGGAGGAACATTGGATGTTCACGACGGAGAGCCAAAATATTCCTATGTTTTGGTCGCTCGTCTCTTTTTTCCCTTTGTATGTGTGGGCTTTGCAATGTCTTTCATCCTCGTAATTTCCTCGTAATTCCAGCCAGGTTGCTGTAGAAACCCAGGGCTGACAAGAGACGGAGATGAGCCTAAGAACAGTGATGGCTAACCTTTTTGCCGTCGCATGTCAAAAGCGGGGGGAGTGGGGAGGGGACACGCATGTGCGTGCCCACACCCATAATTCAATGTGTTCCGCTGCTCCTCGCATGTGCGCAACACCCCACAACACTCCCCCCCCCCCGCTTTTGGCATGTGATGGCCTGGTAGGCCCATTTTTCGACCTCCCCAGGCTCCAGAGGCTTTTTTGGAGGCAGAGAAGGGCGAAAACAGACTTCCCCACCCCGCCTGGGAGCCCTTCGGAGGCCGGAAATGGCCTGTTTCCCAACTTCTGGTGGGCCCAGAAGGCCCAAAAATCAGCTGGCCAGTGTGCGCATGCGCACTGGAGCTGAGCTAGGGCAAAGCTCACGTGCTTACAGATATGGCTTCGCGTGCCACCTGTGGAATGCATGCCATAGGTTCACAACACGGGCCTAGGATCAGTGGGGAAGGAGGCACCAGATAGGCTGCATTAGCAAAGATGGCACTCTTGTTCTCCAACAATTGGTTCATTCCTCTGCCTCTTACTTGCTATGAAGGGTCCTCCCCACAGCAGAATGCCATCGGGCGGGCCCCACATGAACCAAGCAACAAGTGTGCATACATGATGTTCACAGGAACCCAAGTAACCAGTCTCCTCCTTGCCTGTAATTAAGCCAGAGAGAGCTACGTGAAGAGGGAAAACCCAGCTAAGCAAGCTAGGAACAGGTGAAATCCTGCCTATAGGAAAGCTGGAGAAATATAGGTTGTCCTCGACTTAAAACCATTCATTTAGTGACCATTCAAAGTTACAGCAATATTGAAAAAAGTGGCTTATGACCGTTTTTCACACTTACGACCATTGCAACATCCCTGGGGCCACATGATTTGGACGCTTGGCAACTGACCTGTATTTATGACAATTACGGGTGTCCTGGATTCATGTGATCACCTTGACAAGCAAGAGCAATGGGAAAGCCAGATTCACTTTACAACCATGTTACTAACTTAACAACTGCAATGATTCACTTAACAACTGTGGCAAGGAAGTTCGTAAAATGGGGAAAAACTCATTTAACAACTGCCTCTCTTTGCACAATGGAAATTTGGAGTTCAATTGTGGTCGTAAATCAAGCACCCCCTGTATTACAGGTAGTCCTCAATTTACAACATTTTGTTTAGTGACCATTCAAAGTTACCACGGCACTAAAAAAAAGTGACTTATGATCATTTTTCACACTTGCGACTGTTATAGCATGTGATCATATGATCAAAATTTGGATGCTTGGCAACTGGTTCATATTTATGACGGCCTCAGTGTCCTGGGATCAAGTGAACAGCTTTTGCAACCTTCTAATAAGCAAAGTCAAGGGGAAGCCAGATTCATTTAATGACCATGTTACTAACTTAACAACTGTAATGATTCACTTAACGACTGTGGCTAGAAAGGTCATAAAATGAGGCAACGTTCACATAACAAATGTTTCACTTAACAACATGAATTTTGGGCTCAATTGTGGTCTTAAATTGAGGACTATCTGTATTATTATCCTATCTGAAGGTAGAACAAGAACCAATGAATGTAACCTTTACAGAGGGAGCTCTAAATTCAAAATAAGAAGGAATTTCTTGATCCCGAAAGCTAGTAAGTCATGAAACTGCTTACTCGCATGGTGGTTCCATCACTGGAGATTTTCAAGTTCTGTGAGATGTATGTCACTCCTGTTCTGGGCTGGAGGCTCAACTAGAAAACCTCCCAAGTCCTTTCCACCCCTAAAACAGGGGTGAAATGTTCCCGGTTCAGACCGGATTGCCCGATCCGGTAGCGATGGCGGTGGGTGGTTCAGAGAACCAGTAGTAGAAATCCCTGCTCCCCCCCCCCGACATGCCCAGCTGAGCCACGCGATCATCAGAGGCTTTTTTATATATACTTTTAAAAGCATTTTTTTTCTACAAATGCTTTTAAAAGTTTTTTAAAAAAAGCCTCTGATGATCGTGCGGCTCAGCTGGGATTGTCAGAGCCTTTAAAAAGCATTTCGGCAGAAGAGGTTGTAGAAAAAATGTTTTTAAAAGTAAAAAAAAAAAGTTGGCCACGCCTACCCAGTCACATTACCCCACCACCAAGCCACGCCCAAAGAACCGGTAGAAACAAATTTTACATTTCACCAGTGCACTAAAATTGTAGGATAGGATCAAATACCTGGAGGTATTCAGACCCTCAAGGTGACTAACCTCTCACACTTTAAACAACTAGCTTCTCCAGGCTGCCTCCTACAACGTTGTTTAGTGAAAAGAAGGACTAGGGGAGACATGATAGCAGTCTTCCAATGTTTGAGGGGCTGCCACAAAAAAGAGGGAGTCAAGCTATTCTTCAAAGCACCTGAGGGCAGGACAAGAAACAATGGGTGGAAACTAATCAAGGAGAGAAGCAACCTGGAACTAAAGTGGAATTTCCTGACGGTCAGAACAATTAACCAGTGGAACAACTTGCCTCCAGAAATTTTAGGTGCTTCGTCGCTGGAGGTTTTTAAGACTGAGCAGCCACCTATCTGAAATGGTATAGGGTTTCCTACTTGAGCAGGGGGTTGGACTAGAAGACCTCCAAGGCCCCTTCCAACTCTGTTACTCTGTTTCTGCTTGCTTGGACTGGAATGCAATGAATGACAAGGAAAAAAGACAGAGAAATCTGCTTGCAGAATTGCCTAAACTCCTCGACCCTTTCTGGCTGGGTACCATGCCCAAGACAGAAGCAATCTTCTCTCTAGTGAGTGATGTTGCCAGCTCTCCTTCGAGTGGAACACTCAATGTCTGACATTCAAGTACCCACAATATTGTGCCAATCTTAAATTAACGCATCTCGCTCATCACTACCAAAGAAACCCATTTGGTCTTGGCAGTTTTTCGAAACCCGCTAGCCATCTCTGGATGTCCAAAAAGCACTCTTCCTGCTTTCTAACTGGACACCACAAGTAGAAATCAATCGGACATTGATCTGGAAGAGAGATTTCTATATTTGGCAGGTGGTTTAGTAACCAAAGCAGAGGAAAGTGATCAATAGTGCTGCATTACTTTTTCAGAAAAGCAAATGACTGAACATAATCTGCCGTGCTGTCCTTCACACACACACACACACACACACACACACACACACACACACACACACACCATTGTGCCCAATTTGTGGTTTAAAAAGATAGAAAGAACTGGAGGGAAAAAATGCTTTAGAAACAGCCATGCTATATGGACCTTTTAATTTGCACTAGGCAAAAGTGACATTTTATATATTTCAGGTTAAAGAGAGCAGTTTTGTATCTATCATGGAACAAGAGAATTGGCGAATGGACCTGTTTCAAAGTGGAGGGGGAATTCAGAGAATCTGAAAACTGTTGGGTCTCTTCTAGGCATGTTTCTGGCAAACTCAGGTTTGTTTCTTAGGGGAGGCATAAAATATCCCACAGTTGTCCATTAAAAAGCATCAAAAACTGATGCTGAAGCTACAGGTTGTAGTTTGATTTCTCAACATTTTTTTAAAAAAAAGAAGAGTGTTTTAAAAAACGAGTGTTGGGTCTAATTATCTTTATGAATCAACAACAGTTGCAGGAAGTCTCTGAGTACATTTGCCCATAACAATAAATCAAGAATCCTAGCTAAATACTGTATTCTACAACATTAACAAACTGAATGGTGATATATATTTTATGAGACATCTAGGCCCTGGGTTAGGAATGTGTGCCAAACTAGCTTCAAATCTAAATTTGTGGTTAGTCTACAAGCCCTGGTTTCTTCCAAGGCATTTAATCCCTGATCTGGATGGCATTCAAAATCTACCTGGTTTATTAGAATCAGTTTGGTATAGAGTGGTTAAGGTGCTGGACTAACAACTAGGAGACCCGAGTTCTAGTCCTTCCTTCAGCATGAAAACCTGATGGGTAATTTTATGCCAATCGCCAGGAGACTCTGAGTTCTACTCCCGCCTTAGGCATAGAAGCCAGTTGGTTAACTTTAGGCCAATCACAAGAGACAGAGAGTTCTAGTTCTGCCTTAGGCATAAAAGCTGGCCGGGTGACTTTGGGCCAGTCCCTCTCTCTTTCAGATCACAAGGTGGTTGTTGTTTGGAGGAGGAAAGAGTACTAGGTATGTTCATTGTCTTGAGCTACTTATTGACAAAATGCAAACAAACAAACAAACAAACAAACAAATAAATAAATAACATTATCCACAAGGTGAATTTCTATCATGACAAAGGTCAGTCTATACAATCCAGGATAGTATACTTTCTTCAACCAAATCTCAGCTTCTCTGACTGCATTGAAATTTAATCCTAAACTCAGATGTCATTTCAAAGCCTCAACTTGGCCTGTTTGTTTCCCAAATCTGCCCCGTTAGATTTGTGCTCCTGTCACATCTAGACCATTTTAACCAGGCTCAGAATATATCCAGGAAAGCTGTCTCAGCGGAAAACAAAACAGCAACTATAAGAAGCTGTTGTAGGAATGTCGGGACTTATGCAACTTCTCATGATGATTTCTAAGCCCAAACAGGCATGGAATTGCCAGGGGCTCATATGAACTGAACATTCCTTAGACATCTTTTCTGTTTTATTTATTCCTTGGATTTCTGATGTGTTTTATTATCAGATCAATTATGGTGGGGAAAACCAACAGATAAAACTCCAAACACTTTATCTATAATTGATGGGAAATCTCATGCTACAGCTTGGAGAAATACTGGAGTTTGCTTGCCCCTGAAAATAGGAGTGGGGTTGGGTTTTTTTGGTCTGTCAGGTGGAAATGGAGGTACGGCAGCCTTTCTTGAAAAAGATACATCTGTTATGCTGAAATCTTCCTAGCTCCCTACCCAACCCTAAGCCATCCCTCTACTCAGCTCTACTGAAAAGGATCTTGGAGTCCTAGTGGATGATCAATTCAATAGGAGCCAACCATGTGCAGCAGCTGCCAAAAAAGCCAACACAGTTCTAGGCTGCATTAACAGGGGGATAGAATCAAGATCACATGAAGTGCTAATACCACTTTACAAGGCCTTGGTAAGGCCACACTTGGAATACGGCATCCAGTTTTGGTTGCCACAATGTAAAAAAAGATGTTGAGACTCTAGAAAGAGTGCAGAGAAGAGCAACAAAGATGATTAGGGGACCAGAGGCTAAAAATATGAAGAACGGTTGCAGAAAGTGGGTATTTCTAATTTAATGAAAAGAAGGACTAGGGGAGACATGATAGCAGTGTTCCAATATCTTAGGTGCTGCCACAAAGAAGAGGGAGCGAAGCTGTTCTCCAAAGCACCTGAGGGCAGGACAAGAAGCAATGGGTGGAAACTAATCAAGGAGAGAAGCAACCTAGAACTAAGGAGGAATTTCCTGACAGTCAGAACAATTAATCAATAGAACAACTTGCCTCCAGAAGTTATGGATGCTCCAACGCTGGAAGTTTTTAAGAAGTGATTGTCTGGGATGATCTGGGGTTTCCTATCTGAGCAGGTGTTTGGATTAGAAGACTTCCAAGACCTCCCTTCCAACTCTGTTATTCTGTTACTCTACTGATGGGAAGATTTCATGGCACTCCTTATTTTGTAGAGATTTTGCCCCCTGTGGATCCAGGGATCTAGGAATATAGAAATTATTTTCTCCTAGATGCCCCTTTCATTATGCCCCATGCCTACATGCTCTGATTACCCCCATTATTCCAAGTAAAGATAAAGGTTTTCGGGATCCAGTTGTGTCCACCTCCAGGGGATGTTGCTCATCTCTGCTTCTTAGTCGTGGGAACCAACATTGTCCAAAGACACTTCCGTGATCATGTGGCCAGCATGGCTATAGCCCAAGGCTCATGGAATGCTGTTACCTTCCCACCAAAGTGGTACCTATTTATTTACTCACATTTGCATGCTTTCCATCTGCTGGGTGGGCAGGAACTCACCCATCGCGCAGCACTCGGGTCTCGAACTGGAGCTGTCAGCTTTCCAGCTAACACGCTCAGCATCTTTAACCGCTGAGCCATCACACCTTCATTTCCAAATACAAGGGCCATATTGATCTATATGCAAAATTTGATAAATGTTACGTTTTATTAACTTTTAAGGGATGCTAGCCCTAGATTCACACGTGGCCAATATCTTCTTCACCAACTGTGGAGAACTTTTAATTAGATGCATTTTTATTGTCCTGTCTTTTCCATTCCTCAATTATGAATTGCTCTATTAAATAATTTCCCTTTTTATTGTACTCTTTTATTGTTAAGGCCGGTCAAAATCTGTAATGAAGATATAAGATTTGATTTGGTTTGGTTTTTGGAAAGCCACATAGGAAGATTTTGCGAGAGAAGCCTTCTTTTGGGATTTGACTAAAAGGTTCAAATTGCTGACAGTTGTAGAAATATAACTATTATATAAGGTTATATAATGGAACCAGAGGCATTCACCCACATCTCCTGGCCACCTCACCCCACCATATGTGGACCAATATCCCACGATCTACTACAATTTCCCTGGTCATCTCTTCTTCTTCTTCTTCCAAAGGATTTTCAAAACCCAAATCTGTTTCAACCTATTGAACAGAAGTTGGGAGGAAAAAGAGAAACACCAAATGATTTCTTGTATAGCCATTTTAGAAAAAGGGACTCCACCAGCTTCCTAGATGCCAAAGGAAAATGTTCCCATGGAATTAAAGATGACAGCTGCAGAAAAAACACAGGGGGGAAAAAATCCAAACATTTCAGAAGAGGAAGGAGACCAGGCAAATCAATTCTGTAACATTCCCTTTTCCCCAGTTTGGACAGTACATTAAAGAAGGTAAGACAAACGCCAGCAAGAAGCTTTTTGTTGATACAATCCGCGGGTGTTTCCTCAACGGTATCTAATCGTAGCCAGGTATGCCCTGAGCCTTTTTTTTTCCCAGTCACGTTCCCATGTATACAGATAGTCCTCGACTTACAGGAGTCCATTTAGTGGCCATACAACAGCACTGAAAAAGATGACTTATGACCGTTTTTCACACTTATGACCATTGTAGCATCCCTGTGGTCATGTGATCAAAATGCAGACACTCGGTGACTGACTCATAGTTATGACAGTTACAGTGTCCCAAGGTCACACGATCCCCTCTTGCAACTTTCTTACAAGCAAAGTCAATGGGGAAGCCACTTCAAAAACATGACACTAACTTAACAACTGCAGCGATTCCCTTAACAACTGTGGCAGGAAAAGTCGTAAAACGGGGCAAAATTGACTTAACAAATATATATATATATATTTTAATTTGATTTATATGCCGCCCTTCTCCGGAGACTCAGGGCGGCTTACAATGTGCTCAGCAATAGCCTTCATCCTTTTGTATATTTATACAAAGTCAGCTTATTGCCCCCACAAACTGGGTCCTCATTTCACCTACCTTAGAAAGGATGGAAGGCTGAGTCAACCTTGAGCCTTGGCGAGATTCGAACCCTGCAGTAATTGCAGGCAGCTGGTCTTAATAAGCTTAATAACAGGGTGCCTTAAACCCCTGTAGTACCAAGGCTCTTACTCAGCAACAGAAATGTTGGGCTAAATTGTGGTCGTAAGTTGAGGACTACCTGTATACCTCAACCTGCAACCACAAGTAGGATAGGAACTTCCATCACTAAGTGATGGGTTGTTAAGTAAGTCATCATGTGACTGTGATCAATTTTACAACCTTTTTCCCACGGTTGTTAAGCGAATCCACCCTCCCTCATTGGCTGCTTGTCAGAAGCTAGTCGGGAAGGGAATGTTGGGATGCTGAAACCATCATAAATGGTTGCAAGCAGGTTGCTAAGTGACTGGATCACAAACAGGTAACTGTGGAGATACTGTGTCTGTCGTAACATTGTAAGACACCTTTTTCAGCACCATTGTGACTTCTAATTGTTCACTAAACAACAAATTGCTGTAAATCAACTTGTGCATCTGATAATTAGAACATCATTGAAAAAAAGGTTAAGCTTTCCCTTGGCTGAGTCAGTATTAGCATCCAGTTCAAGGATGGGTGGATTTATCTCAGTAAAAGGGAAAAGTCCTGTATGAGAAGAATTTTTAGTACAGGTAGTCCTCGACTTATGAGCCCCAAATTTCTGTTGTCAAGTGAGACATTTAAGTGAGCTTTGCCTCATTTTACAACCTTTCTTGCCACAGTTGTTAAGTGAATCACTGCAACTGATAAATTAGTAACAATTGTTAAGAAAATCAGGCTTCCCTGTTGACTTTGCTGGTTGGAAGGTCACCTGACCCTGGGATATGGCAACCGTCATAAATATGAGTCAAGTTGCCACGGATCTGAATTTTGATCATGTGACCATGGGGATGGCACAATAGTCATAATTTTGATAAACTGTCTTAAATTCCATTTTTCTGTACAGTTATAACCAGGGGTGAAATGCTCCCGGTTCTGACCGGATCACCCGAACCGGTAGCGATGGTGGTGGGTGGTTCGGAGAACTGGTAGCAAAAATCTCTGCCCCGCCCCCATGCCCAGCTGAGCCACGCGATCATCAGAGGCTTTTTTTTTTTAAATGCCTCTCACGATCCAAGCTCTGACGATCCCAGCTGAGTTGCCTGATTGGCAGAGGGTTTTTTAAAAAGCCTCTGACGATCAGGCAACTCAGCTGGGATCGTCAGAGCCTTTTGAAAGCATTTTTAAAAAATGGCTTTAAAAGTTTAAAAAAAAACATTAGCCACGCCCACCCAGTCACATTACACCCCCCCCACCAAGCCACGCCCACAGAACCAGTAGTAACCAATTTTAGATTTCACCACTGGTTATAACCAGTGGTGGAATTCAAATATTTTTACTCCTAACTCTGTGGGTGTGGCTTGGTGGGCGTGGCTTGGTGGGCGTGGCAGCGGAAGGATACTGCCAAATCCCCATTCCCACCCCACTCCAGGGGAAAGATACTGCAAAATCCCCATTCCCACCCCACTCTGGGACCAGCCAGAGATGGTATTTGCTGGTTCTCTGAACTACTCAAAATTTCCGCTACTGGTTCTCTAGAACCTGTCAGAACCTACTGAGTAGCACCCCTGGTTGTAACTTCAAACAATCAGTAAATAAACTGTTGTAAGTCAAGGTATATCAGATATCACTAAAGAGAACAGACAGAGAAAAATCTTTTTCAGCCACAAAGCAGGCCTTTTCTTGGATGTTTTCTGTGGTTTGATGGAAGAACTGAGCTACTATAGCAATGATGGAGAACCTTTTAGACACCGAGTGCCCAGACTGCATGCACGCATGCCCAATCTGAAAGGTGTGCGCGAGCGCAAGTCCATGTGTGTGTGTGCCGACATGCGCCTGCGGACATGCACGAACATGCACATGCATTGACATGCACAAACATGTGCACGCGCGGACATGCACACATGCGCAGCAGAGACCTGAAGACCAGCTGGCCGGCAGGAGGTGGGGCATTCCAGCACCGGCAGGACGGCAAGAGGTAAGATCTTTTTCTTTCGTGAGCTTCTGTTTCGTCATTTGCAGGGAAACAGAAGCTCACGAAAGAAACGCCACCGAGATCTGAACTGGGGCGATGGCGTGCGTGCCAGCAGAGAGGGCTTTGCGTGCCATCTCTGGCACGTGTGTCAAAGGTTCGCCATCATAGAGTTATAGAGCTTCATCTTAATCCTGGCAGATGTTTTGGTCCTGTACAGCGGTGATATTCAGCAGGTTTTAACCGGTTCTGGAGATCCGGTAGGGGAAATTTTGAGTAGTTCAGAGAACCAGTAAATACTACCTCTGATTGGCCCTGCCCCCATCTATTCTCTGCCTCCCAAGTCCCAGCTGATCGAGACGAAATGGGGATTGATTGATTGATTGATTGATAGTTCATATTTCTATGCCGCCCACTCTCCGAGGACTCTGGGCGGCTTACACCAAAGACAGTATACTAAATAGCATATTGCCCCCTAATAATCTGGGTCCTCATTTTACCCACCTCGGAAGGATGGAAGGCCGAGTCAACCTTGAGCCGGTGAGATTTGATCCGCTGATCTGCTGAACTAGCAATCAGCTGAAGTAGCTGCAGTACTGTACCCTAACCACTGCGCCACTTCAGCTCAGTATTTTGCAGTAACCTTCCCCTGCTATGCCCACCAAGCCATGCCAGACCCACCAAGCCATGCCCACCATGCTACACCCACAAGACAGGTAGTAAAAATTTTTTGATTCTCACTACTGGTCCTGTAGAACCAAGTCAAGAGAGGCTGAATGTCAATGTTGTAATTTCAATGTATTTTTTTTCTCCACCTCTTCAAATATACTTTTATCAGGTGCGAAAGATCAGGTTCACACGTGAAGGTCCAATTAAACTGATTTATTACTAAAACGTCTATGCACAGGAACCTTCTCAGTGGTTAGCACCTGCTTGGAGTTAGATTAGGGTCAATGGAATTCAGAGGAGGTTGGACTTGGTTCAATTGTGGCTACGTAGGGTTTCTAGGCTGATCCCTCTTTTAAACCCGTCCCCAGGTTCTGCACTCCTTCTCTTAAAAAGTTTGGTGAAGGAGAATTTGCTTCAAACATTTCTTTCAAAGGAAAATTCTGGTGAAAGTCTCAAAGGTGGGTGGATATTTCTGGTATTTTTGATATTGTTGGCCCATATTGAGGGCCAGAGTGGATAGAGAATGACTGTCTTCCAGCAGTTTTCAGCCTTCTTCATTTTCAATGCTTTAAATACAGATAATCCTTGACTTATAAGTGTAATGAAGCCTGTCCATTATAATCATAGGTCAAAATGGTCATAAAGTAGATCACCCACCTGACCGACTGAATTTTATGACCTTTTGTGCAGCAATCATTAAATGTATGCCATTATCATTAAGTGAACGAACTCTTCTGCTGAAGGCTAGTTTTGCAGAAAACTAGAAGTAAATGCTTCTTTTTTGGCAGGAACATCATAAAACTCAGTCATCTGGCCTAAATCCATGCCAGTTGTCAAGGGCTCAAAATGCAGTCATGTGTCCATGGAGGGTCCTAAAGGAAATCAACCCTGACTGTCCTTCGGAAGGACAGATTCTGAAGCCGAAGCTCAAATACTTTGGCCACCAAATGAGAAAAGAGGACTCCTCCTTTCTCTGTTGCTGGGAAAGATGGAAGGCAAAATCCTGGTCCAATACTTTTAAGAAGAGATTGGACAACCATTTGTCTGAAATGGTATAGGGTTTCCTGCCTGAGCAGGGGGTTGGACTAGAAGACCTCCAAGGTCTATTCTTTCATTTCATATTCTATTCTATTCTATTCTATTCTATTCTATTCTATTCTATTCTATTCTATTCTATTCTATTCTACTCTACTCTACTCTACTCTACTCTACTCTACTCTACTCTACTCTACTCTACTCTACTCTACTCTACTCTACTCCATTCCATTCCATTCCATTCCATTCCTTCTGTTCTGTTCTGTTCTGTTCTGTCTGTTCCGTTCCGTTCCGTTCTGTTCCATTCCTTCTGTTCTGTTCTGTTCTGTTACGTTCCATTCCATTCCTTCTGTTTTGTTCTGTTCTGTTCTGTTCTGTTCTATTCTGTTCCTTATTCTATTCTATTCTATTCTATTCTATTCTATTCTATTCTATTCTATTCTATTCTATTCTATTCTATTCCTTATTCTATTCTATTCTACTCTACTCTACTCTACTCTATTCTACTTACTCTACTCTACTCTACTCTACTCTACTCTACTCTACTCTACTCTACTCTACTCTACTCTACTCTCTATTCTATTCCTTATTCTATTCTATTCCTTATTCTATTTCATTCCATACCATTCCATTCCATTCTAGAAGGAGAAGGATATGGCAGAGGATGGAATCGTTAGATAGTGTCAGTGACACAAGAAACATGAATTTGGGCTTGCTATGGTCCATGGGATGGGCAGAGAGCCAGACATGATTTCTCAACTGAACATCAGCAACAATGTCCATGGAGGGTGGCTATGGGGACTTTGGAACCACAAAGTACCAGGGAGGTTCACCGTAACTTTGAATGGTTGCTAAGCAACCAGTTGTATCTCAAGGACTACCTGTAAACCCTGAGAACTATTTGTAAGAAAACTCTCAGACTGCAAAATGCAGTCTCCAACAAGATATCCATCTGTAAAATCATACAGAAATCATTCAGAAGTTGTGGGGGCTCCATCTCCAATGGCTTTCAAAAAGAGATTGGACAGCCATTTGTCTGAGATGATAAATAGGGTCTCCTGCTTCAGCAGGGGGATGGACTAGAAGACCTCTGAGGTCCCTTCCAACTCTGTTATTCTATGTTCTCCAGCCTACTGAGATCAAGGTGGAAAAACAGAATTTTGTTTCTTGGAGAAGAAACAAAGACGGAGGGAGACGTTGGAGTTTTTTTTTTCTAGAAATTGTAAAGTAAATTTCAGCAGTTATGGCACAGCTGATTGCTTCCATATTGCCATCAGCAGCAGGAAATAAAAAATTGGTAATGATTTCCTGATGCACCTTTTCACCCCTGTGTCTCAAACTGCTTAGGATCATCCTCCTTAGAAGCAAAGGCCTCCGTTAGACCTTTTTTGTGATGTCATGGAGCAGATCGCACAAGTGGTGTCAATTGCACCTTATGATATTATATGAAATTTACATCACTGGTGTTATTTTCTCCATGCAGTCCTGAAGTTTATGATGCTGTTTCTCTCCATAGGACTTAGAACCTAGAATAATAGAGTTGGAGGGGGCCTTGGAGGTCTTCTAGTCCAACCCCCTACTTAAGCAGGAGACCTTCTTCCATTCCAGACAAATGGCTGTCCAATCTCTTCTTAAAAGTCTCCAGTGATGGGCCAACAATAATTTCTGAAGGCAAGCTTTTCACTGGTCGATTGCTCTCACCGTTAGGAAATTTCTCCTTAGTTCTAGGTTGCTTCTTTTCTTGGTTAGTTTCTTGTCTTGCCTTCTTGTGCTTTGGAAAATAGATTGACCCCCTCTTCTTTGTAGGAGCCCCCCATATATTGGAACACAGCTATTATGTCACCCCTAGTCATTAAACTAGACATGCCCAATTCCTGCAACTGTTCTTCATAAGTTTTAGCCTCCAATCTCCTAATCATCTTCGTTGCTCTTCTCTGCACTCTTTCCAGAGGCTCAACATCTTTTTTGAATTATGCTGACCAAAACTGGATGCAATACTCCAAGTGTGGCCTTACCAAGGCCTTATAAAGTGGTATCAACACTTCATGTGATCTTGATTCTATTCCCCTGTTAATGCAGGCTAGGATTGCATTGGCTTTTTTTGCTGCTGCCACACAGTTTCAAAGAACATACTTTATGCTACATCCTCACACTGTCTGGCCCAGTTTTTTTAACCCTGGGTCGAGTACAAAAATGAAAAGATGCAGGGGATGAATGGAATTTCCTAGCAAAAATAGTAACTTCTAGTCATTTCTCTGAGAGCACTTAAGCAATGCTTGGCTTAGGTGCCAAAGCAGCTTTGCAAAAAGACTTCTTGTGATTTTAAAAGGCATTTATGATGTCCTCGTTCTCCAAGGAAAGTCAGGAGAGTGTAAATTGTGTGACTGAACCAAGCTCAGAAGCTGAAAGATAATTTTTTAGGTTTTAAGGGTCTAATTCGGTACAGGCAATACCACCTTGTCCCAAATCCTACTTGTTATCCACATGAATTACGTTATGCAATCTGAAGCACAGGAACCCACAAAGCTCACAGAGAGAGAAAAACGGGGCTGAGGCCTCTGCCATCAGGAGCATGAAAGGAAAAGGGTAAGGACAGAGTGCAGCAAGGAGCAACAAATAACAAACAAACAACAACAACAAAACAACAGCAAGCTAATGGGCAATAAAATTCCAGCTCCTGATTGCCTGTGACAGCTGCCAGCCCAGCCCTGGTTGCCTGCCTTGAGTTGGGCTCTGATTGCAGATTTAGTCAACAATCTACCCAAACAGCTGAAGCAAGTTGCACAAATGGCTTGTCTCCCTTGTACAACTGGCAACACCATCCTCCCAGAGTGGTTTTTGCACTGATTTTCTTTTTTGTTTAATGGGAGGCAAGGGAGGAAGAGAGGGAGCGAGGGAGGGGGGAGGGGGGAGGGAGGGAGGGAGGGAGGAAGAAGGAAGGAAGGAAGGAAGGAAGGAAGGAAGGAAGGAAGGAAGGAAGGAAGGAAGGAAGGAAGGAAGGAAGGAAGGAAGGAAGGAAAATACAGAAAGGAAAGAAAAAAATAGAGGAAGGAGGGAAGGAAGGAAGGAAAAACAGAAAGACAAAAAGAAAGACAAAAAGAAAGGGGAGGGAGGGAGGGAGGGAGGGAGGGAGGGAGGAAGGAAGGAAGGAAGGAAGGAAGGAAGGAAGGAAGGAAGGAAGGAAGGAAAGAAGGAAAAACAGAAAGGCAAAAGGAAAGGGGAGGGAGGGAGGAGAGAGGAAGGAAGGAAGGAAAATAGAGAAAGGAAGGAAAAAATAGAGGAAGGAGGGAAGGAAGGAAAGAAAAACAGAAAGGCAAAAAGAAAGACAAAAAGAAAGGGGAAGGAGGAAGGAAGGAGAAAGGAAGGAAGGAAGGAAAAAAGGAAAAACAGAAAGGCAAAAGGAAAGGGGAGGGGAGGGAGGGAGGAGAGAGGAAGGAAGGAAGGAAGGAAAGAAGGAAGGAAAAACAAAGGCAAAAAGAAAAAGAAAAAGAAAGGGAAGGGAGGGAAGAAGGAAGGAAGGAAGGAAGGAAGGAAGGAAGGAAGGAAGGAAGGAAGGAAGGAAGGAAGGAAAGAAGGAAGGAATAACAGAAAGACAAAAAGAAATGGCAGGGAGGGAGGGAGGAGAAAGGAACGGGAAACAAAACTTCATTATTTTAAAAGTCAGGAAAATATGCTTGCAAATCAAATGTCAACTCTATGAAACGTGCTAACCAAAAATGAAACCTCCGAATGAGGCGAATGTCAGAAAACTTCCTTGTCAAGAGGGAGCCTGCAGGTCCCAGAGTCAACCTCTGAGGTCCCTGAAGTGTCTCTGCCCACAACAACTTTGTGCTTTGGGGACAGGAATCACACAAGAGCTACGCACAATCGCTTCACGTTGCACAATGCAATATTTACGTAATACATAAGCCTGCCCTAATTTCCTCCGCAAAAATACCCTAAAGTTTAACTTCCAGGGCCCTCCTAAGCAGCCCTTCATCCTGTAAAGAAAACAACTAATTAACTGTGTCTCACAGCCACCAAAAAAGTTTCCCAGGCCTGCATAGTCTCCCTCTCCCCATTCAAGAACCACAGTACGTTCGTTTGAGCCTTTGCTGCAAGCATGAGGACTAGAAACTTAAAGACAACATACATACCCTGGAGAACATTCAGAGTTTGAATAATGGATTCTTTGCACCCCATGCCAAGACACTATTTCCGCCCGCACCCCCCCCATCTCCAAGTTTATAAAGCAATCACTGATGTTATATAGCATGGCTCAGTTTTGGGTCTTTCCCCCCCACCCCTTTTCAATCAAAGGAGAAAAGATGGGGGGAAAGGGATGGAGGGAAAGGCACAGAGGCTGTAAACACGGTATGTCACGCCAACTTCCTTGACTTAGGGCTTGTCCAGTGAGATGGAAATCTCGCCAAAAAATGTTCCAAGGGGAAGCTGTCACAGTCAACTGGCCCAGTGCTGAAATGCAGTTAAAGATAACATTAAAAAAAAAAAATTCTTCCTGATCCTGATAAACACGTCTGATCCTCCGCAGGAACAGCTGCTGCTGAGATAAAGCCTCTAAGCTCAGCAATTCACAGCAAAGCAAGGGCAACCGGAATTATTTATTTTTTTATTCTTCACCACCAGCCTCAGCAGAAATGACTAAAACATCCCTCAGATAGAGAATCTTAGTCATTTGAGAACTCGCCCCCCCCACCCTCCGGTTTACCTATCAGCACAAACACATACCTGCAATGGGGAGGAGAGGGGGCGGGGCTCAGAAGGATGGCTTCCCTCGCAGGGTTGTTGTATGCAAGGAACACAGAGCTAATAGCCTGTGAAATATTTGCAAGGGCTCATGAAGCTTCCGATTTATGATTGCAATCTTGGAAGAGTTAACCTGATTACAGGCTCATCTAGGCCAGTGTTTTCAAAGTAAAATCCAAACCTAGCCAAAATACTCCGCAGCAGACCATGTGATCAGTTAGGCTGACCAAGGGGCTGTGGCTTAGCAGATAATCAGAGGTTAAGGGGAGGGTTAGGGTTAGGGTTACCCAAGCATAAAGCAGACATTTCTGTTTGTTTATTTATATTTATCCCACCTTTATTATTTTTTTACAAACAATTCAGGGCAGCGAACATATCCAAAACAGCTTCCTCCTCCTATTTTTACCCCCAACGCACAACCCTGTGAGGTAGGATGAGCTAGGAAAGAATGGCTGGCCCAAAGAGCCTTGGTAGTACACTGGTCTAAGGCACCCTGTTATTAAGACCAGCTGCCTGCAATTACTGCAGGTTCGAATCTCGCCAAGGCTCAAGGTTGACTCAGCCTTCCATCCTTTCTAAGGTAGGTAAATTGAGGACCCAGTTGTGGGGGCAATAAGCTGACTTTGTATAAATATACAAAAGGATGAAGGCTATTGCTGAGCACGTTGTAAGCCGCCCTGAGTCTCTGGAGAAGGGCGGCATATAAATCAAATTAAAAAAAAAAAGTCACTCAGCTGGCTTTCATTTATTATTTATTATTCGTATTTCTATGCCACCCACTCTCCGAGGACTCTGGGCAGCTTACACCAAAGACAATATACTAAATAGCATATTGCCCCCAACAATCTGGGTCCTCATTTTACCCACCTCAGAAGGATGGAAGGCTGAGTCAACCTTGAGCCGGTGAGATTTGATCCGCTGATCTGCTAAACTAGCAGTCAGCTGAAGTAGCTGCAGTACTGCACTCTAACCACTGCGCCACCTCGGCTCATTTCATGTCCAAGGTGAGACTAGAACTCATCAATTCCTGTGGATTGGTCCAAAGTCATGCAGCTGCTTTCATGGCTATGGTGGGACTAGAACTCACCGTCTCCTGCTCTCTAACCTTGTACCTTCACTTCTAGACCAAACTAGTGACTTATGAACACGACTGGAACCAGAATTTCCGTTACTAAGCAAGTCGGTTGTTAAATGGGTCATGCCCAGTTTCACAACATTTTCTGCCCCATTTGTTAAGTGAATCTCGTGATTCTTACACAAATCTGGATTTTCCCATTGATTCTGCTCACCAGAAGCCAGCTGGGAAGGTCACAGTTGCAGAATCCTGCAACTGTGCTAAAGACATGCCAGTGGCAAGCGCTCAAATATTGATCATGTGATCATGGGGATGCTGAGACGGTTTGTGAGACGGCAGGTTATAAGTCTGTTGTAACTTTGAAGAGTCACTAAACTAATGGTTGTAAAGCAAGGACTACCTGTAATAAAATAGAACAGAAGCACATTTCTCCACGGCAAGACCAAGAAGGATTCTCCGCTCCCTACAAATCAGCCAACAGCTCGTTTTAAAAAAATCTAATTAGAAGGGAGAAGGAGGTCTTGAATAATTTCATTGTTCAGCATGCATTAAAAGCAAATAAGCTGCCTCTTTTATTTCAGCCGATGCAAAGTTCTGAAAGACACTTCACTTCAACAAAAACCGGTAAACAATTCTCCTTCAGAACTGCTCTGGGCAGTAAACCAAAACACAACCACTTGAGGCTTGACAGAAAGGTTAGGGAAGGCTTCTGTGCATACATTGTGCATTATGCATAATATATGCATACAAAGCCTCTTCTGGCTAGTGTCAAAAAAAATGCAGCACTGATGTCCTTTTCATAGTAAACAACATTGATCATATTCAGATCTATTCTATGGAGTTCAGACCCCATTCGGTTAATAATGGGACACTAAGACTTTCCCATTGTGTCCCTCTAGCACAGGGGTCTGTCTCCAATCTTGGCAACTTTAAGGCTTGTGGACTTCAACTCTCAAGAGTTCTTCAGCCAACTGGTTCCTCAGCCAGTTGGCTGAGGAACTCTGGGAGTTGAAGTCCACAAGTCTTAAAGCTGCAAGGTTGGAGAACCCTACTCTAGCCAAGTGTTTCTCAACCTCTGCGATTTTAGAATATGTCAACTCCCAGCATTCCCCAGGCAACATTCTTAGGTTTATATTCAGTGGTGGGATTCAAGTAATTTAACAACCGGTTCTCTGCCTTAATGATTTCTTCCAACAACCAGTTTGCCAAACTGCTCAGAAAGTTAACAACCAGTTCTCCCAAAGTGGTGCGAACTGGCTGAATCCCACCACTGTTTATATCCCACCTTTATTTTATACAACTCAAGGTAAAAAAAAAAAAAGGTTGTCATTTTAATGTAGGCTACAAACTGGGTGATTGTGAGTTCTAGTCCCACCTTAGGCATGAATATCAGTTGAGTGATATTGAGCCAATTAGCAGCAAACTGTCCGTTCTAGTCCCATGTTTGGCATTTGGCCTGGTGACTGTTGGCCAGTCACTCTCTCTCAGCCCAAGGAAGCAGACAAGGACAAACTACTTCCAAAATCTGTCATGAAAATTGCAAGACTTTGTCCAGGTGGTAACTAGGTGCCGACACTGATTCAAAGGCACACACACACACACTTTTTTTACTTTTTTTATTTATTTTTATATGCCGCCCTTCTCCAGAGACTCAGGGCAGCTTACAATGCGTTAAGCAATAGCCTTCATCCTTTTGTATATTTTATACAAAGTCAGCTTATTGCCCCCACAAACCGGGTCCTCATTTTACCCACCTTAGAAAGGATGGAAGGCTGAGTCGACCTTGAGCCTGGTGAGAATTGAACTCGCAGTAATTGCAGGCAGCTGGTTGTTAAATGCTGCCTTAGTAGGAGGCATTAGCCTCCTACGCCACTCAGGCTCCTTAAACAACCCCCCCCCCTGCAAATAAGACTGGGTAGATAATGCTTTTAATTTCTATTTTCCCAAAAGTCTAGGAGGTAGGCTAGGCTGAAAGAGAAGGATTGACTTCAAGTTCTCCAGCAAGGCAATACTTCAATTCACAATATCCTTGTTTCTAATCCAGCACCTTCAACCACTACACCAAACTGGGGGTAACAAGATGAGATTGAAATCTGAGTCTCCCCATTCCTAATCCAACATCTTCCCCGTTACACCAATCTTACTTTTTGGGTTAATAAGAAGGGATTAGCCCAAAGTCACCCCACTAGCTTCCGTGCCTAATGTGGAACTAGAACTCACAGTTTCCCAGTTTCTAGCCCAACCCCATCAACATTCCTCCACATTGGTTGAAATGTGTTCAAGCAGGAACTCTCTAGGGCAGAGGTCTTCAAACTTGGCAGCTTTAAGACTTGTGGACTTCAACTCCCAGAATTCTCCAGCCATGCTCGCTGGAGAATTCTGGGAGTTGAAGTCCACAAGTCTTAAAGCTGCCAAGTTTGAAGACCTCTGCTCTAGGGGTTGCTATGATTCGGATCCAAGTGTTGAGAAAGAGCAGAGTTGATGACCTCAAGGGTGCCTTTAGTATGATTATATAAAAAGGTTTTGTCTTCCCCTTCTGATGGATGTAGGAGACTGTCAGGTTGTACAGCGGTGGGGAGTACACATAGTCCTCGACTTACAACAGCTCATTTAGTGACCATTCAAAGTTACAACATCACTGAAAAAAGTGACTTATGACCACTTTTCACACTTAGGACCATTGCAGCATCGCCAAGGTCACATGATCAAAATTCAGACGCTTGGCAACTGACTCATATTTATGACGGTTGCAGTGTCCCAGGGGCAAGTGATGTCCTTTTGCAAACTTTTGACCAGAAGCAGTGGGGAATCCAGATTCACTTAACAACCATCTTACTAACTTAACAGCTACAGTGATTCATGATGGCAGGAAAGGTCGTAAAATGGGGCCAAACTCACTTAACAGATGTCTCACTTAACAACAGAAATTTTGGGCTCGTAGGTTGAGGACTACCTATATAGCAGGGGTGGATAGGCAAGGGGAAAGGCCACCGCGACATCCAGGGGCTGCAGACAGAAAAAGCTGGATAGTCCTACAAGCTTTGAACGGTTTTTAATCCAAGCAAATTTCAAAGGGCCCTTTTCCCTTCTGCGTGGGATCTGTGCCCACTTTGGCAGTCAGAGCTCAAATCAAGCAATCACTTGTCTTTTCGAGATTTCAATCAGCTTGTCAGCCCTGCACAGGGAATATTGAAGAAAGTTTTTTTTAAAAAAAAAATTAATCAGCCAGGAGGAGGAGGAGGAGGAAGATGGGAGAGGGGGAGGGGAAGGAGAAGGAGAAGAAGGAGGAGGGGGAGGGGAGGGGGAGGGGGAGGAGGAGGAGGAAGATGGGAGAGGGGGAGGGGAAGGAGAAGGAGAAGAAGGAGGAGGGGGAGGGGAGGGGGAGGGGGAGGAGGAGGAGGAGAAGGAAAAGGAGAAGAAGGGGGAAGGGGAGGGGAGGGGGAGGGGGAGGAGGAGAAGGAAAAGGAGAAGAAGGGGGAAGGGGAGGGGAGGGGGAGGAGGAGGAGGAGGAGAAGGAGAAGGAGAAGAAGGGGGAAGGGGAGGGGAGGGGGAGGGGAGGGGAGGGGGAGGGGGAGGAGAAGGAGAAGAAGGGGGAAGGGGAGGGGAGGGGAGGAGGAGGAGGAGGAGGAGGAGGAGGAGGAGGAGGAGGAGGAGGAGGAGAAGGAGAAGGAGAAGGAGAAGGAGAAGGAGAAGAAGAAGAAGAAGAAGAAGAAGAAGAAGAAGAAGAAGAAGAAGAAGAAGAAGAAGAAGAAGAAGAAGAAGAAGAAGAAGAAAAGACTGCTATTGACAATCTTTTATTGGGAAGCTCCATTCTCCATTCTGGTCTGATCTTCCGAGCTACCCTTCAAAGTACATGCAATCCACGACTTACAACAGCTCATTTAGTGACTGTTCTAAGTTACAAGGGTACTAAAAAAACTGACCTGTAACCATTTTTTCACACTTATGACCATTGCAGCATCCCCATGGTCACATGATCAGAATTCAGATACTTGGCAACTGATTCATATTTATGACAGTCACAGTATCCCAGGGTCACGTGATCTATGGGGAAGCCAGATTCATTTAACAACTGGGTTATTAACTTAACAACTGTAGTGAATCACTTAATAACTGTCTCGCTTAGCAACAGAAATTTTGGGCTCAGTTGCGGTTGTAAGCCAAGGACTCCCCGTACAGAAATTTTGCTTTGAAGCATCTCCTTCCTTAGAACCATTTCTGCCAGTGAAAGGGGTCGTCCCACTGAATCAAATATGGAAACTGTTTCCACCGTCAGCCAGAGTCTCCTTATGGAAAATGGTAGACCTCAACTTACGACTATTCATTTAGTGACCAGACAAAGAAGGCACTAAAGAAGATCAGACAGAAGACACCAAAAGCATCTATGGCCCTTACTGCAAATACTTACTCCCAGAAGTACGTGAATATCTGTCTAGTTTATTGATCTGCTACCAGGGCAAGTCTGAGAATAAATGAACAGATCAAAGAGATGCATCTTAAAAGAAAAGGAAGACAAAGACGGGAGACTCGAATCCAATCCTGCAGCTTCAGCAAGAGTCAAATTGGACATTGTACAAGATTCACAACCAGTTCAATCAGTAGAGGAGGGTAGTCCTGCTGGAAATGTTGCTCCGTAATTAGCTTTTTGGTTCTACCTCTTTATGCCTAGAGTTTCCTAGTCTCAATGAGAAACACACATCCGAATAGATTCACATGCTAACTACTTGGCTAACAGAGTAATCATGGTCTTCCAGGGAGCTAACCATTGTCTTAACTGGTTGTGTGAATCAGGCCATCAGTTGAGGCTGTAATGGCGAGGAGTTATATTTTGGAGCATAACTTGGCTTGTGAAAACAGGAGCTGTACTTTCTTGACCAAGACTGCTCTTATTCTTTGTTGCTTTATGGGCTTTTTGTACAAGGAACACAGAAGACATATTGTTTAGGGCAGTGATGGCTAACCTTTTTGCCATCGCATGCCAAAAGCTGGGGGAGTGCGGGGTGTTTACGTGCGTGCATGCCCACACCCATAATTCTAAGCGCCCTGCCCCCCCATGCATGCATGCGCAATCCCCACATTTCCCCCCCACCCGCTTTTGGCATGTGATGGCCCAGTAGGCCTGTTTTTTGCCCTTCGCAGGCTCCAGAGGCTTTCTAGGAGCCTGGGGAGGGCAAAAACAGCCTTCCCCACCTCCCCAGAGGCCCTCTGGAGGCCGGAAACAGCCCGTTTGCTGACTTCCGTTGGGCCCAGAAGGCCCAAAAATCAGCTGGCCAGCATGCGAATGCGTACTGGCGCTGAGCTACGGCAACGCTCGTGTGCCCATCAATATGGCTCAGCATCCACCGGTGGCACACGTGCCATAGGTTCGCCATCACGGGTATAGGGTCTTTTGCTCAAGCAGGGATCGGATTAGAAGACCTCCAAGGTCCCTTCTAGGCCTGTTATTCTATATTCTATGTTGGTCTGGGGGATTCTGGGAGTTGAAGTCCATGCATTAAATTTGCCAAGGTGGGAAACCCTGAATATTTATTTATTTATTTATTTATTTATTTATTTATTTATTTATTTATTTATTTATTAAATTTTTATACCGGCGCCTCTCCCTAAGGACTTGGGGCGATGAACAGCCAAAATTAAAAACACACAATTTTAAAGAACTACCTTAATAGAGAGCACAATATTTATCTGACACTTCTATTAGATTAGGATCTCAATATTTTTCTACGTTGTCCAGTTTGTTGTCTTCATTTATTCCATTCTAACTGCAGTAAAAAACTTGCCACTGTCTATGTTATTATTACTACAGTAATTTATTTTATATACAGTGGTCTTCAACTTGCAATCATTCATTTAGTGATCGTTGAAAGTTACAAATGGAAAAAAAAATATTTATGACTATTTTTCACACTTAGGACTGTTTTAGCATCTCCACATGATCAAAATTCAGACGCTTATCAACTGACTCACATTTATGACAGTCCCCTTTTGCAACCTTCTGACAAGCAGTCAATGGGGGAAAGGCGGATTCACTGAACAACCTCATGACTAAATTAACAACTGCAGTGATTCACTTAACAACTGTGGCAAGAAAGGTTGTAAACTGAGGCAAAACTCACTTAACAAGTGTCTTGCTTAGCAACAGGAATTTTTGGCCTCCGTTGTGGTCATAAATGGAGGATTACCTGTAATTGTATTATATTTTTAATCTACCTTTTGGTTTTAGTAATAACTGTAGATTTATTGCAGCGTCCTCTGGTCTAAAGGTCATAAGAGCCTGTAGTACAGTGGACTAAGCACTGTTATTAAGATCAGCTGCCTGCAATTACTGCAGGTTCGAATCTCGCCAGGCTCAAGGTTGACTCAGCCTTCCATCCTTTCTAAGGTAGGTGAAATGAGGACCCAGTTTGTGGGGGCAATAAGCTGACTTTGTATAAATATACAAAAGGATGAAGGCTATTGCTTAACGCATTGTAAGCCGCCCTGAGTCTCCGGAGAAGGGCGGCATATAAATCAAATTAAAAAATAAATAAATAAATAAATAAGGAAGGATTTGGCCCTGGTCTGGAGTTCAAGGTATTGTGCAAATCCAACCATTACCTCTTTAACTAGGATATCAACCACCATCACCCCCTACCCCAAATTAAGGTCACCTTGATGCCACATCAAGTTCCACCTGAAAGTCACAAAGACCAAATCCTTTTTTGTATAGCTTTTGTACATTAATCCATGGAAGGCATCCTGTTGACTTGAAGGTCTATGCTTGTTTGGAAGAGCTGGGAGCCTATCAGGTTTTTATCTTTGTAGCAGTTTGAGATGGTACCAAATACCTTTTGTGGGGCTGGGGGAAGCTGAGACTGTTTTGCTCCTTAAGTGATATTCCTCTATAGTTATTCCTCCAGCGAGTTGCAGCAGATTGAAGGAAAATAAGGTTTTACCATTAGCTCTATTGGAAGGACCTCTCTGTAGAATTCATTCTCTCCCTTAGAATGAATTCATTCTCACTTAAGAGAGTGTCATTGCAGGAGATGTGATGTAACTTCTAGTCTTGTGCCCAAGTTTGCTCATCCCCTCCACCCCCTGTGATTTTCTCCTTTTCCACGAATTCTTTCGGGAGTCCTTTATCAATGGGGGGCTGGGGGGGGGGCGACCTATGGAAAACGCATGTGGCGTTATTCTTCCCCCTTTTTATTCATTGGTTTTAATGTAGAATTTTTGAACGCAACAAAAGTATTAAAAAAATAAAGGAAGAAATGAAAGAAAAAAGAAAAAGGAAGGAAGGGAAGGAAGGAAGGGAAAAACAGAAGGAAGACTGGGAGGGAGAGAGAAGGAACAGAGGGTGGAAGAAGGAGAAGAGGGGAGGGGAAGGGAAGTAAGGGAAGACAGGATGGGAGGGAGAGAGAGAAGGGGAGAAGGAAGGGAAGGGAAGGGAAGCGAAAGGAAGATAGGAGGGAGGGAGAGAGAAGGAACAGAGGGCAGAAGAAGGAGGGGAAGAGAGGGCAGGAGAGGGGAAAGGGAAGGGAAGGGAAGAAACCAAAGGAAAGAGAGAGAGGAGGAACAGAGGGGAGAAGAAAAAGGGAGGAAAGGGGAGGAGGGAGGGGGAAGGGAAGAAATACGGGAGGGAGGGAGGGAGAGAGATGGAACAGAGGGTGGAAGAATGAGGGGAGGGAAGGAGAGGAGAGGAAAGAGGAGGGAAGGGAAGGGAGGGAGAGAGAGAGGAACAGTGGGCAGAAGAAGGAGGGGAGGGAGGAGGGTGGGGAAGGGAAAGGGGAGGGAGGGAGAGAGAAGGGTGGAAGAAGGAGGGCAGGGGAGGGAGGAGGGCAGGGGAGGTAGAAAGGGAAGGGAAGGGGAAAGAGAAAAGGAACAGTGAGCAGAAGAAGGAGGAGAGGAGAGGAGAGGGCAGAAGAGGGGAAAGGGAAGGGAAGGGAAGGGAAGGGAAGGGAAGGGAAGGGAAGGGAAGAAACCAAATGATAGATAGGAGGGAGGGAGAGGAGGAATAGAGGGGAGAAGAAGAAAGAGAGGAAAGGGGAGGAGGGAAGGGAAGGGAAGAAAGATGGGAGGGAGAAGGAACAGAGGGCGGGAAAAGGAGGGGAGGGGAGGGGAAGGGAGGAGCGAGGGGAGGGGAAAGGAAAGGGAAGGGAGAGATAGAGAAGTAACAGAGGGCAGAAGAAGGAGAGGAGGGGAAAGGGAAGGGAGAGAGGGAGGGAGAGAGAAGTATCAGTGGGCAGAAGAAGGAGAGGAGGAGAGGGGAGGGGAGGGGAGGGGACGAGGGAGGGGAGTGGAAAGGGAAGGAGAGGAAGGGAGAGAGGAGGAACAGAGGGAGAGAAGAAAGGGAGGAGAGGGGACGGAAGGGGAAGGGAAGAAACGTAAGAAAGGATGGGAGGGAGGGAGAGAGAAGGGAAGAAGGAAAGGAAAGGAAAGGAAAGGAAAGGAAAGGAAAGGAAAGGAAAGGAAAGGAAAGGAAAGGAAAGGAAAGGAAAGGAAAGGAAAGGAAAGGAAAGGAAAGGAATATAAGTATAAACATAAGAAATGAGTACGAATAAACGGGGACAGTAGGATAGGGACGGTAGGCACGCTGGTGTGCTTATGCATGCCCCCTTACAGACCTCTTAGGAATGGGGGGAGGTCCACAGTAGACAGTACTTTTTCTCCTGCCACTTTAATTCTTTTTGATCCCCAAATCAAAAAAAATCATCAATTTAGTCATTTCTTCTTTCAATATAAAGTCCATAAAAGACCTTGTAACTGCAACAAGATTATTGTATGCACAATGGAAAAACAATGAAATTCCCACAGTTGAAGGAGACTTTGTGAAAAATGTCAGAACTGGCTGAATTGCCAAACTGACCTGTTTGGTTAGAGACAAAACAAGAAGTACTTTTATTTAAAAAAAAAAAATCTGAAATATTTTATGGACTTTTTGCTGAAAGAAGGAAAAGGGGAACTGATGGTGTATGGATCTGAAGATTAAGAAAATTAAACAAGGATGTGAACAAAGGGCTTTATAAAATATTTAGAAAGAGAAAGGAAAATAACACAATTGTTGAATAAAAGGTCTTGAAGTCTATATTTCTTTTAACTTTCCTTTTTTTTTTTCCTTGCCCTTTTCTGGTTTTCTTTCCCTTTTTTAATTTGTCTTTTATTATACTAAAATTCTTAATAAAGATAAATAAAGTTCAGATAAGGTTTCCAGCCTTTAAAAAAAAAAAAAAAAACCCTATTTTCCTCTGACCTGGCATTATTCTTCTCTACCCAGAAGGAGCCGCTTGGACTTTGCAAATTTTTCTCCCGCAGGCAGATTGGGGGAGCTGCAACTCACATAACAGCTTTCAACAATGCAAGCCTTGCTCTTAATTCCGAATGTTGTCAGCCAGCGAGCCGTGTCGGCATTTTCCAATGACGAATAACGCACCTGAAGAGATCCGTCTGATTTATACATTCTTTCAGGGCCCCTTAATAGTGGTTTACTGGGACTGATCAGGCAAAAGCAGGAAAAGGAATTTTTGCACAACAAAAATCTATCCAGTCTATCCTGGATATTACTGGGCTGATACTCAGCACCATAGTTACACCTGAGCAAGCAGGTGAGGCCAGCGTCTTCCAAATGGGGCTACTCAAAAAATAGTGATTCAATTCCCCAAAGAATGGAGGGCTGGCAAAATGGTTATTTGGTCATTATTTATATCCTTCCTTTGATTATTTTGATAAACAACTCAAGGCTGCGGACATATCTAGTACTCCTTCCTCCTATTTTTTTTTTTTCTCCAAAACAACAATCCAGTGAGGTGAGTTGGGCTGAGAAAGAGAGTGAATGGCCCAAAATCACCGAGCTGGCTTTCATATTTAATGTGGGACTAGAACTGGGCCTGGTGGCTCAGCAGACTGATAGCATTGTGATTAAGACCAGCTGCCTGCAATTACTGTAAGTTCGAATCTCGCCAGGCTCAAGGTTGACTCAGCCTTCCATCCTTTCTAAGGTAGGTAAATTGAGGACCCAGTTTGTGGGGGCAATAAGCTGATTTTGTAGAAATATACAAAAGTATGAAGGCTATTGCTTAACGCATTGTAAGCCGCCCTGAGTCTCCGGAGAAGGGCGGCATATAAATCAAATTTTTTAAAAAAATTTTTTTAAAAAACTCACTGTCTCCTGGTGATTGGCTCCTAATCACTCAATTGGCTTTGATGCCAAAGGCGGAACCAGAACTCACTATCTCCTAGTGATTGGCCCAAAGTCACCCAGCTGGCTCTCATGCTAAAGGTGGGACTAGAACTCACCGTCTCCTGGTTTGTAGCTGGGTGCCTTAACCACTAAACCAAACTAGCTCCCTGTTTAATTTTATAGTTTTGGTGTTATACATTGTTTAAACTTTTAACTAGCATGTATACTTTTTTAAAAAAAAATAATTTATAGAAAATTTTGAATTTGAGCCACCCAGAATTATTTATGAGCAGTTATATGAACATTTTTCATAAAATAGATGAAAGAGAAAGAGAGAGAGAGAGAGAGAGAGAGAGAGAGAGACAACTGAGTGGTCTTCGAATGGTGATGGGATCCCAGTGCTGAATCCCTTCTGGGCTGCAATTAATGGACTTCTAATTTTATGCTTCTCTCTGGGGGGTTTTTTTCCCCCCTAAAGCAACTCTCAGCAGCAAAAGATCAAGGCCGTTTTCCCATTTTTCCATTTGCCAGCAATCCTCCTTTCACCCAAAGGAGCGATCCAATACAGTTATTTGTTTATTTGCAGTGTACTTACCATCCAGCAGCCAAGTATTTTCCGGACAGTGTTTTTCCAAGGGGTTGTGTGAAGAGGAATCCTTTTGTTTTGGCACTCCGTTCTTCTTAGACGGCAATTCCAACCCACTCCACAGAATGGGGAGAAGGAAGCAGATGTTCCCAAAGCAATAAATGTAATTCATGCAAGTGAGCCAAACTCCATATGCTCCATGGAAAAGCAGCTCAGCAAGTGGAAAACATCCCTAACTACCCAAGTTTTGCTCATACACACCCACACACACACACAAGGAAGCCAATGCTGTAAACATAGAAGTGTTGAGGGTACACATATTAAGACTGTTTGGAGATTCATTTCAAACTATTCTGCATTGGATCTAAAGATTTTTTCCCAACTGATTCTGAATCCAGATTGTCATTTCTGTTCAGAGATCTTTTTTTTCCCCCAAATGGTTCAGCTCCATTTTTCAAACCAAATTGAAAAGTTGGCCCAGATGTTGCATCAGCCACAGAGGCAGACTACACACACACACACACACACACACACACACACACACACTTGCCTGCACCAAAAAAAAAAACATTACAGATAAGCTCAGCTGACAACAGTTCACATGTGACCATTCAAAGTTACAAAAGCACTGCAAAAAAGTGACTTATGACCACTTTTCACAACTGTTGCAAGCATCCCCATGGTCATGTGATCAGAATTCAGACACTTGAGCAACAGTCTCATAGTTATGACGGTCGCGGTGTCCCTGGGCCATGGGATCTCCTTTTGCGACCTTCTGAGAAGCAAAGTCAATAAGGAAGCCGCTAAACAGTTCTGTTGCTAACTTAACAACTGCAGATATTCACTTCACAAGCATGGCAAGAAAGAACATATATTGGGGCAACTTAACAACTGCCTCGCTTAGCAACAGAAAGTTTGAGCTCAGTCGTGGTCATAAATCGAGGACTACCTGTAATTTACACTTTCTTGGCTAATAGAATGGCAGAGTATAAGGCAGGGCATTTTGGGCAGTTTAAAAGGAAACTTAGAAAATAATAATAAGTAAAACTTAGCCTACGAAGCAAACACCTAGGACAGAAAATAATCATCCTTCCTGGAAACACACGAGACAGCTCAGCAACAGATTCTGGAAAGCAACTGCCCCCCAAAAATGGAAGAGATGCTACAGAGAAATTCCAGCCTCTCTGATAACCGACGGCTGCGATGCCTCCAAGCTTCAGAAATTAGTTCCGATACAGAAAAATTGTCCCCAGGGAGCCAAGCACATGCTGACGGGTGTCACGGGTGCAGGGGCAGGCCATAATTTTCTTTAAGCAGCTGACCGTATAAAGGCTCTTGAGCAATGACCATGGAGTGCTGTGTTTGGAGGAGGTTAAAAAGAAAAAGAAGAAAAAAGCTAGCATTGGCTAAAGCCAAGCTGCAGAAAGCAGCAGCCCCTAAACTTCCTCCACATCCGGTAAGTTTGTTAGGTCGATTTATATAATGTCTTTTCAATGTTACTAAAGGAGAAAGTTAATAAGGAAGGCCCCCTGATACGAGATACAGATTGACAGAGTTCGTGGGGGCCCTAGAGGTCTTATAGTCCAGCCCGTTGATTGAGCAAGAGAAACTACATCCCTGTCAACCTCAACCTTTTCTTCACCATGGACCCCCTCTTTGAATACCTTTGGTGGCCATGGACCCCCAAGACTTAAGATCTTAAGAGCCTAGTGGCGCAGCAGACTAATAGCCTGTTATTAACATTCAGCTGCCTGCAATTACTGCAAGTTCGAATCTCGCCAGGCTCAAGGTTGACTCAGCCTTCCATCCTTTCAAAGGTAGGTAAAATGAGGACCCAGATTGTGGGGGCAATAAGCTGACTTTGTATAAATATACAAAAGTATGAAGCCTATTGCTCAACGCATTGTAAGCCGCCCTGAGTCTCCAGAGAAGGGCGGCATATAAATCAAATTTAAAAAATTTAAAAAAAATTAAATCATAACATTTCTTCAAACCTTCACGGACCCCCTGGGACAACCTCATGCCCACCCCCAGGGATCCACGCACCACAGGTTGAAAACCACTTCACTACACCATTCCAGATAAGTGGCTCTTATTCTTTATGTTGTTATTTTTTTTAATTATTTTTAGAGAGTAAAAAAGGTGACAATATAGGCAAATGCTGTGTTCAGAAGTGATTCCACAGCCCCCCAAGGCAGGCAGCCTCAGTTGCCAGTCACCCCAAAGGGTTAAAATGGTGCCTGGGAGCAAGGCCACCATGTTTCTGGACCGTGTCCATCACACCACAGCCATTTTGTGAGAGCGCTCACAAGAGAAGCCCAGATATGTCCTCTCAAAGAAATGAACAAGTCCATCTCCTGCTTGTGGGGAGCCTAGAAAATTCTTCTTGGGGGTCTGTGGGATGTGAGATAACTTAAGATTATGAGATAGTAAGCCATTCTGGATAGCAAGATGGGCAGCAAATAAATTTGAAAAATAAAATAATAAAGTAGAAAGTAAAGTGAATAGAATAGAATAGAATAGAATAGAATAGAATAGAATAGAATAGAATAGAATAGAATAGAATAGAATAGAATAGAATAGAATAGAATAAAAACAGGGCTGCAAAAATCCAGAGCTCACTAGAGGGCAGCTGAGAGATACAGGAAACTTTAGCTGCCATCTAGTGGTCATCAAGTTTTTTTCAACCCATATTAGACCTTATATTCCCAAACTATGTTTTTTATACTATTAAGAGATAAAGACCTAATGGACATAAAATGCTTTCTGTGGTTTGGTTTCAGTTTAGTTGGTTTCTATCCCTAGACTGTCCTCCCTGCTCGACAGTTGAATCGGATTGATTGTAGTTGAGTCAATACACCAAGGTTAAACTAAAGTTAAGTGATACATGAGTCCAGCCAATAAGCTTTTAGATAGGTTCAACCTCTTCATTCCAGTCTTCCTTGGTCCCTGTTTTCTGCAAAAGTCAACCATTACGCTACATCACAAAACTCTATGGTAAGTATTTTCACCTTAACTCTAAGGAAGATGGTTTTTATCTTTGTGTGTGCATATGGATTACCCTTTTCTCCATCCTGTTGACCAGGACCATCCACAGAAGAAGTAAAAAACATAAAGATGGAGTCCACATGTTTAAAATCCCACCTCCTTTTTACAACTATTTTACATGCAACACATTTATATCACTAATTAAATCATAATTAAATACATTTAAATACTGTCACAACTGCCAACTTTTTTATTGCCCTTTTGAACACCAAAAAAGAGGGAGTCAAGCTATTCTCCAAAGCATCTGAAGGCAGGACAAGAAGCAATGGATGGAAACTCATCAAGGAAGGAAGCAACCTAGAACTAAGGAGCAATTCTCTGACAGTGAGAAGAATTAACTCAATGAAACAACTTGCCTCCAGAAGTTAATGCTCCATCAATGGGGGAATTTAAAGAAGAGATTGGACAGCTATCTATCTGGAATTGTATAGGCTTTCCTATTTGAGAATAGGACTCAATAGGGGGTTGGACTAGAAGACCTCTGAGGTCCCTTCCAACACTGTTATTCTGTTATTCTGAATATCCTTGCTTCTATTCTTCTAATTCCAATTCCATCACGTTTTTTTTTTCAATTAAAACTCAACAAAAAAATCTTAAAAACCATTTATTCTGGACCATCCTTGGACAGGGAACTTATATTCTTATCCTCAGCATAATTTTTCCCTTTCTTCTGAACTAGTAACATCAGTTCCTTTGAAGGAATCAACATATTCATCCAGTAACAGCAGGAAATTCAATATTACTTGATTTCTATTATGTTTAAAAACTGTCACTCAACAAGATAAGTAAAGGAAAAGACAATGGCCTCTGAATAAGTTTGGTTTTAAAACATCATCTAACCAGGGGTCTCCAACCTTGGAGAGCATCTGCCAGGCTTAAAATTGCCAAGGTTGGAGACTTCTGATCTACACACATGGCCAGTGCGAGAGTTGAGACAAAATCAGGACTTTTACTATTTCAAAGTGACATTTCATTGGAAATGTTTCTGGTTCTTACCTTGTACCCTCTTCTCCACACCCACTGTTCCCTGCAGGCTTCAGGGTCCATCATGAAAATTAAGGTCTCTCACCTGTCAGTCTAACTCGAGATGGTTTTCTCCAGAGAAATTTCTCCAGGGAATACGAATGAAAGAACAGAGTGGAAAACACTATATTCAGTTTGGGATCTATCAATTGGTGTGAGCTGCAAGGCACACGGAGGAGAAGGAAAAGAAGTAATCCAGCTCTGATCTGGAGTCCTTGTACACCTGGAGGGGCTTCATATATGTCATGATGCGGGTTTAGTTAGTTTTGGCCTAATTTGTTGTGTGAAACACAGCTGTTGCAATGTGTAATCTTCATTCATGATGGTTTCACAGAGCCTATCTCAACTTTGGAGCGCTCCAAATGTTTTGACTTCAAGTTCCAGGATTCTTAGCAGTGGACATCCTGGTTAAGGAATTCTGGGAAATGAATTATATACAGAATAACAAGGTGGGAAGGGACCTTGGAGATCTTCTAGTCCAACATCCCTGCTCAAATAGGAGACCCCATACCATTTTAAACTAATGGCTATCCAGTTTCTTCTTGAAAATCTCCAGTGATGGAGCACCCAACTTCTGGAGGTCAGTCTTTCTATTAATTAATTGTTTTCACTGTCAGGAAGTTTCTCCTTAGTTCTAGGTTGCTTCTCTCCTTGATTAGTTTCCATCCATTACTTCTTGTCCTGCCTTCAGGTGCTTTGGAGAATAGGTCGACCCCCTCTTCTTTGTGGCAGCCCTTTAGATATTGGAAGACTGCTATCATGTCTCCCCTATCCTTCTCTTTGTTAGACCAGACATATCTTTTTCCTGCAACTGTTCTTCATATATTTTAACCTCCGGTGCCCTAAATCATTTTTGTTGCTCTTCTCTGCATTTTTCCTACAATCAACATTTTTGGAAGATGTGCCAGTAGAAGACATCTGTTCCAGAACGCAGATGTGAGTTCAGCCAATTATGGTTTCTAGCATATACGTACATGTTTAAGGTAGGTGTTAATCCAGCCATTTCATGATAAGAAACCTAGGTTTATTCTCAGAAAATAAGTCTCAGTCATCCACTAGGTGGCCAGGAACAAATGGCCACCTAGTGGATGGCTGATGAAAACATGAAGCTAACATGGTTTTGGCTGAGTCACTTCCTGTCAGTCTAGCCTACCTAACCAGATTGCTATGAAGATAATGTGGGATGTGCCTTTCTGAATTTGTTAGTATTTTAGTAGTATTTTTCCCCGTGAGCTACTGCAAAGAATAATGCAAAATATGGAATTGCAATGCTGTATTGTGAAACCCTAGAAAAGCTCAGTTCAAGACAACCAAATCTAGGCTGTAGATACTCAGTTAGCCACTAGAGAGCAGCATAGAGATGCAGGAAATTCATATTCTTTCCAGCCATCTAGTGGTCACTTTATTTATTTTACTTACATATATACATACATACATACATACATACATACATACATACATACTTATATATATATGTGTGAAGATGTGTGTGTGTGTGTGTGTGTGTGTGTGTGTGTGTGTATGCATCTGCCCAACTCACAAACTCTGGACAGCTTACAACATTTAAAAATCCACCATAAAAACCTCACCCCATGCCTCATGGCACCAACCACACAATCAAATGAACCTCTTGATCATTTGCGGTCCCTATGACTGCTGAAAAATCCCACTTTTGGGTGGGGGAGCTTTTGGAAAAGCAACAGAGTGGGAGCCAACCTTACCTCAGGGGGAATGACATTCCATAAAGAAGGGGCCACCATTGAGAAGGCCGCATCAGATGTACATTCCCTAATCTATAGAACCGGTAACAAGCTCTGCCTTTCCACCCTGGTGGGTTGAGTGGATGTAATAGGGGAGAGGTGGTCCTTCAGATAGCCTGGCCCCAAGCCATGGAGGGCTTTAGGGGTAATAAACAGCACCTTGAGTTGCACCCAGAAGAAGACGAGACTTGGATATCTACAGCCAAGATCCGGTGGCCCTGCCTCAATAGTCACAAGTTCTGGCTGCAACAGTTCACCTAAATATGAAGCCATATAGTAGTTGAAAACAACACAACCATTCATTTAGTGACCATTCGAAGTTATAACAGCACTGAAAAAAAGCGACTTATGATTGGTTTTCAAACTTACGACTGTTGCAGCATCCCCACGGTCCCACGATCAAAATTCCAAAATTTGGCAAAAGGCCTGCCTCTATGATGGTTGCAGTGTCCCCGGGGATCATGTGATCACTTTCCCAGCCAGCTTTGGATAAGCAAAGTCAATGTGGGAAGCCAGGTTCATTTAATGACCGCATGATTCACTTAACAACTTGCAGTAATTTGCTTAACAACTGTGGCAAAAAAAAGGGGGGCCATTAAAAGGGACACAACAACTGCCTTGCTTAGCAGTGGAAATTTGGGGATTTGGTTGTGGTCATAATAAGCCTTATGAAACTGCCACATTAGAATGTACTCATAATTATAACTCGCCACTTTCTTTTCATAAAATTTCTCCTGAAAAAACTTCCCCCCCTGTTGCACAACACCCCACCCAAAAAGGGATGGGACTTTTGACATGTTGATCATGTGGTGACTTTTCTGCATAGACACTCCCACTACAGAGTGCCTAATCACAAATAACCAGCCTCACTTGTAGCCCAGACCAGCTATTCTACATTCTGCATTCTACCAGGGCTCTCTCTTTGCTCAAACCAATCTTTTCACTGTGGTTTTTGCCAAGGGGAATTGGATGAGGCTGGTCTTGGGTTCAGTTGCACCCAGCAGGTTCTGACTGAGTCTGAATGCAGACTCGAACCCACTTCTCTCTGGTTGATAAAACTTCTCAATCTTTTCCATCTGGCTTTGAAATCTGGCTGCTCAAAAAGCAACCATTAAAAAGGCACCCAAATAACAACTCAATGAGCCTTCTGATGGAATAGCAAAACATATTTAGATTCCTCTACTTACTAATGCTATTTTTTTTTTAAGTTCTTTTCCACCCCTGAATTCTACTCCTAAATCAGTCCTTGAGGACTATACCCTTTCCCCATTCTTTGCTTGGATATAAACAAATATATCTTTTCATTTTTTTTAATACCATCATTTGTTAAAATATACACACATTCCCCCCACCCCATTTAATACAACTTCAGGAAGTATTAGTTATGTGGGTTGAAAAATCCAAAATGTGCTTTATTGCAGACAAAAATTAGTTCATGCATGAAGCAAAAGATGCCAGAAAATCAAAAGTTTTGCAAATGTTACAACAAATTTTCCCCTCATTTCCTGTTCTGCACAATTATTGTTCATACTGGAATCTCTTATATACTTTATTCAGCAGCTAAGTGGATTTCTAACATACAAACACATCAAATATATACACATATCAACATTTTTGTTCATGTCAAAGTTTGCTTTGAAACCACAGAGCCAGATCTGGAGAGAACTAGGCTGTGTAGATATGAGAAAATTAAAAATACTAACAAGAATAATGAAGACATGAAATATTCAGAGGCTTCCTCAATGTACATTACATTATGTTAAATTATAAAAATATACATAACCTGCGGCTGAAAACTGATTTCTGGGTAATGCAAACATTATGTGTGCAGATTAGGAGACAGGATCCATTCGCTTCTATATCCAAAACTGAACTTAAGCAATATAAAGTTTTCAGGCAAACTGAACGATTAAAGCTGTTAACCAAGAGCAAACCATTTTGTTGTAGAAATTGTCATACAGAACAATAATTTGCATGAGAAGTAATTTGCATGAGGAAACCAGATAAGGGGTTAAAGTCTCCTATTTAAATATATGAATACATTCACAAGAAAGCAAAAATAGTAGCACTCCGACTCAGTTCCTGATTTTCAGTTTGCTCAGACCCAACATCATATTATTCAGTTTACTGGCATTCTCCAGACTGGGAGAATCTGGAGGGATAGCAATTCCCATAATCCCCAGCCAGCATCATCTTTGCTGCCTTCTGCTCTATTTAAAGAATCTCAACCAAGGCTGATGTCTTCAGCATGATGCTGTTGATCTAACCTAAGCAGCAGATTTTGGGTTGGGGCTGGAGGGTGGGTTGCCTCTTCAGTATTCCCATCATTTTAAAACTGGTTTGCAGAAGGAAGGGATGTCTAAAGCATTTTGTTGAAGAACCCTAGACTAAAGTCTGTTGTGTTCCCTGGCTTTGAGACACTTTCAGGGATCAACTTTGTGATGCTGGGAGAGTTTAACAGAATAACAAAACTTCTAGAGGCAAGCTATTTCACTGGTTAATTGTTCTCACCGATAGGAAATTTCTCCTTCGTTCTAGGTTGCTTCTCTCCTTGATAAGTTTCCATCTGTTATTTCTTCTCCTGCCATCGGGCCTTTGCAAAATAGGTTGACCCCCTCTTCTCTCTGACAACCCCTCAAATATTGGAATACTGGTATCAAGTCACCCCTACCCCTTCTCTTAGTTAGACTAGACATACCCAGTTCCTACAATTGTTCATTATATGTTTTAGCTGCCAGCCCCCTAATCATCTTTGTTGCTCTTCTCTGCACTTTTTCTAGGGTCTCAAGATTTTTATTTTTTGTACTGTGACTACAACTGGATTCAGTATTCCAAGTATGGTCTTACCAAGGCAGAAAAAGACCGCACTTTAAATACTGCATCCAGTTTGCATCCTAAAACATATGGAATGTGCAGATTTTAAGCAGTTTATCCAGTTATGCAATTTTCAAGAAATAATGAACAAATACAATGGCTGTTAGGCCATAGATATCAGTATTGCTGTATTGCTCAGAGTAGGTTTAACCAACCTACATCTCAGCCACATCTTCAATATCAACAGAAAACTTGCAATTCTTATTTTAGGAGCACCCCAAAATACCATATAAATTGGTCCTTCTTCAACCCTTAAAATGCATTCTTTCCCCAAGAAGTTAATTCACACATTCAGTAACCAAGTTAGGGAGAAACAGCTTTTATATATTTGTATCACAGGAAATGAGGGGAGATAGGGAATTTTCCATAGCCCTTAAAGATATAAATACTGTATTGAAATGTATAAGCAAATCCAGAAGGGTAACCCATGGTTGGGGCTGGGTGCCAGCCACCATTAAACAATCATGAGTTCACTTAAATTTCTCCATCACTTAAATATTCTCAGCTTTGCAAAGTGCATAAAAAGCTATTAGCCTAGAAGGATTGTTACTAATCTGCCTGGTTATATATTCCCCATTAGCCAGTGATGGTACCAAAAACAGGGAGGAGCAGATTTCTTTCTACAGGCAGACCTTAACACTAATTCTATGGAGATCTGGGTTCAGTTCCTACCTCAGTCTCGGAGTTTTCAGGGCAATCTTGAGTCAAACAGCAATTTTCCTTATCCCCTCAACAAGAAATAAAAATAGGCAAAGTTATTGGGTTTATACTATATTGAGCAGCTGAAAGAAAAATAGGATCAGCTAAATCGAATAAACCATAATAAAGATGCTTTGTTCCTTTTTACTGCTCTTGGACTCTTCTGAAACGGGGATGAAAAATAAGGAGAAAATTAGTTGCCAATAACTACTCATCCTCCATGCACATTTAATAAGTGTATACGGTTACTTTTTCTAGCGTCTATCCCATCTGTCCTCATTTTATCATCCCAACCATCCTGTGAAGTACATTAATCGTGCATAATTGGCCCAGTGAAGTTTATAGCCTGCATGGGAATTTAATCTCATGTTCCTGTCTGGCCGACTAATCATTACATTGCCCTGGGAAGGGGGGTACATGCGGAAGGCAGAGTCATATTTTCAGAATGCCAACTCTGTCCCTTTTGCATATGCATTTTGATAACAATTTGACACTCAAAAGTAGTGGAGTTTATATCGTGACAACTTGACACAGCTTTTGTCAATCTGATAAAAGCTATTGATCTTGAGGATGTCACTGATTAGTTTCCTTTCCAGCTTTGTGGCTCCGAACAGCATAATAAACATGCAAACATGTGCAAAGAAGCACAATCAATGGCTCTAAGAGTACTTCTCATTTTTAATTCTTTCTTGGGTGGCCCCAAATGTTTTGCTCAGGATAAAAGGCATCATGTTTGCTAATTATTTGCTAAACATTAAAAAAAATGGGGAAAGTGAGAGAGGGATAGAAAATAGTTTCCTTATAAAAGTGCACATGTAATTATCTCTTAGATGTCATGTGAGTTAATATTATTCCTCGCATTAACTCTGACCTGCCAGGTTGAACCAATTCAAGCTTTCATGCTGAAATCTTTTCTTGCGCAGCTCTAAAAATATCTCAACTCCTACCCAGGCCAGTATTTCAGTGAGTAATAAAAACTGGTCGTCTAAATAAACAGGATGGGATGCAAACAGGGTTAGAAGAAGAGGAAGGGGAAGGACAAGAAATGACAACCATTGTTTTTCCAGAATCAGGGTGCAAAAAGTACAGCCAAGATCCAGACTGGATCAGCCAAAATAAATGGTGTATTGGGTGGGCATTTGGAGAGACATTGGGGAGGTTTGACTCTCAAAATGGAAGCTTTAAGACCTAGAGAAGATTAGGAGGCTCATTTCAACCCTTGAGGCTCCTTTCCCAAACAGTGCTGGCTTAACCCAATTCAGGATATGGCCTGGAAAATGCCACATAGTCTTGGCATCTTTGATTCCCAAGCAGCCAGGAGTTTCCTTTCCCCTTTTGCTTTGCAAAGGACCTCCAGACCAAGCTTTTTTTCTCTCCCAGCACAACCTGGAGGTGCTTTGCTTTGACTTCCCCAGGAATTAAGAAATGACTTCTTAGTTCTGCAGCATCAACCCAGGAACACGTTTCTTCTACTACCTGATTCCTCCACACCTGGATTGGCCTTTGAGCTATTTACAGGTGTGTTTCATGTTTTGAATTGATGCCTTTTGTCCTGCCTTTATAAGTAACTCAAAGGGGTGAGCATACCTGATACTCCTTCTTCTCCTGTTTCCCCCCAAAATAACTGTGTGAGGTGGGTTAGGTGAGAATGACTGGCACAAAGTCACCCAGTGGCTGCCCTACCTAAGGAAGGACTAGAACTCACCATCTCCTGGTGGTTGGTCCAAAATCCCACAGCAGGCTTTTCTGTCTAAGCCAGCACTTTTCCCCACTACACCCAACTGACTCTGGACTGTAGCTCCATCTCTATCCAGGCCCAAAACACGGATCAGTTTTTACGTGTTGAGAAATATTCGCCTTCTGTCTCCCTGCCTCCTCCCCCCACCCCTCTTCTCTGCCAGCCAGGCCAGTTTAGGACGGGGTCGGACACAGGGGAAGATTTCTCTCTGTGTGTGTGTGTGTGTGTGTGTCTCGGTGGCTTCCGAAGAGACAGAGCGGGAGAGCGGATTTCAGCACCAAGGTCAGCGCTTGGGGTTTTAAAAATAAAAGAATAGAAGTGCCAGCGACTCACTCTGCCCGCATCATTCTTGAAATATCGTTGAAACTGGACATGTGCCTGTTGAAGACATTTGTGGGTCTGTTTATTTTTAGTGTTGACAAATCCTCTTTGGATGCTGCAGTGTTTATACCGCTAGAAGCCCTGTCTTTCGGGAGTTACTCATCAATCTTGCAGGGAATCAAACTGGATCCTTCAGCCTTTTTAAAAACTCGACTCGAAGGGGGGAAAAAATCAACGGGGAGCGGAGGAAGGGTTAAAAAGAAAGCATGAAAAGCTTAGGCCAAAATGCCCTGGATTTCTTCCATCAGACACTTATGCTCAAATTATTAGGGGGAAGGGAGACTCTAAACCTGTTGCTCAGGTTTAACAAAAGGTCAGTTGGCTGTCCTCTAGTTTCCTCAGTTTCCATCTTCAAGAAAATAAAATAAAATCGGAACTCTAGTTTGCTTTCATCTCCACTGTTCAACGCACTCCGATAGGCTTACGGTGCGGAAGGGAAAAGGCTTATCTACATTCACCCCAAAATGATGATTTTGATTTTGATGATAAATTATTTTGGAGGAGAGGTAACCTTAACCAGCCTGAATCTTAGGAAGACGCATTGCTCCCTGTGGTGGAGCTCTAGATTCTGAGTCTTTTGAAAAGGAGGAATATATGAATTAAACGTCTTTTGTGGAGGCGGCCCAGAAGGCTCAATCCCTAAACCGGCCAGGAAGAGGGCAGGTATCATTCAATTTTTTTTTTTCCAAAAGTCGTCGACTGAAACCAATTTAAAATTCTCCCCTTCCCTCTTTTCTCTCATAGCAGGCAGCTTCGTCTTTGGAATCCGCTCGATCGACGGGCGAGTGATTCAAACTTGGCCGTCTTGCCATCCCTAAATTTCCTGTCGGGTTTGGAGACCTGGCGGAGAAGGATCGACAGCGTCCCCTTTTTCCGCAGGTTACTTTCGCTTGAACGCTGGTCTTAAATCAGCCCTAGAGGCTTCTTTCCCTCTGGGCAAGTCAGAAAAATTCAGTGGCGCGTTTCCTCCGAAGAGAACCGACCAGATAAGGAGGCATTTAACTTGCCAGCCGCCGGAGCAAACTTTTGAATCAGCCGGGAGACGATTGGGGAACGCCGCGGCGAAGCCCGCTTCTCGGGTCTTCCCCGCTCTCCAGGAACAACCCTCTGGCCCCTCCAGGAAGGTCTCCCTTCCTGCGAACAAGCTCCGCACTTACCGCTTTTCTCCGACTCCAAGACAGGCGGACTTCCAGTGGGCTGGGCGACTTTCGCCAAGCCGGGCCAATAGTTCCACAGCGCTCTAAGCAGTCTGTCCGCTCGCTACCGCGCCTCTGGCCCTCGGCATGCTGGACGGCGGGTTGCCCTCCCTGGTGGGATGTCGAGAGACCAACCGGCTGCCCGTCGGACTGTCTGGCTGCTGGCTCGCCGGCTGGGTCCAAAAAGGGAAGAGAGAGGCGGGGATCTCCTCACGCGCCGCCTCTTTCGCGCCGCGCTCTTTCTGCGCCCTGCCCGCCCGCCCGCCGCCCCCTTCGCAGGGCGCCCCGAGCGCTCCGGCGGCGCTGCAGCTGGGAGGCAGCGGCCCCTGGCGGCCTCTTGCCGCTGGCGCCCGCCCGGCCTGTTTCTCAGCCCCCACCCCAGCCCAGCTCGCCCTGGCACGGAGGAGAGGAGCAACCAGCGGCTGGATAAAACTTTGGAGGCGCCGGCGAGGTGGACGCGCGCGCCCTTCGGAGTTCTGAACCCCGCCTTCGCGAAGAAAGGAGGAATGCCACCCTCGGGCAAAGGTGGGCAGCGGGATCGAACCCGAACCTTGAAGTGGCGGAGGCTGGGGTCACCCTCAACTCGGCAGCTCGATCCGGGAGCCGTCGCGCGGAAGGGAGCATTGGCTTGATCGCCTGCGTTTAACAGGAGCCCTTTTCCCCTTTCCGCGGCTTCTTTACAACGCAGGAATCCGGGAGACAGAGCAAAGGCGGCTGCTGGTCATTTGATTTTAACGTTGCGTTCCAATCGGCCTTCCTGTAATTTAAATGCACCGATTCTGTGGCCTGCTGAATAGCAAGGTCAGCCAGTCCTGACCTTCTTCTGAGTGGCAGCTTTTCGGTTACAGGAGGTAATCCTTGATTTACAACCATTTGCTTAGCAACTGTTCCAAGTTACAATGGCAATGAGAAAAATGACTTAGGACCAACTTACAAAAGTTGCAGCATTCCCACGGTCACATGATCAAAAAGCTGCCGCTTTCTGGGGCATGTCATTGCCATTTCGACCTTCCCAGCTGACCTCCAACAAGCAAAATCAAGGGGGAAACTAGATTCACTTAACAACTGCAGTGATTCACTTAGCAACCCTGCCCAAAAAACAAAAAAAGGTTGTAAAGAAAGGCACAACTCACCTAGGTTAGAAACAGAAATTGTGGTCCCAACTGCAGCCATAAGTCAAGGACTTCCTGTACTTGAATAAGACTCTCTTCTCTCCCCCTCCCCTCAAAAGGCATTCCCAATTCCTTGCTTTTTTTCTCCACAAAATTGTCTAAATTCCTTGAACTTCCTGATTAACCTTTTCTGCACCTTGTCCAGTTTTCGGAACTACTCTCAGGATAATTCTGAGCAAAGGAGCCTGCAGGTCTTATCAAACCAATTTCTTTGCTTTATTTCTTGCACCCACTCATGCTTTCTACATAGCCAAACTCATTCACATTGACAGGCATATTTTATCCAGGTCTGGTAAAGATAAGCAGTCTCTGTCCTGGTTAATACTTGAACAGCAAAGAGAATCACCAAGAAATGCCACCTATAGTTTGGTCCAGGACTACGCTGTTAAACTCCCGGCCCACGGGCCAGATGCATCACATTCTGGCCACACCCATTCTGGCCACACCCACGCCCAGTTTAGCAAAGAGGGGGGGAAAGTTCCGATACGTCACATGACACTGCCGTGACGATGTGAGTTTGATACCCCTGGTCTAGTGGTTAAGATTAGAAATTAAGGCACCAGGCTAGAAACTGGGAGACTGTGAGTTCTAGTCCTACCTTAGGCACAGATGCTAGTTAGGTGACTTTGAGCCAGTCCTTCTCTCAGTCAATCCACTTCACAGGGTTGCTAACAACCAGATGACTGCGAGGAATATAAATCCTCCAATTCTCTATCATTCATTCAGAACTGAAGAAGCTTCTTGGATGAGAAGTGAAACATCTTCAAGGAAAGGGGACAACCATGACCTGTGGACACATATGTCGGATACGGTCTCCGCCTTGAGTTATTTGTAAAAATAATAATAAATGTGTGATAAATATAAGTAAATAAATAAAATATATCTCCTTTTTGCTTATTAATCACTATGCTGAGCTACATTAGCCACCCCCCCCTTAAGCAATTAACCCACCTCACAGGGTTATTGTTGCAGGGAAAACAGGAGGAGAGAGGAGTATCAGGTATGTTTGCCTCCTTGAGTTACTTATAAAAACAACAAAGGCAAGAAGCAAGCAAAAAATAAATACAATAAGAACTTGCCTGATCTTAAAAAGATAAACAGACAGTCTTTAGACAGAGGAGCACTAGGAAATTCCAGGACTAAACCTCCCAGAGGTAGGTAATGATAAACGATTTTGCTTTAAACACTCTAAATGAGTTGATATGGGCCTCAGAAGTGAAAGTGGGCCAATAGAAGTAGAACTGAAGGGTCTGGGTGAATATACTGGCTCCCATGCTTCATTTTTTAAAAAGTGAATTACATAAACCCTTATTTATAATCCCTCATGGGGAAAATCTATGTGGTTGCCAACAGTCGACAACAACTTGATGGCATGTAATCAATCAATCAATCAGATGTAATCCTGAGCTGAGTTCAGCCTGCACAAGATTGCAGCCAAAGGGACTTTTTTTTCTAAAACTACCAGCTCGCTTTTCATAGGGAAACTAGACTCAGTTCAGGCAGAAGATAATTTTTTTCATGCTTCTACACCAAATTTGTGGGCAGAAAATTTGAACGTACAATTTATCTGGAGGGGAAAACCACATCCTAGATAGATGATTAGACAGACCGAAAGACAGATAGATAGGAGTCCTTGGAAGTCCAGGTGCCATTGCCATAAATTTATCTTCTTATTAGTTTGTTTCCTTATTTGTTCACAAAGTGTTAGATTTATGTCCCACCTTTAATTCAAGGGCTCAAGATGGCGTATATGCTCTTTCCTCCTTTTCTTCACCACACAACAACCCCAGGTTGATTTGGCCAAGAAAGAGGCTTTAACCCAAAGTCATCCCAGGAGATTTTTTGGCTTAGGATGGTGGGACTTGAACCCAGTGCCATCCCAGCGCTTTCACTATGGCACTATCCTCCTCCTCCTCCTCCTCCTCCTCCTCCTCCTCTCTCTCCCTCTCCTCCTCCTCCAACTGCTGCAAAAATGTGACTGCATGGGTAATAAATGGTGCTGGCTACACAGCACTTGTAACACCGCTATTCCATGAGCTGCACTGGCTACTGGTGCCTTTCCAGGTACAATGCAAGAGACTGGTGTGGTCACCTTTAAAGCCTTACATGGTTGAACCGGATTACATGAAGGACTGTCTTTTTCCAAGAGTATCTACCCATCCAATTTGATCCAGCAGATTGGCAGTCCTGCAGATTCTGTCAGCCAAAGAGTATTGACTGGCAGGAATAACAGGATGGGCTCCTGCCGGATGGAATTCTCTCCCTGCTCGGAGATCAGAAGAGCCCCAACTCTGCTGGCCTTTCACAAGGCTTTAAAATCTTGGCTGTGTGAACCCGTACCTGGGGCTCAGAATTTGCTAAAGGCCCCCCGACACACACACACACACACACACACACACACGGTTTCTTGGCTTTACTATTAGTTGATTAAGTATTACTTCGTTTGTTCTTATTTATTTTGTGGATTTTTTTTTTCTATTCTTGCAATGTTTTTTTTTTTTAATGGTTTTAATTGCTTTATAATTTTAGAATTGTAAGCTGCCTAGAATTGCTTGGCTGAGTTGAGCAGCTATAGGAATGGAATGGAATGGAATAAAATAAATAAATAAATAAAGTTTTTCATCAAATGCAAACCCGCGAGGCAGAGAGAAGCGAACAGTGCAGAATGCCGAGTTGACTATCACAGGGTGCTGATCAGAAAGCTGCTCGCCCCCCCCCGATGAAAGTTTTGTTTCGTAGCAATGTGAAGGGGGGGGTTGCAGAAATAAATCATTGGATAATAATAAATCATTTGTGGCACTTCTGGAACAGTTCTCGCCTCCTTCTTTCTGTTGCTACTTCAAATGCACCTTGTGCTGAAAAATGTGGAACCAAAGAAGGAAACGAAAGATTTAGCCAAGGAAGGTGACCTCCTTTCTCGTTTGCGCGATGAGCTTCGCTTTCTGTTGTTGCGATAAGACGGATGGGGAAACTATAGCCTTCTTTCATGGCATCTCCAGGGAGATATGATACGGTTATTTAAGCCTTATTCTGTTAATTAAAACCCAGGAACAATCCCTCCTCAAGGGACGGTAATGAGCCATTTGTATCGGAGAAGCTAATAAGGGAGATCACCCACATTTGAGGCTGGAAGGCAGCCATCCCACGGCTCCTACAGTTGACTTGAAGCCAGGGTGACAATCGCAACACGGCATTTCATTTGTACACTGCCCAGGGTCCCTCTGTGAGGCAGCTGGGCAGTTTCTAAATGTGATGAATAAATAAGAATTAAATAAACTAGAGGAATTGAGAATAAGGCTGTCTATCTTTGAACAAGTCGAGGAGGAATACAGATAGTCCTCGACATTAAGACCATAAACAAGCCAAAATTTTCATTGCTAAGCAAGACAGTTTTACAACCTTTCTTGCCCACTGCAACTACTAACTTAATAACTGCATTGATTCACCTAACAACGATGGCAAGAAAATGGGTCCAAAACTCATTTAACAACTGTCTTCCTTAGCGATGGAGATTTTGGGCTCAATTGGGGTCATACTTTGAGGACTCAGATAAGACTGGTTGAAAATTTGTCATTCAGAGCATCTTCCCGTCTGCAAGATCACATAGGAGTCATTTACTGCAAATGGCAACTTTAAGATGGGTGGACTTCAACTCCCAGAATTCCCCAGCCAGCCATACTGGATGTTGAAATCCTCCCATTGTAAAGTTGCCATGTTTGGACTTTACTGATTTCTTGGGCACAGCCCTGCACAGGAGATCATAGTTCTGGGATCCTAAGAGCCTTCTTGAGTACTGGGGGTTGAGCTCAAGGGAGAAAATGATCTCCCAGCCGTTCTAAGGGTTGACATGGGTCATAAAACATACCCTCCCCACTCCAACTTTCAATAATTTTTCTTGCTATTTGCAGACTTGCACAGACCAGAATAGCTTTTGCCCCCAAGCAGGTATTCTCCAGATGTGTTGGATGCAACTGCACATCTGGAAATTAGAGTTGGCTTGATTTCCCAAAGCGGCTGCCCAAGTTATGAAGACTGGCGAAAAAGGATAGCGGTATTAGCTCCACAGCTAAGGCGACAGCGCCCTCTACTGGCCAAATTGAATATTACGCCTTCTAGTAGCTAACATACATGCCTGGAGCATGTATTAACTAATCCAGGCAAGTGTCAACTCTGTCGTAGCACGTGACGCGTCAAGGGTCAATCAAACATTGCAACCCACGTGGTTAATTTAATTATCTTTTGTGCTCCTGGTTATTATTTCTCTTAATCCTCTCTTTTCCCCTTTATCTCTACACCGAAATCTTTTTCTAAATTCTCTTTTTTTAATCCCTGCTTAAATTCCTGCTTTAATATTATTCTTTTGTTCCATAATACAAATGGATGTAATCTATTTATCTGTTTCTTACAGACCACCCCGCTTTCTAATCACTTGGGACTGTGTACATCTTTTTTTTTTTTTGTCACCAATCCAGCAAGATTTTCCCAACAACCCAGTGAGGTAGGCTAACTCGAAATGAAGGTTTTGTGACTGATGAAGGATTTGACAGCCTAATATTTTGATAACATCACAGTGATGGCAATCCAGATTAGATAAGGAGGGATCCTTAGCAGATCTGGGACAAACACAGTTTGTGGGTTTCAACTGAATTGTAGAAAGTCAGCAAAATCCCCCACCCCCCGAAGAATGAAATATTATGGGAAATATTAAAAAGGCAGAATATTATATTTCCCTAATGGAGAAACCTGTTTTTTTAAAGACAGAAAGCAGACTCAGTCTTACTTAATATACCCCAGCAGATATTTTGTGCCCATTAAGAAAGATTGGGCCAGCCTATCCAGAAACCAGTCCTAAATTTCCTTGCCCCAAGCAGAAACTAAGGAGGCCAGCTTTTAGAAATGCAGATTTGGTAATCCATTCAGAAAGACTGGGTCAAGACAGAAACTCAGATAAGCAACAAACAAAAGGTTGACAAAATTAATTCAGAGAAACACCTAGGATTTGCATTTCCTCTTTTGCCTATAGAGCCAGCTATGACCCCCATATAACCTGTACAGGACCCCATTGAATCTGACAACAGCCAATAGAATACATGTTCTTGCACAGGAACAGGATACTCAAATGCAAACCCCAAAAGATGATATAACACCCCCACTCTCAACTCCATTTGGTCAGCTGTCCAGAACCACAAACTCATGTGGTTCTGCTTCATCGATAAACCATCTTTCCAATCAGCCTCCATGTTTCCATTGTCTTTCTCCCAGCTTGGAACTGAACCAGATGGATATTTCTTCCCACAGAATGACAGCCAGGAATGATATAGGGCAGTGATGGCTAACCTTTTTGGCGTCGCGTGCCAAAAGCGGAGGGGGGGTCGCGTGTGTGTGCCCACACCCATAATTCAATGCACCCCGCTCCCCTGTGCGCAACCCTCCTGCGCTCCCCCTGCTTGGTACGTGATCGCCCGGTGGGCCCATTTTTCACCCTCCCCAGGCTCCAGAGCCTTTCTAGGAGCCTGGGGAAGGCGAAAACAGCCTTCCCCAGCCCCCTGGAGGCCCTCTGGAGGCCAGGAACAGCCTGTTTCCTGACTTCCAGTGGGCCCAGAAGGTCCAAAATCAGCTGGCTGGTGTGTGCAGGAGCACCGGAGATGAGCTAGGGCAACGCTCGTGTACCCACAGATATGGCTCCACGTGCCACCTGTGGCATGCGTGCCATAGGTTTGCCATCACGGATATAGAGTCTCCTGCTTGAGTAGGGGGATGGACAAGAAGACCTCTAAGGTGCTTTCCAACTCTGTTATTCCGGGTTCTATATGTTTTATGAATAAGCAGGATACAACCATTTTCCTACCAGTGCTCCCAAACCCAGACAAACAGCAAACAGCTTGCAAAATTATCTAGCGTTCCTTACATTAGGCAGTAGCCAGGACTGTCCATTAAGATCGAAAAAGTCAAGATGTTGGCCATTCTTGTAGGGCTTTGACCACACAGCTTTTTTATTTCACTCAGGTTTATGGTTTTTTTGAACCACTTGAAAGGAGGTGTGGCTCACATCTTCAGTACTTCTCATACAAATGACTTCAGGTCAAGGACTACCTGTGTATTCGTTTCTGTTGTTGTTATTGTGCTTTCTTGTTTGCTAAGCATACTTGCAATGTGTCTCAAAGCTTTACACATCTCTGTGACTTAATTTTCCAAATAAATCTAGCCCCCAGGGGAGTGTAAATGCAGCCAAGTGGTTTCACAGGTTAATTATTGCTAATTATTGTGTATTCGAGAGTTCTGTACATCTCAGTATCACCCCAATTAACAACACGGATAGCTATTTGGAAGAAAGAGAAATTTTTCCCCTGTCTTCCTCCAGCATATTTTCTTTCACTGTTCATCACTTAAAGTTGTGTCACACTGACCACTTCTTTCCTTTGTGCATTTTTTTGTCAAAAGTTTCATTCTAGCCATTGAAGATAAAACCAAACTGCTTTATATCATGAACTCTATTAAACGTTCTTCAGAAAACAATTTGGTCTCTGACTGTAATCTGTCTGGATGTTAACCAGATCATAACCCAGCGTATAGAAAGTGGAAATGTGCTTGACAGGAATAAACTGATATTTTAGTGCCTGGTTCTGGGAGTGGAATAGATTTTATTCCAAAACCATGATACTCCAAGATATTGCAGACCAAAGCACTCCAAACTTGGTAACTTTAAGACTTTTGGACATCAACTCCCATGAGTTGGTGCATGGCTGGCTGTGGAATTCTGGGAGTTCAAATCCACAAGTCTTAAAGTTGCCAGATTTGGAAACACCCTACTGTAGATCAAACAAAACTTAGTAAGCCTATGAAGAGATGTGCTCTGTCTGCCTCATTGCCAATTAACTTTTGACCACCTAAATACAAGTAGTTCTTGACTTACAACTCTTTAACAACCATTCAAAGTGACAACAGGGGTCTCCAAATTTGGGAACATTAAGACTTGTGGACTTCAACTCTGGCTGCAGAATTCTGGGAGTTGAAGTCCACAAGTCTTAAAGTTCCCAAGTTTGGAGAGCCCTTTTGACCGTCAGAGGCTCTGCGTGATCACATGATCAAACTACTGGTGCTTGTCGACTGATAGCTGCAGCATTCTGGAGTTATGAGATCCCCATTTGTGGCCTTCCCAGCTAGCTTCCAACAAGTAAAGTCAGTGAGAGAAGCCAGATTCGCTTAAGGACCACATGGTTCACTTAATAACTGACAACAATTCACTTAACAAACTCACTTATCATCTTGGGTTTTTTACTTTGAACTTTTCCATTCAAATATTCCAATTTTAATTGGTTTTTTTAAAAGAACTTTTTAATTTTCTACTACATTGTAAGCCATTCAGACGCCTACATTAATACATTTAAAAAACTGCAGTGATTCACTTAAGAACCATGGCAAGAAAAAGGTCCTAAAATCGAGTCAGACTCACTTAATTGCCTTGCCTAGCCATGAAAATTATAGCCCATTTGTGGTCGTAAGTCGAGGAGTACCTGTGCTGTAATTATTTTGCTTGGAGTTCTATTAGCAAGTTCAAGAGTTGGAAATACAGGAACTGAAAATGGGCAGGATGTTCTCAGTCAGGAACATTAACAGGAGGTTAAAAAATGTCAAGTGGATGTCCTTGACCATGTGAGTAAAAACCCATCGTCTCCCATGCGTTATAATAGAAACAGGAGACCTTGCTCAGATAGTTGCAGCTGCTGTCTTTTCTTTTTTTTTTTTGGACACATAGCAGACATCTGAAGAATCATTTGATCTTAGCTACAGAGTAGAATATAGAATACAGAATATCAGAGCTGGAAGAGACCTTGGAGGTCTTTTAGTCCAACCCACTGCTCAGGCAGGAAACCCTATATGATTTCGGTCAAATGGTTATCCAATCTCTTCTTAAAAGCATCCAGTGTTGGAGCATCCACAACTTCTGGAGACAAGTTGTTCCACTGGCTAATTGTCCTCACTGTCAGGAAATTTCTCCTTAGTTCTTGGTTGCTTCTCTCCTTGATTAGTTTCCATCTGTTGCTTCTTGTCCTGCCTTCAGGTGCTTTGGAGAATATCTTGACTCCCTCTTCTTTGGGGCAGCCCCTGAGATATTGGAAGACTGCTATCATGTCTCCCCTAGTCCTTCTTTTCATTAAACTAGACATACCCAATTCCTGCAACCGTTCTTCGTGTGTTTTAGCCTCCAGTCTCCTAATCATCTTTGTTGCTCTTCTCTGCACTCTTTCTAGAGTCTCCACATCTTTTTTTACATTGATTAGTTTCCATCCATTGTTTCTTGCCTTGCTTCCTGATGCTTTGGAAAATAGGCTGACCCTCTCTTTTTTGTGGCAGCCCCTCAAATACTGGAAGACTGCTATCATGCCACCCTGGTTCTTCTTTTCTCTAGACTAGGCAAACCCAGTTCCTGCAACCGTTCTTCATATGTTTTAGCCTTCAGCGCACGGACGCCTCAGTCATCTTTGTCACTCTTCTCTGCCCTCTTTCCAGAGGCTCAACAAGATGTTATGACCTTTTGACAAGAAGTTGAGATTTGGCTAGGCAATACGTTGACCATCTTAGTAAGTTGAAATGCAGCATAACCTCTAATGCCATTTTAAGGCCATGCAAGAAGACCGAAGTTGCATCTGATTGGATTTGTTGCCTAGTAACAAAATTTTGAAATTTGATTCTATTTCATGGAGAGAAAATATCCCTTCCCCATACCCATTTTTGGATCTCTGTACTGCTCGCTCCAATTTCTTATCAGAGAAGTTTACTTTAGAAAGCCTTGAGTTCTGCTTCAGAGCAATCTCATTTGCTTCAAACATTTTATAAATATTGATGACTGATTTTAAATTGTTGCAATAATGAAAGGAACATCACTTTGTCTTCTCTATCAGATGACCTTCCTTGGTTGACGTGAGAAGGTTTGTCAAAAGTCCAACATGACAAAAGTTTCCATCAGAGTTACCTAAGTAACTCTACTGTTGCTCTGGAGGAGTCCCAGGGACTAATTTGCTTCTAATTAATTATTAATTGATTGATTAATTAAATATTAATAATTATGGTGGAATATGGTGGGCTGTCAAAGAATGTGGTCCAGAAATATTAGCAGGGTATCATTAGGTTGAACCATAAATTAAAGAAATATTTCCATGAATTACCAATAGCACTGATTTGCACATACATGAAAGATTTTTGTGTAGTCAAAGAAAATAATTCTTTGGCTTTTTCCCCTCTACTCTGACTTCCAGTTCATAGCACAGGTATTCCTCACAACTATTTGAAGTTCCTATTTCCCTGAAAAAAATTCACATGACCACTCTTTTATGACCCTTGCAGCATTCCCACAGTCATGTGATCAAAATTCAGGCACCTGGCAACTGGCATGTATTTACAACAGTTGCAGCATCCCAGGTGATTATCATTTATGACCCTCACGGCTGACAGCTGACAAGGAAAGCTAACGGGGAAAGCCAGATTCACTTACCAACTGAAGTGACTCGCTTGATAGTCATGGCAAGAAAGGTCGTAAACTTGGTGAGAGTCACTTAACAACTGTCTTGCTTAGCAATGGAAATTCTGGCCCCAACTGTGGTCATTAGTTGAAGACCACCTGTAAAACTCCAAATGCTGGGTTATGAGCCAGCAGTGTGCAGCAGCTGCCAAAAAAGCCAACACAGTTCTGGGCTGCATAAACAGAGGGATAGAATCAAGATCACGTGAACAGTGGTTCACCGATCGGTTCCCCCCCCCCACCCTCCCCCCCCACCCACGTTATTCTTACCTTTTATTTGGTCCCACCCCCAATCTATTGCTGCCTCCTGAGTCCCAGCTGATGACTAGAGGGAAAATGAAGGTTTAATGAAGAGGACTAGGGGAGACATGATAGCAGTCTTCCGATATCTCAGGGGCTGCCACAGAGAAGAGGGAGTCAACCTATTCTCCAAAGCACCTGAGGGCAGGACAAGAAACAACGGGTGGAAACTAATCAAGGAGAGAAGCAACTTAGAACTAAGGAGAAATTTCCTGACAGTCAGAACAATCAATCAGTGGAACGACTTGGCTCCAGAAGTTTTAAATGCTCCAATGCTTGAGGTTTTTAAGAAGAGATTGGACAACTATTCGTCTGAAATGGTACACAATTTCCTGCTTGAGCAGGGGGTTGGACTAGAAGACCTTCAAAGTCCCTTTCAGCTCAGTTGTTCTGTGCCTACGTATAAATCCATTAAACCGCACTATATAAAAAGGAAGAAAGCCATTTTAGGAGTCATTTACCAAGCGTAGCATATACTGAGAGTAAATCCATAACGGCGATCTTGCATTTTTAGGCTTCTGCTGGTAATCATGCTCGAATTCTTGGAAAATGTATTTTAATGGTACATCAAATCTTTCTGTTGCATTGTGAATAATTATTTTCTTTGAAAACAAGTGCCAGACTAAACAAAGACCTTCCACGTATGTGCAAATGAGTGCTATTGCACTTGGTAATTCATGCAAACATTAGATATTCTATAGAACTACCATCTGCTGACGAAGGCCTTCGCTTTCTTTTCAACCACAGGTAATCCTTGACTTACAATCATTCATTTAGTGACCACCCAAAGTTACAACAGCATTGAAAAAATGACTCCATGATCATTTTTCACACTTACCAATGCTACATCCCCATGGTCATGTGAGTATAATTCAGACTCCTGGCAACTGACTCATATTTATGACGGATTCCCTTTTGATGAGCAAAGTCAATAGAGAAGCCAGATTCATTTAACAATTACATTACTAATTTAACAACTGCAGTGATTCACTTAGCAACTGCGGCAAGAAAGTTTAGTTTAGTTTAGTTTAGTTTATTCATACTTATATGCCACCCTTCTCCCGAAGGACTCGGGGCAGCTCACAACAATAAAACAACGGAACAATAAAAATTAGCACTAAAATAATCCAATTAAAATCCCCAACAGGTTAAAACTAATAACTCCCAGCAGATCAGGAGATTTGTTGGAAAAGCCATGTCTTCAAGTCACCGCGGAAAGAGCGGAGATCGGGGGCCGTCCGGAGTCCAGTGGGTAATTTGTTCCAGAGGGTCGGTGCGCCCACAAAGAACGCCCTCATCCTGGGCACCACCAGTCGACATTGTCTGGCCGATGGCACCCGGAGGAGGGCAGTCCTATGTGAGCGCACTGGGCAGTGGGAGGCCGGTAGGAGGTGGTCCTGCAAATACCCCAGGCCCTTGCCATGAAGGGCTTTATAGGTAAGTACCAGCACCTTGAAGCAGATCCGAAGGACCACCGGTAGCCAGGGCAGCTTGCGCAGGAGAGGTGTAACACGGGAGTAATGGGAGGCTCCCGTAACAACCCGCGCGGCCGCATTCTGGACCAGCTGGCGCCTCCAGGTGCACCACAAGGGCAGCCCCATGTAGAGGGCATTGCAGTAGTCCAGACGGGAGATAACGAGAGCATGAGTGACTGTATGGAGGGCATCCCTATCTAGGAAAGGTCGCAACTGGCGCACCAGGCGAACCTGTGCAAAGGCCCCCCTGGTCACGGCCGTCAGATGGTCGACTAAGGACAGCCACAAATCCAGGAGGATGTCAAGCTTGCGAGCCCTTTCAGATGGAGTAAGCAATTCCCCTCCCATCAAAAGTGGTGGGGCCGCTAGATCATGGGATGCCGGCATCCACAGCCACTCCATCTTGGAGGGGTTGAGTTTGAGCCTGTTCCTACCCATCCAGACCCGTACCGCCTCCAGGCACTTAAGACATCACGGAAAGGGCATCCCTGAGTTGGTCCGGGGTGGAGATGTAAAGCTGGGTATCATCAGCATACTGATGATACCTCACCCCGAAACTGCGAATGATCTCACCCAGCGGCTTCATATAGATGTTAAAGAGCAAGGGGGAGAGAACCGATCCCTGAGGCACCCCACAAATGAGGGGGCCCGGGGAGGATCTCTGTCCCCCTCCCCAGACAAACTGGGTATGGCCTGAGAGGTAGAAGGAGAACCACTGTAGAACCGTGCCCCCCCACCCCCAACCCCCCCGTCGTCGCAGTAGGATACCATGGTCGATGGTATCAAAAGGTTGTAAACTGGGGCAAAATTTACTTAACAACTGTCTCAGCAACTGAAATTTTATGCTCAAGTGTGGTTGTAAGTTGAGGACTACCTGTATAACTTCCAGAATTTCTAATCAAGATTACCTCCTTTCTTAAAGACATCTGTTCTATGGATACTTGCATGTAATGCAAATCTAGGATAGAAAAAAGCTACTAGTCTCAAGCCTTTTACTTTTAAACAATAAGGTGATTTCTTCAGTTTAGGAAGCAGAAAGTTTGGGGAAAATAGCAAAGAAATTATGCTGAACATTATTTGACCTGTTGTTGTGGGCAGAACAACAGATGAGAGGCGCACATATAAACATTTCATGTAATGTGCTATAACACTAACAAGCACCTTCTCATACGGCATGCAATTATTCCGAAAAACCCTTCATGTTTCTCTTGATATTTACCTAGATAATTCAGCATTTTTGTGGCAGATGGGTGCATAAGACCTACATTGTTAATGAGGGAGATCCACCTGCAGATCAGTGAAACAGAAACCAGTTCTTAAGGCACAAAAAAACTCCATAAGGGATATTAAAAAGAAGGCAGATGCCTAGGAAGTCTGGTGCACAATTTCTGAACTGCTGCTGAACAGAAAAGTCAGTCAGGCTCCAGAGAGGAGAGATCAAAAAACTTTCTATTCTATCAATCTATGAGTGATTCAACATATTTTTTTTCTTTATCTCTCCATTTCCCAACTGCTCATGAATCGTATAAACTAACATAACTATGGAGTCTTTGGTGCTCCCAAAGCTGGACTCTTTGTTTATACTCTTATCCGTTTCCTGATAATGCTACCTAGCTGGGTAATGAAATGTCTACAAACAGAACTGAGCTCAGAGAGCGCCAAGGACACCAAGCTACAGAAGTTCTTTTCTATTAAAAATAAACAATAGGCATTGTCCTGGGGTCATGTGATCACCATTTGCAACCTTCCCAGGTGTATTTCAACCCGCAAAGTCAATGTGGGAAGCTAGATTCATTTAAAGACTGCATCATTCATTTAAAAACCATGGCAAAATGATCATAAAATCAGGTGTGACTCACTTAACAGCTGCCTCGCTTAGCAACAGAAATTTTGGCACAACTGTCGTCATTAAATCGAAGACTATCAATACAATCAATCTGCTTCGTTACCAAAGATAGTTAAAATAATATTAAAATATTGAGTTTAAAAAATAAAAAGCTATTGCTACAAATTACTTCTGGGGAATTAGTTTTGGCTACACAGGTTTGATTTTTGGTATGTTTATTGTTCCATAGCAATGGCAGTAACATGGTTACAATACTTGATATACATGCCATGATGATTTAAGATGCGTTTGCCATACTAGATTGTATATTAGTGCATTTCCAGTAGAAGTATCCCGTCAGTAAAATCATGCAATCTATATTGGTCATAAAAGGAGAACACTAAAATTAAAATGTGCCTGGGGAAGTTAATTATCATTGATTGATATTTGCTGTTCTGTAAAGAGCCGTTACATTTTATTACCCATATAACATAAAATGAAAATGATCAAAGCAGCAATAATAACAACAGCATTTTATGTATCATTTTAAATCAACAATTATGTTGCAGCATTGCATAACCTGTAAATGACTATCTGTAAATGAATGGCAAGTCAGTCTGTCCATTGCTGACTCCATTCAAAATTATTTCATTTCAGTTCAAAAGATTCATTCTGAATTAAAAGTCTTCTAGAGCAGCAATCTGGCCAACCTTAGTTTTCTTCCTGGAAATTTCTCTTTCATAAGTGTCCTTTCCCCAAATGTATTTATTTATTTGCAAAATTTATTAGCTCTCCATCTTACCACACTGTTACCACAAATAAATGCAAGAGAAGGATCTGAGGATTGAGAAGTTTTCTTCTCAACTTCTTGATTTAGAGAAAGCTGGATTTTATTTTACTGAAGACAAAAAGTATGGGAAATACCATTCAAACTGTATCCAAAGGTGGTTATGAGAGTCATAGCTTCTGCCTTTCTGCATCAAAACTGTTCCTTGGTTAGGAGTTCCAGAGAATCATAACTATGAGTCAGAAGCTGATCAGAAATTGAAACATCTGGGAAAGTTCTATGATTGCCAGCTTGATCCATGCTGAACAAAAGAAGCTGAATTTTAGTTCAATGGCAGCCAGGAAATTATCATCTCAGCTTGACCAACAGATTCCCAATAGATCAATTAGGAACATGGTTTGTAACATCTTGCTGTCAAACTGCCAGAAACCTAACATAGTCAAAAGTATTAAATGTTTTAACGTTAGATAAACAACTCTTAGATAACTAAGATATGTAAGGGTTCTTCTCAGTATGTGTTGCAACTTATCTTTATTTTAATACTATGCTCCGAAGTCCTTGATTAAACATTGGATTTCTTGTCTTTATCGGGGAACAATTGACCATCTCTAAGCTTGTCACTCTTAGAAGATTCTGCCATTTTCTGGTAACAAACCCCCTTGTGGTCTCCATCATCACCATCCTGGTCTCCTGCAATGCTGTGATAGGAGGGAGGGATAGACTCCAAGGACGGTGTCTGTGACTCTTCCATCTTTCGGTTATAAGTTTCATTCATCAAAAAGGCAACGAGACCTTCCTTTTCTGGAGCATCTTCTTCCAGGATGTCTCCATCGCAGTTTTTGTGACGGTGTAAGAATGAGGCCTGCTTCATGGAACGTTGGAGCAAATGACTCCGAAAGGCTTTCTGAATGATCATAGCCGAAGTGTCCTCATACTTACGTCGGAGGGTGGTGGTGATTGGTTCGTGTGAAGCCCTGGATGGGTTAGCAACCATGAACTTCTCCTCCATCTGTTGCTTCAGTATGTCCATCTCTCCAGAGTCTCCCAGAACCCTTTTGGTGAAAGCAAAGAGAATGTCCAAGCAGTGGATTCTGTCTTCGCTGACCATGGGAAGATCCATTGCGATCAACTCAAGTTTGTTTGGCTTAGGGATGCGCAAGGGATCCACTAACGCGTGTGCAAAGTCAGACAGCTCAGAATATGAAATAAATTGGGTTGCCTTGGGGTCAAACTTCTCCCATACCTCATAAAACATTTCAAAGTCATCGTCCCCTAAAGGCTCGGTGCTTTCTTCTGTGGCCACGTTGAAGTTCTCCAAAATGATAGCAATATACATGTTCACAACAATGAGGAAAGATATAATGATATAAGTCACAAAGAAGATGATCCCCATTGCAGGGTTTCCACAATCTCCTTTAGAAGACGTTGAAGGAACGTTGAGCTTTGGGTTACAAAATGGAGGCCCAGTGTTCAAAATGGGGCTGAGGAGCCCATCCCAGCCAGCAGAAGTTGTGATCTGGAAGAGGCAGAGCATGCTGTTCCCAAAAGTCTCAAAGTTAAACATGTCATCAATCCCAGCTTCCCTGACGACGTATGCAAAGTTGGCCATGCCAAAAATGGCATAAATGAACATCACCAGAAAAAGCAGGAGGCCAATGTTGAACAGAGCAGGGAGAGACATCATCAGGGCGAAAAGGAGAGTCCGGATTCCTCGGGCAGATCGAATGAGCCGAAGGATTCGTCCAATCCGTACTAAACGGATCACCCGGAAAAGCGTGGGTGAGAAAGAGACTACAATCCCAGAAAGCACGTTACCTGAAAGGAAGACAAAAGGGATCAGATTCTTCCTCAGTGGGTGTAGACATAGCAATAGCAACAGCACTTAGACTTATATACCGCTTCCTAGTGCTTTCCAGCCCTCTCTAAGCGGTTTACAGAGTCAGCCTATTGCCCCCAACAATCTGGGTCCTCATTTTACCCACCTCGGAAGGATGGAAAGCGGAGTCAACCTTTGAGCCTGGTGGGATTGAACTGTCAAACTGGCGGCAGCTAGCAATCAGCAGAAGTAGCTTGCAGTACTGCACTATAACCACTGCACCACCATGGCTCATAGGCTAACACTAAAGAAAGAAAGAAAGAGGGAGGGAGGGAGGGAGGGAGGGAGGGAGGGAAGGAAGGAAGGAAGGAAGGAAGGAAGGAAGGAAGGAAGGAAGGAAGGAAGGAAGGAAGGAAGGAAGGAAGGAAGGAAGGAGCTCTCCATACTATTTCCATGGAAATGTTGGTAGAGCATCAATAACGCCTGGATATTTTAGTGCAACTTTTAAAACCAAAGCAATTTTCCTTAAAAGACATGCAATGTCTAATGAATCTGTACTGTTAAACTTGCACACTTTTAAAGTCCCTTGGTAAGATAATCATCCCTAAACATCTCAAAGAACATAACTCCTGTCAGGTTACACAATGCAAGTGGTCTGAATGATATGTTCCCCCAGTGAAGGAGGATCATGATTCTCTACCTTATTGGATGCTCTCTTCCTTCCACCACTGGAGCCCTAATCTGCTTAAAGCAATGTCTCCTTCAATCTTTTAGTTCTCCCAAGCCTTAGGCTAGACTAGTTAAAGCTCCTGTCTTTACAGACTGCATTCACTGATTGACCATTTTTTTCTGTATGTTTTACTTGTCCAATATTTACCTTCTCTTTTTCTCTTCTTATTCATAATGTATTTTATTATCTTTATATTGCTGTGAGCCACCCATAGTCAGTCGTTCTATGGTCCACCATGTAAATCATATAAATTAAGTCAAACTTCATTCCAATCACTTCATGCACAAATCCATGTAGGTTCTTTGAAACAATAGAAATAGTTTGCTACTGCTTTCCTCCAGAATATCTATCTATCTATCTATCTATCTATCTATCTATCTATCTCTCTCTCTCTCTCTCTCGATGATAGATAGATAGATAGATAGATAGATAGATAGATAGATAGATAGATAGATAGATAGATAGATAGATAGATAGATAGATAGATAGATGTATTTCTCTTTAGCCAGGTTCTTCCTACGTAAACCAAGTGGATTGGGATTTCACTGAACTAGGGCTGCATAAAAATCTTGGTTTTTTTTTTAAAAACCAAACCATTTTATACCAAATTTATATTTTGCTGATAAAGAAAATTATATTTTGCTGATCAGCAAAATATAAATTGTGTGTGTGTGTGTGTGTGTGTGTGTGTGTGTGTGTGTGTGTGTGTCTATCAAGACACCTGGTCTACCCCAGCATGTGGGAGGGATCATGCTGCATCCCTTTCGCCTTTCAGCTCCAATAGATCTATACTAGTCTCCCTTTATCAGCAAAATATAAATTTGGTATAAAATATAAATTTGGTATAAAATGGTTTGTCGTGAATGTGACTGCTTGAGGGTCCCGGATTGGAGCCTTCTCTCTCCCTCCCTCTCTCTCTCCTTCTCTCTCTCTCCTACCAATGTAACCTACAATACTGAGAGGTCTCTTGTGCAAATACCAACAGAACCAACCCAGCATCTGATCCCATAGAAGGTCATCTGGGTTCTACCACTAGCCTCATCTTTGGATCTTTGGAGAGATCTTTGTTGGGTTTGGACCATAGCACCAAGTGCTATTGCCTCCTGTCCCTTTGGGGAGAAGTAGACACCAAAATGCCTCTGTAGGTATATGGCAGTGTCCAGTTGGGCATAACAAGGAGCTGCGAGGGAGATGTTTCTTTAACCCTTGACACCATTTATTTCAGTAGGCAAAATTTAACTGTGGACTTCAAATGTTTTTGGTGCTTAATTCTAGCTGGCATGCCCCCCCCCCCAAAAAACCCCCCAGTAAGATTAACCTACCTACAATTGACATGATCACAACCACCAGATCAAAAATATTCCATCCATTGATAAAATAGTAATGTCTCAGGGCCACCAGCTTCATGACACACTCAGTTGTGAACAGAGTGATAAAGAGAACGTTGATCTTGTTCAGGACATGCATCTTCTCCTGAGACTGGTCATCTGCCTCCACCATCATTGTAATCATATTAAGGCAGATGAGGCTCATGATGGCAATATCGAACACTTGGTGAGTCACAATATCAAAAAGGAATCCTTGGTACTTGTTCTAGAGGCAACGGGAAGAAGAAGAAGGAGGAGGAGGAGGAGGAGAAGGAGAAGGAGAAGAAGAAGAAGAAGAAGAAGAAGAAGAAGAAGAAGAAGAAGAAGAAGAAGAAGAAGAAGAAGAAGAAGAAGAAGAAGAAGAAGAAGAAGAAGAAGAAGAAGAAGAAGAAGAAGAAGAAGAAGAAGAAGAAAAGCAAACTTGTTCAGGATTTAATATAAGATTAACAATCAACAGAAGAGATTTGTAGCTCAGGATTGAACTATGAATCCTGCGGTGCTCATTGAGTTTGGTCGTTTTTTGCAGTTGTTTCATGACCCAACTAGGTAATATCATCAGTGGTAGAAGGGAGTGGGGTTTGCTGAGAGGAGGAGGAGGTGGTGGTGGTGGAGGAGGAGGAGGAGGAGGGAGGGGGAGAGGAGGAGGAGGGGAAAAGGGAGGGAGAAGGGAGGAGGAGGAGGGGGAGGAGGGGAGGAGGAAGGGAGAAGGAAGAGGGGAGGAGGAGGGGAGGAGGAGGAGGGGAGAAGGGGAGAAGGGAGGAGGAGTGGAGGAGGAAGGGAGAAGGGAGAAGAAGAGGAGGAGGAGAGAAGGAGAAGAGGAGGAAGGGAGAAGGGAGGAGGAGGAGGGGCGACAAGTGGAGGAGGAAGAGAGAAGGGAGAAGAAGAGGAGGAGGAGAGAAGGAGAAGAGGAGTGGAGAAGGGAGGGAGGGAGAAGGGAGAAGGGAGAAGAAGAGGAGGAGGAGAGGAGAAGAGGAGAAAAGGAGAAGGGGAGAAGGGAGGAGGAGGAGAAGGAGGATGACGACTGTGGGGTCTTTAGTGCTCCCTGAGCTTGGTTGTTTGCTTGCAGATGTTTGATGATGTTATCTAGTTGGGTAACGTAATGTCTTTAAGCAAACAACCAAGCTCAAACAGCACCAAGAGCCCCACAACAGAAATATTGTATATTTGGGGGGTGCGGAAGTGCATTGACTTTGCACAAACCCAAATCGTACAAAGCACCTTTCCACCTTTCATTAGAATAGTGGTTTATTTTTTAGATTTGCATAATAAAAAATAGTTGTGACTATTTTTTATAGTTTTTTATAGTCATTTTTATTAATGACTCTGCTCATTAAAATCAATGCAACTTTTAAAGTAGTTGAAACTTTTGTTTTGGCTCATGCTGAAACTGCTTTAATGACAGCAGAGGCCCTCTGTGGTTTCCACAAAACCCAAAACACTTTTTCCAAATTCTTTCCAAAGCAAGCCCAGCCGTACTCATTATTTTCCAAAACTGATCCCAATAATTTATGTTATTTCTTGAATGCAATCAAGAAATAAACTATTGGTGCTTCGGTGTTATTTTCTTATCTGTGTAACAAAGAACTGTTATCTATAATAATTACAACTTCGACTTAGTCTTCAACTTATGGCCACAACTGAGCCCGAAATTTCTATTGTTAAGGGAGACAGTTGTTATGTGAATTTTATCCCATTTTACAACCTTTTTTGCCACAGTTGTTAAGTCAATCACTGCAGTTCTTTAGTAACACGGTTATTAAGTGAATATGGCTTCCCCATTCACTGTACTGGACAGAAGGTCACAAAAGGGGATCACGTGACCTCAAAACACTGCAACCGTCATATATATTTAATTTCGTTTTAATGTATTTTAATATTTGTATTGTGTGTTTTTAATTCTGGCTGTTCACCGCCCCGAGTCCTTCGGGAGAGGGGGCGGTATAAAAATTTAATAAATAAATAAATAAATAAATAAATAAATAAATAAATAAGCCAGTTGCCACGCATCTGAATTCTGAACATCTGATCATGCGGATGCTGCAACAGCCATAAGTTTGAAATACGGCCATACAGTAAGTTACTTTTTTCACTGCCATTGTAACTTCAAACAGTCACTAAATGAACTGTTGTAAGTTGAGGACTACCTGTATTAGACGGTAAGTTATGATGTAAAAGAAAAAAAAAACCTGCTCTTCTTTAGGGCAGAAGATCATCCCTCTAATCCTGGAAAAAGGTCTCCTGGATTGCTTGCTGGTGATAAATTTGATTATCCTGTCCATAATGAAATTTCTGCCACTTCTAATGTATAATCTTAGCCCTAAAATTCATTGGTTACCTCCTTATCTGGATTGCTGCAATGCGCTCTACATGGGGCTGCCCTTGAAGGCTACCCAGAGACTTTAATTTTCACAGCAGGGACACCTAGGTTTGCCCATGTAACTATGTTGTGTGAGTTGCACTAATCTGAGGTTTCAAGGGTTAAGAATTTTATGATTAAAGAATTGGCTTCAAATTTTGTAAAAATGTAAAGAAAAAGGCTGAGGTTGTATTATCCTTGTGATCTACTACATCCAAAAAAATAACGTCAGGAATCATTTTCTCTTTCTCTCCTTGCCCCTTTCTCTTTCCTTTTCTTATTTCCCTAATTTTTATTTCTTCTATATTTTTATCTTATAATGAAACTTAATAAAAACCTATTTAAAAATGGATCTATATCAGTCCATTAAACCTGACTATTAAGTAGAATAGAATAGAATAACAGAATAATACATTTGGAAGGGACTTCGGAGGTCTTCCAGCTCAAGCAGGAGACCCTACACAGCATTTCAGATAAAGTAGATTGATTTGAAGTTGGTAGCCCTGTTTATTTTTGCAAACTTATTCTATGATAAACCTTTAGAGAGTATTCTTACCGTTGGCCTTGGTATAGGCTTTTGAGGTTTCTTTGATCCCAGTTTTTTCATGGCATTATAGTACTTTTTTTGTTCTTCTGTCATAAAGATGTCTTGACCACCGAAGTACAAGGAGAAAGCACAACAAATATTACTGACAGTGCATTTTGCATTGTTTCAAAGCCAACAGTCTATTTTTGAAACATCACTCATGTTTCTTTTTTTCTGAAGCCATGCTAAATTATTACAAACAAATCAAAAACTCTTTGCTGATCCTATTGAAATCCTTACATTGTCCTAAAGCTAAGTTGTTCTCTGCTCCAGATTTGCTATTTTGAGAACTAAGAATTAAAAACATGAAAATGTTTTCATCCCAATAGTGTTTGCCTCCTAATATACATGTTCCAATTTTACTGCCCTACAATAGAACTGAAATTTCCCCATTCCACACACACATACACACCGCAAAAAAAGAGAGAATAAAAGTGAGAAGATTTTTCTCCTCTGACATTCACATAAAACTGAGCATTTTTCAAAATTTATTCCAAAACTGGAGCGGAAGAATCTGCAAGTATTCTATGTAAAAAAAAAATAAGTTCCTTTCTGCTAACAGAAGAAAAAATGAATATAAATTGACTTCTTGATACCTTCCACCTATGGAAAGTCAATCAGGGGTGGCACCCTACTAACTCTTGAGATTCTCCTTTCCATTCCGCAAGCACAAAGCAAGACAAGAAACATGGATACTTATCTTTTTCTTTTGTTGATTAAAATTGTCAATAATGACCCCCACAAAAAGATTCAGAGTGAAAAAAGAGCCAAAGATGATGAAAATCACAAAGTAGATGTACATATATTTGCTGTGCTCCCATTTTGGTTGAAGCTCAACCTGCAAAAAATGAAGAACAGAGATGTGGCTTTTAGACTGGGGAGAGAAAAAAACCTTTATAGCTAGTCAAGAGCTGTGTTTGCTAGAGAAGATCTCTTAGTGCAATCTGATATATGAATCAACACAGATATTAATATTTTTCCACAGGTTGCAATTACATAAAGATAAGTGCTCATTATCTCGGAACAATTATTGTGAGATATGTAGAAGCGAGAAGCAAACACTTCAACAGTTCCTATTATCTAACCCCTATAGATAATCTTCGTTTTACGACTGGTTGCTTACCTATTCAGAGTTACGATGGACCCCCAAAAAGATACTTATCATCTAGATTCAAAGTTCCAACATCCGGGGGCCCAATTCCTGGTGTCGTGTAACTGCATTTTGAGCGGTTGGCAATTTACTATGTTTTTTTGTGGGAAACTGGTGCTTACTTCCAATTTCTGGCAAAAATCTTCCCATTGAGGACAATAGGTTCATTTAACGACCATGGTCTTTAATGACCACAAATTTGCTTCAAAAATGTCATTAAGTTGGGTCAGTCACATGAGGATCTATTTAATAAATGGCCCAACTTATGATTGCAATTCCAAATTCGATTTTATGGCCATAAACACCATTGCTCCATGAAACCAGACACAATGAGTCTGATTAGATCTCTTGTTTCTGCAGAATACAGGAATAAGTTATATTAAATCTAAGATGCTTCACTTCAAAAATAGACATGTGCTTTATATTTCCCATTAGATAGACAACAACAACGGCTTCTTTCAATAGCATCATTTTCAACTCACAGATTTTATTCAAAATTCAAGCTCCCGAAATTATGGTGAGACAGTAATTCAGTCTCAGTTTGAAGAGGAAGAATCTGCAAGTGGGTAATTACTGTGTAATTATTCAATTACTGCAAGGAAGGCTAGCAATGTCAAACTAATTTTAAAAAATTAGCAAGCCCTACATAATAACTTGAATTTCTACTTTGGCTTATCTGAAGCCTTCAGCTTTTCCATTAAGCTTCTCTCAATTGGCTCTTTTATTACAACAACCTGAACATTGTATATACATCTGTATAATATGAGCTAGTCTTGGAAGTTGGAAGAGTTGGGAAAACAACCCAAAATAAAGCAATAGCAAATCATTTCCATACTTCACCAAATAAAAGACACAGATATGTCCAGTGTCCATGAATGGGGATCAACTCATAGGTGACATTACTTTACTGAGTTCTAGTTCTGCCCTAGGCATGAAAATGCCTACAGGACTTTGAGTGTCAGCAGGAGACGGTGAGTTCTAGTTCCAATTTAGACGTGAAATCTAGCTGTGTGACCTTGGACCAATTACCAGGAGAGGGAGAGTTCTAATCCTGCCTTAGGCATGAAAAACCAGCTGGGTGACGCTGGGCAGCTGAGTGACTTTGAGCCAGTTCCCCTCTCTCAGCCCAACTGACCTCATAGGATTGTTGTTGTGGGAAAAATAGGAGGAGGAAGGTATTTTGGACATGTTTGCGTCCTTTATTATTTAAAAATAATAAAGATGGGATAGAAATAAACAAATAAAGGAGCAGTTTGGCTTTAGGAACACTTTGTTTATCTTGGATTCCCACATCACTCTCCACTTAGTTAATAAGACAGAAATTGAAGAAGGAGATGTAATGGGAACCAGTTCCCATTTTGGAAAAAAAACCCAGCAGAATCTCTCCCTTTCTCCAGTTGTCCTTCCAATTGCATTTCCGATTCTGAAGCTTCTATATTTGTGTTTCTTACAAATTCTATACCTCAGGCACAGAACTCAACAACAGGAAGAATTTAGCTGCCCAAACACAATATAATGCAATCCCACTTTATACCAGTTTACGACAATCCAAGATGAATCTCAAGTAGGTTTTGGATAGGAGGGATAGCTTGTTTTGCATAGGTCCTGGAGGGCTTGCATTTTGCCTCCTATGACATTCCCAGATCCCCATATATTGCTCCCCCCAAACTCCCCCCCCCAAGAAATAAGCTGCATAGGCCAGGCATTTTAGAGCAAAAGTCAAAATGGTGAAGACAGGCAGTGCAAGATGGGAGTGGCAGCTGAATAAGGCACCCACTAAGAGCTGAGGGACAGAGGTGTGATGGCTCAGTGGTTAAAGACTCTGAGCTTGGTAGCTGGAAAGCTGACAGCCCAGGTTCGAGACTTGAGCACCGCACAATAGGGTGAGCTCCTGTTACTCACACCAGCTCCTGTCCACGTAGCAGTTCAAAAGCATGCAAATGCAAATAAATAGGTACACTTTGGTGAGAAGACAACAATGTCCTAGGCAATTGGCGCATTGTTGTGATGGCCACATGACCACAGAAGCAATTTCGGACAGCACTGACTCCTTCAGCTAGGAAATGGAGATGAGCACTGCCCCCTATAGCCGGACACAACTAGACAGAGGAAACCTGCACTTTTATATAGGAGCTGAAGAAGTCCAACCTTTGACAACTACACTGCCAGTAACTGTAATGGTATGTGGAAATGACCTTGAGAGACCAGGCTAAGAGAAACTACCTAGAAAAAGGTCAGATAAGAGAGAGTATAGCCCACAGCTGCCTAGTGGATGGAGCAAGAAGCTCAGGAGGGACCCTTCCTGAGTTATTGGGCTGTTAATGTGGCTTTACTCTACACCGGAATGATCTTACACGGCCATGTTTCCTGCTTGGTCTACCTGGCAGTTGTGAGTTGTCTACATGGCAGTATTTGTATTGGGATGAAGTTGAGGGAAAACAGACTAGCTGGATTCCTATAAGAATGTACCACAAACTTCCACCTCCTATTTTAGTCTGCATATTAGTCACATGTTTTGGCAGTGTGAGAAGAGTTTCTCCAAGTGTAAATTGCACAGGTTTAGAATGGTTTACCTAAACTACATACATATTTTCTTTCTCACTAAGTTATGCATATATAGTGTGAAGATAGCTTTAGAAAGCATCTGGATGTCACCATCCTCTACAGAGACAAGGAACAGCCTCATATTTCATCTGACATTAATTGTGGCTGTGAACAGATTCTTTTTATTTATTTAATTTACTTTTTTAATATCTCACCTTTATTATTTTTATAAATAAGCTGATGAAGATACTCCTTTCTCCTCTTTTTTTTTTTTAAATTTGATTTATATGTCCCCCCTTCTCCGGAGATTCAGGGCGGCTTACAATGTGTTAAGCAATAGCCTTCATCCTTTTGTATATTTATACAAAGTCAGCTTATTGCCCCCACAAACTGGGTCGTCAATTTACCTACCTTAGAAAGGATGGAAGGCTGAGTCAATCTTGAGCCTGGCGAGATTCGAACCTGCAGTAATTGCAGGCAGCTGATCTTAATAACAGGGTGCTTTAGACCACTGTACTACCAAGGCTCTGTTTGGGCTAAGAAGAATGACTGGCCCACAGTCATCCAGTGGCTTTCATGTCTAAGGTGGGACCAGCACTCAGTACCTCCTGTTGATTGGCCCAAATAGCCAGATTCCCATGCCGGGGGAAGGACTGGAACTCACAGTCTCCTGATGATTGGCCCAAAGTCACCTAGCCAACTTTCATGCCTAGGGCAGGAGTAGAAATCACCTTCTCCTGATTTCTAGCCTGGTACATTAGCCATTAGATCAAACTAGCTCTTGAAAGATGCCTTTATATTACATTCCAACTGGACCATTGGTTAGAATTAACACAAGAAGTAGAAAATAAATTTGTCTAAGACTTACTCCTGTTGAATCAACTGCTGCATACATTATGTCCATCCAACCTTTAAAAGTTGCCTAAAAGAAAAAAAAAGGATGAAATAATTGCTGCAATGTAAATAAGCTGTTGGACAATGAAGGTTTTGAATTAGTCTCTATTCAGAACATTTTGGAGATAATCACATATGTGGCTTCTTTTTTCTAATTTTTTTTAGCCAATAAATTTTTATTTTTTTATTCAAAACATTAAAATACAATCTCCAAAAGGGGGGGGGGAAAGAACAAAGCGAACTAAAAAACACACATATAAAAAGAAAATAAATGCACAAAAAACCATATACATGAATATTTACATGCATGTACATACATATTTTAACATTTTGATTAAAAAAATAAAAATGTATTGGTTAACAAATAAGACACCTGTGGCTTCTGAATTAGAAAAATATAAGAATGTCCACAAATTATGTTTGTCTCGTAAAGCAGGGGTCTCCAACCTTGACAACTTTAAGCCCAGCACACGAAGTTAGGTTGCCAAGGTTGGAGACCTAGTTTTAGAAATTTTTATCCATAGACTTTTCTTGAGAAGCTTACCAGTTTATTGTTGCCTTCTAGGATTTTTTAAATTTCCCAGGCAAATCTACATTTTTGAGATTCCCAAGTAGAGTCTCAACTAAGTACTAACCCAGACTAAGCCTACTTAGCTTCTGAGACCAGCCACAAATGCAGAAGATGCTGACTTTTTAGCTTAGACCCTGGGCTGTCCAAGCTTGGCAACTTTAAGACTTGTGGACTTCAACTCCCAGAATTTTGATCACATGATCCTGGGGATTCTGGGGCAGTCATTAAGTGCAAGGACCAATTGTGTATACTTTTATTATAATATTAAGATTGAAGTCTATTTTCCGGTAGGATCCAAGTTTGATGCATTCACCACAAAGAATATTAGTGTATGATGAAAAATCATGTTTGGGACTGTTGAATGACCACTCATCTACTTCTAAAACTTTCATGAAGAATGAAAAGCAGAGTACAAATAAGCATGTAACTAAATTATGGCTGAGACAGGAGGATAAATCTGCAAGAGGTCAGGTAAGACAGGGTAGTTGTATGTGTGTGTATGAAAGAGAGAAAGATCACACAAATTCTCAAACCTACCACTTGAAGAAGAGCCAAATAGCCCAGGCCAACATTATCAAAATTCACTTTAACGGTGGTCCAATACAGTTGTCCCGTGCTGTTTTTATTCTTGCAATCTGACTTGCGAAAAATAACGCTTTCATTGATAACGCTATTTGTTTCAGTCCGGTTAATGCATTTTCCAAATTTTCCGGCAAACAGGCTGACTCCAACAATGCTAAAGATGAGCCAAAAAATCAGGCAGACAAGCAGCACATTCATAATGGAAGGAATGGCTCCAAGCAAGGCATTGACTACCACCTGCAATGCAAAAAGGGAGGGAGGGAGGGAGGAAGGATGGGAAGAGAGGAGGGGAGGGAGGGAGGGGAGGGGAGGAGGGAAGGGCAGGGCAGGGGGAGGAAAAGAGGGAGGGTAGAGGCAGGAAGGGAAGGGAGGGAGGGAGGGAAAGGAGAGGAAGGGAGGAAGGATGGGAAGAGAGAGGAGGAAAGGGAGGAGAGGGGAGCGGAGGGGAGGGAAGGAGGGAAGGGCAGGGCAGGGGATGGAAAGGAAGGGAGAGAGGCAGGAAGGGAAGGGAGGGAGGAAGAGGGGTGGGCGGAGGGGAAGAGAGGGGAGGGTGGGAGGGAGGAGGGGAGGGGAGGGGGAGAAGTGGGAGGGTGGGAGGGAGGAGGGAGGGAGGGAGGAGGGGAGGAGAGAGGAAGGAGGGGAGGGGGAGAAGTAGGAGGGTGGGAGGGAGGAGGGGAGAGGAGGGAGGGAGGGAGGAGGGGAGGAGGGGAAGAGAGGGGAGGGGAGGGAGGAGAGGAGGGGAGGAGGGAGGAGGGGAAGAGAGGGAAGGGTGGGAGAGAGGAGGGAAGGGAGGAAGAGGGAAGGTGAAGAGGGATGGATGGAAGGAAGGAAGGAAGGAAGAAAATTGGAACTTTTAAATGAATGCATCTTTTAATTGCAATAACTGTAAATCTAAATCCTCTATTACCAAGATTTTTTAGAAAAGAAATATTATTAAAATTCAGCTTTAAAAAATCCTATTCATCGTTCTTTTAAAGATGTACAGTAGGTATCACCTTTGTTAGGGAATTGTGCAGCAGGTATCCAAATGAAGTCAGAGATGCTGCAATGAACTTGTAGTTTTATATAAATGTATATTTTACATCAATATATGCCGCGAACAAGATAGTCAGGCAAAGAGGAGCATCATGAGGTAAATCGCAGCTCCCACAGAAGAAAAAAAGGTGGGAGGGAAAGGAAAACTCCCCCTCCACACCCACAGCAACCAATCACAGCGCAGATTGCCTCACGCAGGACCCAGCCCTCTCCCATCAATCAACTCTAACGGTGTTTTGTGGCTCATTGTATGACCCCATTGCTCCAGCTACTAAATTTAAATCTCTTAAGAACTTTCCAACTGAAACATCCCCAAACTGTTTCCACTTTCACCATCTGTCACATAGTGACTGCCTGAAATAATGACAGATCCCCTCCACAGAATAGAATAGAATAGAACAGAACAGAACAGAACAGAACAGAACAGAACAGAACAGAACAGAACAGAATAGAATAGAATAGAGTTGGAAGAGACCTTGGAGGTCTTCTAGTCCAACCCCTTGCTTAGGCAAGAAACCCTATACCAGTGATGGCTAACCTTTTCTGGACCAAGTGCCCAAAGCACATGTGTGCCTGCGCAAATGCGCGCTTGTTCACCCAAACCTCCAAAAAGCAACCCGCACACAGGCCCCCTCAGACGCCCCGCATCCCCACGCATGCACAGCAAAGACCTGACGACCAGCTGTGGGGCATGCATGCATGCGTGGCGGAGCTGAACTGGGGCGACAGCTCATGTGCCCACAGAGAGGGTGCTACGTGTCACCTGTGGCACGCGGGCCATAGGTTCACCATCACAGCCCTATACCATTTCAGACAAATGGCACTCTGATCTCTTCTTGAAAACCTCCAGTAATGGAGCACCCATGGCTTCTGGAAACAAGTCATTCCATTAATTAATTATTCTCATGGTTAGGAAATTTGACCTTGGTTCTAAGTTGCTTCTCTCCTTGATTAGTTTCCATCCATTGCTTCTTGTCCTTTTTTCAGATGCTTTGGAGAATAGCTTGATTCCCTCTTCTTTGTGGCAACCCCTGAGATATTGGAAGACTGCTATCATATCTCCCCTAGTCCTTCTTCTCACTAGACTAGACATACCCAATTCCTGCAACCATTCTTCATATGTTTATTTATTGTTTGTTTATTTATTTATTGGTTCGATTTATATGCCGCCCTTCTCTGGAGACTCAGGGCGGCTTACAATGCGTTAAGCAATAGCCTTCATACTTTTGTATATACCTACTGTCTGGGTGTAGCAGAGTTGGCCATTGTGAGAAACATAATACACGTAGTCCTCGACTTACAACCATAATTGAACCCAAAATTTCTCTTACTAAGTGAGACAGTTGTTAATGAATTTTGCCTCGTTCTACGAGTTTTCTTGCCACAGCTGTTAAATGAATCACTGCAAGTTCTTAAATTAGACACACAGTTGTTAAGTGAATCTGGCTTCCCCACTGACTTTGCTCATCAGAAGGTCACAAAAGGGGATCACCCCGGGACACTGCAACAGTCATAACTGTGAGCCTGTTGCCAAGTGCCTGAAATTTGATCACATGACCATGGGAATGCCGCAACAGTCATAAGTGCGAAAAATAGCTTTTTTCAGTGCCGTTGTAACTTCAAACGATCACTAAATGATAAGTTGATGACTACCTGTACAGGTCTATGATGGGCTTGTCCTGGTCTAGTATAGGTAGTCCTTGAGTAAATAAAATTCTTCTCTTGATAGGACCAAATTAGTATTTTTCAACGCTGGCAACTTTTAAGATGTGTGAACTTCAACTCCCAGAATTCTCCAGCCAGCATCAATGAAGTCCCCACATCTTATTGTTGCTATTTTGAAAAAAAACTGGATTAAACCATGAATGGGGGAAGATCTCCCATAGAGGATTGCCTCAAATTGAAAGAGAGGTTCAGACACATTTCAGAATACTTACTTCAGCAGCATCACTAATTTCCATGCTCTGATAGAAAGGGTACATTAACTTTTCTGTACTCAAATATTATAGAGAGAGGATCATATCTGAAGTAGCCTCATTGCCTGGACCACTTTAAAATAATTACTTTAAGGATTGCAGCCTTTAGTTTCCATGTGCGACATCATTTACTCTGGCAGAGTTCATGATCTCTGTTAGCACTTTTGATTCTCTACTCTGTTCGGGCTAAATTGCTTTAGCTCAGTTATTATATACATGAACATAATCTCGTATCCATCAAACCAGGGTGACCTCTGAGGCCAAGGGCTCCCAATTAAGTATAAAATAGATTTAAGGTATCATGATGAGCTTTAAAATTTCTCTGTGGTTTGTTTATTTAAATTATTCATTGAACAAACACTGATGAAATAAGATATTACCTTTTATACAGATAGTATAATTTACTAGAAAGCTATTTAATGTAAGAGAAAAATATACACGTAGTCCTCATTTAATGGCTGCTAGTTCAGTGACTATTCAATGTTACGATGGTGCTGAATGATGGGATTTATGACTGGATCTGGAAGTTGCAGTTCTCCCAGTGTCCCTGTGGTCACGTGGTCGTGACTGAGGTGACCAGTGCACAATTATAATGGTTACAGGTCACATGATCATAATTTCCAATCTTTACTGCCGGCTTCCAACAAGTAAAATCCTGTCAATGGGGAAGCCTGCAGGATGTTGCAAACTAGGGTCACATGACATTGCACTTAATAAACATGTGGGTTTCTTCCTGTCAATGGGGAAGCCAGCAGGAAGTTGCAAGCTAGGGTCACATGACATCCTACTTAACAACAATTGCAACAGGAACTGCCATAATAAGTCAGCATGTTGAGATGTCTTCAATTTACAACCATTTTGCTTAGCAAAAAAAAAAACTGCCAGTCATGTTGTGGTTAGTAAAAGGATTACTCCTCTCCTCTCGTACACAAAGAGCTTGTGGCTTATTCCATTGCATTTTATCAATAGTAGGAAAAAATAACTCGTGGCAATGCAATACGGTTTCAACGTTTTTCTAAGTTCAGTTATGGATTTAGTATACATATTCAACATCACTTGCTTATCCCTATTTGTAAGTAAACTGTAAGTAAACTATGGTTACGAGATTATGAGCAGGATTAGTGTCTAATTCCACAAAATATATCTAGAATGGGAAATTCACCCGTATTGTAACTAGCATTGTCATCTTCGTTAATGTCATGGCGATTTGTCAGGGGGGTTCCACAGAGACTACTGTATATTGGGATATATCAGAGGCATATCCTCTTAGCAATTTGGAATTGAACTATTAAACATGCAAGTAATCAAAAACAGCTCCTTGGAATATATATCAAAAGCAACCGCAAACTAGAAGAGATAAGGGAAAATCACAGCACTCTGTTGCTGATCTCAGTGGAGATGTTCTGATGCCGTTTTAATTCATGGTGTTAATCAGTCTCATGTTCACTGTCTTCTGACATGATAAATATTCAAAATATTCAAAGTAATTGGAAAAAAATGGAATGAATATTGAAGATTTCTTTCCTGCATGCTCCATTGCGGCATACCCCATTTCTTCTAGAAAGCCTGACAAAGTAAATCAGACTAAGAAACCAATATCATGTACTTTTAATTGTAACCTTACAAGTCTGAACAAGCAAAACTCTCTTCTGTGGAGATTCTCAGTCATCTAGGTCATAGTCTCCCAAAGATGCTTTTTTTTCAAAAGGCAACTGGACTTTCTTTCTTTTTCCTGGAAGATGTGTCACTTCTCATTCAAGGAGCTTCTTCAATTCTTCAGAACTGAAGAAGCTTCTTGGATGAGAAACGAAACATCAGAGCGGAACAGAACAATAAAGTTGGAAGGGACCTTATACTATTCCAGACGTTCTTTGGGCTTTATGGGTTGGATACACACAATCATAGAAAGAATAACAGAATAACAGAGCAGAATAACAAAGTTGGAAGGCACCTTAGAGGTCTTCTAGTCCAACCAAGTGATGGGATTCAAATTTTTTAACAACTAGTTCTGTGGGTATGGCTTATTTGGGGGCGTGGCTTGGTGGTCATGTGACCAGGTGGCCGTGGCTATGTGCATAGGGTCTACTCAGAGGGCTGAAGAAAGTCATTTCTGTCCGGTCCTCGCACTTTTGACCAGTCCTTGCACTTATGACCATCCTCACATTTATGCCTGTTGCAGTATTCTTAACAACCATGTCACTCATTTCACAACTGCTTCTCTTCACCACGGTGACAAGATAGGGCGCAAAACGTAAAGTGTGAGGACAGTCATAAGTGTGAGGACCGGTCAAAAGTGCAAGGACCGGTCAAAAATAACTTTTTCAGCCCTCTGAGTAGTCCCTATGCACATAGGGACTACCCACAGAGCTGAAAAAAGTTATTTCTGACAGTTCCTCATACTTTTGACCAGTCCTTGCACTTATGACCGGTCATCATTTATGCCTGTTGCAGCATTCTTAACTGTGTCACTCATTTCACAACTGCGGTACTTCATGTGACCGGGTGAGCATGTCCAGGTGGTCATGTGACATCGCTTCTTTGTCCTAATGACAGTTTGCTGCAACAGTTGTAAGTGTGAAAAACGGTCATAAGTCACTTTTTTCAGTGCCATTGTAACTGTTGTAAATCAAGGATTATCTGTACAAAAATACAAAAAGCTTCTTTGCTTGCAAAAAGCTGCCCTAAATACCAATCATTAGATTAGAAATACCTACAAACTGGAGTTACAAATCAGGCAGGGTGCCAGAGCACCTTGAGGAATTAAAATAGTTAAAACGCAGTGATAACTATCAGCAGCCAACTCTTGCTCATAAAGTGAAACCCTTTAGCAGAGAGGTCATTTAAGCTCTCCAGAATGAAGCCAAGGAGCAAACAGAGTAGCTGTTGCTTGTTAAACCAATTACCAGAACAAATAGACACAGAAACTAGTCGGATTTCCGAAACTGCTTCTTTTCAGGAACAGAGATTAACATTTTTCCTTCCAAACAAAGCTGAACTGGGAAAATTATTCCAATAAACACAGGATTAAACATCACCAAGCACAGAATTAAACTTCAGCAAAAACCAGTTTTAGACCAAACGTCAGAAAGGATATGTAAACTCACTTTTGAATGTCAATCTTTCTAGCTAGCCAAGAAGCCTTGCTGAATGTCACTCATCTTGGTTCCTTGTCATTAAAAGCTTCTGCTTCGTTATCCAATTATTTCTTCGAACTGCTGATCATTGCATCCTGGCTGGAAGAACTCCAACAGGGGAGTATTTCCTTTCAACAATGGTGTAAACAACTTAAAACAACCCTTCCCCTTTAAGAAAGTCAAGCAAAAAAAACAAAACAAAACAAAACTCCGAGAAGCTCCGGAACCAGAATTGACAGTAAGTCTAAGCATACTGCCAAGGGTTAATGGAGAGGCAGTTTCTATAAGCAGGGCAATAAAGATTAGGCTAGGAAACACCAGAATGTTGTAATTCCTTACAGGATTAACCCTGTAAAGCGGAAAAAAGCAAAAGGAGATTTCTTCTAACAACCGGTTCACTGAACTGCTTAACTACTTAACAACCAGTTCTACAAAATCCCACCACTGAGTCCAACCGACTGCTCAAACAGGAGATCCAATAAGATTCCGGACAAAGTGGCTGTTCAATCTCTTCTTTAAAAGGATATGATCAAAGCTCTATCTAATCATTTTTTTAATGTGTGCTGCATTTATAAGATTAATCGCCCTTTAGGGAAATCTCTGCTCTGATCCTCCGATCATCTCACATTTGTAGCAATAATTCTGAAGCTGCTTTAAAAAAAGCGGTGGTTTTCATCCTTACCCGCATCCCTTCAAATCGAGACAGGGCTCTTAGCGGTCGCAAAGCTCGCAATGTACGGAGAGATTTCATGGGCACCATCTCCGATTTTCCAAGCAAAGGTGCTATAAGAGTTATCAGGGAGATCTAAAAGAGAAAGTAGGACGATGAATTGAAAAGCGTTACTGCATGCTTTCAATTTACCATACATTTTGCCTCCTTCGGGGCTAAGGATACACCAACCCAATACTTTTCTGCATAACTATTAAAAGGAGGCACCTTGAAAGGGTACAGTACGATTTGAATTTTTCAAAATATGGAGAATGGACCAATGAGATATTATCTAATATTTCTCCAATCTTGCATTAGTAATTTAGCATGAATATCCAGACTTGTGAGTATTCTGCTGTACAGATAGATGAGTTTTACCCAATTTTATGAACTTTTAGCCATGGTTCTTACTGCAGTTGTTTTTATTTATTTATTTTTATTTATTTATTTTATTTTGTCGACTACATATTAGATAATATATATAAGTATACGCATGAATTGAATACATAAAATGAATGCAATTAAAGGGAACATTAGGACAGGGATGGTAGGCACGCTGGTGCTCATATGTATGCCCCTTACAGACCTCTTAGGAATGGGGTGAGGTCAACAGTAGACAGTCTAAAGTTAAAATTGGGGGGGATTTCGGATTGTTGTGCAGTCATTAAGCAAATCCAGCTTCCCCAAATAACTTTACTTGCCAGAAGCTGACTGGAAAGATCACAAATGGTGATCGCCTGATCTCCAAGACATTGCAACCATGATAAATACTAAGTTGCTAAGCACCCAAATGTTGATCGTGTGACTGTGGGGACGTACAACAGCTCTAAGTGTAAAGACCATTAGTGACTTTTTTCAGTGCTGTTGTAACTTGAAACAATCGCTAAACAAATTGTAAGTTGAGGAGCATTTGTATTCTATTACGCATTTGATCAGCTTTTTCATTCAACTGCCTAGATGGCAAAATAGCTAAAAGATGTCCTAATCTTCAAACTTGGTTTGGTTTGGGTGGTTTCAGTGGAGAATTCAGCCAAGGATCCATATTAATTAACAGGTGATTGGAATTCACAGTTCTGTTACCCTTCTCCTAGTGGGAATTTCAATCATCTTGGGCCCCATGGCCAAGAAAAGAACCAGATTTTTAGAGTTTTTCTGAAGGTCAGGAGGGTTGGGGCCAATTGTTTGTCATGCAAGATCCTTCTAGAAGTGCTACAGTGGAAGAGACGTGCCTCCTGGGTCCCACCAGATGGCACTCCTTCTCCTTTCTTCATGTCAGGCATCATTTTGTACAGTACATCATTATACATCTCAATCACTCTCAGCCCAGTTGCCTGTCTTCAAATTTAAGCAGTCCCAAACTTGTAAAAATGTTCCTTCTCTTCGCTCTTCCTCCTCCTCCCCCCCTTCCTCTTTTTCCTCCTCCCCCTCTTCTTCTTCCAAACTATACAGAGAATTCCACACAAGGCTGCATCATAGATTACAATGAGGGCAGTTTTATTTCCGATCCCTTTCCATCCATCTCATGGAATTGTCTTTTTCCAGATCTATGCTCTGAGTGCCTTAAGCATGAATATGAATTATGCTATGCTTTAATATGTGGGCCATCTAAGCTGAAATCTTCAGTGTGTTGGTTCCATTGTCCCAAGATTTTGGCAAACATGCTCACTTGGAAAGCAATGAGATCCATTCCATTTCAGTTGCAATACTTACATCTACAATCAGGAAATCAAGCCAGCACCAAGCATTGGTGAAATATTTGTGGAATCCATAAGCCACCCATTTCAGCAACATCTCTAAGACAAATATGTAGGTGAAGATTTTGTCAGCATAATCCAGCATGGTTTTAATATTCCTCCTTTCGCTCAAGTAAATGTCTTCAAATGCCTGAGATAAGAATGAATATATGAGTATTATATCTGCAGAATGTTATTAAATGTATTATTAAATTTACTATTTTTCTTATACATCTTCCTATCCCTTCCTCTTCCTTTCTCTCTCCTTTCTCCCTCCATCTCCCCACTCCCTCTCTCTTCCTCCCCCCCCCCCACACACATATACATGCTGCTGGAACATTAGACATAATGCAAGGAAGGTATACCAAATATAAATAGAAAGTCCATGAAAAATCAGGGTGAAAAAATGGGATCTGTGAAATTTCTAACTTTTTTTAAATAAACTCCCTTTATGTTTTCGTCTGATCACAGCAATTTTTTCTCTTTGTTGTTGCTTTAGCTACTATTTTAACCCACTTTCCTTTTCCATTCTATGTCTCAGTGTTATCAGGCAATTAAGGATCTTGTAATACATATGATGATATACCAAAACCAATCAAATCTGACAACTTGGTTAGTCTAGAATTACGGATGCCTGTAAGATCCTCCAAGTCTAAATTTCTCCCCAATGCAGGCAGTCCTCAGCTGATGACGACGTTTGGGATGAAATTTCAATGTCCAAGTGATCTGATTGTTAAGGAAATCATGCAACTGCTAAGTGTAAGTGTTCAATTATTAAGTGAATCCGGAACTCCCCCCTTGTCAGCTGGGAAAATCACAAGCTGCAATAACATGGAGCCTGGATGCTACAACTGTTTTAAATATAAGCCAATTGCCAAGCACCCACATTGCCATTGTTTGAGCCTGGGAATCAGTGATGGGTTGCCCCCGGTTCACATTGGTTCTATAGAACCGGTAGTAAAACTGGCGGGAGGCTCCACCCACTGATCCTGATGTCATCAAAACGCTTCTGCACTTGTGCAGAAGAGCACGCGTGTGTGCAAGTAAAGTGAGTGCGCGCGCGGCTCCGTTACAAACCGGTAGTAAAGGTAAGTAGAACCCACCCCTGATGCAGGGGTGAAATGTAAAATGTGTTACTACTGGTTCTGTGGGCGTGGCTTGGTGGGGGGGTGGTAAGGTAAAGAGGTAAGGTAAAGAGCCTTGGTAGTACAGTGGTCTAAGGCACCCTGTTATTAAGCTGGTTATTAAGACCAGCTGCCTGCAATTACTGCAGGTTCGAATCTCACCAAGGCTCAAGGTTGACTCAGCCTTCCATCCTTTCTAAGGTAGGTAAATTGAGGACCCAGTTGTGGGGGCAATAAGCTGACTTTGTATAAATATACAAAAGGATGAAGGCTATTGCTGAGCACATTGTAAGCCGCCCTGAGTCTCCAGATAAGGGCGGCATATAAATCAAATAAAAATAATAATAATAATAATAATGTGACTGGGTGGGCGTGGCCAACTTTTTTTAAAAAAAAACTTTTCAAAGCATTTTTTCTAATGCTTTGAAAAGCCTCTGGCGATCAGGCAACTCAGCTGGGGTCGTCAGAGACTTTTCAAAGCATTTTTTTTACCACCTCTTTGGCCAAGAGGTTGCAGAAAAAAATGCTTTGAAAAGCCTCTGAGGATCCCAGCTGAGCTGCGCAATCATCAGAGGCTTTTTTTTTTTTACTTTTAAAAGCATTTTTTCGTCGGAAGAGATTGTAGAAAAAATGCTTTTAAAAGTTTTTTTAAAAAAGCCTCTGATGATCGTGCGACTCACCTGAGCGGGGGGGGCAGGGATTTTTGCTACCGGTTCTCCAAACCACCTGCCGCCATCGCTACCGGATCGGGCGATCCGGTCCGAACCGTGAGCATTTCACCCCTGCCCTGATGGGAATGCTGCAATGGTTATAACTTTGAGGAAGGGTCATAAGTCCCTTTTTTCAGCACCTCTGAACTGTTGTTAAATGAATGATCATAAATCAAGGACTATCTGTGCTGTTTTCAAATTATCTTTCTATGATTCCAGAAAGATTCTACTCTGCTGGCAAAGATGGGACAATCTGCCATTTTTGTCACATTGTAGACATAGTTTTCAGAACCATGAAGAATGATCCAAGAGAGATTCAGTTTTCAGTTGCAGCTATCATCCATTCCCCCACCCCCACCCCCATTGACTATTAATAAGGTGCTGAAGCAAATCCTGAACACTGATGAAATGAAAAAAGTCCATTTTGATATGATTCAAATAAGTGATAGCACAAAAATCTCAAAACTAATCAGATTTAAAAGCAGACTAGGAAGGAAGCAGGTATATAAATGGTTTCCCATGAAAACTTGATTAGACATTCAACCAGATCCCCAAAACAATGAGCTTTATTTTGAAAGAATTATAGAATGGATAGGGTGAGATCCAAACCGCTATGTTATTCCTAAAAAGTAGATCAGTGATGGATCAGATTTATAACAAAGCTAACTGCTCTCCTTTTGTTTACAGGTAGTCCTCAACTTATGACCACAAGTGAACCCAAAATGTATGTTGCTAAATGAAATCATTAAGTGAGTTTAGTCCCATTTTATGACCTTTCTTGCCACAGTTGTTAAGCGAATCCCTGCAGTTGTAAAGTGAGTAACACGGTTGTTAAGCGAATCTGGTTTCCCCATTGATTTTGCTTGTCACAAAAGGGGATCACATGACTTCAGGACACTGCAACTGTCATAAATACAGTCAGTTGCCAAGCATCTGAATTATGCTCACATAATCATGGGGTGTTGCAATGGTTGTATAAGTGTGAAAAACAATCATAAGTCACTTTTTCCAGTGCCGTTATAACTTTGAGCAGCCACTAAACAAACTGTTATAAGTTGAGGTGTTTCTCAATTTGGTGTTTCTCAATTTCAACATCTTTAAGATGTGTGGACTTCAACTCCTACAATTTCCCAGCTAGTATGCTGGCTGGAGAATTGTGGGAGTTGAAATCCTTGCATTTTAAAGCTGTCAAGGTTGAGAAACCATGTTCCACATTGTTCCTTATTGGAAATGACAATGTACTTTCCTTTCTTGTCCTACAGTTAATGTTAAAGAAAAAAGAATTAACATACCAGCGCTCCACTACTTAACAAAATCATGAACACAATGAAGCTTTCAAACCAGTTGTGTTCCACAATTTGGTAACATGTCTTTCTTAAATTCCACCATGTTTTCCCTGGAAACTTTGTAGTATTCACGGAACACCAAGGATAACGGCGAACACATCCTGAAAGAGTCACAATGCAAAGTTACAATGCAAAATTACTGCACAAAGGCAATTCTCCTGAACAGGTTAATAGTATTTTTTTTAGCTCCTGTCTTTCAAGATGCTTGGTGAAGCTCTCTGAGAAACCACGACTAATCTAGTTGGCCATACTGTCTGAGATGATGAAAGCCATCATTTCTGGATGAAGAAGTGTTCAAAAGCAATTGTAGCTTGAATTAAGGGGTGGGGGGGACTTATAAAATTCATAGGGTTCCACGTGGTCCTCAACTTACAACCAGAACTGACCCCAACATTTCCATTTGCAGTTGTTAAGTGAGTTTTGCCTCGTTTTATGACATTTTTGCCACAGTTATTAAATGAATCATGTACTCATTAAGCAAATCTGGTTTCTACCATTGACTTTGCTTATCGGAAGCCAGCTGGGAAAGCTGCAAAAGGGGATTGCATGATCCTGGGATCTGGCAACCGTCATAAATACATGCCTATTGCCAAGCACCAGAATTTTGACCACATGATCATGGGAATTCTGCAACTGTAAATGTGAAAAACAGTCAGGTCGCTGTTTTCAGTGCCACTGTAACTTTAAATGATCATTATATGAACGGTTGTAAGCCAAGGCCTACTATAATACCTTACTATAGTTCAAAATCAAATATGTATCTTCAGAAAAGTTGATGAGATTATATTAGATTTTTTTTAAAAAAAAGGTGGAAAAAATTGGATGAACTTGGCGATATACCTGCCAAGGTGCTTTTTCAAGAGGCAACTTGGACTTTCTTCGTTTCTCCTTGAAGGCATTTCACTTCTCATCCAAGAAGCTTCTTCAGTTCTGACTGTCTGGGCTGTCAGAACTGAAGAGGTTTCTTGGATGAGAAGCAAAATGTCTTCAAAGAAAAACCAAGAAAGTCCATTTACCTTTTGAGAAAGCACCTTTGGGACTGTTGTGGCTCCGTTACCTGAGCCTGTGTCATCGGCAGGAGAGGACTCCGAGAGTGAAGGAGAGGAGTTGGCAAGGCCTCCCTCTCCAGGACCCTCCTCTCTGGCAATGCCTTCGGTGTCTGCCGAAGGGCAAGAGATAGGGCTGGGGCCAAGCACGTCCACGCAGCCACAGGTGGACAGTGATGAGAGTAATGTTTCTTGGCTGGATCCTCGACAGCGTCGCAGAGATAAGTGCGCACAACAGAAGAAAAGGTGTGCCCGAGATTAGGCTGAGTCACTGGACCACACCCCACAGGGTATAAAAGGGAGTGTGGTGGCCAGTCAAGCCTTGTGACGAACAAAGCTGAAAGCTTCCACGCCATTCTGCATTGCCAGACTTTTGCTATAGACTTTGCTGGATTATATTTGGACTTAAGTTACTCTGTAATTATTGAACATTTTACTTTGATGTACCAGAAGCGGAGAGACGTTATCTCTTCGTGAGTAATAAACTCTTGGCAGGCAGCTACTAGGTTGCTGCCAAGTTCCGTTATCATAAGGAAAAGGATTTTGTCGGCTGGCTTGGTTTTTAACTCTTGGACGTCTGTTGGTGTGTGTGTATGTGAGACGGGGACAGAACAGGGACTACCATGACCTGGATGACTGAAAATCTCCATAGACATCTACCATCTTAGGGTTAGAAGTAAGAAGAATCATGTAAATTAAGTCAAAGACAAAATACCGTGTTTCCCCGAAAATAAGACTGGGTCTTATATTAATTTTTGTCCCAAAAGATGCATTAGGGCTTATTTTCTGGTTAGGTCTTATTTTGGGAGGAAATACAGTACTAAATGCACCCATCTGGCTGACAATCTTAACCGGGGCTTATTTTGGGGGGGGGTAGAGCTTATATTATGAGCATCCTGAAAAATCATGCTAGGACCTATTTTCTAGTTGGGTCTTATTTTCGGGGAAACAGGGTAGTGTTAAGATGTGTTAAAGGCTTGTTGGGAAGAAGCAAGTCAGTTACTATAAATTCTTAAGTTTTAAAGTCAGAATTTCTCTCATCCCATCTAAGATGCATGGATCTTTGGACTGGCAGAAGAGAAATCAGCTGTGCAGTCCTTGAAGAAATTGGATATAATTTTCAAAGAGCCACACTTTAAAAGAAATTCGAAGTGGGCCATTTGGATGATGCTCCTGTGAATCCGTATATCAAAACCTGAATGACGGTGGGTGTGGGATCATGAATGAAGCCTTGCCCCTTAAAATGTAGAGGATCCTTGAGTTATGACTATAATGGAGCCTGCCCATCACCATCATACTGTAAGTCATGATAGTCATAACTTAGGTTGTCATGTAACCAGACCTATTTTTACAATCTTTTTTTGCAGAGATCATTAACATCACAGTCCTAAAGTGACCGCCACAGTAGTTAACTCAATGTTGCAGTCATTAAGGGAATCAATTATTTCCCATCAGGCTTTTTTTTTTTTTTTTTTGCCTGAAGTAAATGCCAATTTTTGGCAAAAAAATATTGTAAAACATACTGGGGCATTGCAAAGGGGTGTAAATCTGGACCAGTTATTGAGTGTCTGAAGTGTGGTCATGTTACTGGCAGGAGGGCAGCCATCAGAACTTCGGAAGTGGGTCAAAAGCATCATGAGAGATTTGTTTTAAGTTCAAATGGTTGCTAGGCGTCCGGTCATAAATTGAGGACTACCTGTACATATGAACATACATGAGAGGTGGGGATTCAATTACAAATGTCATGCTCACCATCCTGTAGATTCTGACACACAGACCCACATATATCCCTGGTGACATCCTTACAATTATTATATGATATAAATCTGTCAAGGGGCTCCTTACTTTCTGGGAAACAATTATCTGGCTGCTTGAAATCCTCATCGAGCTCAGAGTTGTTCTTCACGAATTCATCTGGGTCTGTCAGATCCACAGTGCTGCCTTCTGAACAACTGGTTGAGTCGGCATTCTACAAAATCAAAAAGATAGGCCAAATGTTTCCATTGGGTCAGATGTCCCTCGGCATTTCTAGATCAAATGCTTAGAGAAGGCACTACCATTTTTTAAACACGGAATGGTAGAATCGGGGTTCTGCGATGATCTGGACTCAAATGGCAAAAGTAATTTGAAGAATGTAAGACTTTAAAACAGGGATCAGCAACCCGCAGCTCTGGAGCCACATGTGGCTCTTTCATCCCTCTGCTGTGGCTCCCTGTCGCTCAAAATATATGTCACAACCGCCAATGTGCGACACGGCCAGCATATGATTTATTTATTTTATTTTTATTTTATTTCGAATTTATATACCGCACCTTCTCTCGAGGGACTCAGGGCGGTGTACAGCCAGATAAAAACATACAATATAAACATTAAAAGCAATTAAAAAGATATATATTAATTTGGCCCCAATTTAAAATAACAAACCAATTTAAAAAATTTAAAAAAATATATATTAAGCCAGCCCGGCTTGCTGAAAAAAGAAGGTTTTAAGGGCATGGCGGAAGGCACCGAGGTCTTGGATTCTCCTTATCTCAGGGGGCAGCTGGTTCCAGAGGGTAGGTGCCCCCACAGAGAAGGCCCTCCCCCTCGGGGTCACCAGCCTACACTGTTTGGCTGATGGCACCCCGAGAAGGCCCTCTCTGTGGGAGTGCACAGGTCGGTGGGAGGTCATCAGGGGTGGCCTGGGGTGGAGATGTACAGCTGGGTGTCATCAGCGTACTGATGGTACTTCATCCCAAAGCCACAGATGATCCACCCAGCGGCTTCACATAAATGTTGAACAGAAGGGGCGAGAGGACCGACCCCTGAGGCACTCCACAAATATTGAGCTTTTCGACCCCCGGTAGGCCAAGCACGGATAAATCCAAGAAAAGAAAAGTTTCAGAAGAAAACAGAACGTTTAATTCAACTACATATGCTACTTTTGTGGCTGCTCAGGAAATAGTCAGGCACGGGAAGGGTTTTGTGGCTCCCGGTGTTTTCTTTTCTGTGGGAAACGGGTCCAAATGGCTCTTTGAGTGTTTAAGGTTGCCAACCCTTGCTTTAAACCAAACCAGATGTGTTCTTTTCTCAAAGGCCATTGCCAGATCACAGAACATATCCATGGATATGTTAGGCAGATTTTGATCTCAGCACAATCTTAGTTAATACAGGTAGTCCTTGATTTACAACAGTTCATTTAGTGACTGTTCAAAGTTACAAGGGCACTGAAAAAAAGTGACTTACAATTGTTTTTCACACTTATGGCTGTTGCAACATCCACATGGTCACATGATCAAAATTCAGCTTGGCAAGTGACTCATATTTATGTCAGTTGCAGCATCCCAGGGTCATGTGATCCCCACTTGTGACCATCTGACAAACAAAGTCAATGGGGAAGCCAGATTCATTTAACAACTAACCTGAGAACTGCATGATTCAATTAGCAACTGTAGCAAGAAGTGTCATAAAATGGGGCAAAATTCACTTAACCACTGTCTCACTTAGAAACAGAAATTTTGGGCTCAATTCTGGTCGTAAGTTGAGGACCAGGGGTGAAATGCTCCCGGTTCAGACCGGATCACCCGATCCGGTAGCGATGGCGGCGGGTGGTTCGGAGAAAATCTCTGCTCTCCCCCCATGCTCAGCTGAGCTGCACAATCATCAGAGCCTTTTTTTTTTCTTTTAAAAATATTTTAAAAGTTAAAAAAAAAGTTGGCCACACCCACCCAATCACATTACTCCCCCCCACCAAGCCACGCCCACAGAACCGGTAGTAACAAATTTTACATTTCACCACTGTTGAGGACTATCTGAAAATTCCCCTTGAGATTGAATTAAGCCCCTGAAACAGTCTCCTTTAACTATCGGGGTTCTGATTTGTTACTGAACAGATAGTCCTCAACTTATGATCATAATTGGGAAAAGGAATTTATGTTGCTAAGCAAAGAGGTTGTTCAGTGATTTGTGCCTGAATTTATTATCTTTTTTGCCACAGTCGTTAAGCAAACCACTGTAATTAAGCGAATCATGCGGTTGTTAAGCAAATCTGCCTAACTCCCATTGACTTGGCTTGTCAGAAGCAGGCTGGGAAGGTTGCAAATGGGGGATCACATGACCCCAGGATGCTGTCAATACCTTGCATGTCAGTTGCCAAATCTGAATGTTGATCACATGTTTATGGGGATGTTGCAATGGTCATAAGTCCTATTTTTAACACCATTGTAACTTCAAGTGGTTGCTAAACAAATGGTTGTAAGTCGAGGACTGCCGGTATTCCTTTTCAGCTAACTCATTTCAAAATCACTTGGTTCTGTACCGTTGTGGTTATCATCATTATCAGTGGTGGGTTCCAACTGGTGTTACCACTGGTTCTCTTCGCGCACACGCTTTGCGCGTGATCGCCGCACGCATGCTTGCTTTGCTCACATGTGCTCCGCGCAAGCGCGTTATGTTTCCGGCGCATTAGGTTTCCAGCTGAGGTGTGGTAATCCACTCTGCCACGCCTATCAGCTGGGCTAAAAAACAAGAAATAAAGGTAGGAATAAAGCGTGGCGTGGCGGGAGGGCCCATCTCCCAGTCAAAGAGAACCGGTTCGGTGACGTCACATCATCACCACTACCGGCTCGGCCAAACCGGGCCAAACCGGGAGCAACCCACTACTGATTATTATCCTCATTTATTAGCTTTATTTAGACACCAGCATGTCAGTAGAAGTTCCAGGCTCAACCCTTTCTATATCGAGCTAGTCCTCGATTTATGACCACAACTGAGCCCAAAATTTCTGTTGCTGAGCCAGACAGTTGTTAAGTGAATTTTACCCCATTTGACGAGCTTTCTTGCCACAATTGTTAAGTGAATCACTGTAAATGTTAAGTTAATAACATGGTTGTTAAATGAATCTGGCTTGCCCATCGACCTTGCCTGCCAGTAGGTTGCAAAAGGTGACCAGATAACTCTAGAACGCTGCAACCGTTATAAATACGAGCCAGTTGCCAAGCATCTGAATTTTTGATCACATGACCATGGGGATGCTGCAATGGGTGTAAGTGTGAAAAATGTTTGTAAGTCAGTTTCTTCCAGTGATGCCGTTAACTTCAAACGGTCACTAAAATGAACTGTTGTAAGTTGAGGATGTACAGGTAGATAAAATGGGCTGAAAAAGATTGAGCAGCTGAGTTCCCCCAGATAATTCCCATATGGGAGGATAAAAGATCAGGTGCAGATGTGAAGGTTGATTTTTTTTTTTTTAATTTGATTTATATGCCGCCCTTCTCCGGAGACTCAGGGCGGCTTACAGTGCGTTAAGCAATAGCCTTCATACTTTTGTATATTTTATACAAAGTCAGCTTATTGCCCCCACAAACTGGGTCCTCAATTAAATTGATTTAAGCCTATATGCAGGAATCTTCCTAAGGAACCCCCTGCTAGGGGTTAAATGGAATTCAAGGGAAGTTGGACTTAGTCCACTTGCGGCTATGTAGAGATTCTAGGCTGATTCCTCTTTTGACTCCGCCCCCAGATTCTGTCACTCCTCCACCTACCTCTGAACTTTATCAATATATCACATTGGCAACATTTTTCTTGGCTGTTGTTTGGGGAGTGGTATTTACCGCTTTTTCCTTGGACAGCGAGGATCCATTTCTTTCTTCAGGGATAGAAATTTCTGATGTCCGGCTCCAGACTTCACAGCTTTTGGCCTTTTCTCCCCTCAAGCGCAACTGGTTTTCCTGCTGAAAATCACAACAGTTGGGATTCAAAATGACTTTATTAAGCCTTGGTTGCTTTGGCTACCAATATGGCCGCCACAATCACATGATCCATGGCACGCCTCTCTTTTGCAGGTGCCAACTCTACAGATGCCCCTGCCCAGAGTTTAAAAAACAGGATTCTGACCAAATTTATTTGTCTTCTTTTCCATATACAGGTAGTCCTCAACTTACAACCATTTGATTAGTCACCGTTAGAAGTTACAATGGCACTCAAAAAGTGACTTATGGGCACTTTTCACACTTACGACTGTTGCAGCATCCTCATAGTTACAGGATCAAAATTCAGATGCTGGCAACTGGTTCATATCTATGATAGTTGCAGTGTCCTGGGTCACGTGATCGCCTTTTGTGACCTTCTGAGAAGCAATCTCAGATTCACTTAACAACTATGTTACTAACTTAACAGTGTTTCACCTAACCACTGTGACAGGAAAGGTCGTAAAATAGGGCAAAACTCACTTAACTGTCTTGCTAAGCAATGGAAATTTTGGGCCCAGTTGTGATCATAAGTCAAGGACTATCTATACCATTTTCCCATAAATATGCTCACACCTGAACCTTCCGTCCAGGGATATTGACAGAAAGGGAACCAAAAACAATCCCACGAAAAGGCTTTAATCCCATAGTTGTGGCTGCATTTTTATTTTTCCCGACACGCCTGCAGATATGTTGCAGCTGCTTATCCAAGAAAGAAGTTTTATTTATTAAATGTATATGCCATCCATCTCACTATTATAGTCACCCTGAGAGGCCTACAAAATGATTAAAGAATGATACAATATGTTATACACATCTTCCTATAATTTATTCACCAGCATTTCTGCCGACAGACCTGGGTAGATATTCTGCAGGGAAATAGTTATACATTTTAACTCTTTTGTCAGATGCCAGATTTGCCATGTCTGACAATAATTTTGTCTTCAGGTAAGTAGCAAAGCCAGATCTTGATGAATCAGTCCTGACTCTCTAGTGTTTTTTGCAACCTGTGCAACATTAAAAAGTTTGGACTTCAACTGCCAGAAATCCCCACAAAACATGCTTGCTGGGGAATTCTGTGAGTTGAAGTCCATACACCTTAGAGCTGCCAAGGTTGAGAAACACTGCTCTCAGGGAAATAACTAATAAAAAACAACTTCTTGGAATCAAGCTCAATTCTGATGATTTCAGGGACCCGTCATAGCTATCCTTACATGGTGAGCCATTGTCTTCTTCAAAGACGTGGTTTCAATTTCTTCACTAAGGAATCTCCTGTAGATCTCCTACTGACTCAGCCTGACCTTGTAATCTGCTGAGATGACCCAAATCTAGCTTCTAACCTGCTTCGTGCACTCTGTCTCCACGACTGAGCCCAGATCTTCTGAGGCGTCGCTATCAGTTTCCACATGAGCAATCGGAACACAGACAAACACATTGGGATTGGAGATGAAGTCATCTTGGTTGTTCTTCTCACTCACTCGGGGGCTGCTGTGACCCTCTTTGGAATTATGACCATCGCTTCTCAGTTCTACCTCACTTTTCTCCAAGTCACATTTTACTTTCTTGGTGGCTGCTTTCCTCTTCCATCCCAGCGCTCGGAAGAAAATGCTCAACGTGGCCTGTTTTGCAACATGAAGCCCTCTGTGGATCCTAGCAAAGGCAATCTTCAAGTTGTTGGTCTCCCTGTCATCTTCTGGGAGCTGATTGAGATTATCAGTACTGAAGGAATTCAGCAGAAGGGCGATGAACAAATTGAGAACCTCAGAGGAAGGAGAAAGCAAAAAGTTAATAGATGCAACTTATTGGATGGATGGATGGATGGATGGATGGATGGATGGATGGATGGACGGACAGATGGATGATAGATTAGATAGGATAGGATAGGATAGGATAGGATAGGATAGGATAGGATAGGATAGGATAGGATAGGATAGGATAGGATAGGATAGGATAGGATAGGATAGGATAGAGAGAGAGAGAGAGAGATACCGCAGATAGATATGTATGTATGTATGTATGTATGTATGTATGTATGGATGGATGGATGGATGGACGGATGGATGGATGACAGATTAGATAGGATAGGATAGGATAGGATAGGATAGATAGATAGATAGATAGATAGATAGATAGATAGATAGATAGATAGATAGATAGATATGGATGGACAGACGGAAGGATGGATGGATGGATGGATGGATGGACAGATAGATAGATAGATAGATATCGTAGATAGATATGGATGGATGGATGGATGGATGGATGGATGGATGGACAGATGGATGATAGATTAGATAGGATAGGATAGGATAGGATAGGATAGGATAGGATAGGATAGGATAGGATAGGATAGGATAGGATAGGATAGATAGATAGAGAGAGAGAGAGAGAGATACCGCAGATAGATATGGATGGATGGATGGATGGATGGATGGATGGATGGATGGACGGATGGATGACAGATTAGATAGGATAGGATAGGATAGGATAGGATAGGATAGGATAGGATAGGATAGGATAGGATAGGATAGGATAGATAGATAGATAGATAGATAGATAGATAGATAGATAGATAGATAGATAGATAGATAGATAGATAGATAGATAGATAGATAGATATGGATGGATGGATGGATGGATGGACAGATGGAGGGATGGATGGATGATAGATTAGATAGATAGATAGATAGATAGATAGATAGATAGATAGATAGATAGATAGATAGATAGATAGATAGATAGATAGATAGATAGATAGATAGATGATAGATAGATAGGGATGGATGGATGGATGGATGGATGGATGGATGGATGGATGGATGGATGGGCTGACTGATGGATGGACGGATGATAGATTTGATAGATAGATAGATAGATAGATAGATAGATAGATAGATAGATAGATAGATAGATAGATAGATAGATAGATAGATAGATAGATAACAGATGATAGAGTAGATAGATATTGTTGATAAATAATAGATGAGATAGACAGATGATAGATAGGATAGACAGACAGACAGACAGACAGTAAAGAGAAGAAGGAAGCTCAGGAAGACTCACCACTAAATTCCCAATCACCATCACCATCACAAAGACCAGCAGGCACAGGGACCGCTCAGCTACCACCATGCAGTGCCACATGGTCTCAATCCATTCCCCACACAGGATTCGGAAGATAATGAGGAAAGAATGAAAAAAATCCTCCATGTGCCAGCGCAGTTTGCAAGCGGGATCTAACTTCTTGCAGGAGATTTTATAACTGCTCCCAAACAGTTGCATCCCAAATACAGCAAAAATAAAGACGATAATAGCCAGGACCAGGGTGAGGTTGCCCAGAGCATCCACTGAATTTAAGATGATTTTTATGAGGGTATTTAAGGTGGGCCAAGACTTTGCCAGCTTGAAGACTCTCATCTGTTGAAGACAAAAAAATCAAATCAGTTTCAAATCGGTTTTAACAATAACAGAACGATTTGTCAGGTTCTAGGTTCAAAGGTAGCTAAGGGAAGCGAGAGGTCAAAAAAGGTGAGAAAAAAAGCCACAATCAAGACTCCCTTTCATTAAACATTCCTCCCATCTCTGTCAGTGATCCGTAAATTGAAAATATTGTCCATTTACTGGTGGTAGTCCTCAACTTACAACAGTTCATTTAGTGACCGTTCAAAATTACAACAGCACTGAAAAAAGTGATTTATGACTATCTGTTTTTCACAGTTTTTCACAGTTATGACCTTTGCAACCTCCCCGTGGTCATGTGATCAAAATTCAGGCACTTGGCAACTGACTCATATTTATGACAGTTCCAGTGTCACCCGGTCACGTTTTACGACCTTCTGACAAGCAAAGTCAACAGAGAAGCCAGATTCAGTTAGCAACCGGGCTACTAACTTATCAACTGCAGTGATTCACTTAAACAACTGAGGCAAGAAAGATCGTCATGGAAATGGAGAAAAACTCACTTAACAAATGTCTCACTTAACAACATAAATTTTGGACTCGGTTGTGGTTGTAAGTCGAGGACTACCTATAGCTCCGAAGCCACAGAACAAACAGTTACCAGCCTCAAGGTTCTCAGGACAGAAAAGCTGCCCTTTTTCCCGCCTTTCTTTCCTTTCTTGTTCTCTTTCGTCTCGGTAGACGTGCTCAGCTCAATTATGCTGATCAGGACAATCACGCTGTCAAAGACATTTGAGCGCTGCTGAAAATAATGGTAAGGGTCCATGGCGATGATTTTCAGGATCATTTCTGCCGTGAAAATCGCGGTGAAAATCTGTCAGATTTAGAGAAAGAAGAAACAGAAGAGTCAGTCCTGAGGAAAATGAGGGCTGCTTCATGTTTACTACATGTTTATTCTGTCTTCATTACTTTATTAAGTAACTCAAGATGGTGGACATACCTAAAACTCCTCCTTCCTCTTCTTTTTCCCACAACAACCATCCTGCGAGGTGGTTGGGCTGAGGGAGAGTGTCTGGCTTACCCAACTCGCTTTCATGCCTAAGACAGGACTAGAACTCTCCGTCTCCTGGTGATTGGCCTAAAGTCATCCAGTCGGCTTTCATTCCTAAGGCAGGACTAGAACTCTCAGTCTCCTGGGCCTTTACCAATAGAACAAACTGACTCTCTCTGTCTTCCATATATTCAGTTCAGCCTTTGTTTGTCACAGTCATGTGATCTGAGAGGGTATTCAGCCGGTTCGGAATGGTTTACCTGAACTGGTAGCTGAAATTGCGGGTGAGCCCGCCCATCTGCCCTAGGTCTATACCAGGGGTCAGCAACCTTAAACACTCCAAAAACCACAAAGATCCTAATCGGAAGCCCCCATTCAATTCTGGAGCCGACCGGAAGTCCGGTTCCCCCATCATAGTCTCCTCCTAGCGCGGCGTCCTTTTTCCTCTGCTGACTGGAAGTCCAATTCCTCCCACCATAGAGTGTCCTCCTAGCACGGCGTCCTTTTTCCTCTGCCGACTGGAAGTCCAATTCCTCCCACCATAGAGTGTCCTCCTAGCACAGCATCCTTTTTCCTCTGCCGACTGGAAGTTGGTTCCCCCATCATAGAGTTTCCTCCTAGCACAGCGTCCTTTTTCCTCTGCCGACTGGAAGTCGGTTCCCCCACCATAGAGTCTCCTCCTAGCACAGCGTCCTTTTTCTTCTACCTGTCCTAACCGAAAGCCCTATCAATTGTGGAGCTTACCAGCAACAGGGAGCCACAGCAGAGGGATGAAAGAGCCACATGCAGCTCCAGAGCCACAGGTTGCTGACCCCTGGTCTATACCATCCTATTTAGACATGGTTTTGAAGCTGGGCACATGCACGGAAGGTGCGCACACAAGCAAAGCGCATGCGCAGAAGGTCGAACGCATGCACGGAAGGCAGATGCGTGTGCGAACTGGGAGCGCGCGAACTGGGCACGCACATGCACAGCGAACCGGTAGTAACATCATCTGAAACCCACCGCTGCATGTAATCCATGATTGGTTGTGTTCTGTCCCCAACCCCACGCACACACACCAACAGACGTTCAGGAGTTAAAGACCAAACCAAGTTCCTTATGATAACGGAACTTGGCAACAACCTTGGCTGCCTGCCAAGAGTTTATTATTTACAAAGAGGAGAGACAACTTCTCCCCACTTCTGATACATCAAAGGAAAGCAGCAGGGGTTGGGGACAGAACACAAAGGAAAGCAGCTACAATCAAATCCAGAGATAATCCAGTCTTAAAGCAAAAGTCCGGCAATACAGAATGGTGTGGAAGCTTTCAGCTTTGTTCGTCACAAGGTTTGACTGGCCACCATGCTCCCTTTTATATCCTGTGGGGTGTGGTCCAGTGACTCAGCCTAATCTCGGGCACGTCCTTTCTTCTGTTGTGCGCGCTTATCTCTGCGACGCTGGCGTGGGTCCAGCCAAGACTCATTACCCTCATCACTGTCCATCTGTGGCTGCGTGGACGTGGCTGGCCCTGGCCCTATCTCTTGCCCTTTGACGGACACCGAAGGCATTGCCAGAGAGGAGGGTCCTGGAGAGGGAGGCCTTGCCAACTCCTCCCCTTCACTCTCGGAGTCCTCTCCTGACGATGACACAGGCTCCGGTAACGGAGCCACAACAGGTTGTTTTATTATTATCAATTCAAACAAAGGGAAGAGTCAACAGGAAGATTAAAAGTAAAGATGGCAGCTTTCACCACACAATCAAAGACTTGCCACCTTTTTATCAATACAGGTAGTCCTCGATTTACAACAGTTCGTTTAGAGACTATTCAAAGTTACAGTGGCACTGAAAAAAATGACTGACCATTTTTCATACTTACAACCTTTGTAGCATCCTCATGATCATGTGATCAAAATCCAGATGCTTGGCTGTGTCCCAAGATCATGTGATCACTTTTTGTGACCTTCTGATAAGCAAAGTCAATGGGGCAGCCACATTTACTTAACAACCGTGTTACTAACTGCAGTGATTCATTTAACAACTTTGGCAAGAAAGGTCACAAATGGGGCAAAACTCACTTAACACAAATGTCTCACTTAACAACAGAAATGTTGGGCTCAGTTGTGGTCGTAAGTCAAGGACTACCTGTATAGCAACATGTTTAATATTTTTAAACAAGACCTCCCATCTTGCAACTGCAACATTGGTCAGCTGACAGTAAATTAAGATTCTCAAAAATAATTAGCAAAGAAGTTGCAACAGCAATCAGTATACCATGTACCAAAGATCCAAAGATATCCTTTTGTGTTTCAAATTTAAAAAAAGGAAATCTATAGAGATCTCCTAATACTCCAGCCAAAGAGATTGACCATATTTTTAGCATTTTATGGATATAAAATAGGGGTAGGATTTGCTTACCATGTTACCACTTGAAAGAGCTTGTTCAAACTGGGGGGTCATTTTGTAGTGGTCCAAGGCCATGAAAAGAGTGTTCATCACAATGCAAAGTGTAATGATGAGATCGGTAAAGGGATCCATTACAATCACACCCACTTTCTTCTTTATTTTCTGCCACAGAGGGCAACAATTCCAGATAAAATACTTGCGAGCTAACTTGTTCAAGAAGCGAGGCCATTTTCGATCTGATTCTTCAAGCTCTAAACAAGGAGAGGAGGAGGAGGAGGAGGAGGAGGAGGAGGAGGAGGAGGAGGAGGAGGAGGAGGAGGAGGAGGAGGAGGAGGAGAAGAAGAAGAAGAAGAAGAAGAAGAAGGAGGAGGAGGAGGAGGAGGAGGAGGAGGAGGAGGAGGAGGAGGAGGAGGAGGAGGAGGAGGAGGAGGAGGAGGAGGAGGAGGAGGAGGAGGAGGAGAAGAAGAAGAAGAAGAAGAAGAAGAAGAAGAAGAAGAAGAAGAAGAAGAAGAAGAAGAAGAAGAAGAAGAAGAAGAAGAAGAAGAAGAAGAAGAAGAAGAAGAAGAAGAAGAAGAAGAAGAAGAAGAAGAAGAAGAAGAAGAAGAAGAAGAAGTTACTGACCTACTCATTTAACATTTTGGTATGGCCCAACCTTTTAACTTTGGTTGAGAATGTACAAAATGTATTCCTTTTTTTTTTTTTTACTTCTCTTCAGCTCATTCCCTGAAAAGATCCAATAATCTCTGATGAAATTCTGACATTAGATAAAACATGTTAATTAACTTCAATAATTGTAGGAAATTGAATGGTTAGAAATCAAGCTGTTTTATTTTTCAGCTGCTGTTCTTTGTGTCTTTTAAGAAACACTTTTGATTGCAAATCCCATACAATAGAAAGTTGGGATGCAAGCATTTGTAAAACAAAATTGAAATAACAGATCATGAATAAATACAGCCACCCAGAATCACCTCACAGGGGAGATGGGTGGCATAAAAAATATAATAAATAAAACAAATAAATAAATAAAAATAACAGATTTTCCAAATTTACAATTCTTACTGGAAAAGAATTGCTACAATAAAAATCTTACTTACTTAACTATGAACCACCGTGGCACAGTGGTTAGAGTGTAGTACTGCAGCCTACTTCTGCTAACTGCCGGTTACCTGCAATTTGGCAGTTTGAGTCTCACCAGGCTCAAGGTTGACTCCGCCTTCCATTCTTCCGAGGTCAGTAAAATGAGAACCCAGATTGTTTGGGGGCAATAGGCTGACTCTCTAAACCGCTTAGAGAAGGCTGTAAAGCACTGCGAAGCGGTATATAAGTCTAAGTGCTACTGCTAAGTGCTATTGCTATTTATGCAGGCACTCCTTGACAGCCATTCATTTAGTGACAGTTCAAAGATGCAACAGCCATGAAAAAAGTGACTTAGGACTGATCCTTGCATTTACGACCGTTATAACACATTCATCAAAATTTGGGAGCTTGTTAACTGGCATTTATTTATGAGGTTACATTGTCCCAGGATCATGTGATCGCCATTTATTATCTTCCCAGCCAACCTCTGACCAGCTAAGTCCATGGAGGAAATTGGATTCATTTAAAGACCGCATGACTCACTTAACAATGATGGCAAAGAGGTCGTGTATTGGGCAGGACTCACTTAACTATCTTCTTCTTAGCAACAAAAGCTTGTACCTTCAAGGACACTGGTGATAATGCTGACCGCACTCGCTGCCCGTTGCCTCTGAAGCGGCTGGTTGTAATAATCAACGGACAATCGATGAACTCGGACCATCTTGTTAGCTTCCTCATACAAAGACATCTGCATAGCGATACATGCAATTATTGATTTAGTTATAAATATTCCTACTCTTTGGACACAGATATGACAATGTATACAGCAGGTAAGTCAAAGGACTCTTAAAGCTGAAATGTGAGTCCTATACAGGTAGTCTTCAACTTACAACTGGCCCAGTGGGTGGGTTCTAAATTTTTTTTACTACCAGCTCTGTGGGCGTGGCTTATTTTGTGGGCGTGGCTTGATGGTCATGTGACAATTCTTTAGGATTTAGCAGAGGTACTACCAGGCTTTTAACTGCTTGCAGAACCGTACCGGTCTACCCGTTCGTTTTTGGAGGATTCTGGTCTACCCATTTGTTTTTCGAGCGCACTGGTCTACCACCACACTGCCTTTTAACACTGATCAGCTGTAAGGCGGCCCTTTGAAGCCCTGCGGCAAGAGTTTAAACAGTTTTTTTTCCTTCTAGCCGATCACCTGGGACTCAGGAGGCAGCGAATAGATTGGGGGCGGGGCCAAATAAAAAGTAAGAATAATGCGGGAGGCGGGGGGGCAGCTCCTGAACAAAAAGAACCAGTTTGTTGACGTCATATCATCACCGGTACCGGCTCGGCTGAACCAGGCCGAACCGGGAGGAACCCACCACTGAACTGGCAGCTTAGCAACTGTTTGAAGTTACAATGAACCTCCCAAAGTTACTTACAACCTGATTCCAGACTACCAATGGTGGCATGTTTGCATGCATGCACACACAAACACACACACATACACACCACAGTCACATAACAGCATTTCTGGCGCATAGCAAATGGCTCAACTTTCCATCCCTTTCTGGCTAAAAAAGAAGCTGATAGAATATTTATTTATTTATTTTATTAGATTTTTTATACCGCCCTTCTCCCACAGGACTCAGGGCAGTGAACAGCCAAGAATAAAAACATCACATACAAAATTTAAATTTTAAAAAAGAATTAAACAAAATTTTGGCCCAATAAGTTTAAAACACCCCAACTAAAATCCATTTACAATTAAAAATATCTAAGGGGGGGGGGGTTTAAGCCAGCCCGGCTTGATGAAATAAGAAAGTTTTAAGGGCAGGGCGAAAAGCACGGAGATCTGGGATCCTACATATCTCTGGGGGCAGGTCGTTCCAGAGGACAGGTACTGCCACAGAGAAGACCCTCCCCCTGGGGGTCGCCAGCCGACATTGTCTGGCTGATGGCACCATGAGGAGTCTCTCTCTGTGGGGGCGTACTGGCCAGTGGGAGGCTATCGGTGGCAGAAGGCGGTCCAGTAAATACCCAGGCCCTAAGCCGGGTATATTGACTCACTTAACGTTATGTTCCTTTTTGAATTGATAAGGAATTGTAGTTCTTTTGTTCTGAAGAAGTGGATGGTAAATACAAAAAGCAACTTTAATTTAACCCCAATTCTGTATTATTATTATTTTTACTCTGTTGCATGCCACCCAGAATCTGTAGAGCGGGAGGTGCTATAAGAACTGTGATATTAATAAACAGATAAGGAAAAAGAGCCTTGGTACTACAGGGGTTTAAGGCACCCTGTTATTAAGCTTATTAAGACCAGCTGCCTGCAATTACTGCAGGGTTCGAATCTCGCCAAGGCTCAAGGTTGACTCAGCCTTCCATCCTTTCTAAGGTAGGTAAATTGAGGACCCAGTTTGTGGGGGCAATAAGCTGACTTTGTATAAATATACAAAAGGATGAAGGCTATTGCTGAGCACATTGTAAGCCGCCCTGAGTCTTCGGAGAAGGGCGGCATATAAATCAAATTAAAAAAAAAAAAATACGGGTGTTAAGACATTGCAGTATTATATTATTATACAGTACTATGCAGTATTACATTACACAATATTATATTTAGCATTACTTTTTTTTCCTTTCAGACAATATTTCAAAATTCTTACTACTATTTTTTTTTAAATGGATAGTATTCCGCCAGGGAATGGCGCAGCAGGTGTCCAAATGGAGTCAGAGACACTGATATGAACTTGTAGTTCTATATAAATATAGACCTTGGAGGTCTTCCTAGTCCAACCCCCTGCTCAGGCAGGAAGCCCTACATCATTTCAGACCAATGGCTGGTCCAATCTCTTCTTAAAAATCTCCGGTATTGGAGCACCCACAACTTCTGGTGGCAGGCTGTTCCACTGGTTAACACCATCAGGTAAATTGACACAGCAGGAACATCATAAGATAAACCACAGAACACACAGAAGGAAAAAAAGGGCGGGGAAAAGGGGAAACTCCCCCTCCATACCCACAGCAACCAATCACAATACAGATTGCCTCACGCAGGAGCCAGCCCTCTCCCATCAATCAACTCTAACTGTGTGTTATGGCTCATTGTACGACCCCATTGCTCCAGCTATTAAATTTAAGTCTCTTAACATATTCCAACAAAAGTAGCCCAAAATGCAAAGAAATCCCATCACCCTTTTTCAGACTAACCAATTTTATTAAAAGACAGATGCTTTCGTGAGCTACTGCTCATTTGAGGCACAGAAGCAGCTTGACGGAAGTAGGATTTAAATTGTAAATGTGTACATTGCAAACTGCCAATGTGATTTTTAATATACAATTCAAGTAGTGCTCGACATCCTTACCTGGAAAAAGGAAGTTATGAACCTGGTTGCAAAATTCTGAAAGTCACACACACCACACACACACCAGCCTCACCCAACCCCCAGTCACAGGAACAGATTTTGGGTACTCAGCAACATGGGCGCATTTACAACGATTTGCAGCATCCTGCACCATAGCAAACAAGGGGTTTGCTTAACGACTGTGGAGTTCAATTTACAGCCACACCATTCATTGTATGATCACAGCATTTGCTTAACAACTGCTGCAAAAAAGGTAATAAAATCATGTTTATCACATGACTGGCCTTATTTATGACTGTAATGTCCAAGCTCCATTACAGTCATATATCAAGGACTACCTATAGTACAGTTGTTAATTGATAGGTGTTTTTAAAAACTGTGTCATATTTAATCTACAACTACCTCCACAACTAGCTTTCCTTCTTTCCTTCCCCCCCAATTCTACCCAACTTAAATCCTGTATTAGTCAAATTACTCTATGCATATAATGAAAGCAGTCCTCTGACATTAAGACTAAAATAATTATATGAAACACCATTGAAATTAACAATAGTTACACCATTTCAATGAGGTCCACACAATGACTAGCTTTTTTCAAATATATCTTACGAATTGCCCCTACGAATTACCTAAAGAGGTAACCTATAAATAAATTCACTAAATAAATATAATTCATTATAGTCAGAGAGAAAATCCACCTATCAATGTGGTTATTAGGAGTTAAAAATAACAGTGTTACTCACTTACCCACACACTCAATCAATCAATCAAATGATATTAATATACATGTAATCCTTGATTCATTTAGTGACCATTCAAAATTACAACATAAAGTTTGTAACTTTCTGACAAGCTAAGTCAGATTCACTTAGCAACCATGTTATTAACTTAACAGCTGTTAAGGTGATTCACTTAACAACTGTGGCAAGTAAGGCTGTAAAATGGGGCAAAACTCACTTAACAACTGTCTTGGTTAGCAACAGAATTTTGGACTCAATTGTTATAAGTTGTGGATTTATTTGTATGGTATGAAGTACAGTTGATATACTCACACAAATACGACTTCCTTTTATGAAAATATTAGTCTGTGTTGTCGCAAAAGACTATTGATCTGTGTTTCCTATTTGGGGTCCTTCAAAGGACATCTCTATCAAATATACAACAATGTGTACAACTCTAATATATAACCACATCTGCATCATGAACAGCCTATGAGGCATACATAATCTTGTGCATGAAAGAGCAAATAATTGCTAATATTTTCAACTCACTTGGCTGCTCATTTTGGGGTTTTCCATAACAGGAGGCAGCAACATGCCTTCTCCTGAAAGAGGTTCCATGTTCAAAGACCTCATTCCACCAGGTCCCACCAAGGAGATCATCCCGTTGCAATCATCTCCGGCGTTCCATCTACTGGACTGCATGTAGTTAGGAGTAGCTGGATGTGATCCATAGCTGGCTTGACTTTGGGTGCTTGGGCGCCTTACTATGCGCGAAGGCAAAACAGACCCACGTTGTAGCTCCAAATCCCCAACGCTGTTGGATTCGTCATCCCCAAATTCAGTCTTGGATCCAGTCTCTTTCCCTGATAGATGGAAACTGAAGACACTCCCATGACTTGGCCTCCGTTTTGCTGGGTTTGAAGAAGGCCCATAACCATAGCTGAAGATCTGCAGGGAACAAGGATGGGAGAAACAAAATGCAACCCAATATTGGCATACATTGGTTTCCATCAGCTGTGGAAGTTCTTCAAATAAATAAATTACTGGTAAAGGAGAATATTTACACCTCAGGGTTGACCTGTGGGGTCCTAGATGCTCTCTGAGTTTGGTTGTTTTCTTGCAGACAGTCCATTAGCACCTATGACAGTGTTGGCGAACGTTTTCGGCACCGAGTGCTGAAAAGGGAGTGCGTGAACACGCTTCACACATGCATGCTTGTCTGGGCCACAACCTGGAAGAGGCCCTGCCCAGGGCACATGCGCGTGCCCGAAAATGAACTTCCGGTTTCTGACATGCGCATGTGCGCCACCCATCTACTCTTCCAGGTTTCTGGCGTGCATGTACGCGCGACAATCAGCTGGCCGGCACACATGCTCACACAGGAAAATGGAACGGCTCTTCCAGTTTCCAGCACTGCCACATGCAAAACCAGCTGATTGTCGCACCCGCATGCACACCAGAAACCTGAAAGAGGAATGGTTGATGCTCTGCGTGCCAGGTAACATGTCTCTTTGTGCCACTTTGGGCACGCATGCCATACGTTCGCCATTATGGACCTATGAAATTACTTAGTTTGGGTAATGAAATGCCTGCAAGAAAAGGAGTCTGGTGGCGCAGCAGACTAATAGCCTGTTATTAACATCCAGCTGCCTGCAATTACTGCATGTTCGAATCTCCCCAGGCTCAAGGTTGACTCAGCCTTCCATCCTTTCTAAGGTAGGTTAAATGAGGACCCAGTTTGTGGGGGCAATAAGCTGACTTTGTATAAATATACAAAAGTATGAAGGCTATTGCTTAACGCATTGTAAGCCGCCCTGAGTCTCCGGAGAAGGGCGGCATATAAATCAAATTAAAAACAAAAAACAAAAAAACAACCAAGCTCAGAGAGTACCAAGGACTCCTCAAATAAAACGATGGACTGTGAATCTATTGCCCAATGCAACAAAAATATGAATGTCTTAGACTCTCCTTCAATAAAGAATGTTATTTATGATTTATTTCTGCAAATTACTTTGGGGACATATCTGTAGAGATTCTCAATCATTCAGGTCATGGTTGTCCTGGAAAAGTTGCTTTTCCAAAAGTCAATGGACTTCCTTGGCTTTTTTTTCTTTGAGAAATTTCACTTCTCATCCAAATGAGCCTTCTGATCTTCAGTTGAACTGAAGAAGCTTCTTGGGTGAGAAGCAAAATGTTTTCAAGAAAAAAAAAACTGAGAAAATTCAGTTGCTTTTTAAAAAGCACTTTTGGGACAACCATGATCTGGATGATTAAGAATCTACATAGGCGTTTTCAGAGAAAAAAACCAAGGAAATCAAGTTGCCGTTTGAAAAAACACTTTTAGGATTACTTTGGGGACCTAGGGGAAAATATTTTTTTATTTTTACAAAAAAACAAAAAATCAGATTGCACAGTATGGACTGCTTTCCTATGTCAGAGAAAAAGATCTTGAAAGTCACTTTTTGAAGGTAAATTTACTAAAGACTTCCATGCAAGAGTTTTTAGTCAGCAACTGGTGATTACAAATTGCATATTAGAGTCAGTTGTACCAGTTTCTCAATTGGTACATTTTTCCCCCAACAGTTTAAGCTTTCAGTTTTGCAAGAGCCTTTTTTCAAGTTAAAAGACAGGAAGGTATTAAGAGTAGTCCTCAAATTACAACCACAATTGAGCTGAAAATTTATATGTTGCCAAGTGAAACAGTTAAGAGAGTTTTGCCCTATTTTACAACCTTCCTTGCCACAGTTGTTTAGTGAATCACTGCGGTTTTTAAGTTAGTAACATGGTTATTAAGTGAATCTGGCTTCCCTATTGACTTTCCTTGTCAGAAGGTCAGAAGAAGGCAATCCAGTGGTGAAATCTAAAATTTGTTACTACTGGTTCTGTGGGCATGGCTTGGTGGGGGAGGGGGGTTAATGTGACTGGGTGGGCGTAGCTATTTTTTAAAAAAAACTTTAAAAACCATTTTTTCTACAACCTCCTCGGTGAAGAGGCTGTAAAAAAATGCTTTCAAAAGGCTCTGATGATCCCAGCTGAGTTGCCTGATCGTCAGAGGCTTTTTTTCTTTTAAATGCCTCTGACGATCAGGCAACTCAGCTTGGATCGTCTTGGATGCTGCAATGGTCATAAGTGTGAATCATAAGTCATATGTCACTTTTTTCAGTGCCGTTTTAAATTTGAACAGTCACTAAATGAACTGTTGTAAGTCGAGGACTACCTCTACGATATATAAGCAAAGCCTAACACTAATGTACTGTTTTTCGATGATTGTCATTTGAGGCTGGGCCCGAATCTTCCATTCCTAAGGACAATTTCTTTCTTCGGTTGCTTCGTTCTTTGTCTTCCTTAGATGCTGGAGACACTTCAAAGGAGCTAAGAGACATACTGTCATTTTCTCTGGCGTTTAATTCCTAGATTGTAGAAAGAGTGAAAGGCAACTATACAATTCTATTTTCTCGTACAGTTTTTTTTTTTTATATCACTATTTAAAAGGACAACTTCCCAGATGCTAGTTTGCCTTGTCTGTCTAAAAGACTCCCAAAGTTAATTGCGGACTTTTCTCAATTGCAATATTTTTAATATTCTCCTTTTAAAAATATCTCTGGCCTATCGTTGCAAATCCAAATCAGATAACTTTCAAAAGCATAACAGAACAGTAGTTCTCCATGGCCTTCCCTAGCATTGACTCCAAATCAGTGGTGAAATCCAATTTTTTTTTACTACCGGTTATGTGGGCGTGGCTTGGTGGGCATGGCAGGGGAAGGATACTGCAAAATCTCCATTCCCACCTCACTTCAGAGGAAGGATACTGCAGAATCTCCATTCCCACCTCACTCCAGGGGAAGGATACTACAAAGTCCCCATTCCCTCCTCACTCTTGGGGGAAGGATATTGCAAAATCTCCATTCCCACCCCACTCTGGGGCCAGCCAGTGGTGGTATTTGCCAGTTTTCCGAACTGCTCAAAGTTTCCGCTACTGGTTCTCCAAAACCTGTCAGAACCTGCTGGATTTCACCCGTGGTTCAAGGCTACATATATAACGTTCCTTCCTTGCTAATCTGGCACAATGTTCTTTTAGTCATTTTAATGAAAGTAGCCAGAGTTATAGACACCTCTTGTTCTTTTTTTAGCATTTCCATGGCTTCCCGGAATTTTCTCTCTTTGGCCTCTGTTTCAGCGATGGTGGCTTTGCTCTGTTCCTCATAAGCCATGGTGACCACAGCTAAGATTAGATTGACCAGATAAAACGAGCCCAGGAAAATGACCAGCACGAAAAACAGCATGTAAATCTTCCCAGATGCTCTTAGTGTCTGAAATCAGAAGAATATGTTAGCCAATTGTGAGAAGTTTTATATCAGAATATATTATTCTTTATACTGTTTCCATCTTCCCTTAAAACGTTAACAGAATCTACAATGGTCTGGGAATCAGAATCTCCACTAGATAACGGACAGTTAAGCTGAAAGAAGTAAAAATGGGGGGAAATCCTTTACCCAAACTTCCTCAAACACCCAAATAAGTTACCTAGACCTAATCCACATATCAAAGGGTAAGGTCTGCAAACACAATAGAATTAATTAAATTAAGCCTCTCAGAGGAACTGCATGTTTACAAGAATAAACATCATAGACACACACACACACACACACACACACACGAGACCCTCAAGTGTCACCCTAGAATTAGCACGTAGACACTTCTCTACCATGATAAGTCTGTTGCCATACCCCATTTCTCTACAGCTGCCCCTAAAGGCAAACTGTTTGTTTTTAGAAATAAATATTTTTTCTTTCCTCATAGCTGTCGGGATCTCATTTTTATTTATTATTATGCAACCCCAGCTCGAGTTGGAACCCCAAAATTATTCTTCTGACGCAATCTTTGAGTAGCATTTACGGAATTACCTAATTACAGAGTTGGAAGGAACCTTGGAGGTCTCCTAGTCCAACCCCCTGCTCAAGCAAGAGACTCTATACCAGTGGTGAAATCCAAATTTTTTTACTACTGGTTCTGTGCGCGTGGCTTGGTGGGCGTGGCAGGGGAAGAATACTGCAAAATCCCCATTCCCACCCCACTCTGGGGCCAGCCAGAGGTGGCATTTGCCAGTATTCTGAACTACTCAAAATTTCCGCTACCAGTTCTCCAAAACTTGTCAGAACCTGCTGGATTTCACCCTTGCCCTATACCCATGATGGCAAACCTGTGGCACGCGGAGCCATATCAGTGGGCACGGAAGCATTGCCCTAGCTCAGCTGCAGCGCACATGCACTCGCCAGCCAGCTTATTTTCGGGCCTTCTGGTCCCACAGGAAGTTGGGAAACAGGCTATTTCCGGCCTCCGGAAGGCCTCCAGGGGGGTGGGGAAGGCCCGTTTTTCACTCTCCCCAGGCTCCAGAGGCTTTCTAGGAGCCTGTGGAGGGTGAAAATGGCCTTCCCCCCCCCGCCCCCCCCCCCGGAGGCCAGAAGTGGCCCGTTTGCCAACTTCCCGTCCCACCGACCCCCCTGCGCTCCCCCCCCCGCTTTTGGCACACGATGGCAAAAAGCCATCACTGCCCTATACCATTGCAGACAAATGGCCACCAAATATTTTCTTAAAAACCTCCAAGGATGGAGCATCCACAATTTTTGGAGGCAAGCCATTCCATTGATTAGTTGTTCTCACTGACAGGAAATTTCTCCTTAATCCCAGGTTGGATTTCTCTTTCCAGCTCTTACTTCTTGTCCTGCCCTGAGGTGTTTCAATTTCAACCGTTCCCTCTCAGTTATTCCTATTCTAGAGCTGTGTGGTATCCATCAGTGGAAATTTACACTCTGCTAAGGGGTGTAAATCATTTTGATAAATGTGCAGTCAAGATTTACAGTGGATTGAGAAATCAGCAATCTGGGAATCTTTTTTAATATTGATGATTAAATGTTATAATTAACATCTTGAAGTAACAATGGCTGGAGACGTTAATAAAGTTTTAGCTCCTTTATTAAATCAGAATAGGATCCTTAAAGATTAGCTCCATAGGCCCTGCTGTGCAGTCGCACCATGGGGGTTGTGGGATCCCTGAGCACCAAGGAATACAGTGTTTGAAGATTATATTCTCCATCGTGATCCTTATCCAAGGTGCAAAGGTCATCCTACGTACTCAGCTAAAGCAAGCAAGCAGTTATATTTGTACATCTCCTTCTGAGGGAGAGAAGTAGGTTTTAAATGTTGATAAATAAATATTGGGTAGCAGAGATATTGAAAGATGCTGAAGACGTCGCCCGTACGGCAGTGCTGGAAACTAGAAGAGTTGGTCTTCCTACATGATCATGCGTGCTGGCCAGCTGATCGCCGTACATGCATGCACGCCAGAAACCCGGAAGACATTTTTGGGCACGCGCATGTGCCTTGTGCAGCTCTTCTTCCAGGTTGCAGCTCAGACAAGCGTGCGCACACGAGCTCCCTTTTCAGCACTCGGTGCCGAAAAGGTTCACCATTCCTGCCCTAAACAATTTCAGACAACTGATTGTCCTGTCTTTAAAAGCCTCCAGTGATGAAGCACCTACAATTTCTGGAGGCAAGCTGTTCCACTGGTTAATTGTCCTCACTGTCAGGAAGTTTTCCCTTAATTCCAGGTTTCTTCTCTCCTTGATTAGTTTTCCTCCATTGCTTCTTCTCCTGCCTTCCGGTGCGTTGGAGAATAGGTTGACTCCCTCTTCTTTGTGGAAGCCCCTTAAATATTGGAAAACTGCTATCACGTCACCCCTGGTCCTTCTTTTCTCTCTCTCTAGAATGGCCATATCCAATTCCTGCAACTGTTCTTCATATGCTACTGACAATGGCCAAGAGATTATCTCATATTGCATGGGAGAAGGCAAAGGGATTTTGCATTTTGCTAAGAAAGACACATGGATAGATAAGTATGACAATAGGAAATCATTTGATTAGGTCAACCGGGTTAAAATGTGGATCAACCTCAGGAAAATGGCAACCTAGAAAGTTTCATTGTCCTTATGAAAACGTCTATGTTGCTTGGGAAATCACAATATGAGAAAAACATGGTAAAACAACAGACTAGTTCTACTTCAGCACAGGAGAAAGACAAGCGTGTATACTCCTTAGTTGAATGGAGTAATAAAGATAAATGAATACTTCAGATGGATCAGTTTATGGATTCTCTCCCGGCAAAGAAATGTGCTTTGCCTTATTTGTAGTCTATAGTACTTTAACAAAACACTTCTGGAGTATTTTGGAGAGAGGCGAAGTAGTTATGTGCAAGAACTCTGGATTAAATTCATTTGTTTAACTTCTTTTAGGCCATTTTCTTCACTTCAAAAGCACCTTGGTTTCCTTAGGGCAGTGATAGCGAACCTTTTCGGCACCAAGTGCAGCAACCTGGAAGAGGATGAACTTCTGGTTTCCGGCACATCCATCATGCCAGCCAGCTAGTCTTCCGGGTTTCTGGCAAGCATGTGCGCCCGACGATCAGCTGGCTGGCACGCATGATCACTCAGGAAAATGGAAGACCAGCTTCCAGTTTCTGGCACTGCCGCACACATGAAGGCCAGCTGATCGTCGCACACACATGCAAGCCAGACACCCGGAAGAGGAACGGGCAATGCCATGCGTGCCAGGCGACATGGCTCTGCATGTCATTTTGGGCACGTGTGTCATAGGTTTGCCATCATGGTCTTCGGGCCTGTCAGAGTCATAGGGTTGCTGTTACAGCGAGAAAAAACATGGAGGAAGGAATGCTATATTTACTGTCTTGAGATAGATAGATAGATGGATGAATGAATTAATGAATGAACGAACAAACAAACAAACAAACAAACAAACAAACAAACAATCAAACAAACAAACAAACCAGTTTGGTCTTGTGTTTAATGCACTAGGCTAGAAATCAGAGATGGTAAATTCTAGTCCAGCCTTAGGCACAAAAGCCAACTGGGTGATTTTGGGCCAATAACCAGGAGATGATGAGTTCTAGTTCCACTTTAGGCATGAAAGCTGGCTAGATAACTTTCAACCAATCACCAGGAAATGGTGAGTTCTAATCCTGCCTTAGGCACAAAAGCCAACTGGGTGATTTTGGGCCAATAACCAGGAGATGGTGAGTTCTAGTTCCACTTTAGGCATGAAAGCTGGCTAGATAACTTTCAACCAATCACCAGGAAATGGTGAGTTCTAATCCTGCCTTAGGCACAAAAGCCAACTGGGTGATTTTGGGCCAATAACCAGGAGATGATGAGTTCTAGTTCCACTTTAGGCATGAAAGCTGGCTAGATAACTTTCAACCAATCACCAGGAAATGGTGAGTTCTAATCCTGCCTTAGGCACGAAAGTCAGCTGGGTGACTTTGGTCCAATCACTCTGTCTCAACCCAACCCATCTCAAAGGGTTGTTATTGTTGGGAAAATAGAAGGAAGAAGGAGATATGTTTGCATCCTGGAGTTGTTTATAAAAAAATAATGAAGCTGGTTTAGAAATAAAATGAGTATTCGTTACAGCTTTGTACCCCTGTTTGGTGATGGGCCACCCAGCAGATGACAAATGGCTGGGCCTATTCATTAGTGTCCTGTCCCTTAAGTGGAGAGGTAAGTCCACCCATCTCTTTCACGACACCCCAAATCTGTAGGAAGAGTCTAACAGTAGGACCCAAGCTATCCTACATCTTGACCAAATTGAGGTGCTCCAAATCAGGGGTACCAAACTTGTGCAATGAACATTAGATTATATTGTATGAAGAATCTTTGCTCAACATTCTTTCTAAAACACCAAAATAAGAGGAACTGGGCAAAAGTACAAGTTGTGGACACCGACCATCCTTTCCATTAAAATTTTCAGGGTGTTTCCCACAATTTCACATTGCCTGCATGCCTACCCACTTCTCAAGCTGCAGGGATCCCCCTAATCTTTGGGAGATTCCCAAGCATGGATACATGATTGACCCCATGTAGTTTAATCTGTTTATTATTCTCGGGAGAGATCAGACAAGGGAAAAAAGAGTTTTCAGCTTGTGAAGTGAACCTACCAGCACTTCAGGCTGCGGGAGGTCATCGTAATTATAAATACTCCCCTGTGCTAAAAATATTCATGCTGCCTTCCGTTACTTTAGGATGCTTGGGGGACCAGAGACAGGGTGTAAACATTTTATTAAACCAGTAAATAAACTCTGCAATCAGGTCGAAAAAGAAAAAAACACCAGCAGCCAAGCAGGGAACTAAGCAATACGTTTCATCTGACAGAATAGTTTTGTGCAGGAAAGAGCTTTGTTTGAGTAAATGCCTATGGAGATTCTCAATCATCCAAGTAATGATTGTCCCAAAGATGCTTTTCCAAAAAGCAACTAGATTTTCCTGGGTTTTTTTCTCTTGAAAACAGGCTTTTCAGCAGTTCCAAAAAAGTTTTACATCCATTTGCATCAGTGGTGGGTTCCTCCTGGTTCGGTCCGGTTTGGCCGAGCCGGTAGCGGTGACGATATGATGTCACCGAACCGGTTCTCTCCCCCCCGGCCCTCCCACCCACCCACGTTATTCTTACCTTTTATTTGGTCCCACCCCCAATCTATTGCTGCCTCCTGAGTCCCAGCTGATGACTAGAGGGAAAAAAACTGTTTAAACTCTTGCCGCGGGGCTTCAAAGGGCCGTCCTACAGCTGATCAGTGTTAAAAGCAAACAAATGAGTCGGGTCGTAAGTGCGAGGACTGGTCATAAGTGCAAGGACCTTCCAGAAATGACTCTGACCAGCTAGCCACGCCCACCTAGTCACATGACCTCCAAGCCACACCCACAAAATAAGCCACGCCCACAGAACCGGTAGTAAAAAAATTTAGAACCCACCCCTGATTTGCACTCTGATTCAGGTGACTCTAAGGATACAGGTAACCCTCAAGTGGCCTTAACAACTCTCAGAGTGCAAATGACCAGATGACTGCAAAGAAAATGAATCCTTCTATTTTCTACCAGAATTGAAGAAGCTTCTTGAATGAGAAGTGAAACCTTTTCAAGGAAAAAAAAAAGAAATTCCAGTTGCGTTTTGGAAAAGCACGTTTGCATCTTTGCATGAGTAAAAGCAACTTTAGCAAGCTGCAGAGAAGTAAAACAAAAACTACAGACACACACCTGTTGGTAGAGGCGTTCCCAGTAGTCCTGCGTCATGAGGCGGAACAAGGAGAGGAAAGCCCAACCAAAAGTATCAAAGCTGGTGAAGCCAAAATCAGGATTATCTCCGACTTTCAGGCACACGTATTGTGGTGGGCAAGACCTAAAAAAAAATGATGTTCTCATTTAAACTAGAGTGTGGGTAGTCCTTGATTCATGACTGTAATTGGGACCACCCACTCTATCTCTAAGTCAGGGATGTCAAACTCAAGGCCCGCGGGATAGATCCGGCCTGTGGGGTGTGTAAATCTGGCCCGTGGGGCCGGCCTGGAAATATCAAAGGACTGGCCCGCGATGCCTCTGCTGGCCAAAACAGGGCACGGAGGGGCACGTGCGGCCTCCTGATGGACTTTTTTTTGGCCTGCACAGCCTCCTGCAGCACTCTGCTGGCCAAAAATAGGCCGCGCGGAGGCCTTGTGGGGCCTCCGCATGGCCCGTTTTTGGCTGACAGAGTGCTGCTGGAGGCCGGGTAGGCCAAAAACAGGCTGCGTGGCGGCCTCACAGAGTCTCTGCATGCCCCGTTTTGGTTGGCAAAGTGCTGCAGGAAGCCATCCCCATGCCCTGTTTTGCATCCGTCTCATCTCCCCCCCTTTCCCACCCCCGCCAGCCCACAGAGAACTACAATTAAATCTGGCCCGCGGGTCAATCCCGTTTGACACCCCTACTCTAAGTGATGTGGTGATTAAGAGATTACTCTGCTTGTAGCAATGGCAGTTCTGACAACCCCAATTGCTCTTGTTGAGTGAATTCCAAGAGCCTTGGAAGTACAGTGGTCTAAAGCACCCTGTTATTAAGACCAGCTGCCTGCAATTACTGCAGGTTCGAATCTCGCCAGGCTCAAGGTTAACTCAGCCTTCCATTCTTTCTAAGGTAGGTAAATTGAGGACCCGGTTTGTGGGGGCAATAAGCTGACTTTGTATAAATATACAAAAGTATGAAGGCTATAGCTTAATGCACTGTAAGCCACCCTGAGTCTCCGGAGAAGGGCAGCATATAAATCAAATGTAAAAAAAAAAAATCCATATGGTCATTAGGTGAGGACCTACACCAGGGGTCTCAAACTGGCGGCCTGCAGGCCAGATGCATCACACACACGCTCACCCCAGCTCTGCAAAGGGGAAAAATCTCACAAAAAGTCACATAACGGCAACATGATACCGCAAGCTTGACACCCGTGACCTACAGGGATCCAAACTGTTTCTGGAAAATGCCTCCAGTTCAATTCCCCCACCCCCACCCCATCAAAGTTAAGGCCTGGCCTAAATGTGAAGTCATATCAGCTAAAAAAAAAAAAAAAGCCCTACTAGCTGAACTCCCTGAATGAAAATAATGTATTTTGCTATAAATATTTTTTATGTTCTTGCTTATGCGTTTATAGCCCATGAGATACTGTGAAAGTCTTCATCTGCTCAACTTTTGATTCACTAGATTTGGCTTTTGTATTTAAGTAAGTACCGTATTTTTCAGAGTATACGATGTACCTTTTTTCCCCCTAAAAGTGGGTGAAAATTTAGGTGTGTCTTATACACCAAATGTAGCCCCCCCCAACTGGCCCCCACCCTTTGGTCTCTGCCTCCCAGCAGTTACCTCTGAAGGGAAACAATAATAAGGATATAATAAATAATACTAGAATATGATATACTGGTATACTAGATTCTGTAACCATTAGGTTCCTGTAATACATATATGCCTTTGTATTTGTATCACATATATTATGCCTTTATATTTGTATCTCCTGTAACAAACATATTCTGTTATTAGGCCTCTGTAATGTATCTGTCAAACATATGTTCCTGCCATTTGACCTGAACCCATATCAATCTTCTTCCTGTTTTTCTTGTGCCATCTAAAAGCATGGTACTATCTCAGTTGAAACTACAGCCATCAACAAAGGGATAATTTACACCTCAGCCCTAATTTATGTTTGATCTGGATAAACTCCTGTCTTCCAGAACCAGGGGGCTAAGTGGCCAATTGAGTAAACAAAGAAATGCTTAAGATAATACTAATTGGGGAAGTTTCTATTCCCCCTTGCAGGGCAACAAGGAATACACAAACCTAAATTAGGAGGCCAGAATTGGGTACTAAGCTGACGTCTCTGAGGGTATAAAAGGACGCCATACCTTGTTTTTGGCCATAAATAAAATCTGCTTTTTTGCAAGCCTTGTCTTGAATCTCTCTCTCTTTGGCATTCTGGTGACTCAAGTATATTTTGGAACCTTACACCTCCTTGCAGCAAACAGCAAGAAAAAAACAGCTCCTTTCAGCTTCAGCACAGCCTAATTAGCACAAGTTGATTGGAGCGGCCTCCCGACTCTCAATTGTTTTGCCCTCAGCTGTTTTGCGCAGGGCTCCTTGCTTGTTGCAAGGAGGTAAATTGTTGCTGGAGCAGATTTTTTTTTCCCTTGTGCTAATCAAGCTATGCTGAAAATGAAAATGAAAGTAAAGCAGGCTGTTTGCTGTTTGCTGCAACGAGGCAAAATTGCTCAGAGGCAGAGGGAGATTTCTTTTTCTTCTTTTCCTCACCAAAAAAGGTAGGTGCGTCTTATAGCCTGGTGCGTCTTATACTCCGAAAAATACGGTAAGCGTTTTGGCTGTGTGGCCTATGGGGGAAGATGCTAGTCCTCATCTTTCTCTTACAACTCTTTGAATTAGAGACTTCTGTGTAGGGTGGCTTCCAGCACCAAACTAAAGGCGGGAAGGTACGGTAGGTTGTTCGGGAAGTTAAAACTTACATCCTGTATACTTTTTAAGCTTTATTTTTTCCTGGCTCTCCTGACTACTGTAATCAGCAGTTTTATTTGTCCTTTCTTGGTATTTTATTTTTTCATTGTTAACTGCTCTCTCCTAATGGTTCAACGGCAGAATCCAAATTTAATGAGTACAGGTAGTCCTTGGCTTACAACCCTTCATTTAGTGACCGTTCAAAATTACAATAGCTCTGAAAAAAAAGCAACTTCTGGCCTTTTTGCACACTTAGGATTGTTGCAGCATCCCCACAGTCACGTGATCAAAATTCGGGCGTTTGGCAATTGGTATGTATTTATGACGGTTGCCATGTCCTGGAATCATGTGAATGCCTTTTTGTGACCTTTCGACAACCAAAGTCAATGGAGAAGCCAGATTCACTTAACAACCATGTTACTAACTTAACAATTGGAGTGATTCACTTAACAAAGGTGGCAAGAAAGGTCATAAAATGGGGCATCACTCACTTAACAGCTGTCTTGCTTAGCAATGGAAATTTTGCGCTCCACTGCAGTCATAAGTCAAGGACTACCTGTGGTTACAGCAGGAGCAATGGGGCGGGGGGAGGGGGGAAATATCCAGATTCTTATCCTGTTGAAATGCACATTCTGTCAGCAATTCTGAGTTTTCAAATCAAGGGGGAAATTTTCAAATATGCAAATAATAGCTAGGCCCACTTACCCTCCATCTGAGCCATTGCGACACAACAAAAAGTCTTCAGTGCCATTTTTCAGTTGGTAATTTTCTGCAGAATTAGAAAGACCAGCTCTATAAATAACAGAACAGCTCCTCAGGCACATGGTTTTTGATTTTTCAAAATATTGGGATGTCCTGCAAACGAATCAGCCCTGGCTGTTTCCCCAAACTTTCTTCCATTCCACCTCTCCAGATTCTTCTGAAACATCTTTCTCTTAATATTCAGTCAAAAGTACATCTTTGATTGATCCTCTGTCTTTCCAGATATGTTATGTTTTTAAAGCCAAAATGACTAATATGCATTTATGCAGGAAAGTAGTTTTCAGCAGCATATCCTGAATGAAACCCTTTTTTCCTTAAGAACAAGTACGTTGTTTTAAATCAGGGGTCCCTGATTTAAAACTTGGCGGCTTTAAGGCTTGTGGACTTGTGAACTTCAACTCCCAGAATTCTCCAGCCAGCAAAGGAATTGAAGTCCATAAGTCTTAAAGCCACCAAACCTCTGTTTTAAATAAAAAAGATCAAGACAGAAGCTCAGCCAATCCACAGAGCCTGGTGGCGCAGCAGACTAATAGCCTTAGTCTGCTGCTATTATCATCCAGCTGCCTGCAATTACTGCATGTTCGAATCTCCCCAGGCTCAAGGTTGACTCAGCCTTCCATCCTTTTTAAGGTAGGTAAATTGAGGACCCAATTTGTGGGGGCAATAAGCTGACTTTGTATAAATATACAAAAGTATGAAGGCTATTGCTTAACGCATTGTAAGCCACCCTGAGTCTCCGGAGAAGGGCAGCATATAAATCAAATTTTAAAAAAAAATCTCCCTACTTCCTGAAATTTTCTAAGTCACAAATACGGGATTAAATTTTTACTGCCTCATTCTGGGAGATATTTTTTTCCCACTTTCCATACATAGTTCATACTTTCCATACATAGTTCAAAGAGGAGGCCCAAATATGCAATGAATTAATCGTCATGGCAAGAGCTAAGGTATCTATTTTACCTGCAGTGTTGGTGAAAACCTCATAGGAAATGTTACTTATGCTCTGATTGATAAATTCCGTATAGTTCCTGACACATTTCTGTTTCAGGTGTCCCTTGAAGAGTTGGAGCCCAATAAGGGCAAAGACGCTCAAACAGAAAACAGTCAAGATCATGACATCTGTGAGTTTCTTCACCGATTGGATCAAAGCTCCAACAATGACCTTCAAACCTGCAGAGAGATACAAGAATGAAAGAAATGTCAAGATCATAAGAATTGAAGAACATCAGTGTTAGTGATGTTACCTAGTGAAACAAAACAAAACAAAACAAAAACCAAGCTCAGAGCAACAAGGATCCCTCAGACCTGGACACCTTTAATCTCAATATTAAAAAGATGTGGCCACTCTAGAAAGAGTGCAGAGAAGAGCAACAAAGATGATTAGGGGACTGGAGGCTAAAACATATGAAGAATGGCTGCAGGAACTGGGTATGTCTAGTTTGATGAAAAGAAGGACTAAGGGAGACATGATAGCAGTCTTCCAATATCTATAGGGCTGCCACAAAGAAGAGGGAGTCAACCTCTTCTCCAAAGCACCAGAAAGCAGGACAAGAAGCAATGGAGAGAAACTAATCAAGGAGAGAACCCACCTAGAATTAAGAAGAAATTTCCTGATAGTGAGAACAATTAATTATCTTCAGAAGTTTTGGATGCTCCAACACTGGAGGTTTTTAAGAAGAGATTGCATAACCAATTGCCTGAAATGGTATAGCGCTGTGATGGAGAACCTATGGCACGCGTGCCACAGGTGGCACACGGAGCCATATTGGTGGGCACGCGAGTGTTGCCCTAGCTCAGCACCGGCCAGCTGATTTTTGGGCTTTCCAGGCCCATCGGAAGTCAGGAAACAGGCTATTTCTAGCCTCCAGAGGGCCTCCAGTGGGGTGGGGAAGGCCCTTTTTGCCCTCCCCAGGAGCCTAGAAAGGCTGGATCCTCTAGGATCCTGGGGAGGGCAAAAAGGGCCTTCCCCACCCCCACTGGAAATTGGCAAATGGGCCGTTTCTGGCCTCGGGGGGGATGGGGAAGGCTGTTTTTGCCCTCCCCAGGCTCCAAGAAAGCGCCTGGAGCCTGGGGAGGGTGAAAAACGGGCCTACTGGGCCTACCGTGCCATCATGTGCCAAAAGTGGGGACAGCGCAGGGGTGTTGCATGTGCATGCGTGGGGGGGCGGGGCACACTGAATTATGGGTGTGGGCACACGTGGGCGCGATCCCCCTTCACTCCCCCTGCTTTTGGCACACGACGGCAAAAAGGTTAGCCATCACTGGTATAGCGTATAATGCTTGAGCAGAGGGGTTGGACTAGAAGACCTCCAAGGTCCCTCCCAACTCTATTATTTTTGTAATTCATATCAGCATGAGAAATTATTCCATAAATTTCATACCTGGGACAATGGAAATTGTTTTCAAAGCTCTCAACACTCGGAACATCCGAAGAACAGAGACATTTCCAAGTTCAATAAACTCTCCTATATACCTGCAACATCAACAAACGGCAAATGTCAGTGTTAAGGCCCGCTCTAGATCCGGGAGAGGGGGTTGATTCTAGCTTTGTTTAAACTCCCATTAAACATCACTAATCAGTGGGAAGGAACATCTATTAGGAATTGAGCAGATCCAACCCCTACCTAGTCTAGCAACATAATTAATATTATGGTCTGTCACACATGGAAGTGGTGCGATGGCCTAGAGGTGGAGCTCTCGCCTCGCAATCAGGATAAAGTAGTAAAGTAATAAATAAAGTAATAAATAAAATAAAAGCGGGTCCAGCTAGATGATCATTGAAGGGCCCTCTTTGTTCATAGTATTGTAGAAGAGAAATTGTGCTTGCAAATGTATCCAGCACGTAGGCAAACACATTCCTTTCAAGTAGGATTTGTAAACCAAGGCCCCTCAGTTGTCACAGATAAAGACAGTCTGCTGATTTACACTTTGAAGGTCAGAGAGACGGAGATGACCATATTATTGTTTCAACAAGAAGATAATTTGAATCTATGCTTCAGTAACTTCTAAGAAGAATTATAACTGTTTGGCAAAGATAGTAACAAACTCAGTAATTAAGGTATGTCATTTTGTGTAACTAATGTCTGTGACAATAAGAAAATGCTGACTTCACAGAATCCTTTGTTTGAAACTGTATAAAAGCTTTGAGCTGAAAATCATAGGTCGTTCAGACTTTCTTTGGTAGAGATACTGGTCTGATCCTTTATTGCAATAAATAAATAAACCGATTCTGTCTGCCCTGAAGGGATGTTTCTTTAATTCCTTCCACAACAAGGAGGCTGGGAGTTGGATCCTAGGTAGAGGCAGATATTTCTCTCTCTGGGCACAATGAGAATATATCTGCTGAACAAAACTCTGCATTGGTGACAGGAAGGGCATCCGGCCAGTAAAACACTCTGCTAGCTCCATTCAGTTACCCAGACTCCACCCTGCAAGGCATCATGCGGTTGTTAAATGAAGATGATGGTCTGTCCCACATAACGCCAAATGTTCAGACTGGATTTGGCATTTTTGTCAACCTGTTGAGTTCTTCCCAAGGATCTGGGATAAGCAGATGCTGTCATTGAATAATATTAAAGGCATCGTTGTAGGATGTAAACTGTTCCACGTAAAGCTGCCTATTGCAATTATTATTAAATGCACTTGCTGCCTATCTCTCCATGGGGCTTCTTGAGGTGGCAAAAATGGTTATTGAAGCATTCTGAACTGGTATTTTTCCAAAATAAATAAGTGCAAAATAAATGCAAAACCGAAATATGCAAATCAATGCAAAAATTAGACACAAGGAGAAAGTCTGACATCTGGGGATTAAATGCTCACGGAGAACTTCAAGCGTCTTTCTCAAAGGTACCCACAGGAGAAGGTTCAAGAACATCAAAATGACAGTCCCAACGACTGGTGGGATTCAAATAATTTAACAACCGGTTCTCTGCCCTAATGACGAATGGGTGGGTGTGGCCAGGGTGACAATCAGCACTCGGCTTCCTGCACCCCTCCTGGGAGCAAAAATGGCCCACCGGGGGGGGGCGCACTGCACCCACGGGGAGGAGGGGCGCACTGCACCCCCTGTGCCCCGTTTTGGGCTTAATAGGCCTCCCTGAAGCCTCCTGCGACAAAAATGGGCCATGGGAGACCGCCCCGCATCCCTGCAGCCCATTTTGGCCCTTCCTGCAGCCTTCTGGGAGTGAAAACGGGCCATGGGGGGGCTCCACACTTCCCCGCACCCAATTTTGGGCCTAGTAGGCCTCCCTGCACTTACCTGGGAGCCAAAATGGGGTGTGTGGGGACTCCTGGAAGGGGGTGGGGAAGAGCGGGGCCAGCCAGCAATTTAACTACCGGTTCACTTGAATCAGCCCAAACCAGCTGAATCTCCACCACTGGTCCCAATCATGCAAACAAAACCCCACCCCTTTTTCTATTTATCATGATGCATATAGAAAAGGGGCAGGGTTTTGATCACCTGATTGTAGTCACTGTCTGGACTTTTTTTTACCCCTCTCTGTAGAAACACACACGTAACGGCAGTTTAGTGGGTTTATTAATATTCCCTAGCAATTCCCTTCACTAAAATCCCAGAACTGTCCCAATTAAGTCCAGCCAAAAGCAGGTCAATGCTAGTCCACAGAGCAACAGCTGAAGAGTCTACAAGGCACTTGAAAGTTTCCCAAACAAGATAAATTCACCAGGCAAAATTAATTCCACCATACAAGAGGCAAGAAAAGTCTAGAGTTCACAAGCCATGACCCAGAGTCAAGGCACAGGGTCAATCCAAAACAAGGCAAAAATCCCAAGGGTCGCGAAAAACGTAGCTAGGAAATGAACACATCATCTCCATTTGACTGCTGTGCTGCTTCTGGTGCAGCCCACTAAGAGGCTGCCTCCTTGCAAGTAGTCGGGATGACCTTCACTGCTTCTGCCTTTTCTCTGCCCTACTTGGTGGCGCAGTGGTTAGAAAGCCGTGGTGAAATGCAAAAAATTTTTGCTACCAGTTCTGTGGGCATGGCTTGGTGGGCGTGGCTTGGTGGGTCATGTGACTAGGTGGGCCGGTTCGGGCAAATAGGTAGTAAAAAAATGCTTTAGAAAGAAAAAAATAAAGTCCAACGATCACAGCTGTGCCGCACGATTGTTGGAATGTTTTTTTTACTTTTTTAAAGCATTTTTTACTACGTATTCGCCCGAACCAGTAGTAAAAAAATGCTTTTAAAGAAGTAAAAACAATGTTCCGATGATCGCGCGGCACAGCTGTGATCGTCGGAACCTTTTTTTTAAAACTTTTTAAAGCATTTTTTTACTACCGATTCGTCCAAACTGGAGCAAACCGGTAGCATTTCACCCCTGCTAGAAACCAGTATTGCAGGCTAATTCTTCCAATTGCTAGCAGTTCAATTCCCACCAGCTCAAGGTTGACTCAGCCTTCTATCCTTCTGAGGTCAGTAAAATGAGGACCCAGATTGTTGAGGGTAATAGGCTGACTCTGTAAACTGCTTAGACAGGGCTATAAAGCACTGTGAAGTGGTATATAAGTCTAAGTGCTAAATGCTACTGCTATGTGTTCTCAGATCAGATGCAGAAGACAGTACCTCTTTCTCGTCACTAACCAGCTACAACAGTGTGCAGTCCACCTGAAGCCTCAGGGCTGTCCTGCTGCAGTTGTGGTTCAGCCAAATTCCTCTCAGCCAGCTGTTTGAACAATTCCCCTCCAGAAGTGTCCAGGACTGGTTCATCCTCCTCCAAATTGACATCTGGAGAGGTATCTGGGGAAGCTTCCGTGGGAGTCATCTCACATACACACATGGTCTCCCTACTTCTGAATCTTGGCAGCATTCCTCCCTGTCTTTCAAACAGAATTATTCTCTGCACTACAAGACATAGGAAAGGCCTCATGAGGCTTGTAATTGCCTCTTTGGTTTCCTTTCAGGAGGGTTTATGGGCTTAAAATGTGACGCTTCTTGTCAGAAAATTCAAAATATTGATCCGTTTTTCTCCCTTGACATGAAAATTCAGGCTTGGGAACATTTCCATAGTGCCTGTGGGGGGGGGGGGGGTGTCTTAGTAGCCAGGCTGACAGGCTCTTGAAAACTTGGTAAATTGCCAGAATGGATGACAATTTCATTGTCATATTTTAGCGGCTCGTAGAGCAGATTTTCTCAATCTTGGTCATTGAAAGATGAGTGGACTTCAACTCCCAGAATTTTCCAGCCAAAAGTAGATAATAAATGGAACCATATTTACAGATTGGTCATCTTGGATTATGAAGAGACTATAGATAGTCCTCAATTTACAACTATGTATTTGTTTAGTGACTCTTTGAAGTTACAACAGCACTGAAAAAGGTGATTTGTGATTGTTTTTCACGTGATCATTGCAAGCATCCTCATAGTCAGGTGATCCAAATTTAGGCACTTGGCAACTGGCATGTACTTATGATGGTTGCAATGTCCTGGGGTCACCTTCCCAACTGGTTTCCCACAAGCAAAGTCAATGGGGGAAGCTGGATTTGCTTAATGACTGATTCACTTACATATTGCAGTGATTTGCTTAATAACTATGGGAGGAAAAGACCATAAAACTGGGGGCAATTCATTTAACAATTGTGTTGCCTAGCAATTGAAATTATGGTGCCAACTGTAGTCATAAATCAAGGATGGCCTGTATTTCTTCATTCCTCTTCCTAACTGATAAACCTACTCATGCATTATGAAAACTTCTACCTAATTCCACAAAATGAGTATGTATGTATATGTATGTGTATGTGTTTATACATACATACACATACACACACACACACACACACACATTTATTTACCTATTTATCTATTAACTTCAATTTTTACAATATTGTTTGCAATGTCAGTAGAAAGATTGATACTACAAGTCATTCATCTCTGTTTGTTTTTTCTCCAGCCAAGAAGATTTATATGTTTGATGAAGATTCAGAACACAAAAAGTCATTAATTTTTCAGGTCAGTCTCTTGGAATCTGCTTTTAGACAACCATGCTAGGACTACTGGTACAAGCCCCATCATCCCCTGCTAACATTCATACAAAGCATTTAATGGCACTATATTATTATAACTGCACCGAGCAATATCTCCTCAGCTATCAATTTGGGGACAAAGTGATAGATTTAACTCAATACTTCTTTACACAGTATTAAAAGCACTATATGCAGCATTATGAGTTTTTCTGGCTAATTGTTTGACCAACCATATTGTTAACTTTGTGGTTATAATATTTTTGTCAGTAGCATTGTTATCATACTGATAGTGGTACCTTGTTACTCATCATTTATTGGTTCTGAGAGGTGTAATGAATATCAAAAACCAGCGTGTACCAAATGAATTTTTCCCATAAGGAAAAATGTAGAGAGTCACAAAGCAACTGACACTGACAAGTTCTAGCTTATGTGTTGAGTACCAAACAAACAATGAGTACTAAGACAAAATTTTCACGTCAAAATGCGTGGAGTACCAAATTCTGTGAGTCTCAAAGCTGTTGAGTACCAAGGCCATCACTACTTTATTTTGTACTTTTTTTCTCTTTTTTATTCTACCATTTTTGTATCTTTATAACAAGGAAGGGAATATAAGAGCCTTGGTGGCGCAGCAGACTAAAGTGCTGTTAAGTAGCACCAGCTGCCTGCAATTACTGCAAATTCGAATCTCACCAGGCTCAAGGTTGACTCAGCCTTCCATCCTTTCTAAGGTAGGTAAAATGAGGACCCGGATTGTGGGGGGGCAATAAGCTGACTTTGTATAAAAAAAGAACACCGCTTAGCGGGGGGCCGAAAGCCCTACTAAGCAGGTATATACAAAAGTATGAAGGCTGTTGCTTAACGCATTGTAAGCCGCCCTGAGTCTCCGGAGAAGGCCGGCAAATAAATCGAACCAATAAATAAATAAATAAATAAATAAATAAATAAATAAATAAATAAATAAATAAATAAATAAATAAATAAACAAATAAACAAATAAGCAAGCTGCTGAGATACCAGTATTTGGGCTGGAAGAATAAGGAAGGGCCATGGAACAAACCAACAATAAATAAATAAATACTGTCAACTCTTGAGGAAAAAACTAAGGAGGCCCACTCGCTCCTTAATTATAGGTTGATCAAAGGAGAAAGGTGGGACTTACGCCATCACGATGACACTGAAATCCAGCCAGTTCCACGGGTCCCGGAGGAAAGTGAACTCATTCAAGCAGAACCCTCTTGCCAGAATCTTGATCAGACATTCAAAAGTATAAATTCCAGTGAAAGTATACCTGAATAGAGTTAAAATGCAAAGTAGGGTCAGCAGTGTTTCAGACCTTGGATGCCAGTACATTATTGCTTAACGCATTGTAAGCCGCCCTGAGTCTCCGGAGAAGGGCGGCATATAAATCAAATTAAAAAAAAAAAAGTCTGCCCCTAAGAAAATTTTGGGCAAGAATGCCAGATCCCACCTAGAGATCTTGGAGGAATTCATGTGAGGAATTCACCTCACATTTATGGCTACAGGTAGTCCTCAATTTATGATCAGCCTCGCCCAGCCCCTGAGTCACCCCATGCTCTGTTCTCATTGGCAAAGTTCTTGAGGAAAGGCCTTTCCAGCCATAAACGGAGGCCTGGAGGGACACACATGCCCCTCCCGAGCTCCGTTCTCGTCAGCAAAAACTTTTTGCAAAGACAACCAAAGCCTGGGGGGACATAACATCTTGTCCCTACAGCTTTGGCAAGCCTTGGCTCAAGGCTGGAGAGGAGACAGCTCTGTTGATCATCAAGATCTAAGTAAGATAAGTGACCCAGTTGAGCAGGAGGGACGGAGTATGAGATATCTCAGGGGGTCGGGGGAAGCCTTGGGTGAAGCCTTGAGTCAGAAGCACTAGGCTGAGATATCTCATGCGCTTAATGACCCGCACATTCAATTAGCGAATGTGAGGGCAAAAGCAGGGAGTGATCACATTCAAGTTACGTGATTCAGTCCTACAAATGCTTGGTTATGAATGTAATTACCAGGCTCCATTACATTCGTAACTCGAGGATTACCTGTACTTATATTTTTGTTGTCTCACCAGGCTTAGGTTGACTCAGCCTTCCATCCTTCTGAGGTGGGTAAAATGAGGACCCAGATTGTTGAGGGCAATAGGCTGACTTTGTAAACCACTTAGAGAGGGATGTAAAGCACTGCAAAGCGGTATATAAGTCTAAGTGCTGTTGCTATTGTCTTGGAACAAATATCTCTCCAGGAAGTCATAGAAAATTTTGGGTTACTTCAGTTCTTATATAAGATGTGGCACATTTTTGCTGATAAAACCAGAGCCTCCATCGCTTTCACTGTTACAGTTGTTTTTCCAAATGGAAATTTATCTCATCTCCACTTCTTCATCATCTTATAAATTCAGCAAGAGCATCTGTGCATTTTCTAGCATGCTTCCCAAGCAGTCCCACACAATTTTCCTAGTGTGCATGTTTCTCATAAATAATATTTATTACTTTATAGGTACTCCTCGACTTACGACCGTAATGGTGTTTGTTCATTATGGTTGTATGTCATGACACTCATAAAACACATCATCACCTGACTGACCCGATTGTATGATCTTTCTTTGTGGCAGTCGTTAAGCAAAGCCATTGTTCATTATGGGGTGAGCTTTGCCAGAACTGCAAGTAAATACTGGTTTTCAGAAAAAAATGTTATTATAGCAATAGCACTTAGATTTATATACTGCTTCACAATGCTTTACAGCTGAATGGTTTACAAATGTCAGCCTATCGCTCCCAACAATCTGGATCCTCATTTTACCCATCTCGGGAGGATGGAAGGTTGAGTCAATCTTGAGTTGGTCATGATTGAACTGCACCACTGTACCAACACAGCTCTTTGGAGCCATTGTCACATGACAGGGCATTGCAGACAAATGAAGCCTGGTATCAGGATTCTGACTAATGTCCTAATGAAATCAGGAGCCTCAAGCAACGTTTCAAGAAAAATCCAGTTGTTTATTAGGAGTGTCATGTCGGCACGGACCAAGTGAAGCCAACTCTGACTTCACTCAATTCGCGCCTTGCCTCTGACCCTACTTTCCCCTCCCCACAAGGTGTGCCATCAGTCACATTTCCCCCATGAAGTAATTTCGTGGGTCAAAGAAATCACTCCCTCCAGCCGTTACTGGTTTCTGTGGAGATGGCCTTGATTTTGGCTGGCTAGGATGTGAGGTGCAAATTCCCCAATGCAGCTGCAAGGCTCGATTCTCCATCCCCCTGACTATGGCAACTCGGGACCAGGTCAGGAAAGTTTTGCGAGTTGACAGCTGGTTGCCAAGTGCCTATGGCTATAGGGGGCTGTTGGAACTTTGAAACTAGGTCATAAGTACCTTTGCAGGGGGTCAGTCATAACTTTGAATGGTTGCTAAGTGATCAAGGACCCAAGTAAACACAAGTAATGTGTTTGGTTTATTATTTTGAAATCACAACACAACTTTTGAAAAGTGCAGGTGTTGGTTTGTCAAAATCTACCTGTAGATGTGCCTGTAGATTTGGAAGGTGTGATTTTACTATAGGCAAATAAATACTTAGGCAAAATGAATTTGAAATATTGAGTGCTAGTCCTCTCTCTCTCACATGCACATGTACACAATTTCTAGATAAAAACACACTAATTTAAAACACACTAAGACAAGACGCCTCTCTGCCTCAGGGGCGGGTTTCAAAACCAGTCACTACCGGTTCGCTTGTGGGTGTGGGTGTGCTTGTGTGGGTGTGTGATGCTTTTGCGCATGCACAGGTGGGTGGGTGGAGCCTCCCGCTGCCACCGCTACCAGTTCGCCTGATCCGGGGCGAACTGGTAGCAAACTACCACTGCTCTGTCTGTTGTTACTCTTTGAACGTTCTTAAAGTTTATAGAACATTTGGAGGAGGATATATATTTTTATCTCCTAATGGATGGTGTGGTGGCTCAATGGTTAAGATGCTGGGCTTGTCAGTAGAAAGCTGACAGCCTGGGTTCAAGACCCAAGCAATACGCAATGCGGTGAGCTCCCATTTTCACCCCAGCTCCTGCCAACCTTAGCAGTTAGAAAGCATGCAAATGTGAGTAGATAAATAGGCACCACTTTGGTGGGAAGGTAACAGCGTTCCATGATGTCATGCTGGCCACATGATCGCGGAAATGTCTTCAGACAGCGCTGGCTCGATGGCCTTGAAACGGAGATGAGCAGCGCCTCCTACAGTCTGCAACAACTAGCGGAGTAAAATCTGCAGGGACTCCTTTACCTTTTTCACCATTTTTTAATGCAATATTGTGTTAGAATGAAAGTGCAATAATATTGCTAAAACTACTTACTCAACGTATTTGCTTGAAGAGTTCTCTTTGCTGTTTGTCTGTGATGAATCCGAAAGAGCCATGAATACGCAGTTAGTTAAAATAGTGATCATGATAAACCAAGTAAACAATGTGAATTATAGGAGTTCAGGAAAATGATGTTTTGAGAACATGACACTAATCCTCACTGTCCATAGCCTACAAATATTGTCCACATAAAATTGTTGCTCTTGGGGAGATCCCGATTCCTGAGTTATTTAAAAGAGATGCAAATAAATGACTCTGAACTAGCTCGAGGAAAATTTATTTTACCTTTGAACACCAAGTATTTTCTTTTATTTCTCCTGGAGAACATAGGGATTTTCTCAGGGGTGGGCTCCTGGGGGTTCAGCAGGGTTCAGACGATCCTCTAGCCAAGGATCGCTGGAGTTCGGCGAACCCCCAAATGCCACCCCTGGCTGGCCACACCCATCCCACCCCGCCCCTTCCAGCAGTCTCCACGCGGCCCGTTCATCATTCCAGTAAGTGCAAGGGCCACGCAAAGGGTCTGGAAGGGAAAAAAACGGGCCTACTGGAGGTTCTGGAAGTCCAGAAACAAGCCTGTTTCCGGCCTCTGGAGGGCCTCCAGACCCCAGGGGAAGCAGTTTTCGCCTTCCCCGGAGGCTCGAGGAAAGCCTCCTGAGTACGGAGAGGTGAAAAATGCCCCCCCCCCTTGGTGCAGGCGGCTGACTAGGCCACACCCACTATGGCCACACCCACCCAGCAACGGGGCAGTGAACCCGTTACTGGGCTTCCTCATCAAAACAAAAAAAAAGCCAGAATGAAAACAGAGGTGAGGTGAAGAGGAAGCAATTACATAAAGGATATGAATGAATTAAAACTTTAATTGTCATCCGCCTGATTCGGTGGAAAGGACTGAAGATGTATAAAGCCCGTGTGGCAGTAAATCGAAAGATTGTTTTTCCTTTGTTCAAGACCATAAATGTCTGCAGAAGAAAAAAGAAAGACATTAACTGGAAAGAGTCTCATAAAACCTGGTTGCTTCCCAAGAAGAGGCAGTTCTCGACTTACGACCACAATGGAGCCCAAAATTTTTGTTGTTAAGTGAGACATTTGTTAAGTGAGTTTTGCCCCATTTTATGAACTTTCTTGCCACGGTTGTTAAGTGAATCACTGTGGTTGATAAGTTAGTAACCTGGTTGTTAAAAGTAAATCTGGCTGCCCCATTCACTTTGCTTGGCAGAGAGTCACAAAAGTTGCTCACTTGACCTTGGGACACAGCAACGGTCTTAAATATGAACCAGTTGCCAAGCCTCTGAATTTGCTTCAACAGTTGTAAGTGTGAAAAACAGTAATAAGTCGCTTTTTTCAGTGCCGCTGTAACTTTGAATGGTCACTAAATGAACTTTTGTAAATTGAGGATTACCTGTAAGTCATTTTATAAAGTCTATGCTCTTTGGCAGAGAAAACAGCACCACCTACAGGTAGTCCTTGATTATGACCACAATGGGGACCAGAATTTCCCTTGCGAAATGATGCAATCATTAAGTCAACTGTGCCTGATTTTATGACTTCTTTTGCTGCTGTTGTTAAGCAAATCATCACATTAAGCAAATCCAGGTTCTCCCATTGCCAATCAGAAGCCAGTTGACTCTGGGACTCTGCAGCCATTCTAAATACATGCCGGTTTCCAAGCACTCAAATTTTGATCACCTGACCATAGGGATGTTGCAAGAGTCAATAATCAAATTGGAGACTGGTTGTCCCAAAGGTGCTTTTCCAAAAGGCAACTGGGCTTTCTTGATTTTTTTTCTTGAAGACATTTTGCTTCTCATCCAAGTAGCTTCTTCAGTTCTTCAGCTTCTTGGATGAGAAACAAAACATTTTCAAGGAAAAAAACAAGGAAGTCCAGTTGCCTGGAGGCGGGGCTGGCGTCGCAACGGAACGATGGGAAGTTTCGGGGCTCCGAAACCACCACCGATATCTCCACCGCTGGATGGTCCAATTTGGACCTCACTGTCCTGCTGAGAGAGTGATAGAGAAGGGCACATCCTGCTGATCCCAGGGACACCGCAAAGTCCCTGGTTGATCCAGGAGAAGCTCTTTTTTCCGGCGCTGAAGAGGCACTCATTAAGCTGCTGAAGTTGGGATAGCTCCGAACGGAAGAAAATGAGTGAAAGTGTTACGATCTGGTGAGAGGCTTTTTAAACTTGGATTTTAAGAATACCCTGAAGAGCAAATGCAACTAGAACTAAATATAGAAGTAAAATGGCGGCGGAATTGAGCTTGAATTTAAGTTAATTCTCCTAAAATACAAACTATTTTCATGTGTGGATGCCAGTGGAAAGTTTTATTTTAATTTGGACTGGACTGGATTGAAAGGAGATTCGCTTTTTTGTTTGGTTAAATACTAAACTCTTGATGCATTTTGAGTTTATAAATTTTGGAATTAGCTTTGTCATTTTTGTTTTTGGTTGACTTTTACTTTTTAACTCTCTTTTTGTCTGATTGTTAATTGGAAATAGAACAAGAAGTGGAAGAAATAAGAGACATTGCCATCTAGTGGACTGAAACATTGTATTTTCTGCTTGTTTTTTTTAACTGAGGGGAAAGGAAAGAAAGTAGCAACTGTGTTATGGGCCAGCTCATAAATAAAATTTAAAAGAACATCAAAGAGTGTCTACAAGATTGTTTATACAAATGCTCTGCTGGGAAAAACATTGCTGAAAGGTGATTAAAACTGAAAAGAAGAAGATAACAGCGACTTTGGAAAAGAGAGCTGTTAAATTAAGTGTGGCACAGGAAACAGACTTTGAATGTTACACAGTTGTGGACTTTTAATTTAGACAGAAAGCCTTCCCCTTTCTATTTTAACTTTTCCACTTCTCCAATATTTTTATTTTCAAATTGTTGGAACATATATATTTTTTTCTTCTCCCTTTTTTTCCCCCCTTTCACTCCTTCACAATACGTGTTTATTCAATTGGATTAAGGCATACAAGAGCCTGAAGATTTTTTCCCCTTTTCCTCTTTTTTTCCCCCCGGCTTTTTTTATTTACTGATTGGGGATTGTTATTTGAATTTGTCTTTGGCTATCTCATGTGATTGGATTAGGGCACACAAGAGCCTGAAGAGTGTTCTTTTTTTTTTCTTTTTTCTTTTTCCCTTTTTCTTTTTGGTCTTTTACTGTTTCTTTTTTTTTACTTTTTCTTTAATCTCCTGCCATTTTTAAAAATGGATTAGGGTTGAGACGAACCTGAAGACACTTTATTCTATGTTTGATTTGGATTATCTATAGAAATGAGCAAAAAAGCAGCAGTTGTTAGCTCTGCTGGATCGACCCTTCCTCATCACCAGCGGGAGGACAATGATCAATTCAGGCAATGATGCAGCAAGAAAAGGAGAAAGAATGTGAGAAAGAAAAGGATGTGACAATGCAGATGATTTTGCAAGGAATACAAGATATAAAATCAAAAATAGAGAAAACAGATGAAAAAGTGGAGAATATACAACAGATGATGAAGAAATATGAAGATAGACTTGAAAAAATTGAAGAAAAGGAGGAACAAAGAGACAAAAAAATCAGAGACATGGAAAATAGATTAGAAGAAGTTGAACGCGATAGAAGTGACTTAGGATGGGAGATGGATAAATCAGAATTTTACTTAAGATTTCAAAATGTGGAGGAAGAAAAAGGAGAAAATTTGGCAGAAAAAATGATAGAAATTCGTGCAGGAGCTTTAGAAATTCCTAAAGAAAAAATGTTGGATGGTGTTGATGAGATGTATCGAGTATATACTAGATACGCAATGAGAAATAAATTACCAAGAGAAGTCCATATAAGATTTACCAAAAAGTCAATTAAAACACAAACACTGCAGAATGCAAAAGAGAAAGCATTGCAATACAAGTGCTGAAGCAAATACCGAGAAGAGTAAGAGAGTTGAGAAGAGAGTATCAATTTTTAACAAAAATATTGCTCCAGAAAGGAGTGGACTACAGCTGGCTGATACCAGAAGGATTGATGTTTACATGGCAAATGCAAAGATTTAAAATAAATTCAATCGATAGAGCTAAAGCATTTTTGGTGGAATATCTAAGAGAAAAAGATGCTGAGCCAAGAAAGGAAGAGACACTGCTCCAACTACAAGAAGAAGATCTAGTGATGATGGAAAAGGAGGAGGGTGCACTAGAGGGTGCAGTAGGAGGTGCCATAGAATATAAAGAACAGCGTGAACTGAGATCCACCAGATCAGCAAAACCCTTATATAAAGTATAAACATGGAGGAGAAAAAATTAATTACAATGAACATAAATGGACTTAATATGGCAACTAAAAGAAGGAAAGTATTCCACAAATTGGAGAAATTAAAAATCAATATAATTTGTTTACAAGTAGTACATATCAAGGACTTCCGGTGGCTCTAAGAACGCCGAACAGACGCTCCTGTAGGAGCTCCAGCCCCGCGATCTGTATAGCCGCTAGAACAGCGAAAACCAGCTGTCTAGCGGCTAAAAAATCTCCCCCTGGGAAAAAGGGGGAGAGAAGAGCAGAAGGGTCTGGGTAGAGCTCCCCAGGTTTTTTTCTTTTTGAGCCTGGGGTTTGCAGGGTGAGAGCTCCCTGAAAGCCCTTCGTTAGCTCCAGATCCGGGGTGAGTCTGCCTTTTGCAGACCTAGGCATAGTGACCACACCAGCAATGCAATTTTAAGTTTTATAAGACATCATGACTTTGGATGCTGGCAGAGCAAAATCAGGAGAACGACAAAAAGCAAGTATTGAGCTTTAACTCTGTTTAAAAAGGGGGGGAAATGGCGCCTGAGGGTGTGAAAACTAAACTTACCAGTGAAAGGGCTTTTTAACATTTGCAACATTGTTAATAACTACCGGATTACACATTAAGAAAAAGATTTAAAGTGGAAGCAGAAAGCAAAAGACTATGGAATTGATTTCAACTAATTTACATTTTTAAATTGTGTGAATAATTGGACTTTGAAAAAAAAGAAAATAGCTGGTACCTTTGAAAGTGCTGAAGGACTATTATTACACACACCAGCAAATACACCAATAAGAGTTATAATACATGAAATTTTTGAGTCACAAACCACTGCTTTACTGGAAAGTCTTAAAGATTTTTTTGATGAAAGGTCTCAGGAAGAGGAAACTGTTTTGACTCAAAACATGGAGACAAAGGAGAATATAGTATCATTTCAAAGCTTGTTAGACAGTAGTGAGCTGTTGGAAGAAGATGGGGCAGAAATCCAGTTTAATGTGACTTTGGATAAAAAGGATGCTTTCCAGATCAAGAGGGGAAAGCAAAGGAATCTGGAAGAATTTAATCAGGAGGACTTGAGAGAGATTTATGGGGGTTTCAAATTAAATGAAATAACTTTAAGAAGACAAAAACTTTCAAAGAGACATCAACCTCAAATCCAAATTTTAAAATTTTCAAAAATAAAAACAGGAGGAGGAGCAATGCTGAAGAAGAAAGAATTATCGAAGAAAAAGGCCTGGAAAAAATACAGAAAGAAGGGAAGAACTGAAGATTAATCTTTTTTTGGGAGGATTTTGGCAATAGGTTGAGAAGCTTAATTAAATTTGTATTTTTAAAGTTTATTCTAAGATAATAATATAAAGGAAGTGTGTTATTACAATTGGTTTTGGATATAAAAATGATAGCTTTTTAAGAGTTATCGAGGTAAAAATGATAGCTTTTTAAGAGTTATCAAGGTATTAAAATGGCTAATTAAAAATTTGAGGGATACCTTTCTGAAGGGCTTGAAATTTATATTTTGAGAAATGACTTAATGTCTTATTGATGCATTAAGAGATTTTTAAAATGTTTAACATAAGATTATAGTATTTTAAGAAGGTATATGAGATAAAATGCTTAAAGTTTTAAAATGTTTAATTTTATGAAGGATTAAAGAGGATAAATGTCTAATTTAGAACTTTATTAGGGAGCAATGTTGATTGAGGAAGAAGGACTGGAAAAAATATAGAAATGGTTAATTAAAAATTTAAGGGATAGTTTCCTGAAGGTTTTGAAATTTATATTTTGAGAAATGAATTAAGAAGGTCTTATTAATGCATTAAGAGGTTTTTAAAATGTTTAATATAAGATTATATTATTTTAAAAGGTATAGGTGATAAAATGTTTAAAGTTTTAAAATGTTTAATTTAGAATTTTTAATGCTGAATGGTTAGAAATTGATAATTGGTTTATGAAGGAATAAAGAGGATAAATGTTTAATTTAGAATCTTATTAGGGAGCAATGTTGAAAAAGAAAGGTGTTTGAGGGATGAAAATGAAACTTATCAGTGTTTGTTAATGCTTGTAATATTGTTAAAGTTATTGGATTATATACCAAGAAAAAGGCTTTTATATTCAGGAAGAAAGAATTTAACCCAATTGATTTTGAGAATTTACAAAAGGGAGGTTGATGAATTTGCAAAAGAGGAGTTAAAGAGTGTGAGGGAGTTTTAAACTTTGTAGTAGGTTAGTATATTTTAGCTTTTGCTTGTTAAATGTTATACCCTGTTTTTGCTCTGCGAAGTGGGGGGGGAGGGGGGAGGGTTGGGTTGGGATAAAATTGTTGAATAGATAAAGGTACAAATATAAAAGTAAATGTGGGGAAAATGTTACAACAAATGAAATGATAATATCACGATATGATAAATATTGGAGGAGTAAGAGGAAAAAAGATGTATTCAGACGATACACTGATTGATTGATTATATATTGTATGTATGTTTGTTTATAAAATAAAAACTTTTCAATAAAAAAAAGTACATATCAAAAAGCAGCATGAATTACTTTTGGTACAGCCTAAACTAGGGAAATTATTTGCTTCATTGTCACAATGTAAGAAAAGAGGTGTGGTTTTGTATATCAAAAATACAATACCAATGGAAAAAATTTATGAAGATGGAGAAGGACGAATTCTGATGGTGGAAATGACAGACAACAATAGGAAAATATTGTTAACAGCGATTTATGCTCCTAGTGACAACCAAGAAATTTTTTATAGAAAACTACATATGAAATTAATACAGCTGGACTATGATAACATCTGTATGATGGGAGATTTCTATGGAATAGTAGATGAGAAAATGGACTATAATACACAAAAGACAATAAAACAAAGGAGAAAAATTTTGCCGAAATCTTTTTTCAAGATGATAGAGGAAATAAACTTAAAAGATATCTGGAGAGAAAGAAACACAGAAAATAGACAATACACTTTTTATTCTAATAGACATTTATCATGGTCCAGAATAGATATGATATGGTTGACAATGGATTTGACTTCGAACATAGAAGAAATAGCCATAGAGGCTAACACCTGGGCAGATCATAATCCAATGATGGTGAGATGGAAAGGACAAAGGAGAAGGTCTAGATGGACTCTAAATACTACAATATTAAAAGAAAAGGACTTTCTACAGAAAATGGAGAAAGAATTAGCTTTTTTCTTTAAAGAAAATAGAAGAGGATACATCAATGCAGAATCTGTGGGACACTATGAAAGCCTATGCCAGAGGCCTGATTATACAAGAAAAAGAAATATTAAAAAAAGACAAGCATATAAAATGTTAGAGGATGATTATAAGAAATTTGAAAAAGAACTGCAGAAGTTCCCACAAAAAAAAGACATTAAAATGAAAATGGACACAATTAAACATAAAATGGGATTAATAGAGAAAGAAGATTTAGCACAAAAAATCAGGAATGCAAAACAGAAATATTTTGAAGATGCTAATAAACCAGGCAGATGGCTAGCATATAAACTGAAAAAAGAAAGGGACTCAAGGAAAATATCACAATTAATAGATGAACAAGGACAAATTAGATTTGGAAATGAGGAGAAGAAAAACATTGTACAAGACTACTATAAAAACTATATAAAAAAGAGAAGATAGAAGAGGAAAATATTAAACAATATTTATACAAGGCGAACTTACCCCAGATTCCAAAAGATGCGAGATGATGCTAGAAGGAAATATAACGATGATGGAATTGACCGAAGCAATCAAAAAACAAAAAAGTGGGAAAGCACCAGGTCCTGATGGACTACCAGCGGAATATTATAGGACTTTACAGGAATCATTGAGTTTCCCATTATTATAAGTTATGAATGAAGTAATATTAAAGAAGGAAATACTCAACTCATGGTTAGAAGCATATATTACACTTATTCCAAAAGAGGGTACCGACTTACAACAAGTCAAAAACTATAGGCCTATATCTCTGCTAAATTCAGATTATAAAATCTTCGCTACAATATTAGCAGAAAGACTTAAAAGATATTTAAATAATTTTATACATTCAGATCAAAATGGATTTCTGCTGAAAAGGCAGATTAGGGACAATATGAGGATAATTCTGGATACTTTGGAATACTATGAGACGCACCCAGAAAAGCAAATGGCTTTGATGTTTTTAGATGCACAGAAAGCCTTCGACAATGTGAACTGACGATTTATGATATTACAATTGAAACAGATGGGCTTTGGAGAGAAATTTGTTCAAGCCATAGAAGCTATATATTACAAACAAACAGCAAAAATAATGATAAATGGAGAGCTGACAGAATTTATTGAAATACAAAAAGGAACGAGAAAGGTCGCCCATTGTCACCACTGTTGTTTGTGCTAACATTAGAAGTACTAAATAAAAATATTAGAGAAGAAAAAGGAATAAAAGGAATGAAAATCCAAAATCAAGAATATAAATTGCAAGCATTTGCAGATGACCTGGTGTTTATCTTGGAAGATCTACTTCAATCTATAAATAAACTGATAGATAAAATAGGAGACTTTGGGAAGGTGGCAGGCCTGAAAATAAATAAAGATAAAACGAAGATTTTGACAAAAAATATGCTAAAAAAACAGAAAGAAGAGTTGGTGGAAGTATCAAGGATGCAGGTCACAAATAAGGTTAAGTATTTGGGGATACATCTGACAGCAAGATGTGGTATTCTTAAGGAAAATAACTATGATAAGCTTAAACAACAGATAGCGACAGATCTGGCAAAATGGGAGAATTTGCAATTATCATTGATAGGGAGAATATCAATTATTAAAATGAATATACCGCCTAGACTCTTATATTTATTTCAGACAATTCCAATTAAGTTGGGGAAAAATATTTTGAAGATTTAAATAAAATTGTGTTAAAATATATATGGCAGGATAAAAAGGCAAGGATAAAATTAAAACTGTTGCAAGATGTTAGATTAAGAGGAGGTTTTGGTTTGCTGGATTGGGAATTATACTATCAAGCTTGTAATTTGATGTGGATTAAAGAATGGATAACATTAAGGAATATTAGATAGTTGACTTCAGAAGGACATGACTTGTTGTTGGATTGGCACGCTTTTATATGGTATAAAAGTACAAAAATACAGGGTTATTTTAGAAGGTATATGATACGAGAATCTTTGTTATTAAATTGGAAGAAGATTAAACAATGTCATTACTTAAAAATTCCAGTCTGGTTATCTCCTATTGAAGCAGTCTCACACTCAATAACATTTAGAAAGGAACAAATTGTTAGATATGGTGAATTATTAAATGAAAAGGGTGAACTTAAGTCAAAGCAAGAACTAGAAGAACAAGAGACTGAAATGGATTGGTTTTCGTATATGCAAATACCGTCTAGATATGATAAAGATTCTAAAATGGAGGGTTTTTATAATAATTTGACAAATTTAGATAAAATTTTAACAGGTTCTGATGACTATGTAATTAAGAAATTGTACAGTTACTTATTAGAAGTAAAATTGGCAGAAGAACAAGTTAAGGAAACAATGATTGCATGGGGGAAAAATGTTGGTCGTGGGATTGATTTAGAGAAATGGGAAAAACTGTGGTTGCAGAATTATAAAATGACAATGTCAACAGCATATAAGGAGAACTTGTATAAGATGTTTTACAGGTGGCATCTACCCCCGGCGAGAATAGCCAGAATGTACAAGAATAAATCGGAGAAATGTTGGAAGTGTCATCAGACTCCGGGTACATATTACCATATGTGGTGGACATGTGCAGAAGCCAAAAGATATTGGACTAAAATCCACACATGGCTGGAAAAAATGACAAAGAAACACATTGACTTTAAACCAGAGATATTTTTATTAGGGATCTTACCAGAAATATATAATAAAGAATTGAGATATTTAATTGTGAATGTTTTAACGGCAGCTAGAATTGTATTTGCTAAAAACTGGAAAGAAGAGAAGATACCTACAGATGACGATGTTATTAAGAAAATTTTGGAGTGTGCTGAAATGAGTAAATTGACATTTGAAATTAGGGAACAAGAAGATAAACAATATTATTTGATATGGGATTTATTTTATCAATGGTTAGATAAGAAAGCATGGAAATGAAATATGAATCATGAAATGGATAAAATAATAAAACATATAAAGAGGGGTTTATTTCCCTTATGAAAGATAAACTATTGTCAAATAATTAGTAAATGAGAATAATAATGTAATAAACTGTTAAATAAGATAATGTTGGATAGAGGATTAAGCACAAAAGATTTGTAACTGATCGATACACTTTCTGTAATTGTAATGGATGATAATTGTTTTATGTTTTAAGTTTTGTTTAAAAAATGAAAAAAAAATTCCAAAAAAAAAAAAAAGAAAGAAAGAAAGTCCAGTTGCTTTTTGGAGAAGCAACTTTGAGACAACGACAACCTGGATGATTGAGAATCTCTAGAGATGATTGATTTTAAGTCACTTTCTTCAGAAGCATCATAACTTCAGCCAGTCGTGAAACAAATGGCCGTACGTTAAGGACTAACCCCTATTTCCAAAGGGAAAGTTAGGCACACGGTGTTGTGACCTAGGCCCAAGTAGTTATTACCAGACACAATCAGTCCTAAACAAACATATTTTATTAGAACAGCTGAGAATTACTTCATTCTCAGCTTAGTCCAAATTAATTCCAAAACAAATTCTTCATAAACAGTCCTTTGGCCTTATCACCAACCTTTGTCTTCTTTGGCGCCCTGCCAAAGGCTTTTCTTGGCAAAAGTTCAGAAGCAAGAGATGCTGACAAGAAACAAACCTATCAATGTTGTTTTCGGACAAAGATCCTTTAAGCCTTCTGGGAGGGGCCAATCATCTCCTGGCTTTACTCCTGAGTCGTCCTTTTTGCTTTAGCTGCTCTTGCCTTCTGGCAGCTCTTCACATGTGTGCACTAGGAACAGGCTCCTCCTGTTCCTCTGCCTCTCTGCTATCCGCCTCTGGAAGCTCCGGAGTCCGTGCATCGCTCCCAGATGGCCCTGGCCCCATCTCTGCCTCCGACGCAGAGCCCCCATCCGGGCCCTCCCCCTGACTCCAGGACTGGCCCATGGTCCACCCCAGCCTCCTCACTGTCTGACTCTGCTGCCAGCCCCGCAGGCTGCTGGCGGACCACAACACATGGGTGTGATGTTTTAGGTTTGCAGATTGCAACGGTTATGGTCAAGAAATTAAAATGTAGAAAGGATGCGTGTGACCACGTTCAGTGAACATAGAATGCAAACATGCCTCATAAGAAGGGGATGAATATCCAGAATTCCGGGGTCTTGAAGAGTTGTGCAATCGGATGATTAGAAATCCAGAGCAACACAACTGGAGCAGTTCTAGAACGCAGACTTAAACTTTTAAATTGAGTCCTCAAACTTTGCTGAAACCCCAACAGTCCAACAATGTCTGGCAGAAGCAAAGTGATGAACAAAGCTCAGACTTAATTCCTCTTGCTTTGCCTGTGAGAACTGGCATTAAAAGTTGCCCCCCCCTTTCTAATTCCAGATGACTCCTGGAGGGACCCAACCAGGGGTGAGTTCTACTTACCTTTACTACCAGTTCACAATGGGATTGCACACGCACTCACTTCTGCGCACGCGCAGATCGCTTCTGATGATGTCAGCGTCAGTGGGCGGAGCCTCCTGCCGGTTTTACTACCGGTTCTATAGAACTGGTCCAAATAACTGGGGGCAACCCACCACTGGACCCAACCCAAAATTTAAGAATCCCTGACTTAAATAACAAAGCATGTTTTTGAATTAATTTCTAGTGACTCTGTAGACTCTTAGATGTAGATTTATGAGTGGTATAGAAGGGATTCCAGTGGAGGAGAATATTTGTAGCTCAGGGTCGAAATGAAGGTGCTCTCTGAGCTTGATTTTCTTACAGATATCTCATGACCCAACTAAGTAACATTATCAGTCCTAGATGGGAGTGGTGTTTGCAAAAAGGAGTGGGGAGGGAGACTTGGTGCTCTCCGTGTATGGTTGTTTTCTTGCAGATGTTTCATTACCCAAAGCACCAATGATTTCACCTAGTTTGGGTAATGAAATGACTGCAAGAAAACAACCAATCTCAAGGATTCCTTAGTCCTCCCCATCCTCTTCTTCTTCTCTTCCTCCTCCTCCTCCTCCTTTCTGCAAACACCTTCTAGTACTGATAGTGTTGCTTAGTTTGGGTAATGGAAAACAACCAAGCTCAGAGAGCACCAAGAACTCCTCATAGAAATGGGTTGCTACTTCATGGGTAGCAATATTCCTGGTGTCCCAATCCAATCTGAGCCTTCCTAGTGGTCTCCCATCCAAGACCTCTTGAAAATTAACCATGATTAACTTTTTGAGATCAATAAAGTTTGGATAGATGCTGACTCGATAAGAATTTCAAGCAAGCATTTTTTTAAAAAAAGTAATCCCATTTTCTTTAAAAGCTCAGCACAATATATGTCTGTTTTTCTTATGACACTAATGATACCATTGACCAGCAATGGGATTCAAATAATTTAACAACTGGTTCTCTGCCCTAATAACAGTGGTGGGATTCAGCCAGTTCGCATCAATTCGGGAGAACCGGTTGTTAACTTTCTGAGCAGTTTGGCAAACTGGTTGTTGGAATAAATCATTAGGGCAGAGAACCGGTTGTTAAATCACTTGAATCCCACCACTGCCTAATGACCAGCTGGGTAGGTGTGGCTCAGTGGTCATGTGACCATGTGGGCGTGGCCAACTCAACGTCACTCAGGTTGATGGGCGCTTCACTTTAACTGTTACAATGTAACAAGGGTTAACCAGAGAGGCAGTTTCTGTAAGCAGAGCAATAAAGATTAGGGTAGAAACAACACCAGAATGTTTCCTTCCTGCTTTCCTTACAGGATTAGCCCTGTAAAGTGGGGGGAAAAAAACAAAATAAGATTTCTTCCAACAACCAGTTCTCCCAAATAGATACGAACTGGCTGAATCCCACCACTGCCATTGACTCATAATAAGCTACTGTACCTTGTGATCATGATAGTAGGGATCTAGATCTTCCAAGGGTTCTGCAATAAGTTCCACAGGAGGGTTTCCATAAAGGGCAGGGACTTTCTGGCACGCCTGAAGATCAAGCTGGGGCCGTAGCTTCTCTGTGGGTGGCAAGTCTCTCTTGGCCATGATACGCTTCTTGATGGTGGCCAAAGATTGAGGAGTGAATCGGTGAAAGTTTTCTGCACCCAGCAATCCCCCAGTAGCCATTTTTGCATCGCTCTTCTTATGGAACGGAATGATAACCTGAAAATATGGGCAGATTAGCCACTCAGACGCCACGTGCTCTTTGACCGATATAATGAGGAAGCAGAGTAAGAAAGTTCGTAAGGAAACCAATCCATACCATAAATATATATTGAAATAGGACTACAATACAGATAATCCTTGACCTAAAACCACAATTGAACCCAAGCTTCCCAGTGCTAAGCAACACAGCTGCTAAGTCAGCCATGCTCCATTTTATAAATCTCTACAGTTGTTAAGTGAATCATGCGATACTTAAACAAATCTGGCTTGCCCCATTGACTTTGGTTATCTGAACTCCCTAGGAAGGTTGCAAGTGACAATTCCAGGGACACAGAGATGCTGCAACCATCATAAATAGAAGCTAGTTGCCAGGCATCTGAAATCTGAGGGCTGTGGAGATACAGTACTTTAACAGTCATAAGTATGAGAACTGGTCATAAGTCACTTTTTAAATTGCGGTTGTAACTTTGAACAGTCATTAAATGAATGGTTTCTGATTTCTGATTGGCTGGGGTGGAAAGTCCTGGAGTAAAGATGCCATTTTTTGAAAGACAGATAGTCCTCGACTTACGATCACAATTGAGCCTAAAATTTCTGTTGCTAAGTGAGACATTTGTCCCATTTTATGACCTTTCTTGCAACAGTTGTTAAGTGAGTAACACGGTTGCAAAATGAACCTGGCTTCCCCATTGATTTTATTTGTCAGAAGGTCACAAAAGGGGATCACATGACCCCGGGACACTGAATCCGTCATAAATATGAGCCAGTTGCCAGAATTTTGACCACATGACCATGGAGAAAGCAATGCTGCAACAATGACAAGGGTGAAAAACAATGCCATTCCAGTGACATTTCATCAGTGTCCAATTTATTTATTTATTTATTTATTTATTTATTTATTTATTTATTTATTTATTTTATTGGATTTCTATACCGCCCTACTCCTGAAGGACTCCCAAAGGATTCAGGGCGAAGGACTCCCGAAGTGACTCAGGGCACTTCCTCAGAAGTTTCTCCTGACGTATCCAACTCTCATTTGAACCTTCCAGTCTACATACCATTGCCTGGTATAAAGTCTCATTCTGTGACCACCACAATGTCAGCTGGATAGTCATCCAGTTTTTATGTCCCACCCAATTAAAAACATTCTGGGCAGGTTACAATAAATTAAAATTTTAGGCACAGCAATAAAAGGGTCTACGACTGTGATGGCGAATCACGTGTGCCAGAGGTGGCACGCAAAGCCCTCTCTGTGGGCCCGCGTGCTGTCGCCAGCTGCTTTTCTGGGTTTTGTCGCATGTATGCACATCGGTCAGCTGCTCTCTTCCGAGTTCTGGTGTGAGCACGCTGGAACCCGGAAGAGAGCAGCTGGCTGGCATGCATGCGTGCCAGACCAGTTGGCTGGCACTTAATCTGCATGGCAGATTTTGGAAGAACAGCTGGCCGCCACGCACATGCGCACCAGCCAACTGCTCTCTTCTAGGTTACAGTGATCTGGCATCCACATATACACTCCAGTTTTGGCACTCGGTGCCAAAAAGGTTAACTATCACCGGTCTAGGACAACTCACTTTGGCCAACTTGGCATGCCCAACTTGCCACTGGACAAGAGTGACACTAATTTTAAAGAAATGGTGGAATAGAAGCATTAAAGCAAGGATGCCAAAGGAGGGACAAAATGCAATGTGAATGACAAAAATTAAAATGTTTTTTTTAAATTATTTCAAATAATTGAATTGTGCGTTGTCCCATTCTGGCAATAAAATAAACCAGAATTACACAGCACAATTGTAATAATATGTCATCATTTGTAAAGATCTTCTGGAAACCATGGAGTGTGGGCAGGAGGCCTTCACGGTTCTCTGTGAGTTAAAAGTGTTCCAAAGTTAAGATACTAATCTTGAATTTTTTTTAAAAAAAAATCATTCATTTGCACAGAAAAACAGCCTTTTTAAATCATCAGGTTAAATGCCGTTTTCACATGCACGTCAAATAAGGCACCACTCCTTAAGCAAATGACATCCATAGTTTAACATTTCTCCAGATACACTGTCTACACCTGCAGCTCTTCAAGGCAGAAACCTTTTCAACATAGTACTGAAAACATCCTCTAAGTCAGTCCATTGCATGGACTTCCTTTTTGGTGGGATGTAGGCAGTCACACAGACTCACAATTTTTGCTTGTATAGAATAACATATGATATTTAGGGAACACTTGGCAGCATGTCTGACATATATGCAAAATGCAACAGTGTTATTCTTACTCTCAGCAGGAAATGCAGTAGGTATGACTGATGACTTAGCCTCTGCATAGCCTTTTACTACAAAAAAAAAATGGGTTGCATTATTTTCTCGATTGCAGAATTTGTTTCCTTTGGACTGTATTTCTACTCATATCTTTTTTTTCAAATGAAGAATACAACTGACTTGAATGTTTTCTCTTCCAAATGCAATCCATAAACCTCGTTCAAGATTTACTGCTGTTTTTATTGCTCAAGATTAATGGGATGCTGGGACAAGGGTAATTTGAAAAGCTAGGTTTGAATTATGTATGGCTTGATATCACTCTTAGATTAGGCAATGAGGGAATACTGTAATTGCTCCAGTCTTCCCTTTGCCAAACTGCAGACACCCATCAGTTAGTAGCTGAGATGATCTGACCAAATTATGCCTAATAATCCAGCCATCTGGACAAATGCTCTGGACATCCCTGTTGGTGTTCATGCACTGAAAGAGAAGAAAATCTGAAGGATTTTAGCATGACATTGTTGGTCCTCAACTTACAACCACTACTGGGACCAGAATTTCCAGTTGCCAAGCACCCAAATTTTGATCACATGATCATGGGTATCAGAGGTGGGTTTCAGCAGGTTCTGACCAGTTCTGGAGAACCAGTAGCAGAAATTTTGAGTAGTTCGGAGAACCGGTAGTAAAAATTCTGACTGGCCCCGCCTCGATCTATTCTCTGCCTCCCAAGTCCCAGCTGATTGAGAGGAAATGGGGATTTTGCAGTATCCTTCCCCTGGATTGGGGAGGGAATGGAGATTTTACAGTATTCCTCCCCTGGAGTGGGGTGGGAATGGAGATTTTACTGTATCCCTCCCCTGCCACACCCACCAAGCCACACCCACCAAGCCATGCCACGCCCACCAAGCCACACCCACAGTACCGGTAGTAAAAAAAACACAGAACCGGTAGTAAAATAATTTGAAACCCACCACTGATGGATATGCTGTAATGGTTGTAAGTGCAGGGTCCAGTTGTAACTCAGTGCCATCGTAACTTCGAACGATGGCCAAATCAATGGTTATAAGTCGAGGACTACCTGGAAAATTGTAATGTGACTTATTTGATACACTGAGGTTACTGACAGGGATTTTCCTACTTTAAAAAACATATAGGAAAATATCTACTGGAATTGACTGAAACCCTGTTTTCCACAGAAGTAAATAAACGCACAAGGAGACACAAGATGTAGAAGGATGCCATTCAGAGCGCCTCCAATCCCCACCCCTGTTTCCAATACAGGTAATCCTCGACTTACGACCACAATTGAGCCCAAAATTTCTGTTGCTAAGCGAAACATTTGTGAAGTGAGTTTTGCCCCACTTTTCTTGCCATAGTTGTTAATTGAATCGCTGGAGTTGATAAGTTAGTAATCCGGTCGTTAAATGAATCTGGGCTTCCTTGCTTGTCAGAAGGTTGCAAAAGGAGATCACATGACTCCAGGACCCTGCAACCATCATAAATGTGAATCAGTTGCCAATCTTTTCAATGTCATCGTAACTTCGAACAGTCACTAAGTGAACTGTTGTAAGTCGAGGACTACCTGTGTCTGAAAGATGTTTTTAGAAAAGCCATTAAAATATGGTTATCCATCAGACTTTGAAGACTGGAAAGTTATATCCTTGATCCCTCTGGCACTTGGTTAGTTGAGTTGATGTCTTTATTAATGATACCAGTGCAATATAGATGTTGATTATGCAGGGAAGAACCAGAATAGGTAGGATTATGAAACAATCCTGAGCAAAGAGACTGAGAATTCCGAGATGTTTTCAGAAATTTTTATGTGACTACAGGTAGTCCTTGACTTACAACAGTTCATTTAGTGATGGTTCAGAGTTACAACAGCACTGGAAAAAGTGACTTATGACCACTTTTCACACTTATGACTGTTGCGGCATTCTCACGATCATGTGATTCACATTTGGATGCTTGAAAACTGACTCACATTTATGACAGTTGCAGTGTCCTGAAGTCATGTGACACCCCACCACCACCCCCATTTGCAATCTTCTAATAAGCAAAGTCAATGGGGAAGCCAGATTCGCTTAATAACCAGGTTACTAATTTAAGAGCTGCAGAAATTCACTTAAGAAGTTGGCAAGAAAAGTTGTAAAATGGAGCAAAACTCACTTAACCAATTTCTTACTTAGCAACATAAATTTTGGGCTCAATAGTGGCCATAAATTGAGGACTACCTGTACAGATAAATAACAAGGGTTGCAACATTCTGGAGTCATGTGATTGTCATTTGTGACCTTCCCAGATGACTTCTGGCCAATAAAGACAATGGGGGAAGCCAGATTAGCTCAGCAACCACATGATTCACTTAGCATCTGTCATGATTCATTTAACAACCATAGCAAAAAAAGGTTGTAAAATCAGGTGCAACTCACTTAGCAACCTCCTTGCTTAACAACAGAAATTTGGGGTCCAACTATGCTCATAAGTTGAAGACTACTTATAAAACGTTACATGAAAATAAAGTCTCCACACATATTTTTATTCCTACCAAAGTTCTTGGTATAAAGACAGAAAACAGGGCATTTCAACTATATCACTAAACACCAATTTTTAGGCAGATTGTTTGCTCAGCTTAATGTGAAAACAGGACAGCTAGAGTTATGAGTGAAATCATATGAAATAGATACAGGTCAAAAGCAGACTGATTTTTTTAATCCTTACTTACAGCCCTAATACCAAGTAACTGTAAAAACTGTAATCTGCTAAAGCAGCAGATGCAATATTGAAGAGATTATTTTACTAAAAACAACCACAAAAAGATCCTCAAAAGTAGTTTAGATGGGTTTTTTTTTCTGAAAAGTTAAAAGTGATGCAGTATGTAACTTCAAACTTAGGGCTGATTTAATGCCTTGGTAAATTCACATTTGAAATATTTCATCCAGTTTTGGTCACCGTGATATAAAAAGAAATTTATTTATTTATTTATTTTATTGGATTTCTATACCGCCCTACTCCCGAAGGACTCAGGGCAGTGAACAGCCACAGAATAAAACACATAAATACAAAAATTTAAAACAGAATAAAAATGAATTAAATGATTTGGCTGAAACAAATTTAAAATACCCCATAATTTAAAAACAAATTAAAATTTACATTTAAAAAGGGGAGAACATTTAGGCTAGGCCTAAATGTTGATATTCTAGAAAGAGTGCAGAGAAGAGCAACAAAGATGATTAGGGGACTGAAGGCTAAAACATATGAAGAACGGGTGCAGGAACTGGCTATGTCTAGTTCAATGAAAAGAAGGACTAGGGGAGACTTGATAGCAGTGTTCCAATATCTCAGGGGCTGTCACAGAGAAGAGGGGATCAACCTCTTCTCCAATGTACCTGAAGACTGGACAAGAAGCAATGGATAGAAACTAAACAAGGAGATAAACAACCTAGAACTAAGGAGAAATTTTCTACGAGTGAGAACAATTAACCAGTGGAACAACATGCCTCCAGAAATTGTGGGTGCTTCATCACTGGAAGCTTTTAAGAAGAGATTGGAAAACCATTTGTCTGGAATGGTATAGGATTTCTGCCTGAGCTGAAGCTAGACTAAAAGACTTCTGTTACACTATTAATTTCAACCAGAATCCTACAACAGATTTAAATTGTTAGGAAATGAACTTTCACAGAGAGACAGAAAACAGATAAGTTTGTCATTTAAGCATAACGATATCACCCTGTTATCTCCAAGGCCTCCACCCAATGAAACCTAATGCTAAATTACAAGGAACTCAACTGAACAACCCAGTTGCTTCCTTCTTCTTCATCTAAGAGATATTTCCTCTGTAAACAGGTAATAAAATAAGCATCTGTCATCCTGTAAAGTCACCATTAAAGATAAAACTTCACACATTCTCAGCATTTTTTGCTGGTCAATGCTTGCTAGAATATTTACTGTCTCCGTTCATGATTATACAGGACAGTCAATGTTGATAAACAAGCTTAATAAATAAACTTTCAGCACCATGGAGAGCACCCATCAATTTGACTAGCTTTAATAAAAATGTTACAGGATGGTGCTGAAAATGGGGAACTCCATTTTCTCCAGTCAGTGGGTACATTTTTTCACTTTAAATTTTCAAAAACCATCTGCCAGCTTTTGACAAGAGGTTACTTTGAGTGGTTCAGTCCAATCAAGGGTCTGGATTTAGGCCAAAACGATATTAATTAACAAGGAATTTACAATTGTCATGAAATTTGAAGTTTGGTATTTCATTAATCAATTGAGTGTGCTCAACTGAGTAGATTGCAGCATATTAATTGTTGATCTTCAAGCTATAAATATTTCAGTGCCATTGAATCTTAGCAAATTCAATCATCATTTTTTCTGCCTTTCTCTTACTTCCTTATTATAGAAGCCCCTTATTCTTTTATAAATACATGTATTTTTAAATTGTGTTTAATGTGTTTTTAGATCTTCATCAGATTTACATTTTTCATCAGCAATCTCCATCATATAAGTCTCACAAAAAAACCCACTAACAATCAAATCTTATACCCAGATTTCACTGCAGGTTTTATATTGCCCTGCGTTAATATAGAGACATACATAAGCTAAAATGAGTAGAATAAGTTTCCGAGATGAAAAAAAAAGTAATGACAGTATAAAACCATTTCCCGTTAACTTTTTGGAGTGTGTGCTCCAACAAGTAGTTTGATTACCAGAACATTTTGATTACTTTCTCTTTAAATAAATGCTAAGAAATCAAAACACCTATAGGATTATCTTTTCAGACTATTAAACTCAGCTGACCTAAACATTGTTTATTTTTCCCACAAAACTGTGCCCTAGAAAATGTGTTTAGATGTAAACACATCACCAAGAGCTTAGCTATGACTTTGACAAATTACAAATAACTTTAAATTACCAGTAAGATGTATCATCAAAAAAAGTAGCAAAATCTCCATTCAAAAAGTCAAATGACATTCAAGGAAAGAAAAAAAAAATGCCGGAAACTTAATTTCCCACATAGATTGTTAACCTGTGGTCTTTTTGTAACTGAAATTACAAAATTGTTTAGTTTACTGATAATATTAGTACTATATCAAGGTGATAAGGAAAAAAAAAATCACAATTACTTGTAATTAAGAAAACTGATCAATTCAGAATGACCATATGCACAATGTCATTCTTTAAATCTCTGTGGTGTGATGTTGGGACATCTATATATTTTTATTTTTTGGAACAATTAACATTTCTCCTCATTCTTGCTAGGAAGAGTGGGGATGTAATCACCCAATGAAATTGGACTCAACAATATTTTCACATTATTAACAGCATAAAAGTGCAAATGAATGGTGATAATGTGAGATTATTCCAAATTGTTTGGACCAACTAATTTATTCACCCTTTTCTTGACTGAAATTGTCAGTCAAAGACAATCCTCTCAGTGTTGATGGGTTTTGCTTGTTATTCTTCATCTCTGTTCATTTAAAATCACTAGAAATCAAAGGCATCACAAATAAAGTGTTTTTTCACAGCTGCCCCAATACATCATTTATATAACCAATACATCATTTTCTTTATTTTCTTTTTCTTTTTTGGAGTGGGCCCTTTTCAACTCTTCTTCTTCTTTCAGCGAATGCATCCAAGACATTAGTTTAACTTCTGAAAAATCCACCTTGAAGCTATTAAAGTCATCACTGTTAAATATTAGCATTCTGCCTTGGGAGAAATATAAAAAAGAGCAGGAGATGTTATAAACCACAAATGAGACTTACTTGCTCTTCCTGGATTTCTAAAAAGAAGTTTCTAGGTTGACTTCGTTACATCCAAAAAGAGAGTCAACTCCTCCGAGTGGCTCTCGCAACGAAGAGAAGGAGCGTGGGAGAGAATAACCCTATTCATTTTTTAAAAAATATAAACATTTCCCTATTCCCTGTGCAATGTTTCCTTTGCTCAGCACAGCAAGAGTGTTAGTTTAGAAGCAGGGTGTGTATGAGAAAGGGCAGGGCAACTTGGGAGAGAGAAAAGGATCTGTCCCTCTGTGTGTGTGTGTGTGTGTGTGTGTGTGTGTGTGTGTGTGTGTGCCTGCCTGCCTACAATCTCAAAGTGAAATGGCTAATGTGGTTTTGCATAACCCCTTGGGGGAAGCTGTAACGTGAGCGAACAGCTTTGGAAAACTTCCCTCTCTCTGTCCACCCCAACTGTGCCTTCCAGATGCCATTCTCAACATCCCCAGCCAATTGGAACGGGAGTGAGAAGAAGGCACAGAATTCTCTTGTGCAGAGAGTGAGTTTCACATTGTGTTCTTCTCTTTTTAGAGGCACACTTTGGGGAGAAGAAAAGGTTGCACTTTGGGGGGGGTCAAAGGCTATTGTCGTGGCTGTGATTTTCTGTAAGCCGAAGTGATTCAGGAGGACGATTAAATGCTCTCCCTGCTTCACCATTCCAAATAAACCTCTCTTTTTTTTTTTTGCAGTTGTTGACTGTTTTATTAACCGTTTCTTGAAGTGTAAATATCGGCAAGTCTCATTTGCTTGTGCCTAAAATTCTCTTAGACCACCAAATTTATTTATTTGCTTGCTTACTAGTTTGTTTGAATTTTATCTTGCCTTATTACTTTACAAGAAACTCAAGGTGGCAAACATGAATATTCCTTTTCCCCCACACACACATTTTCACTACAATGACAACAACAACCCTGTGAGGTGAATTAGGTGGAGAGAGAAGGACTGGCCCAAAATTACACACATACCCAACTTTCATGCCTAAGGTGGGACTAGAACTCATGGCCTCCTGCTATATGGTCCAAAGTCACCCAGCCAGCTTTTGTGCCTAACATGGGATTAGAATTTACATCTCCTGGTGACTGGCAAAGTCACCCAGTCGGCTTTCATGATTGAGGCAGGAGTAGAACTCACAGCCTCCTGGTTTCTAAGCAAGTACCTTAACCACTGGACTAAACTGGCCCTCTTTACTAATGAATATATTCTAAATTCATACAAAACTCAGGAAATAGGGAAAACAGGTTGTGCTAGCCTGTGGTTTGCTACTGAAGCTGGCAGGGGAGAAAGTTATGCAAACCAAATTTTGCTCTAATGTTGTTTACTATTACAAATAATTTTTAGAAGTTGTGCTGACTGGTGGCTGAGAAACCCAGAAGGGTGGATAAGGCCCCTTTAAGTCTGGGATGCAAGACCTGAAAACACTCTGGCCCATAAATATGGGGAATTGGGCTACATCAGAGGTGGGTTTCAGCAGGTTCTGACCAGTTCTGGAGAACCGGTAGCGGAAATTTTGAGTAGTTCAGAGAACCGGTAGTAAAAATTCTGACTGGCCCCGCCCACATCTATTCTCTGCCTCCCAAGTCCCAGCTGATTGTGAGGAAATGGGGATTTTGCAGTAATCTTCCCCTGGATTGGGGAGGGAATGGAGATTTTACAGTATCCTTCCTCTGCCACACCCACATAACCGGTAGTAAAAAAATTTGAAACCCATCACTGGGCTATACTGAGGAAAGTGGACTGGTCCAGACATGTGTCAACCCTGCTTGATAGAGCACATTATGCTATAATGTAGATAGCCATGGAGTTACAACCACAATAGGGACTAGAATTCCATTGCTAAGCGAGGAAGTTGTTAATCAAATTGTACATGATTTTACAACCTATTTTGCCAAGGCTGTTAAGGAAATCTCTGCAATTGTTAAGTGAATCATGTAGTCATGATTTAAGCAAACCCAGCTTCTCCCTTTTGATATGGAATGATAGGACCAAACAACACTCCTGGGTCAGCCAGAGACAGTTTTTATTGCGCAAGGTTCAGAGGCAGATTGGTTCTTGCTATCTGAACAAGGAAAGAGCCCTGGACATGACTCCAGGATGCTGCAACTGTCGTAAGTTCATGCCAGTTGCCAAGTGCCTGAAATCCGGTCACATGACCATGGAAACATTGTGACAATCGTAAGTGCAAGGACTGGTTGTAAGTCACTTTTTTCAGTACCCCCTTCCACTGCCTTTGTAACGTCAAGTGGCCACTAAACAAATTGTTTCGTTGTTAAGTTGAGGTCTACCTGTCTGTCTGTCTGTCTGTCTGTCTGTTTGAGTTGAGCATGGTCTGTGAGGTGGAATCAAAGTTCAGATGGTTGTTAAGGATTCAGTCCCAAGGAGGAGCAACACACCCAAAGAAACAAGATTTATTGCAATGATTGTTGTGTTTTCTGCTTCTATTCTCCACAGCACCTTTAGGCCGACAAGAAGCAATGAATGGCAACTAACCAAGGAGGGAACCAACTTAGAACCAAGGAGAAAATTTCCAAACAGGACAATTAACCAGTGGGAAGACGTGCCTTCAGAAGTTGTGGGTGCTTCATTGCGGGAGGTTTTTAAGAAGAGATTGGGTGAACATTTGTCTGAAATGCTATAAAGCAGGAGTGTTAAAATCACTTCATCATGGTGGCATCAAGTGGCCTATTGGGACTTTTTTTCCCCTTCGCTAAACCGGCCAATGTGTGATGCCTCCCACCTGCGGGCTGGGAGTTTCATAGCTCTGCTATAGAGTTTCCTGCTTGCTCAAGGGGTTGGACTAGAAGACCTCTAAGGTCCCTTCCAACTCTGTTATTCTGCTTTACAAAGGAAAATCGTTGAAATGACAAAGGGGAGACGTGACAGCAGTCTTGCAATATCAGAATGGCTATTCAATAGGATAAATTAATTCTCTTCTGTGGCTCCAAAGGCAGGATTGAGAGCCAATAACTTAACACTGCAAGGAAGGATATTCAGGCTGAACATCAGGGAAAAAACCCTGAAGTTATAAGCTTTGAGCCAGTGGAACAGATTGTCAAATGTTTTCCTTCGCTGGAAAACTTCAAACAGAACCTGGATGTCATCGAACAGAAATGCTCTAGTGCAGTGTTTTTTTAAACTTGGCAACGTTATGTGCGGACTTGCATGATTGCTAATAACTCGGTAATAAAATACAGGTAATCTTCAATTTATGACTGTTGCAGCATCTCCATAATTCACCCCACTGATCTCAAAATTTCTATTGCTAAGCAAGACCGTTCTTAAATGAGTTTGTCCCAATTTTATAACCTTTCTTGCCACGATTGTTAAGTGAATTGGGGCAGTTGTTAAGTTAGCAATATGATTGTTGAGTGAATATAGCTTCCTCCTTGATTTCATTTGTCAGGAGGTCACAAAAGGGGATCACATAACACCAGGACTCTGTAACCATCATAAATAAGAGTCAGTTGCCACGTGCCTGAATTTTGATCGTGTGACCATGAAGATGCTGCAACAGTCATAAGTGTGAAAAATGGTCATAACCCACTGTTTTCAATGCCATTGTAACTTCGAATGATCACTAAATGAATGTAAGTCGAGGACAATCTGTATGACTGTCAGACCTACCACAACTTAAACCTCTAAATAAAAACGATCCTTGACTCCATTTGTTGAGAAAGATATAGTTTATTAGAGATCAAATGTATTGCAGTACAATTACAAAGCCAGAACGGAAAATCCTGTGCCAAAATCCCTATTTTTCCCTCCCTTAACTGTCTCTCACTGCCCACCCCGGTGTAACCAATCAGGTTCAGACAAGATCAGAGGTGGGTTTCAGCAGGTTCTGACCAGTTCTGGAGAACCGGTAGCGGAAATTTTGAGTAGTTTGGAGAACTGGTAGTAAAAATTCTGACTGGCCCCGCCCCCAACTATTCTCTGCCTCCCGAGTCCCAGCTGATTGTGAGGAAATGGGGATTTTGCAGTAATCTTCCCCTGGATTGCAGAGGGAATGGAGATTTTACAGTATCCTTCCCCTGCCACGCCTACCAAGCCACGCCCACCAAGCCATGCCCATGTAATAAAAAAATTTGAAACCCACCACTGTTTTCAAAACAGTCAGTTCAAGTGCAAGCTGGTATGTCGCCCCCTGAGTGACCTTGAGGCAGCATCTCGAGGAACTACATCACTTACTTTCATTTCCCAAAGCATTTCCCTTTTCTTCCGTCTCTGACACAGTTCTTGTCGGTCTGTCACCACATAGCAGCGAAGCACAAGCAAACATGAGGTGGCAGCTGACAATGATTTAAAAAAGAAAAATAATGGATGCCAGATTTTATATTTGTTTCAGGGTGCAATTCAAAGTGCTGGTTGTCATCTTTAAAGACCTATATGCAGTGGTGGGATTCAAATAATTTAACAACTGGTTCTCTGCCCTAATGACCAGCTGGGTAGGCGTGGCTCAGTGGTCATGTGACTGTGTGGGCGTGGCCAACTCAACGTCACTCACATCGATGGGTGCTTCGCCTTAGCTGTTACAATGTAATAAGGGTTAACCAGAGAGGCAGTTTCTGTAAACAGGGCAATAAAGATTAGGCTAGAAACAACACCAGAATGTTTTCTTCCAGCCTTCCTTACAGGATTAGCCCTGTAAAGTGGAAAAAAAGAAAAGAAGATTTCTACCAACAACCGATTCTCTGAACTGCTTAGAAAGTTAACAACTGGTTCTCCCGAACAGGTGCAAACTGGCTGAATCCCATCACTGCCTATATCCGTGATGGTGAACCTATGGCACGCATGCCACAGGTGGCACGTGGAGCCATATTAGTGGGCATGCCAGCTCAGCTCTGGGGCGCATGCGCATGCCGGCCAGCTGATTTTCGGGCCTTCTGGGCCCACCAGAAGTAGGGAAACAGGCTGTTTCCTGCCTCTGGAGGGCCTGGGGGTGGGGTGGGGAAGGCCCATTTTTCTTTCTTACCTGACTCCAGATCCTCTCTATGTATCTGGGAAGGGCGAAAACAGCCTTTCCTACTCCCTTGGAGGCCCTACGGAGGCTGAAAGGGCCCATTTCCCCACTCCTGGTGGGACAGGAAGTGACTTTTTTTCCTGTCCCCAGCCTCCAGAGACTCCTAGAGAGGCTCCTACAGACTCCTAGAGAGGCTCCTACAGATTCCTAGAGAGGTTTTGGAGACTGGGGACAGCAAAAAACGTCACTTCCTGTCCCACTGAGAGTTGGGAAATGGGCCCTTTCAGCCTCCATAGGGCCTCCAAGGGAGTGGGAAAGGCTGTTTTCGCCCTTCCCAGATACACAGAGAGGATCTGGAACCAGGTAAGAAAGAAAAACGGGCCTACCAGGCCATCATGTGCCAGGAGCAGGGGGGAGGGGTTGTGCACGCATGCGCGTGGGCACATGCACATGTGACCCTCCCCCATCCCCCTCTCTCCTGGCACGCGATGGCAAAAAGGTTAGCCATCACTGGCCTATATGGTTCAGGCCAGGTTACCTGAAGGACCATGTTTTTCCAAGTGTTTCTACTTGTTCAATCTGATCAAGCAACACTGAAAGAGCACTGACCGGTGCGAACAAGAGGAAGGGCCTTGTCTGCTGTAGCCCCTGCCTGATGGAATATTTTTCTCTGGGAGATTAGAATGGCCCCAACTCTGCTGGCCTTTTGCACGGCTTTAAAATCTTAGCTGTGTACCTGATCCTGGGGCTCAGAAGTGTTAAGGGCCCCATTACTTAGCTTTACTTGAGTTGAGTTGAGTTGAGTTTATTGATTAGCCCTTGGGCCATATCAACGTGCAGAGTTCCAGACACAAATTATTACTAAAATCTGATAAAAACAATTTAAAAATGGAATTGGATAAAATACAATTTAAAATGAAATTGGAATAAAATACAATTTAAAATGAAATTGGAATAAAATACAATAATTTAATATATAGATAAATAAAATATGATAAAATTATATTTTGGTGTCACCTCTAACAATCTATCCCAATAGCTTTATTATTCACTGACTAACTATCTTGGCTGCTGTGTATATTTATTTTGGATGTTTTTATGGGGTTTTTTAATGCTTTTTATCATTTTTTTAATAGTTTTGGATATGTAAGCCACCCAGAGTCATGACTGAGATAGAAACTGAATAAATAAATGAAGTACGGGGCCAGTAAAAGAATTTTAACAGAATAACAGAGTTGGAAGGGACCTTCTGAGGTCTTCTAGTCCAACCCCTTGCTCAGGTAGGAAACCCTACACCACTTCAGACAAATGGTTATCCAACATCTTCTTTAAAACTTCCAATGTTGGATCAACCACAACTTCTGGCAGCAAGTAGTTCCACAGATTAATTATTCTCACCATTAGGAATTTACTCCTTAGTTCTTGGTTGCTTCTCTCCTTGATTAGTTTCCATCTGTTGCTTCTTGTCCTGCTTTCAGGTGTTTTGGAGAATCACTCTTCTCTGTGATAGCCCTTTAAATATCTAAGGAATTTAAATATTGTCTCTCCCTCTACCTAAAATAAAACTGACACCATTAGAGTTCCTGTATTACATGGAATTATCTTTCAGTACAAATAGGAGAACTCTGATTCATGCTGCCTTCTGGGAAAGGTCTTTATTTCCTTCTTCAATCCAGAGAGAACATCATCGGTGAGCTGTAGTAATACCTCAGGTCCAAGTGATACACTTTGCATAAAGAGCAAACATATGCAAATGATGTAAATCACAACAGAAATGTGAACTCCTTCATAAAAAGGCAGAGCAGGGAGGCCCATTAAAACTGGTTTTCCCTATACTTTGATATTTAAATTACGTTTCAGTCTGTTCATATCCCATTCTGTCCAGTCATCCAATTAAAAAAAAAAAAATGTTTTAGGACAATTATTTGGCAGCCAAGAAATTTAGGACAGTTGCAGCATCCAACTGTCATCTAATCAGGATTTTCAACCTTCCCAGCGAGGTACTGACGAGCAAATATATTAGGGAAGTTGGATTTGCTTAATGACCCAGTGATTCACTTAACAACTGTGGATAAAGGTTGTAAAATCGTAAAGTCACAACTCACTTAACCGCTGCCTTGTTAGGCATAGGAAATTCTATTAAAGGAGAATATTAGTAGCTCAGGGTTGAAATGAGGGGTCCTTGGTGCTCTCTGAGTTGCTTTTTTCTTGCAGATGTTTCATTCCCCAAACTAGATAATATTATCAGTGCTAGTAAGAGTGCTGTTGCTGTCAGTTTATAATCTGGTGTCTTGCCTGTCTGTGTGGGTGGGGGAGACCTTAGAGATTCTTTGGCTGGGTTGTTTGCTGATGGCTCTTTGGCCATCTTAGTTGGGGAATTGCTTACTTGGTTGTTGGTGTGAAGTTGACCTTGGAGATAATCTATGCCAGTGATGGTGAACCTTTTTGGCACCCAATGCCAAAACGGTCACACGGAAGTGTAACGCGCACATGCGCTCGTCAGGGCTGCGCTCCGGAAAACCCAAACTTCTGGGTAATAGCGTGCATGTGCACCCAACAATCAGCTGGCTGGCATGCATGCACAAGCCGGTTTTCGGCACTGCTACGCATGCAAAGGGACCGTGCTCCAGAAAAGCCAAACTTCTGGGTTCTGGCACACATGTGCACCCAACAAACAGCTGGCCGGCGCCCATGCTCACACCGGTTTTCGGCACTGCCATGCGGGCGAAGGACAGCTTATCATTGTGTGTGCATGTGAGCCAGAAATCCAGAAGACAAACAGGCAAGGCGGCACATGCTGGGCGACATGGTTTCATGTGCCACTTTGAGCACGTGTGCCATAGGTTCGCCATCACAGATCTATGCTGATCTGGATGCTGATTACTGGTGCAGAGGTTCTGGAGTCTTTTTGTTCTCTTTTGGGCTGGCTGATTATCTCTTTTGCATAGTTTATAGATGTTGTTAATATCTATGTGTCTATTGATGGCTGATTTGTGAGAGTGCCAGGCCTCTAGAAATTACCCAGCATTTTTGGATTTGGCCTGGTCTAGGATGGTCATATTTTCCCAATTGTTAAATCTGTGTATATGTTGTGAAATTAAAGAATTTTCGTTGTGTCTTCTGACTACCAGTTGGTGTTTATGGATATGTTCTGCTAGCCTTCTGCCTGTTTGTCCTACTTAGTGGTTGTTGTAGTCCTTATATCAGGAGTGAAATCCAGCAGGTTCTGACAAGTTCTGGAGAAACGGTAGCGGAAATTTTGAGTAGTTTGGAGAACCAGCAAATGCCATCTCTGGCTGGCCCCAGAGTGGGGTGGGAATGGGGATTTTGGAGTATCCTTCCCCCAGGAGTGGGGAGGGAATGGGGATGTTGCAGTATCCTTCCCCTGCCACGCCCACCAAGCCACACCCACCAAGCCACATCACGCCCACCAAGCCACGCCCACAGAACCGGTAGTAAAAAAAATTGGATTTCACCACTGCCTTATATTTTATGTTCTATGTGACTCCTGTTTTTTCTTCTGGGGCTGTTGGGAAATTCTAATCCCAGTTGTGGTCATAAGTCAGGGAGATATTTTATTTTATTTTATTTATTTATTTATTTTGTCGAGTACATATTAGATAATATATATAAGTATAAGCATGAATTGAATACATAAAATGAATACAATTAAAAGAACATTAGGACAAGGACGGCAGGCACGCTGGTCAGGGTGGGTTCTACTTACCTTTACTACCAGTTCGCAAAGGGCTGCGCACGCGAGCAAGCAAAGCATTTTGGTGACATCGGTGGGCTGGGCCTCCCGTCGGTTTTACTATCGGTTCTATAGAACTGGTGTGAACCGGGGGCAAGCCACCACTGACCCTGGTGTTCTTATGCACGCCCATTACAGACCTCTTAGGAATGGGATGAGGTCAACAGTAGACAGTCTTAGGTTAAAGTTTTGGGGGTTTAGGGATGAGACCACAGAGTCGGGTAGTGCATTCCAGGCATTGACCACTCTGTTACTGAAGTCATATTGTTGAGCGTCAAGCAGCACTCGACACCATGACCATGAACACCATGAATACAGCAGCCGCCTGTGAGGTGGTTACGGGTGCGAGAGGCACGAGGTGCTGGTGATGGGGTCAGACTTGCAACTAGGTGTCTTGGAGCACGGGGGGGGGGTTAGTTCAGGTCTGCGAAAGAGATCTGGGAGAGCGGATCCGGGCGGCCAGGGGCGATACCTATCAGACCGGCAATGATGACATCACTACTGTGCACCCGGAGCAGCGGGAAGTTTGAATGCACCCAGCTGGCCAGAGTTAGGCTTGCTCTATAAAGGGATGCTGCAGATGGCGTGCGATAGCCGCATCTTTGCATTGCCTTGCATTCCGGTTTCACAACGAGCTGTAGTCACTAATAAACCAGGATACCTCACTGAGCAAACCACGTGTGGTTCCTGTGTCTTTGTGATCGCGGGCTACGGGAAGCCGAGACATATTTTCTGCAATTGAGTTTGGAGCGGTTCACTTTAAGTTTGTATCTATTGTTTGCTCGTGTATTGTTGTGGTTGAAGCTGAAGTAGTCACTGACAGGTAGGACATTGTAGCAGATGATTTTATGAGCTATGATTAGGTCATACCGAAGGTGGCGTAGTTCTAAATTTTCTAAACCCAGAATTTCAAGTCTGGTGGCATAAGGTATTTTGTTGCGAGCAGAGGAGTGGAGGACTCTTGTGAAATATTTCAGGACGCACTCAATTGTATTAATGTCCGATATGCAGTGCGGGTTCCAGACAGATAAGATGTATTTGAGAATTGATCTAGCAAATGTTTTGTAAGCTCTAGTTAGTAGTTAGTAATGTAATATTACCAGAGAAGAAGAGAGAAGATTGGATGGATGGACAGACACATATAATAACTTCTACAAGGGATCCATTATACAGTACAAATATATATCTGAATGAAACATTACCCCCATTGCTTTTCAAGATTTTTCTATATTAGCATTCTAGCACTTTAATCTTTGAACTGGGGCGAACTGGCATTTCTGTACATCTGTCTCTCCAGCCCCTCCCCTCCCCCGAAAACCACACTCACTTCTGTAACATGATCAGGAAGTTTTCCATAGAGCCAAATGCAAGAAAATGACACTAAAAGGCTGAGCATTACCCTTAATGCTGGATGTGGCACAGAGAGCAGCTTTAAGCAAAATGGACAGCGTAAATGATAATGGACCCATGGCAGGGGAATTAATTCATAAAGATGGGAAACCTAAGTATACAGTTATTACTTGCAAAGGACAGGACTCATTAAAGCTAATGTATTTACAGTGAAGACTTCTGGAAACAAGCAGGGAGGTCTACTAAAGCCTTTAGAGCAATTCTGACAAGCTAAGATTTGATTTCCATGCAAAACTATTGCTCAAAAAAAAAAAAAAAACCCAATAAGCATACAACGACTTTAGCAATTCAATTTAGTGCCAAAGTCCATCAAAGCCAACATGGTTATTCAAGCAGTTGACATACAGTTGTTTCTGTGGACAGTTGAAGATGGACACAAAGGAAAAAGTCTTTCCATTGTTAAATTAGGAGAAGAACCCCAAGGAGGAAGAATTGAATAGGCTCCATAACTAGCATTGCCATCTGGTTCAAGTTGGAGATCCATGAGTTTGACCCCTAATAAAAGCACCAGGAGATCTAAACCACAGATATATTCTGCAATACAGGCATAATTCAGTAGTAGATACCATGGATCATGGCTTCAATTTCTAGTATCTGTAGTGATACAGGATAGGCTCTACCTGACAACAGGGGTACCTTTGAGAAGGCTTAAGTTGTTCTGCTGGACCACTGCTTAAGTATGAGCCAGCAATGTGTTTCAGCTGCCCAAAATAGTCAACACAATCCTACGCAGCATCAACAGAGGGATAGTATCAGTGGTGAAATCCAATTTTTTTTACTACGGGTCCTGTGGGTGTGGCTTGGTAGGCGTGGTGTGGCTTGGTGGGCGTGGCTTGGGCATGGCAGGGAAAGGATACTGCAAAATCTCCATTCCCACCCCACTCCAGGGGGAAGGATATTGCAAAATCTCCATTTCCATCCCGCTCTGGGACCAACCAGAGGTAGTGTTTGCCGGTTCTCCAAACTACTCAAAATTTCCACTACCGGTTTTCTCAACTGCTCAAAATTTCTGCTACCGGTTCTCCAGAACCTGTCAGAACCTGCTGGATTTCACTCCTGGATACTATCAAGATCATGAGAAGTGATCATGAGAAGTGATACTGCTTTATGCAGGTAGTTGTCGACTTACAACCACAATTGAGCCCAGAATTTATGTTGTTAATTGAAAGATTTATTAAGTGAGTTTGACTCATTTGTCACTTTTCTTGCCACAGTTCTTAAGTGAATCTGGATTTCCTAGAAATTTCATGACAGTTAGAACAATTAATCAGTGGAACAACTTGCCTCCAGAAGTTGTAAATGCTCCAACACTGTAAGTTTTAAAGAAGAGATTGGACAACCATTTGTCTGAAATGATTTAGGGTTTCCTGCCTGAGCAGGGGTTGGACTAGAGGACCTCCAAGGTCCCTTCCAACTGTAGGAAGAAATATCCTTCTGGGTTCAGCTCCAAGTGGGGAAAAAGACACTGGAAACATGGAGACTGCTTGGAAAGATGGTTTAATGGTGGACAGGATCACATGGTTTGAATTCCTGAACAGAAAAAGGGTGGAGATGCTATGAGTCCCCGGGTTTTATGCCCTCTCTGGCTTTGAACTTCCTGGGGCCCAGAAAGAGTATCCTGATTGGTTGCCAGACTCCCAGGGGGTGGGGGTCTTAGCTAGCCTTGCTGGCTGATGTAATCTTCCCAGGTGCCATTAAGTGAGTTTCTGTTGCTAGATGGGCCCCATTGTGTTAGTTTCTGTTGCTAGATGGGTTCTGTTGTGTTGCAGATGATGGTCCTTTGACAAAAGATTGGGTTTCTGCCTCTGGCCCATTAACAAAAAGGGTGGGGGCAGGAAGATGGGAGCTGCTTTGTCTTTAAAACATGTTTCTCCATTTCTCATACAGGGAAACATAATATTCTGCCTTTTTAATATTTCCTAAAATATTTCATTCTTCTAGGAAAGGAGTGGGTGCTAACTTCCTACACAACTCTGTTATTCTATTCTATTCCTATGGACTTTGCTTGTCAGAAGGTTGCAAAAGCAGATTACATGATACCCTCCCACCCCCCAGGACACTGCAACCATCATAAATATAAGCCGGTCGACAAGCATCTGAATTTTGATGATGTGACTGTGAGGATGCTACAAAGGTCATGTGAAAAATGGTAATAAGTCACTTTTTTCAGTGCCGCTGTAACTTTGAACGGGCACTAAATGAACTGTTATTAGTTGAGGACTATCTGTAATGCACTATTGAGGTCCCAACTGAAACACAGTGTATCCAGTTCTGGTCACCACGATGTAAAAAAAATGTTAATACCAGTGGTGGGTTTCAAAATTATTTACTACCGGTTCTGTGGGTGTGGTTTGTTGGGCGTGGCATGGCTTGGTGGGCGTGGCAGGAGAAGAATACTGCAAAATCTCCATTCCATCCCCACTCTAGGGGAAAGTCACTGCAAAATCCCCATTTCCTCCCAATCAGCTGGGACTCGGGAGGCAGAGAATAGATGGGGGTGGGGCCAGTCAGAATTTTTACTACCTGTTCTCTGAACTACTCAAAATTTCCACTACCGGTTCTCCAGAACTGGTCAGAACCTGCTGAAACCCACCTCTGGTTGATACCCTAGAAAGAGAAGTGCAGTGAAAATGATGAGGGAGTCAGCAGGATAAATCATACTGCTAAGGGAACAAGATTTGTTTAACACTTCTCTTCATTTGGCTAAATGTACCTAAACGTGATATTTCTAGTACTTGAAAGGCTGTCACAGGAAAGACAGGGTGGTTGACTTATTCTAAACAGAACCTAAGGCCAGACAGAAAATAATGGGTAGAAGATCTTCAGCGGGAGAGCCAACCTGGAAAATAAGGAGAAATTTCCTGACAGTGAGAACGATTCACCAGTAGATCAGCTTGCCTCCCGGGATTGTGGGTGCTCCATTCCTAGAAGTTTTTAAAGAAAAGATTGGACAACCATTTGACATGGATGGAATAAAGGGGGTTAGAATAGAAGACCTCGAAGGTCCCTTCCAGTCCTATGATTCTATGAATCTTGGAAGTGGTTTCCAAGCCATGAAAATAATCTCAACTCAGTTGGGTTGCATTTGGCCAGCTGGAATGACAACAGAAACCTTGCTGCTAGACAGAGCCCTTGTAAAGCACTGCATGACATTGGACATTGCTTGGAACTGTGCTGCTAAAAAGGGAAGGGGAAAAAAACCCCTGAAAAGCTGTCAACTATTCTGTAATCTTCTCTAAATACAGGAAAAAATTCCCCAAAGCTTTTATGCATCTGCAGTTTGTTTTTCGAGGGAGTAGTTTTCTGTTCCATATATAAAAGGGGAAATCCTGAAGCTGAGCTGTCTCTGCATTTCATGGTTTCCTTCAGTGAGCCACATCCTGAAAGGCCTGTGGGAATAACCAGAAGGAAATTGTATATGGCCATTAAACAATGCTTTCATCCAGCAGAGGACTGATATGTGGGAATCCCATTTTCTTCTTTTAAATTAGAGCATGGAAAGAGAAGGCAAAAGAAGGAGACCATCCCGCTGCCCCAAGAGATCCATATGGCCACTACCCTGGCCATAGTCTCTGGCAGGGTGGATTTGATTTAAATCGAGTTGATTTAAATCACAATTTAAATCATGATTTAAATCCCTAGTAAAAAGGCTTGATTTAAATCAACTCGATTTAAATCATAATTTTTAAAGAGCAACTGTCATCTCTGCAACTCCTTTGACCCACTGTTGACTCACCGATAGTCCCAGTGTTGCAGAATATACAGCCTCACGCTACATAACTAAGCTCCATTTCATGCTGAATAAACTAAATTACTTATGTATCTTAAATAGAAAACTATCTTACGATAGATTTTGACCCTCAAAGTTTTTTATTAAAATAAAGTCAATAAAAATCAAAAAAATCCGATTTAAATCAAAAAAATCTGATTTTTTTGATTTTTTAAAAAAATCATTGATTTTTATCCACCCTGGTCTCTGGAAACTTTTGCTTCTTCACACCTTCGGTTGTGGCAGATGGGTGGCAAATCCCATAGAGGATTCTCTCTATTGATTGGGAATGTTCTCTCTATATGTATGTTATTCTTCCATTAGCTTATTGTGCTTACTGTTTTCAATGTTGTATACTGCCACCCAAAATATTTTTGTAGCTGGGTAATCTTCTTTCTTCTTCTTCTTCTTCTTCTTCTTCTTCTTCTTCTTCTTCTTCTTCTTCTTCTTCTTCTTCTTCTTCTTCTTCTTCTTCTTCTTCTTCTTCTTCTTCTTCTTCTTCTTCTTCTTCTTCTTCTTCTTCTCCTTCTCCTTCTCCTTCTCCTTCTCCTTCTCCTTCTCCTTCTCCTTCTTCTTCTCCTCCTCCTCATCTTGACAATATTTATCTTCTTCTCTGCTTTTCAAGCAGCCCACCTCTTCTGTAGAAATATACATCTTCTATGAGACACCTCTTTTTCATATGTCAAATAAAACCAAAGCGGTTGCATTTATCAAAACTGTAACTACAACGATCTTTCAAAAGATTTTAAATAATTCAGTTTCAATGAATTGATTTGGACATTATTTTCATTCCTAAGGGCTACACATTTGCATATAAATGTTTGAGGCTCACAAGAACTCAGGCTTCAGAGTAACAGGAAATGCAAACATAAACTCACAATAAGTAATTTGGCTACAAGGAAAATGCTTAGTACTTTAATGGCCTCATGAATGCTAGAACAGTATCAGATAATTTGTTCAAAAGCTATTTAAGCAAAAGGCTATCAGAGGTGAGTCTTTTCTTCATTTGAAACTGATAGAGCAATATATTCCAGGCATGAAGAATGATCAAGAGATTCATTAATAAATATATTAAGCCAATAAATGATTCGTTATAGTTAAAAATATTCCAGTAAACATATTCAAATTCTCCAACTATCATTGGTCTATTGAGTTATTTGTTAATTTGCCTTGCAGGTCCTTTGAAGAAGACTATAAAAATATTGTCACTGGAGAAATTAAAACCATTCAAACATTTGAAGATGAGATTAGGTTAGGAAAATAGAAATTGTCTGTGGGTGGGCATGGGAGAAATTCAGTGATTCTGACTTTTGATGCAAGTATAAAATTTTTTCGCTTCACAACAGGCTGAAAGATCAAAACCTGCTCTTTTCCAGCTACACAGTTTCCAGCTCAGACTGGAAGCTACACAGAGGTAACTGATTTAGCAACTACTCATTTAGTATTCAAAGCAGGGGTGAAATGCTCCCAGTTTGGTCCGGTTCGCCCAAACCGGTAGTAAAAAATGTAAAAAAAAAAAGTTCTGACGATCAGCTGAATGACGTGCAATTGTCGGTACTTTTTTTTTTTTTACTTTGTTAGTTTTTTTTTACTATTGGTTCTCTGGAACTGGTAGTCAAAAATGCTTTAAAATGTTAGAAAAAAGTTCCAAAGATCGTGCATTGCTCAGCTGATCATTGGACCTTTTTTGTTTTTTTACTTTTTAGGCGTTTTTTTACTACCAGTTCTCTGGAACCGGTAGTAAAAATGCTTTTAAAAAGCAAAAAAAGAGGCTCTGACAATCACAGCTGTGGCATGCATTTGGTGCGTGCACCCACCTCACATTTGGTGCGTGGTGGGCACTGGCATGCACGCATGTAGCGTGCATTTGGTGCACAGCTCGCATGCACAGCCAGTGAACCAGTAGTAAATCGGTTCAGATTTCACCACTGATTCAAAGTTAGAATGGCACTGAAAAAAACTACTTACAATTGGCACTCATAGCATCCCCGGGATCATGTGATCAAAATTCAGACATTTAGCAATCTGCATATATAGGTAGTCCTGTTAATGAATAACTACTCATTAATTTTCAAACTCTAAGTGTCAATTTATCAAGCCCCGTCCCATAGATTCGTAGCAAAGCACAGGTATCCAGCTAGTTAATAAATAAAGTAAAAATAAATTTGGAATTCACAATTTCCAGTTAGAGATGACTGAAGCTGTCCATTTCGGCATGGTCCAGGGATGCCTATTTTTCCATCTGCAGTTTATTTCCACCAAATTCTGGATTTATGTGCCATCTTTTGCAAGGTTCCCTGAAAATCATTAGCTGTGTTTTTGCACCTTTGACTGGTGGGTTATGTGCCATCAGTGTCAACTCCTAGCAACCTGACAATTTAGAACTACATTGACTTCAGTCTGACCTAAGCATAGTACATAAAATTATCTGCCACAATGTCCTTCCTGTCAATGACTACTTCAGCTTCAACCACAATAATACACGAGAAAATAATAGATACAAACTCAAGGTAAACCGTTCCAAACTCGATTGCAGAAAATATGACTTCAGCAACAGAGTGGTCAATGCCTGGAATGCACTACCTGACTCTGTGGTTTCTTCCCCAACCCCCCCAAAACTTTAACCTTAGACTGTCTACTGTTGACCTCACCCCATTCCTAAGAGGTCTGTAAGGGGCGAGCATAAGTGCACCAGCCTGTCTACCTTCCCTGCCCTAATATTCTTTTTTACTCTTACTCTTTTCATGTATTCAAATTATATTTATACTTTTACCTGTTATTTTATATATGCTTGACAAAATAAATAAATAACTAAAAATAAAATAAATATATGTGCTTTTGATACATTTTCCTTTGAAATATACAGTCCTCTACTTACAACCACAACTCAGGCCAGAACTCCCACTGCCACAAGGAAGTTGTTAAGTGAGTCATGCCTGACTTTATGACCTTTATTGCCATGGTTATTAAACGAATCACAGCAATTGTTAAGCAAATCATGTGATCCTTCAGCAAATCCAGCTTCCCTCATTGACTTTCCTTTTCAGAAGCCAGTTGGAAGATCACAAATGGCAATCCAATGACCCCAGGATGCTGCAACAGTCATAAATACAGGTAGTCCTTGACTTACAACAGTTCATTTAGTGACTGTTCAAAGTTACTACAGCACTGAAAAAAGTGACTTACAATTGAGAGTTCCAAACAGGGATGAAATCCAGCAGGTTCTGACAGATTCCGGAGAACCGGTAGTGGAAATTTTGAGTAGTTCAGTGAACCGGCAAATACCACCTCTGGCTGGCCCCAGAGTGGGGTGGGAATGGGGATTTTGCAATATCTTTCCTCTGCCATGCCCACCAAGCCACACCACACCACACCCACTAAGCTATGCCCACAGAACCAGTAGTAAGGAAATTTGGATTTCACCACTGGTTCCAAGGGGGTTGTAGAGTTTTCCATCTTACAAATCCCAAGTTACTGTTGGAAGAAATGTCCATCTAGGTTCAGTTCCAAGTGGGGAAAGACACTGGATTCATGGAAGTTGTTTGGAAAGAAGATTTATTGATGAACAGGATCACATGCCTTGGAGATCTTGGGAAGAGATGCTGATAGTCCCTGGGTTTTATACCCACTCTGGCTTTGAACTTCCTGGGGCACAGAAAGAGTATCCTGACTGGTTGCCATCAGAGGTCATAGCTAGCTTTTTAGGTTGTCTGTGTGTTAAGTTTGGTTGAATCTTGCTGGGTGATGCAATCTCCCCAGGTGCCATGTGGTGAGTTCTGTTGCTAGATGGGTAGAGGGCTAATCCTACCTTTACTGGATCTTGAGTGAGGGCATTTGCTTATGAATAGACCTAGCTATCTCTTTATCTCTTAAGTGCTGACATCTGCTGTGGGCTATTGAGAGTGTAGGCCAGAGGTGGGTTTCAGCAGGTTTTGACCAGTTCTGGAGAACCGGTAGTGGAAATTTTTAGTAGTTTGGAGAACCAGTAAATACCACCTCTGACTGGCCCCGACCCGTCTAATCTCTGCCTCCCGAATCCCAGCTGATCGGGAAGAAATAGGGATTTTGCAGTAACTTTCCCCTGCCACACCCACCAAGCCACACCCACCAAGCCATGCCACACCCACCAAGACACACCCACAGAACCAGTAGTAAAAAAATTTGAAACCCACCACTGGATGTGGGGGCTATTAAGAGTGAGTCTGCTTCCTGCCTAAAAAATGTTTCTCTATTTCTCACCCAGGGGAGGCATAATATTCTGCCTTTTTAATATTTCCTAGAATATTTCATTTTTCTAGGAGAGAGGTGGGTGCTAACTTCCCACACTACTTTACCCAGGAGAGTCTTGACGAGTTACTGAGTTAAACAAGGTGAGTTCATGTGGAAGAGGAGAAACAGAGTCTGGGAGTTTTCTTTTGCTTATCATGAAAATAACAGGACAGACCATGAAGGATGACTTAGTTTAGTCAAAAGTGCACTGGGAAAGGAAAGGAATGAAGAAGCAATACGTTAAAAAAAAATTATGTATAATTGCTGCATTTAACTGTAGTGCAAAAGGCAACCTTGGCTTTGATTAATAACTATCATAAAACACAGCATTTGAATAATGGTAGATTTTCTGTATATCTTATTAAGCATCTGCTGCAGATTTCATTAGATCTTCAAAAGCCCAGGACTGCACATCCTTTTGATCAAGATAGGCATAATTAATATCACAATAGCATAAAATAACTGTTGCAGCTTCCCTAGATCACTAAATAGCTTTGAATACGAAGTGCAACCTCTCTCGGCTACCCAAGTCCTACAAAGGAGTTAAATTATTTCCAGGGTTCAGGTTCTTTGCTTGCACTTTTACTCTAGAAAAAATGAAAATTCACACACCAAAAAGGATGTGATAGCTCTTCCAGGAAGTACAAAATCATCACTAAGGAGCCTTGGTAGTACAGTGGTTTAATGCACCCTGTTATTAACACAGCTGCCTGCAATTTCTGCAGGTTCGAATCTTACCAGGCTCAAGGTTGACTCAGCCTTCCATCCTTTCTAAGGTAGGTAAATTGAGGACCCAGTTTGTGGGGGCAATAAGCTGACTTTGTATAAATATACAGAAGTATGAAGGCTATTGCTTAACGCATTGTAAGCCGCCCTGAGTCTCTGGAGAAGGGCGGCATATAAATCAAATAAAAAAAAAAAACTAGGCGGGTTATTGTTATAGGGATGGATCTGACCCAATAACTCACAAGACAAGTATAAATATTTTTCTTAATTTCTTTTATTGCAGGCCTGAATTAATCCTAGGCCTATTCAATTAATTATCACTGACCTTTGTTCTTTCCCTTGCAGGTATGCATCTGGAACTACTGGATGACCTCGTGGTGGGAGCTCTTATACCCAGGGGGAGGAGTCAGGAGGTAAGGAGTAGGGGATGATGGGATATGTGACTCGTTAACTCTTGCAGGGCTGTGGGGTTGTGGTGTGAGAGAGTTAGACATTTAACCTGACAAAAACCCCTCTAAATGTCTAACTGATTACAAGTACATGGTATTTACATACGTATATGTTACATACATAAAATTACATTGTTTACACATAAACACATATTTTAGACATGAGATATGCGTGTTGTTTGTGGGGTAAAGGTTTTCTGAGTATATATGCTGTCTACTCCTCAGTGTCACAGTGTACGGCTTTAATAAAACCAATCTCTGAAAATTGCCTGACATGTTTACATTTGATATCGATATGTCTTGATCGTTGGCCAACAGCATCGGCCCTTGATATCTCTATTGCTGCCTTATTGTCCTCATGAATAATTATTGGATATGATGGTTCAGTCCAAATATCACTGAGTAAGTCATCAAACCATATTAGGTTGTTTGCGGCCTTCAACAGACAGACGAATTCTGCCTCGGTGGTAGATGTGGCTACAAGTTTTTGTTTTCCTGTATACCAGTGAATAGGACTGCCGTTGGGGAAGAGCACATAACCTGAAGTGCTTGTCCTACTTTTGATATCTCCCGCCCAATCAGCATCAGCATAGCAGGTCAGCTTTGGTTTCATGGACAGATCTGGTTCAAGGCATAATTGTGTGTTGATACTGTATTTGAGGTATCTGAGCAATCTCTTGATGGCATCCCAGTGTGATGTTGTAGGCTTGCTCACGTGCCTGGATAGTAGATTGACAGCCAGGGCAATGTCTGGTCTAGTCCAATTGGCTATGTAAAGTAGCGACCCTATGGTAGACCTGTACAGCTTGTTGTCAGTGAAGGGTTCAGACTCATCATACATACTTTTTAGAAAGTCTGGTTGCATGGGGGTCTCACTGGGCTTCACCTCTGACATATTGCATTTTGATAAGAGTTCAACGATCTTTCCTTTTTGGGAGAGTCGGAAGCTTTGTTGGTCTTGATCACTTGAACCCCTAGGTATTTGTCTATATTTCCTAGTGATTTTAATGAGAAGTGATTCCCCAGTTCAGTGGCAAATTTATCACATTTGTCTTTTTGCTTGCCTATGTACAGTATATCGTCCACATAGACAAGGATGCCCTCAAATGATTCATTTTCTCTTTTTATAAAGAAGCATTTATCAGCTAAAGTGGCGGTAAAGCCCATAGAGTTGAGGGCCTTGGCTAGGCAATCGTACCACCTCTTGCCTGATTGCTTGAGTCCATATAAACTTTTATTCAAAAGCCATGTGTTGTTTTTTCCTTCATTGTATCCTGGTGGGGCTTTGATGTAGATTTCTTTGTCCAATTCTGCATGGAGATATGCGGTTTGCACATCGAATTGGAATACTTCAAGTCCCAGAATAGTGGCTATTACTAGTGCACTCTTGACGCTCTTAGCCCTGACTGTAGGCAAGTAGGTGTCTGTGTAGTCCTCTGGATACTTCTGGGCAAATCCTTGTGTGACCAGTCTCGCTTTGTACAGTGCTTTGTTGTTTTCTAGTGTCTTGATTCTGAATACCCATTTGGTTCCTATTGGTTTTTTGTTTTCTGGTGCTTGAGCTGGTGAGTATACATGTAGGTCCCTGAGGCTCTCCATTTCTCTTTCCATGGCTCGTTCCCACTTTTCTCTCTCTTCCTGGGGAAGGTTGAGTATCACTTCATAGGAATTTGGTGTGGGGCTGTTGTAATGTATAGACATAACGTAATCTTCAAGTCTCTTTGGCAATCTATTCCTACTTGCCCTGACTGGCCTGTCTGGGGTTGTATCTGATTCATGCATTGCTCGGCTTCTTTGTTTGTAAGGCTGTCCAAGTTCAAGGTGGGATGTCCTTCCTTTCATTCCTTGGCCTTTATTTCATGATGTTTGGGTTTGTGTGTTTTGGCTTCCTTTGCCTTTTCTGTGATCGTTTCCTTATCTCTTTGGTTACGTGCGTGTGTGTCCCTACCAATGAAAATGTCGTTAGAGTGAAGCCTTGACCAGTTTGAATGTTCATGGAAGTCTGCAGATCTGGATACGACAAACTTGTTGTTGCAGTCTACGAACCTGAAACCTTTCGTTCCTGGTTCATACCCCATTAACTTTAACCTCCTGGATATCTTTTCTCCCTTCTTTCTCAACTGTCTGGCAATGTGGACGTCTGCTGGGGCACCAAATATATGTAGGTGTGCCAAGTTGGGCTTTCTCTTATACATTATCTCATATGGTGTTTTATTAATCGAACTTGACCATAACCTGTTTAATGTATAGTTGGAATAATGCAGTGCCTCTGACCAAAATGACTGGCCCATTCCTGCATCCTCTAGGACACACCTCATCATCGTTTGGAGTACATCGTTTTTTCATTCTATGACCCCATTTTGAAATGGTGAAAAAGGCGAAGAAGTGTAGTGTACTATGCCCTGTTCTCTTAACCATCTTGTAAAGTCTCTGGCCATGAACTCTGATCCTCAGTCAGTCATTATTTATTTGATTTTTGTATCGTGTTGTAATTCTACCCTTTTGTGGAATTCTTTGAATTTTTGAAATACTTCATTTTTATGCCTGAGTGAATAAACATAGCCATACCTGCTATAATCGTCCACAATAGTTAAGAACCTTTTTCTATACCTAATTGATGGTTTCAATGGCCCTACCAAATCCATGTGTACCAGTTGGAAGATAGAGTCAGTAGTCCGTTTTGACTTCTTTGGCCTTGCCTTAACCTTAATTTTTCAGCGCTTACAAACAGAACATTCTAAGTAGTTTTCACAGTTTTTTACTTTTAGACCCTCGGTACATTCCAGCATTTTTTTTACAACAGGAAAACTGATATGTCCTAGTCTCCTGTGAAGAAGATGGGCGCAGTTATCATGGATGGGCCTTCCCATAGACATCGTGTTTTTACCTGGTGACTTACACTCGTTTGCCCCCTGGTGACCCCCTCTGTTCCCGTGTTTCCCTTTTCCTCACTAGCGGTGTTTGTGTTTATGCTTCCTCCGTTGCTCTCGCTGGGAGTGAAGTAGGGTAGACCGTCATGTATTGTTACCTCCCCAACCTTATTTCCTTCTTTGAATATGTAAGCTCTTCCTTCTTTGAACACTACCTCACTGCCCGTGTCCTGTGTGAGTTTGGTGGTGGCTAATACGTTATAGGGTATTTCTGGCACATATAATACCCCCTCTATTTTTCCAGTTTCTGGGATATGCACGCTCTTCCCTATTACTTTGGCACTACTCTGATTAGCCACCTTTATCTTGATATCTGTTTCTGTGAGTGAACTGAATAAGTTTGGGTTGCACGTGGTATGGTTTGTGACTCCTGAGTCTAAGAGCCACATGTCCTCGCTTATTTTTTGTTTGGGGTCTGGTTTCCCATATCTGAAACCGTACATGGAATTTGGATTGCTGTCTCTGGAACTGCCCCTACGGTCATTGTGTTGCCTGGGATTGGGGGACCACCCACGCCCTCGTTCCCTAAAAGGCCTGCAGCCTGGTGACTGTCTCCCCCTGCGATCATTGTATCCCCTGTCCCTGTTGTTCCTGGAGCAATCCCTTTTTAGGTGGTTCCTAGAACTGCAAGAAAAACATTCAGGGGTACTCCTTGTCCTATCCTGGAACTCAACTTTCTTAATGGGTCTGGGATCCCTCCTGGATAGATGGTGGTCCCTCCTTAGGTTGTCTTCTGCTATTAGGCGATTTGTGAGTGTGCCTAATGATAGATGCCCTATACCCGTGATGGCAAACCTATGGCATGGGTGCCACAGGTGGCATGCGGTGCTGTATCTGTGGCACGCGAGCGTTGCCCTACTCAGCTCCAGTGCGCACATGCGTGCCGGCCAGCTAATTTTTGGACCTTCCGGGCCTACCTGAAGTCAGGAAATGGGCTGTTTCTGGCCTCCGAAGGTTGGGAAGGGAAGGCCGTTTTTGCCCTCCCCAGGCTCCAAGAAAGCCTCTGGAGCCTGGGGAGGGCGGAAAATGGGCCTACCGGGCCCACCGTGCCATCACGTGCCAAAAATGGGGGTAGCATGGGGGGGCACGCATACATGTGGGTGGGGTGTGGCACATTGAATTATGGGTATGGGCACATGCATGCATGACCCCCCCCCCGCATGATCCCCACTTTTCGCACACGACAGCAAAAAGGTTAGCCATCACTGCTCTATACTGAGGCTGTCTATTTGAGTCACGAAACTGCCCCAGCTGCTGTCTAATGAGTTTATAATTATACTCATCATACTCTCTTCAGTGATTACTTCCCCCCTTTGCATTAGTTCAGCCCTGGTTGCATTAAGTTTCAATATATGTTCACTCATGGGAACCCCTGGTCTGAGTCTGGCAGAGTGGAATTCCCTGGATATCCTTGTGGCGATTACTCTGCTCTGGCTATAGAATAAAGCGTATAATTTTTGCATGACCTCATACACAGTTAAATTGTTACCTATGCTAGGATACATAGTGGGTGGAATACTGGGTAACAATAGATAAAATGCCTTGTGATGGATACAGTCAATCTCAAATGACCAAGGTTTTTTATCCTCTGCGCATGTGCAGAAGGGTTTGTGCATGTGCAGAGATTTTGCGCACGATGTGTGCATTTCCAAACCGGTAGGGAAGGTAAGTAGATTTCACCCCTGAGTTGATCTGATAAATCCCACAAATTAGAATTTATGTGTGTGGGATCGTTGGTGCTCTCTGAGCTTGATTGTTTTCTTGCAGGCATTTCATTATCCAACTAGATAACATCACAGGTAAGTGAAAAGAATTTTAAGAATTGTAAAAAGAACTTTAATTCAAAATTAGATTTATTCCTATACTGTCTCTGACCCTCCCTTTAATCATTTACATGACCCATAAGTAACCAAAACTAGAAAGCTAGGTTGGAAAGATTACTAATCCATTGTCTCCTCTGGTAATTAACCAGAGGATTAACTTGCCTAAATAATAACAGGCAGGGAAAATCCTTTTACAATATGAGCTTCCTGGGCAGCAAAGTCAACACATAGTTATACATCAAAGAGAAAATATGTACCCACTCAGCAAAACAAGATAAGAACATTTCCACCAGAACTGTACATCAACCAAATTAAACATTTATAGAAGGCATATTCACACATGCAGCATACTCCACAAAAGGACCATTAAAACGTATAAATACTAATAGCCACAGTAACCCAAACTGTAGCTACCTTCTATGCTTCCAAATAATTTTTTTCCCCTTTCAAACAGCACATCTGGATTTCATTCTGATTCATTCTTGCGCAACCTTGGATAGGATTTGGGACTTCAAATTCTTTTGACAGGTGCTATTGGTGATGTTATCTAGTTGGGTCATGAGACACCTGCAAGAAAACAACCAAGCTTAGAGACCCCACAGTTTAGCCCTGAAGTACAGGTATTCTCTTCTATTTATTTGTGTTGCATGTTGCATCTTTCAAACTGTGAATAGACACAAACCGTGTTAACATTTATAAAGTTTACTTGCTATAAATAAGATATACTGGAATATGGAGAAATTCCAAAACTATTCCAATAGACCAAATAGAGGTCCAACAATTGTCAATATATCTTCCCTATTATATGTGTAAGATGTTCACAGGTTTCACACATTGCACTAAGACATTGTTAGCTTTACCATGGTTCGTTTAATAAGCCACAATTGGCTAGATTGCTAGAGCGCAATAAGACAGAATGAGAGTGTAAAGCAGAGTTGTTTGTCTTCAAAATATAGCAATAGCAACAGCACTTAAAGACTTATATACTGCTTCACAGTGATTTACAGTCCTCTCTAAGCAGTTTAGGGTCAGCCTATTGGACCGGGTCCTCATTTTACTGACCTCGGAAGGATGGAACACTGAGTCAACCTTGAGCCTATTAGGATCGAACTGCTGACAGTCAACAGAACTAGCCTGTGTTACTGCATTCTAATTACTGCGCCACCACAGCTCTTATTCTGGTTTTAGTCTTAATATTCTGGTTTTCCTAAAGGATGTTTCATTTTTTACCTACTCAAACTGCATCTGGAGCATCATGAATTCCTGTTCTGGAAAATAAACCTTTGGAAATGTACAAACCACCGTAAATAATCAGAAGAAGTAAAAAAAAAATGAAGCATTCAGAGATGAACCACTCTCTTTTCACATAATTTCAAAATACATTTCTAACAACACACATATATTGTTTCTATTCTTAGTGTACGTTCATACATTTTCATGCTGATGTAAGTAATCCCATTTCTTACGCTACGTGAATTCATGCAAGAACCATCCTATGGGTAGAAATGTGCAAGAGCAGAATTGTTTTACAAGAATTCTATTAATAATTGCCACACGGTCTGTTATATTCTATATCAATTCTTCTGCATAGGTACACTTTGAAAATTATCTCTAAGAGGCTTAACAGAGAGAAGATAATAACAGGGTTGGAAGGGGCTTGGAGGCCTTATCTAGTCCAACCCCTTGCTCAAACAGGAGATCCTGTCTCATTTCAGACAAATAGCTGTTCAATCTCTTCTTTAAACTTCCAGCGATGGAGCATCCACAACTTCTGGAAGCAAATTGTTCCACTGGTTAATTGTTCTCCCTGTCAGGAAATTTATCCTTAATTCCAGGTTGTTTCTCTCCTTGATTAGTTTCCATCCGTTGCTTCTTGTCCTGCCTTCAGGTGCTTTGGAGAATAGGTTGGGCCCCTCTTCTTTGTGGCAGCCCCTCAAATATTGGAACAGTGCTATCATATCACTCCTAGTCCTTCTTTTCATTAAACTGGACATACCCAGTTCCTGCAACCGTTCTTAGTATGTTATAGCCTTCAGTCCCTGAATTGTTCCATCCAACCATCACTGAGGTGACACAATGTCTGTCCTTTGGCATGACACAGACTGACTCTAGAAGATACTATAAATCATTAGGGCAGAAATGAGAAAGGGTTCCCAGAATTTTCAGACTATCACAAAGAACAAAACATCCGGAATGTAGGTGGTTGGGAAACTCTGCTGCAAGGCAATCTTTAATTCCCACTGAGGATCTGTAAGAGTTTACACTAACACTAATGGAGAAGCTCTTGAGTTAACTATTTATGACAGTATTATTATTATCTGTTTCCAGGAAAACCCTGTTGTGACAAGAGAAAAATCATGAGAGGAATATCACTTTGTATCATCCTGACGGTCAGAGGACTCCTCCTGTTGAATGTCAGGAGCGATGCTAGTCACATTACTATAGGATGGAGGAATGACCACCGAAGACAAGCTCTGAGAATTATTGGACTGGCTGCCTTCATTTTCACTCAGACTGAACACAGATAAGTTTTCCTCTTCTGGAATATTCTCCAAGGAGATAGTTACAAAGGGTTCCTGAGGCGCTTCCTTTCCTGCACTCTGAAGAAGATGCATCCGAAAAGCTCTTTGAATTATGATGGCAGACTCATCCTGCTTTCTCTTGGGAGTTGTCACGATCGGCTCATAGGCAATCTTCTCCGGATATTTTTCTTCTATTTGGGACTCAAACGAGTCCATTTCTCCAGATTCTCCCAGCACCCTTTTGGTAAAAGCAAACAAAATATCCAAACAGTGGATTTTATTCCCATTGACTATCGGAAGGTCCATGGACAACAGCTGCTGGCTATTTGGTTTTGGTATTCGTAAAGGTTCTGCCAGGGCATCTGCAAAGTTGGACAGTGCCGAGTAAGAGATAAACTGCGTTGCTTTGGGGTCGAATTTTGCCCAGATCTCATAAAAGATTTCAAAGTCATCATCGCCTAGTGGTTCTGTGCTCTCTTCGGTGGCAACATTCAAATTCTCAATGATGACAGCAATGTACATGTTGACTACAATCAGAAATGAAATAATGATGTAGCTGACAAAATAGGCAATGGCCACCTTGCTGTTGACGCAGGGGCTCTTCTGTGGGATGGGGTTGATGTTCGGAGCACACACATATTTGTCGTTATGGAGGAGCATCGGCCCCAGAAGCTCATCCCAGCCGGCAGATGTTGTTATCTGGAAGAGGCAAAGCATGCTGTTGCCGAACGTCTGGAAGTTGAAAATATTGTCAATCCCCTGGCACCAACTCGCGCAGGAGAAATTAGCCATGCCAAATATAGCGTAAATGAACATGATCAGGAAGAGGAGGAGCCCGATGTTGGTGAGAGCGGGAAGGGACATCAGCAGGGCGAAAAGCAGGGTGCGCAGTCCTCTCGCGCCTCGGATCAGCCTCAGGAGGCGACTGATGCGGATCACACGAATGACACGCAAGATTGTTGGCGGGAAATTGAGACGTCGCCAAAGCTGGGTTGCTGCAAGGCCTGGGGGAGGAAAAACAAAATAGGCTTGCAATGAGTCTTTTGATTGAACTTGAGCTGCCTTGAGTAGCCTTGTGTGAGTAGGCAGCAATACAAATTTTCTAAAACAAACCAACCAACCTGAAACTCTATTCTTTAATAGAAATAGTCCTCGATTTACAACAGTTTAGTTAGCAACTGTTCAAAGTTACAACGGCACTGAAATATGTGAAAGTTACAACGGCACTGAAACCAGACCCAGGACTGTTTTTTTCATAGGGACCTTTGTGCCATCCCTATGGTCACGTGATCAAAATTCAGATGTTTGGCAACTGGTTCATAGTTGTGACCGTCGCTGTGTCCCAAGTTATGTGATCCCCTTTTGTGATCTTCTGACAAAGTCAGTGGGGAGGCCAGATTCACTTAACAACCAGGATACTAACTTAACTTCTGCAGTGATTCACTTAACAACTAGGGCAAGAAAGGTCATAAAGTGGGGCAAAACTCACTTAATCAATGTCTCACTTAGCAACAGAAATTTCAAGCTCAATTGTGGTCGTAAGTCGAGGACTAGCTGTACTAGTCCCAAATTCCAACCATTTGTTTAGGAACCGATCAAAGTTACAACAGCACTGAAATAAGTGACTTATGAATGTTTTTCACACTTATGACCATTTCAGTTCCCCAGGGCTATGGATCAAAATTCAGACATTTGGCATGTATTTATGGCGGTTGCAGTATCCCAGGGGTCATGCGATCCCCTTTTATGACCTTCTAACAAGCAAAGACAATGGGAAAGGCAGCATCATTTAACAATCATGGCACTAAGTTAACAGCTACAGTGATTCAGTTAACAGTTGTGGCAAGGAAGGTCATAAAACAGGGCAAAATTCAGCTAACGACTGTCTTGCTTAGGAAAGAAAATGTGGGGATCAATTGTGGTCAAAAGTCAAGGCCTACTCATCCCCTCGGCCTTCCAGAAGGGTCTGAAAACTTGGCTCTGCTAGTTGTCTTGGGGGCCTTGATGGGGGCACTAATGAAGTAACAGACTGCATCTCCGTACAGTTCGTGCTTTTTGTAGTTTTTATCTGATTTTTGTTATTACTTTTAATTTATTTATTTTAATTTATTTATTTTATTATATTTCTATACCGCCCTTCTCCTGCGGGACTCAGGGCGGTGTACAGCCGAGATAAAACATAGCATATAAAATTTAAAAACAGTTTAAAAAACAATTAAATAATTTCGGCCCAAAATTTAGAACAACCCAATTAAAACCGAATTCAATTAAAACTGAGAAGATGGGATCAAGCCAGCCCGGCTAGATGGAATAAGTGTGCTTTCAGGGCCCAACAAAAAATCCGGAGGTCTGATATCGTGCGTATCTCAGGGGGTAGGTCATTCCAGAGGGCAGGTGCTGCCACAGAGAAGGCTCTCCCCCTGGGGGTCGCCAGCTGGCACTGTCTGGCCGACGGCACCCTGAGGAGGCCCTCTCTGTGTGAGCCAACCAGTCGGTGGGAGGCTATTGGCGGCAGAAGGCGGTCTCGCAGATACCCTGGCCCTAAACCATGGAGTGCTTTAAAGGTGGTCACCAACACCTTGAAGCGCACCCGGAAGACCACAGGAAGCCAGTGCAGCTCGCGCAGGAGAGGTGTCATATGTGAGCACCCCGTCGCTCCCATAATCCCCTGCGCGGCTGCATTCTGGACTAACTGCAGCCTCCGGGTACACCCCAAGGGGAGCCCCATGTAGAGACCTTGCAGTAGTCCAGGTGGGAAGTGACGAGTGCTTGAGTGACCGTGCGTAGGGAATCCCGATCCAGAAAGGGGCACAACTGGCGTATCAGGCGAACCTGATAAAAAGCCCCCCTGGCCACGGCCATCATATGCTCTTCTAAAGACAGCCGTGCATCCAGGAGGATGCCTAAGTTGCGAGCCCTCTCCGTGGGGGCCAGTGATTCACCCCCAATAGCCAGTGATGGTGCAGCTGGCTATATCGGGACGCCGGAAACCACAGCCACTCGGTCTTGGAAGGGTTGAGTCGGAGCCTGTTTCTCCCCATCCAGGTCGGCGCGGCCTCCAGGCACTGGTACATCACTTCAAGGGCATTGTTGGGGTGTTATAGTTGTGATTTTTATTGCACTGCAAACCAGACCACTTCACTGTGGCTAGTGAGACGGGCTAGTGAGACGGGCAGCACTGTGGCTAGTGAGACGGGCAGCATATACTTTTAATTAATAAATTTAATTAAATCATCGGCATAAAAATAACATACTGAAATACTGAATAATTAAACAATGGAAGATTGTAATTTAACATAAATATGTATATTACTATTAGAATTATGTAAGTCTGTTAAATACAACAAATATGATTGTTAATATTTTATTTGTAGTAGAAGGAGTGACATTTAGAATATGGTGATTGGCATAAAAATAACATATTGAAATATTGAATAATCAAATAATGTAAGATTATAATTCAGCAACATATGTGTACTATTACTAAAACTACATAAGCTTATCAAACATAGTAAATACCGTGAATATTATTTTATTTGTACTAAAATGTAAGACACTCAGGTGCCACCCTATTCACACACTGATATGTTTGTAAAAAAATAAAATAAAATAGTAAATAAATAAATAAAAGCAGATTTTTAATGATGGGTAAAGGTGGTTGGGATCTAGCCCAAGAGAGCAAATTGGTGGATTATTTTCTTGAAACGTGTTTCGCACACATACATGGACACGGGATCCAGAGATTCATTGGTTTGTTGCTGTGCCAGTTTGCTTTTTCCAAATTCTGAATTATTTCTCTTCCATGCAACACTTTACAACCAATTCTTGCAACCATGCATTCCTAAGTCTGCATTACACAGGTAATCCTCGACTTACAACAGTTTATTTAGTGATCGTTCGAAGTTACAGCTGCACTGAAAAAGAATGACTTATGATCATTTTTCCACACTTACGAGCATTGCTGCCTCCCCATGGTCAGGTGATCAAAATTCAGGGGCTTGGCAACTGACTCATATTTATGATGGTTGCAGTGTCCTGGGGTCATGTGATCAGTTTTTGTGACCTTCTGACAGGCAAAGTCAATGGGGCAGTCAGATTCACTTAACAACTGTGTTACTAATTTAACAACTGCAAAGACTCACTTCATAACCGTGGCAAAAAGGTTGTAGAATGGGACAGAATTCATTTAACAACTGTCTCACTTAACAATATAAATTTTGGGCTCAATTGTGGTCATAAGTTGAGGACTACATGTACATGTGAAGTGAAAGTTTGTAATGACTGTAAATAAGTATGCCATGCCAAATATTATCTGCATTGTAGCTTATTAGCATTGGCAAGCAATAGACCTTGTAAAGCAAAAAAAAAAAAAAAGTCTACTTACTAATGATTGAAAGAATGACAACCACCAAATCAAATATGTTCCAGGGGTCTTTGAAGAAATAAAACCTCAGAGCCAACAGTTTCATTATGCACTCGCCAGTGAAGAGGGCAACAAAGACACAGTTGATCTTTTCAAGAAGTTGGTCAGCAGCCACATCTTGTCCTTCATATTCGACCGCCATGACCACCACATTTAAGAAGATAAGGCTTATAATGAACAGTTCGAATGCTTGCTTGTTTACGATATCAAAAAGAAATCCTTGGAACTGGTTCTGTGGAAAGGAGGGAGGGAAAGTGGGGGGAGAAGGAAAGGAGAGGGAGGGAGGGACAGGAAAAGAGAGGGTAGGAGGAAAAGAGGACAAGGGGCAGAGGAAAGAAGGAAGGAAGGAAGGAAGGAAGGAAGGAAGGAAGGAAGGAAGGAAGGAAGGAAGGAAGGAAGGAAGGAAGGAAGGAAGGAAGGAAGGAAAAGAGAAGGAGGGAGGGAGGAAGATGTTAGTGCCAAGATTCCAAAGCAGTTCAAATAATTGCATCAAGTCCTTTGATAATTATTTATCCCAATCTGGAAGTCACTAATAGAACCTAACAGAACCAGGAAGACAGAAAGGGCGATTATAGAAAATACGATTTCAGTAACAGAGTGGTCAATGCCTGGAATACCTGACTGTGGTTTCATCCCAAAACCCCCAAAATTTTAACCTTAGACTGTCTACTGTTGACCTCACCCCATTCCTAAGAGGTCTGTAAGGGGCATACATATGAGCACCAGCGTGCCTACCATCCCTGTCCTAATGTTTCTTCTATTTGTACCTTTTTTTGTGTGTGTAAATATTTTTTTTATTTTTTTCAAATATAAACATAAAATATAACTTTCAAGAACAGAGTCTCGATCTGGTCATAATTGGTTACTACGCTTACATTCCTTTAACAAGCTCCATTCACAATTTCCCATTACATCTTTTACGGATAAAAATTCAAAACATAAAAGAACAAATTTTAACATAAAGTCTAGCATCTTCATCTAAACAAATCTATTATATCAATACAATTTTAATTTCAAATTAACTTTTGCTCATTTTTATATCTATATATCAATCCTGATTATATCTTGTTCTTGTTCTCCTTGTATCTTTTACCATCAATGTCAAAATAATTTTTAACAATATTCTAACCTCTTATTCTAATTATTTACCTTACAATTTTATCACCAAAAATCTTAATTTCAAATTCAGTACAACTCCATTTTTATTACACTTTATAAAACAAAATTCTATCTAATTCTTAATCTCTTGACCCTTTTCCTCAAATCTTAATATCTTAAACTTTATCCATTTATCTTTGATTTTATCCCACTTATCATCTATTACACTTTTCATGTTACACAGGTTTATCACAAAAACATATTTTATTTAAACTAATTTCCAGTATATTTTCTTCCATACCTCCCTCTATTGTTTGGCTGTTTTCCAGCATATTATGCTTGGCTGATTCCCAGCATAGTCTCCTCCAGAGCACCAACTATTTTTGGCTAATTTCCAGTATAGTCTCCTCCAAGTCTACCACCATTATTGGCTGATTTCCAGCATATTATGTTTGGCTGATTTTCAGCATAGTCTCCTCCTAAACTCCCTCCATTGTTTGTCTGATTTCCAGCATAATCTCCTCCAACTCTCCTCCTTTTGCTTGGCTGATTTCCAGCATTTTATTGGCTGATTCCCAGCATATTATGTTTGGCTGATTTCCAGCATAGACTCCTCCAACTCTCCTATAAATGTTTGGCTGATTTCCAGCATTTTAACTAGTTTCCAACATATTTCCTCCAAGTCTCAAACTCTTATCTAGTTGGTATCCATCCCTCTTATTTTAATTTTCTCTTATAATATGATTATCTATTTTGTGTCAGTTTCCCAGCATGCTCTTTCAAATTAATTCTCAATATATTTCATAATGATAATAATTTCCAGCATATATTACATTAAATCACAATTTGTTGCTAAAATCTGTGTATCTTATAGTTTGTTCAATAAAACCTTAGTTAAGCGTAATCACCAATCTAGCATTTGTTTGCAAATTAAAATTAAAACATATTACATCAAGCAGTAAATTTTCTTAAAGTTGTCTCACATTAAAATATACTCTTCTTTATTGTTTTTAACCACCTATATATCATCCTCTATTTTAGTTGCCATCTCTTATTTTCTATTTTTATTACTCCAAAAATCCTCCTGTTTTTATCCAAAAATCATATATACCTTTAGGCTTTTAAACTTTACATTTCAATTTAGTTGCATTTAAATTTATCTACTTTATTTTTCCTTTTCTTCCTTTTTCTATCTGTCCATAAATGTTCCATTTCAAAGTTCATCTGCTCAAATTAAAAAATTCTGTATGTCCCTTTAATGCTTTATAATGTCTGTTCCATGCGTGATGCATCAACTTCCTGTCTTTTGTTCCTACGCCACACCTAATTTTTTTTGCTAATCTTGTTAATTTCCATTGTAAAATGTCCAAAATATTCCTTCTTTCTTCTTAAAATCATCCAGGACAAATTCCATAGATCTAATGTTATTTTCAAAGTAATCCAAGATAAAAAGCCATTTAAAATGTTTCTTTTCCAAACGGAAAGGGAAATCTCTTCAATCCACTCTCCTGCTTAGTCACCGCAGACTCCATGGCAATTATGTAGCCATCCGTCTGTCTTTCTTCATTAGCTTCATTAACTTTCAAAGGTGTAAACTCCCATAGATACCTTTCTCCAATCCACTCCAAATTAAAAAGTCACTTTTCTAGGTTGTTAAAAGCCAATTGTTCCAAGCAAAATTTACTAAAGCAAGGTCTGTCTTGGGTCTTTATTTCCATTTTTTTTCCCTTTTAATCTTCAAACCACATAGATCTGTAGCCGCTATTTAAAGTTTGGGGTCTTATTTTTTTAAAAAAATCCAAATAATCATGTTGTTTTGCCTGGGTTGGTGTCACTCACCCAGCTTCGAGATACTCGCTCTTTCTTCTTCTCTCCTGCACGATCTTGTGTCCCGGTCCACCGCAGCTTTGTGGCAGCCGCCATGGCTGCCTACCCCCACCGCCGACTTCGAGGATTCCCTCTGGCCTCCGAGGAACTTGCCTGTTCCTCTTGGCACACCGAGGTGCTCCTCTTCACCCCCCATCCCTGCAAGATGGGAGTCGGTCCGAAGATCGATCGGACGGTGGTTTGTCAGTTGGGGTTTTCGTGGGCTCATTAGAGCCCGCTTTTCAGCACTTCAACCTGCATTTACTCTAGTAAATCTTCAAAGATTCTATTTGAAATGCATTTTATTCGAGACGACCACGAAACTTAACACCGCTATTTCCCCGACTGTGGCGCCGCGGCTCCAGACCGGAAGTCCTATTTGTACCTATTTTATGTATCCAATCCATGCTTATACTTATTACCAAATATGTTCTTGACAAATAAAATAAATAAATAAATAAAATATACTCTGAGGAAGTCCTCAGAGGACTCCGTCTTCATCTTCAAGGAGATGTTTCTATTGCTGTTGCTGCTGCCCCAAGTTAATTAAGTTCCTTTATGATTCCTCTATGAGGAATCAAAGAAACTGCCCCAGAGATTTGGCTGATCAAGTTCAAGACATTTGATTGCTTTCTTCCTGCCTGGCTGAGGGGCAGTAGTGATATATTTGATTTCCTTTTTTGCAAGTAATGAAAAGAAATTCATTTCCATAGGATTCACAGCATCTCCAGGGACCAGATGATCTTAGTTCAGTGCTTCCCAAAACTTTTCTTTCCTTATTGAAAATTCGTTATCGGAAACACCTTTTTAGGCAATTTAAAGCATAAATATGGGTTTGCCCAAAGAAAAAACTACTTTTATCCCATTTGGAGTAATTTATTCCAGTTTGTGTAACATCACCTTAACTGAAAGCACCTGAAGGCAGGACAAGAAGCAACAGATGGAAAGTAATCAAGGAGAGAACCAACCTAGAACTAAGGAAAAATTTCATGACACTGAAAACAATTAGTCTGTGAAAGTTGTGGGTGCTCCATCACTGAAAGTTTTTAAGAAGGGAATGGACAACCCTTTGTCTGAATTGGCATAGGGTCTCCTGCTTGAGTAGGGGGTTGGACTAGAAGACCTCTTTGGCCCCTTCCAACTCTGCTCTTCTGTTTTTCTGAATAAAATTTTTGTACTTTCTGTATTAACCAGCTGTAACGAATGCAGCTTGGTTGGCATTTTCCCTGTGATTCAAGATGGCAGATTTATTGCAAACTAATCTGAGCTGACTTTGGCATAGTCTTAAAATTTTGTTACTTTTACTTTAGTTTTATAAGAATGCAACTAGTCACCCGGTTATTTAGAGATTGATGCATCTACAGGAACCCAATTCCGATGGTTGACCTTTCCACAGTCATTTGGTTGCACTTTGGATGCTTGGCAACTAACTGGACTGCATTTACAACTTTTTATGATCACACAAGGTGCTTTTTTCAGGATGCAACCGGACTTTCTGATTTTTTCCTTGAAGATAATTTTGCTTCTCATCCAAGAAGCTTCTTCAGCTCTGACTGGATGGTGGGAAATGGAACAGTTTATATTGCTTGCAGACAGCTGGTCATTTGCATCCTTTTAGAGAATTTTCCATTCCCCACCATCCAGTTAGAGCGGAAGTCAGCGCACCAATATGCTTACCGTCCCTGTCCTAATGTTTTCTTTTATTCGTATCCTTTTCATGTATGTTTACACTTGTATCTGTCATTAAATACATATATACATACATACATACATACATACATACATAATCAGAAAGTCCAGTTGCCTCCTGAAAAAAAGCACTTTGGGGACAACCATGACCTGGACGACTGAGAATCTCCATAGAATTTTACAATCATATTTTACGATGCTTTGGCTGAAAACTGACATTTATTTCCAGTTTTCAGCAACACTGGCCCATAGCAAACTATGGGGTCACTTAATGACCACATCATTTAATGATTGCAGTGTTCACTTAATGTCCATGGTGGCTACATTACAACTGCTGCATTTCCTTAATGATTACCAAAAAGAAGGTTGTAAAATTGGGTTGGTCATACAGGCTTTATTATAGTCGTAACTCCTGGTCTATTTGTAACACATTGAATCATGGTAATAGCACTTAGACTTATATACCACTTCACAGTGCTTTACCAGGCTCTCTAAGCGGTTTAGAGAGTCAGCAACTTGCCCCCAACAATCTGGATCCTCATTTAACCAACCTCGGAAGGATGGAAGGCTGAGTCAACCTTGAGCCAGTCAAGATCGAACTGCAGGCAATCAGTAGAGTTAGCCTGCAATGCTGCATTCTAACCACTGCGCCACCATGGCTCATGCAGGGGAAAAATGTTTTATGTTTAGCTTTAATAGAATTTCTGAAAAGTCTTTCCAAGTTAGTAATAATAAGAATGCATTGATGTTCACAAGGGCCTTACCAGAGGTCGTGGAATAGTCTTATGTGGTTTCTTGCTACCAAGCTTTTTTAGTGCATTATAGTATTTCTTTTGATCCTCTGACAAAAAGATGAGTTCTCCACCTAGGTATAAGAGAATAATAACATTGCTATTCAATTTCGAAAGCATATTTTTATCTGCATCTATTTATCTCTGTTCAAAATACAAGAATTGTCCAAAGCCAACTAAACAGCTAGTACCAATAAACAGAATTTTCAAGAGACAAAGTTTTTTACAACTTGAATATTTATTGACTCGGTGTTAAAGATGGATGGATGCATCATCTTCTAAAATATAGTCTTTAAGTTAACTGAAAAAAGTTCCTGAATTTGGGTACGACTATCCTAGAGTTCTAAAATGTTAGTCATAATTATGATATAATAAGAATAGAACTTTCTGGTTCTTTAAATGAAATACTTTTTTCTCGTAATCTCTTTGTGCACTCCATAAAGTCATTTTTATTGCTTTTTTGTTTCTAGAAGTCAAAGTGACTTGTAGCTACTTTTGTTACTTCTGTTGCTTGGAGCTTCTTAATTTAGTTTGTGACGCTCATGAAATAGAGACACCATCTAAACTAAAATATGGCCTCTGTTTTGATTTTCTAGGACATGTCATCTGATTGACTGTATGACCTAAAAAAAATTAGAGAATACATGTGCTATCTAAACTACTAAAGATAGCGCTGCCAGTAAGTGAATCGTTGATGGTGGTTACTAAGAAACCAAGAGCAGGCCAAGAGCACCTCCGGACACCGACAGACTCCAGGAATTAAGGAAGTGATAACTAAAAGAAGTCATGCCTGGGCAGAAGGTTTTGCTTTTACAATCTATGGAAATAAGATGATCATGTTCTTTGAGACAGTTCTAATAGTCTGGTGCCTTAAAACGTCTAATTGGTTTTGCCACAAAAGGTTAACCCAACCTGTCTTTCCGCAGACTTTCTACCTAAGATTGTACAAGTGGTAAGGCAATACAGATAGTCCTTGACTTACAACAGTTCATTTAGCAACCATTCAAAGTACAACGGCACTGAAAAAAAAATGACTTAGGCATCCCTATGTCCACATGATCCAAATTCAGACACTTGGCAACTGGTTCCTATTTACGATGGTTTCGTTATCCCAGGATCATGTGATTCCCCCTTTTGTGACTTTCTGACAAGCAAAGTCAATGGGGAAGCCAGACTCACTTAACAACTGTGTTATGAACTGCAGTGATTCACTTAGCAACTTAGCAGGAAAGATCATAAAATGAGTCAAAATTCAAATAACAAATGTGTAACTTAGCAACAGAAGTTTTGGGCTTAATTGTGGTTGTCAATCAAGGACAACCTGTATATAAAATGAGAGCAAGACAGATTATCTGTTGGGGATTATTCTCTTTCTATCTGAATCTTTCCTAGGACTATATTCAACTGCCATATTTCCTATGTCTTCCATAAAACACAACAATGACACATTGACATTAGATACACTTGAAAGAGTTTGTAACTGTTTGTCTTCATGAGTCTTGGCTGTCTATTTATGTTAGATACTTATCTTTTTTCTTTGCTGGTTAAAATTGTCAATAACCACACCAATGAAGAGGTTCAGCATGAAGAAGGATCCAAATATAATAAAAACCACAAAGTAAATGTATGCATATATGTTGTTTTCAAAACATGGCTGGGTGGAATTCTGAAATAAGAAAAAAAAAATACTGAGGAAAAGAACATACGGTAATTAGGTATAAAACACAGGCTAATTTAAATTTAATAAGTTAAGTTATTAAACTTAAGTGAATAAATGTAATAAGTTAAGTTATTAAACTTAAGTTAATAGATTTAAGTTAATATGACACAGATGACCAATATCCTTCTTCTGGATTTCAACTTCCCTTCTTCAGGATATGCAAAATGACAGCACTGATGATGTTGCCTAGTTTGGATCATGAAATATTTGCAAAACAACCAAGCTCAGAGACCACCAAGGACCCCTCACAACACGAATCACTCTCCAGAGAAGCATTGCAAAGAAATTGCTTTCAAAACCGGCATCGTCCCTGATCTGGGAAGTTAATGCAAAATGATACCATTTGGTTTGCATTTCCCCAGCCTAAGGACATCTACGCTTCCTGGCTCAAAAGCCTCAGTGAAATTATTTTCTCCTTGTGGAAAATGTCAATAAGCTATTTACTCTTCTTTAATTCAAGATGCTTAATTTAACAGGAAACAGGCTAGCTGCTCAGGTGGAACTAAGCTTCAGTGCAATGTTTAATCCTTGATGGCTGCTGAGTCAACATTCAAGCCTTTTAGGATTCTTTTGCTTGAACTTCCCATAATGCGTTGTTGTTGTTGTTGTTGTTGTTAGTCGTGAAGTTGTATCTGACCCATCGCGACTCCATGGGCAACGTTCCTCCAGGAGGAACTCCACCATCCTCTGGAGTCCATTTAATCTCACGCCGACTGCTTCAGTGACTCCATCCAACCACCTCACTCTCTGCCGTCCCCTTCTTCTTTTGCCCTCCATCATTCCCAGCATTAGGCTCTTCTCCAGCGAGTCCTTCCTCCTCATTAGGTGGCCAAAGTATTTGAGTTTCATCTTCAGGATCTGGCCTTCTAAAGAGCAGTCAGGGTTGATCTCCTCTAGAGATCGGTTGGATGGCCTTGCAGTCTAGTGCATAGACCTGCATAGACCTGGCCTAATCACAGCCTGCCGTGGTTTTCTCTGGTTTGCCTTATAAAACTTAATATTTGTTTTGGTTGGTTTTGCCTTCCCTTGTTTCAGAACAGAACCTTCCTTTGTTTCACATCTAAATTTATCTTCAGCGTCACTAGCTCCTGCTTGATATAGAGCCCAATGGCACTTACTCCAACTAGGAAAGACTAATTATTGGGTTATCATTATTATCACAACTGGCCAACTAGCCAAATATTCAACAGAAGCTATGAAAGCAACTGTTTCAGAGTTCCAAACAGGGAATTTGGAAATCTGTATAACAGAATAATAGAGTTGGAAGGGATCTTAGAGATCTTCTGGTCCAACTTCCTTCTCAAACAGAAGACCCTGTTACAGACAAATGGCTGTCCAATCTCTTCTTAAAAACCTCCAGTGATGGAGCACCCACAACTTCTGGAGGCAGGCTGTTCAATTTTCCTATCTTATCCATGAGCTGCAAGAATGGCAAAGATTCATACTTCATGCTAAACCATAACATGGAGCCTTTCTTGTTAATTTAATCCTTAATAAAACCTGAGTTTAAAAAAAATCTTGGTTAAACATTAAGTGTGAACCTAGGCTAATTTAAAATTTTTCTTTGCCATTGATTTCACCAGTGAGCTTTCTATATGTCATAAAAAAATATTACAGCCAAATTATCATTTCCCAAATTTGAAAGGAAATTTGAATGTTCTTATTTTTTAGTATTTAATCCCAAACCTATACCTAAACAATGTCAGCTGATTAATGTCAATTCTTTACTGTTCTTCTAGCCACAATGTAGACCAGCTTTTAAGATCTGCTATTGGTTTTCCCAGTTGCAATGTATGGTTGTGAAAGTTGGACTATAAGGAAGGCTGAGCATCAAAGAATTGAGGCCTTTGAACTCTGGTGCTGGAGAAGACTCCCGCGAGTCCCTTGGACTACAAAGGCGATCAAAGCAGTCAATCCTAGAGAAGATCAACCCTGACTACTCTTTAGAAGGCCAGATCCTGAAGATGAAACTCAAATACTTTGGCCACCTAATGAGAAGGAAGGACTCATTGAAGAGCCTAATGCTGGGAAAGATTGAGGGCAAAAGAAGAAGGGGACGGCAGAGAACGAGATAGCTGGATGGAGTCACTGAAGCAGTCGGTGTGAGCTTAAATGGACTCCAGAGGATGGTAGAGGACAGGAAGGCCTGGAGGAAAGTTGTCCATGGGGTCGCAATGGGTTGGACACAACTTCACAACTAACAACAACTAGAGCTTCTCTGATGCTCAAGCTAGAAAAATACAGCTTTGGGGACAATAGTGCAAGATTGCGAATTGAACAAGGAGATAATCTGAAAAAAAGAGAAACATAGCAACTTCTTTTTTACAGCTTACGTCATTAGCTGAATCTACTGCAGCATACATAATTTCCATCCAGCCTTTAAATGTTGCCTGGAAAAAAAACCAAATGGAGATATTATTAAGCCAAATTATTAAAGTTTTCTATGCCTTTTCTCCTTGATTTGTCTGATAGAGGCAGACCTTACTGTGTTCTCAAAATCATTGCAGCCTTTCCCCAGTCTGCCACTATAGGACCTCTTCTGTACTTAAAACAAAATTCATTTGCTACTTTTTCTTCAGAAATATATACCAGTAAAATCCTTATTAGGTGCAGATAACAAACATTCAATTTTCTTGGACAAAACATAGAAACATAAAACAATGGAGTTACTTTTCTACAACTTTTTTAGTTACTTTACTGTATTTTTATTTTATTATTATATTTATTTTATTATTATTCCCACACCTTATTTTTTATTTTATTTATTTATTTATTATTCAATTTATATACCGCCCTTCTCCCTAAGGACTCAGGGCGGTGCACAGCCAGAATTAAGAACATGAACTACAAATATTAAGAACAATTAAAATATATATAAATTTGGCCCAAAAATTTAAAAATCACAAACCAATTAAAACATTTTAAAAATTTAAAAATTTCTTCTTAAGCCAGCCCAGCTTGCTGGAAAAAGTGGGGTTTAAGGGCATGGCGGAAGGCACCGAGGTCTTGGATTCTCCTTATCTCTGGGGGCAACTGATTCCAGAGGGTAGGTGCCCCCACAGAGAAGGCTCTCCCCCTGGGGGTCACCAGCCTACATTGTCTGTACATACACCACCCTTTATTATGCTGTCACTTTAAGCATCTAATTTTCTTGTCTTATTCCCTTCAAATATTACAATTGGGCTAGAGGATTTGAATTTGAAATGAAAGATCACAGAAAATTAAGAAGGGAAGACAGTACTGACTTCCCTTGATCCATCTGCCTCTTTTGATGTCCAGAACAGGATAGAAATAGAGACAAAAAATTTAGTTCTCCCATCCCACCTGGTTGACAAAGGAATAATTAAAATAATTAAAATTAAATTTTATGATGTTTGTGTGTCTATATTTTTCTTGACTGTACACCGCCTTGAGTCCTACGGGAGAAAGGCGGTATAGAAATATAATAAATAAATAAATAAATAAATAAATAAATAAATAAATAAATAAATAAATAAATGAGAATCATGTTTTGTTGATATGTAAAAGGAAAAAAAAAAGATGACCATTTTTTGCTCAAGGCAGCAAGACCCAACATGTATTAGGTAATGTCTATATTTTTACTTCTGAAGTTAGGGGAATTAATTATGACTATTATTAATTTTATTTATAATACACCTACAAGATTCATTTCTCTATTTTATGAAATACTGGATTCAGATAACTGTAGAAGCCATCATACTGCTACTAACGATAATCAACTAACTGTTCTACTCTGCAGTGTAAATGCAAAAGGTTGTATTTAGACTTTGTCCAAATAGCACAAGCACATTTTAATTGACTTTTTTTTTCTTTTCCCAGCACTTGTTTTTTTAAAGTCTCCTCATAGCTTTTTCTCCTAAGCAAATTTGCCCACAAATCAACTTTCAACAATTTTTATATTTATTTATAATCAAATTTCTATACCGCCCTACTCCCGAAGGACTCAGGGCGGTGAACAGCCAAGATAAAATACAGATAATACAAATATTAAAAATCCCTTAAAATTATTAAATATTTTGGCCGAAACAACAGATTAAAACACCCAATTTATAAAGCCATAAATTAAAAAAATTTAAAAAATTTAAAAGAGGAGAGTTAGGCCAACAATCTGCTATTAATAACATATTCTGGCTGCACACACCCTATGAAAGATATTTAATATCTATATTAAATATAGCTCCAAACAAACAACCAATCACACAACCAACTGGCCACACTAGCACACAAGACATTTATAAGCTAAAGAGAACAGGACAAGAGAATCCTGCTGCTGATGTTTTCTAGTTTGGTAACGAAACGTTCAGAAATTGAAATTGAATCAAGCTTGGAGAGCAAACCACTGCCAAAATCTAAAGCCTGACCTATAGGTATTTTCTATTATTTCAAAGATATTTAACATCCATTTTATTAAACATACCACTTGAAGGAGAGCCAGGTACCCATTCCCAACATGATCAAAGTTGATAGCCTTATTAATACAACTATTCTTATTTTCAATGTTCCAACATGAAAATTTCCCTCCAAACAGTTGCACTCCTAAGATATTAAATGGGAGCCATAGTACAATGCAGACAAGAAGCACATTTCCAATGGAAGGGATAGCTCCGGCCAGGGCATTCACAACAACCTTAAAGAAAGAAAGAAAAATGAGAGATACACAATCAATTCTCACTGCAAGAACAAATAGCATAGGCCGTCCTTGATCTACGACCAGACTGAGCCCAGAATTTATGCTGTTAAGTGAAAAATTTCTTAAGTGAGTTTTGCCCCGTTTTACGATTTTTCTTGCCACATTTGTTAAGTGAATCATTTCAGTTGTTAAATTAGTAACACGGTTGTTAAGTGAATCTGGCTTCCCTGTTGACTTTGCTTGTCAGAAGGTCACAAAAGGGGATCACGTGATCCCGGGACCCTGTCACGGTCATCAATATGAGTCAGTTGCCAAATGTCTGAATTTTGATCACGTGACCATTGGGGATGCGGTCGTGAGTGTGAAAAACGGTCATAATGGCACTTTTTTCAGTGCGGTTGTAATTTGAACGGTCACTAGATGACATTGTTCACACCTGTAGTATGAACACTACACTTGAGTACTCTTGAAGTCCACACATGTTAAATTTGCTAAGGTTGAGAAACATTGTCCTGCAAAACAGCCTCCCTCCAAGATCCGAGTACCTCAACTCAGATAAACCTTTGTCCATCCCAAACTGTACCTGCCCGTGCATTCTAGACCAGCTGAAGTTTCAAAGTGTTTTCCTTCTCCTTCATTAAAAATCAGGAGAATCTGGGAGAAAAGCAGATGGACCAAAAGAGGGGGGGAAAAAATAGAATTTATGAGTTAAAAATTTCAAATCATGTCTGGCAGGGAGGCAGGTACAGCTATATATCAAGAGGATAATTTTCCCCCACCCCACAGGGTGGCATTTTGAATAATAAATTCCTAATCTAAAAGAGATGTATGTTAGGTAAAGCAGCATTATTCAAATATATGGCTGAATTTGATTAGGGAAGCAACAAATGTTTTTCATTAGAATCTTCCTTAGAATGTTAAATGTTCTCTAATATTCCTGCAATACTCAAAATAGAAAGAGCCATGGCTGAAACCAGCGGTGAAATCCACTTACCTTCGCTACCGGTTCGGGAACGGGAGTGGACGGAAGCATGAACATGCTATACACGCGTGCACCTTTTCTGCGCATGTGCAGAAACTTCTACGCATGCGCAGAGGGTCAAAAACGGGACGTAATGATGTCCCGGCGGATGGGAAGAGCCTCCTGCTGCCAGTGCTACCAGTTTGCACGAACCGGATAGGTCCGGCTGGATTTCACCGCTGGCTGAAACAATGCATCAGTCCTATTCCTCTGAAATAAAACAAGATCTACTTCCAAAAGATAGGCATACAGTATTTGAAACATAATGTTTGGAAGAGGGAGGGAGGGGGAGGGGAAGGGAGAGGGGGAGAGAGAGGGGAGGGAGGGAGGGAGGGAGGGAGGGAGGGAGGGAGGAAGGAAGGAAGGAAGGAAGGAAGGAAGGAAGGAAGGAAGGAAGGAAGGAAGATTTAATACCTTTATTCCTTTAAATCTAGACAATGCTCGAAGAGGTCTAAGGGCCCTCAATGTTCTTAGAGATTTTGTGGAGATATTACCGTCGCACTGTCTTGTCTTTGACATACCTCTTGCCATAGGCAAAGAAACCTTTGAAAAACAGGAAAAGTACAATTTAAAAGACAAGTTGTAATTCTGGCTTACTTTCAGGAAAAACCATGCTAAGAAATTAGCAACTATCAATTCTATGCCTGCTATGAAAGCCCCTGACCTATAGTTTCCTCTCACCCATCCCCATCCCCATTTTATTGTTCTCTCCATCTATTGCCTTGAATCATAGAACATCGGAATTGGAACAGACTTTGGAGATTCTATAGTCCAAACTCCTGCAGGAGATCCTATACCTGTGGTGGTGAATGTATGGCACGTATGCCACAGGTGGCACACGGAGCCATATCTGTGGGCACACAAGCGTTGCCCTAGCTCAGCTGCAGCATGCACACGCACACCAGCCATCTGATTTTCAGGCCTTTTGGGGCCACTAAAAGTCGGGAAACAGACCGTTTCCAGCTTCCGGAGGGCCTCCGGGGGGAGAGGCCATTTTTGCCCTCCTCAGGCTCTAAGAGAGCCTCTGGAGCCTGGGGAGGGTGAAAAACAAGTCTACTGGGCCCACCGGTAACCTTTATGCCGTTGCGTGCCAAAAGTGGGGGGAGTGCAGTGAGGTTGCATGTGCATGCGTGGGGGAGCGGGGCACAGTGGGGCATTCTATTATGGGTGTGGGCTTGGTCGTGCACAACTCCCCTGTGCTCCCCCTGCTTTTAGCACGCGACAGCAAAAAGGTTAGCCATCACTGTCCTATACCATTTCAGATAAATGGTTGTACAGTCTTTTTTCAAAAGCTTCCAGTGATGGAGCACCCACAACTTTTGAAGGCGAGTTGTTCCACTGATTGATTATTCTCAGTGTTAGGAAATTTCTCCTTAGTTCCTGGTTGCTTCTCCTTTTGATTAGTTTCCACCCGTTGCTTCTTGTCCTGCCCTCAGGTGCTTTGGAGAATAGCTTTGATCCCTCTTCTTTGGGGCAGCCCCTCAGATATTGGAAGACTGCTATCCTGTCACCCCTAGTCCTTCTTTTTACTAGACTAGACATACCCAATTCATGCAGCCATCTTCATATGTTTTAGTTTCAAGGCCCTTGATCATTTTTGTTGCTCTTCTCTACACTTTTTCTAGAGTCTCAACCAGGGGTGGGCTGCTGGAGGTTTGCAGTGGTTCGGGAGAACCTCTAGCTAAGATTCTATGCAGTTCGGAGAACCCCCAAATCCCACTCCTGACTGGCCCCACCTACCCTTCCCCTCCCCTCCCAGGAGTCCCCACACAGCCCGTTTTGGAAGTAGGTAAGTGCAGGGAGCACATGGAGGCTCGGGGAGGGCAAAAAACGGGCCTACCGGAAGTTCAGGAAGGCCAGAAATGGGCCTGTTTCCAGCCTCTAGAGCCTGGGAAGGCCGTTTTCGCCCTCCCGGGCCTCCGGAGCTCAGGAAGGGCAAAAATGCCCCCACCCTCCGTAGTGCAGGAGGCCGATTAGGGCCCCTTCCTAAAATTTTTGAAGCCCACCCCTGGTCTCAACGTCTTTTTTTATATGACCAAAACTGGATGCAATATTCCAAGGTCTTACCTATGTAAGGTCTTACCAAGGCCTTATAAAGCAGTACTAGTACTTCATGTGATCTTGATTCTATCCCTCTGTTAATGCAGCCTAGGACTGTGTTGGCTTTTTTGGATGCTGCTGCACACTGCTAGCTCATATATAAGTGATTGTCTACTAGGACTCCAAGACCCATCTTGCAGTTTACTGTTATTGAGCAAAGATTCACCTAATCAGTACTTGTACATTTATTTTTGGTGCCTAAATGTAACACTTTACTTTTCTCTTCATTGAACTTCATTTTGTTAAATATAGGAAATGAGAATAGTTTTTATGAGGCTCTCTATGTGAGAAACTACTTTTCCTATTTCCACATTGCAGCAATGCAGCAAGGTTGACTCAGCCTTCCATCCTTTCTAAGGTAGGTAAATTGAGAACCCAGTTTGTGGGGGCAATAAGCTGACTTTGTATAAAAATATACAAAAGTATGAAGTCTATTGCTTAACGCACTGTAAGCCACCCTGAGTCTCCGGAGAAGGACGGCATATAAATCAAATTTTAAAAAAAAATGCACATAACAAGAAAATACATGGTACTCACACACACAATAAAGAAATCAAGAATACACCAGCCATTAGTAAAATATTTTCTAAAGCCATAGGCCACCCATTTAAGAAGCATCTCCAAGAAAAAGATACAGAAAAAGAATACATCGGCATAGTTGAGAATGTTTTTTATGATCTTTCTTCTATCGAGGTAAATATCTTCAAAGATCTGGAATTATAAGTCAGATGTCATTTAGACTATAATAAAATCAAATATTGTATCTATAGACCCCTCACATCCTGGACATAAACTGTTCTGACTCCTCCCCTTAGGAAGCCAGCATAGGGCATTACATGCCGAGATAGCTAGACACGAAGATTTTTTCCCCTTGTGTCATCACTCTGCTGAATGTTTAATCCTTAAGTATTGCCCTATGTTTTATTAACCCATGTAGTAGCGATCTATTGCTGCGATCTTTCTCATCTTTTCATCTACCTTCTCCTATTGGTATTTTAAGATTATATTACTTTGTTGTTTGCATGGTATGTACATTGAGAGCTTATGCATTGGAGACAAATTCCTTGTGTGTCCAATCACACTTAGCCAAATAAAGCTGTTCTGTTCTGTTCTGTCCTGTTCTGTTCTGTTCTACACTACTCTACCCTGCCTACCCTACATTCTGTTCTGTTCTGTTCTACTCTACTCTATTTATTGCATTCTCTATTCCATTCCATTCTACTCTACTCTACTCTACTGTACTCTACTCTATTTATTGCATTCTCTGTTTTGTTCTGTTCTGTTCTATTCTGTTCTATTCTATTCCATATTCCGTATTCTGTATTCTGCATTCCATATTCTATATTCTAGTCTAGTCTAGTATCTGTATTATTAACAGCAGAAGCTAAAGAAAAGCAGAGTTGATTCAAACTATAGTAAACTTACCAGAGCACCACTACTCAGTAATATCATGAATATAATAAAGGATTCAAACCAATTATGTTTTATAATTTTGTAGCAGGTTTTTCTAAATCTCCACCAAGTGTTGCCTGGAAATGTATCTGTATTCACTCTGCAGCATGGAAATAATTTCATGAAGACTGAAATAAAGAACATAGAAATTATTAGTTCTTGAAAATGGATCAGGACCCAATCCGTTCCTGGGCTCTTTTTTTTTTTTGTAGTCATAGGACTTCAATTCAGACATCTGCAACTGCCTCACACTTATGACCAGTTGCAGCATTCTGCAGTCACACAATCACAATTTGCAAATTTTTTCACCAATTTCCAGCAATAAATTCTATTGAGAAAGCAGGATTCGCTTGCAACTGTTTCATTCGCTTAACAATCATGCAGTTTGCTTAATGATTGCTGTAAAACTTGTTATAAAATCAAATGCAATTTGACTTACCACAACAACTTACAATGGAAACTCTGGTTCCAATTGTGGTTGTAAGTCGAGGACCATCACTACTGCTAACTGATAAGTAGTCAAAGATAACTATATACAGATAGTCCTTGATTGAAAACTACAACCGAGCTCAAAATATCTGTTGCTAAGTGAGACAGTTGTTAAATGAGTTTCACTTCATTTTATGATCTTTCTTGACACAATAGTTAACTGAACCATTGCAGTTGTTAAGTTAATAACATGGTTGTTAAATGAATCTGGTTTTCCCATTGATTTTTCTTGTCAGGAAAGTCACAAATGGGATCACATGACCCCGGGACACTGCAACTATCATAAATATGAACCAGTTGCCAAGCATCTGAATTTTGGTCACATAACCATGAAAATGCTGCAATGGTTGTAGGTGTGAAAAATGGTCATAAGTCACTTACATAACTTTGAACAGTCACTAAATGAACTGTTGGAAATCGAAGGCTACCTGTATATGTTTATCTCCCAGGATGCTCCAAGCCTCATCCATCAGAATCATTTGTTGAAAGGCAGGCTGGAGGCAATTATTTTTGCATCTACCATGCTGGCTTCTTGAATTTAAGTAGGGGTTCGGATTTCAATCCCTCTTGACAATCCGGACTCTCAAAACTTTCTCATACAGAAAGCACATATAAAGTAACAAGACAGAATTTATATCTCAGAGGACCTCTCATGGACTATGAATGCTAACATGCTTGTGAAGAAGGCACAGAAGAGGTTGTACTTCCTGAGAATGCTCAGGAAGCTAAATCTATCTCAGCATCTACTTCTGTCCTACTATCGCAGCACCATTGAGAGTGTCCTGACATACGGCATTCTTGCATGGTATGGGAGCAGCTCTGTAGCAGACAAAAAATCTCTACAGACAATCATTAAAACTGCCCAGAATATTATCGGACTCCAGCTACCAGCCCTGGACAACATCTTCGAATCTCGCAGTTTGAGGAAGTTGCATAACATTCTCAGAGACTCTTCCCATCTTGCTTACAATCTTTTTGGACTGTTGCCTTCTGGCAGAAGATATGAAACAATTAAAACTCAAACCACATGTTTTCTGAATAGTTTTTATCCCAGAGCTATAATTGCACTCAACAATGAACTAAAGGGCCACCATTAGTGAGCTGTTGGACAGCATTGCTTGGTCTGTTGTGTAGATGTTTGGGTGGTTTAGGAGTGGGGAATTGTGGTGGGTGGGAGTGTGTTTGGGGATTGCTATGTGTGTTGGACCTGCTCTTTGGGTGTTAAGTGAATTTCGTTATATGGGTATACTGTGTATACAAGTACAATGACAATGAAGTTGTTGTTGTTGTTATTGTTGTTGTTATTATTATTATTATGGTTAATCTTTGGTGAGATTCACAGCCTTTGAGGCTGGTTAATAGCCCAGGAGCTCGAGTCTTAATCAAGGACCTAGGAACTGTTAAGGTATCGTTGGAGGATGTAAGCTGTTCCAAGTAGGGTGGTTTTTTGTAGAGTCAAAATGTTCAAGTCCGGTAAATTTAGAATTTCTAAATAACGGGGTAGCCCTTTGGGTATTGCTCCAAGGGCTCCAATTACAATCGGGACAACACACGATTTCACACAGTCGCTCAGCTTCAATTTGCAAGTCCCGATACTACTACTACTACTACTACTACTACTACTACTACTACTACTACTACTATTATTATTATTATTATTATTATTATTATTATTATTATTATTATTATTTTGAAAGGAGTGCGATGGCTCAGCAGTTAAAACCTCTGACACTTGCCAGTGGAAAGCAGACAGCCTGGGTTCAAGACTGAACTCTTGTTCTTACCCCAGCTCCTGCCCACCTAGTAGTTTGAAAGTAAGCAAATATGAGTAGATAAATAGGCACCACTTTGGTGGGAAGGTAACCAATGCGCCTTGGCATGCAATCATGCTGGCCATATGACTACGGAAGTGTCTTCAGACAATACTGGCTCCCTCAGCTAGGAAATGGAGATGAGCAACTCCCCCCTAGAGCTGGCCATGACTGGACAGGGGAGACATTTACTATGGAAACCATAAAATCCAGCCCACAGTTCAGTGCTTGAATCCAAATTAAAACCTCCTCAAGAGATGGAAAGGCTTGAATACATCAAGTGAAGGGAGGTTCACAGTCTCCCTTAGGAGTAAGTTTCAAAACCAATAGCTCTCATTGCCTTTCCTAATAACATATTTGAACTTTCAGACACAGTGTTGGTTTTTTAATAGAAAAGGAAAAAAACCTGGGGGAGGGGGGATGCCAACTGACTGGGAAAGGTTTAGCATTTTCTGATCAGGTCCAGAGAAACAAAAGCTATTCGTTTTTGCTGCTTCTTCAGGCCCGTAGTTAGAAGCAATTGTTTGTTTAGCCACCAGGACTTACATAAATTTTAAAGCTGTGCAATATAAATTTGCTTAACATAAATAAAAGGTTGAGCTATAAGCACCCTAGAGCAGCCCCATGGCAAATAAAATAGGTGGTGTAGGAAGTTAGCACGCACCCCTCTCCTAGAAAAATGAAATATTCTAGGAAATATTAAAAAGGCAGAATATTATACGTCCCTGGATAAGAAATGGAGAAACATGTTTTTTAGGCTGGAAGCAGACTCACTCTCAATAGCCCACAGCAGATGTCAGCACTTAAGAGATAGCTAGGTCTATTCATAAGCAAATGCCCTCACCCAAGATACAACAAAGGTAGGATTAGCCCTCTACCCATCTAGCAACAGAACTCACCACATGGCACCTGGGGAGATTGCATCACCCAGCAAGTTTCAACCAAGTTTGGGACTCAAAAGACAACCTACAAGTTACCCCTGCATGGCCCTATGGGAGTCTGACAACCAATCAGAATACAAGCTCAAATTCAAAGCCCAACAGAGGGTATAAATCTCTTCTCTGTCTCTCACCTATGTGCTTTTTTGCCCAGAACCTCAAAACCATGTGGTCCTGCCCACCATTAAACCATCTTTCCAAGCAGTCTCCATGTTTCCAGTGCCTTTCTCCCCACTTGAAAATGAACCCAGATGGACATTTCTTCCAACACTGGCAAATTTAACAGAACTGGAGCATCACTTGAACACCATCTGTCAATTCCAAAAGGCGTCTTTACTCAGAACAGCTTATATCTTGTGACGAGATCTTTAACGCCATCAAACATTCCCATCTGCCCTTCTCCCGAAGGACTCAGGGCGGTGTACAGCCAATTTAAAAACACAAGACACAACAATAATTAAAAATTAAAATAATTAAATAGATTTGGCCGATTTAAAACCCCAAAAATTAAAATACCCCAATTTAAAATTATTATATTGACAGCCCTGCCTGGCGGAACAACAGGGTCTTCAGTGCGCAGCGGAACACCCGGAGGTCGGAGATCTTACGCATTTCTGGGGGCAGTTCATTCCACAGGGTTGGGGCTCCCACAGAGAAGGCCCTCCCCCTGGGTGTCGCCAGCCGACATAACTTGGCTGATGGCACCCTGAGGAGACCCTCTCTGTGGGAACGGACTGATCGGTGGGAGGCTATTGGTGGCAGAAGACGGTCTCAAAGGTATCCAGGTTCTGTGCCATGGAGCGCTTTAAAGGTGGTAACCAACACCTTGAATCGCACCCGGAAGACCACTGGGAGCCAGTGCAGCTCGCGCAGGAGGGGTGTCACTTGGTTGATACCTAGGACGCTGGCAGCAACCCGTATCAACCATTAGCCCCAGTCAATGGTATTTGTGATGCACTTTTGAATGTTCAGTTGACTGAGTTTCATGTTTAATGAATAACGTAAATAATAATAATCCAGGCGAAACATTATATTGGAGTTGGCACATTTACTAAGAAGGATGAAGGCCACCGATCAACATTTCAACAGATTTGTTTAACTGGACCAATTTTCTGCCAAGAAAGCTGGTCTTCACCTTGTGGGAAACAGTCCTGAGGTTCCTTCTTGACTTCAGGCACGTGATGGATAGGAGATCTCTGATCCACTGTGCTGATATCTGAACAGCTCGTATCATAATCTGATCTCTGGATATGAGAAAAGAAAAACCAAAATCAGTTTATGAGGAATTAAGGCAGCTCTGCACATTATTCAGGAACATTCTATTCATGATAGGAAAAGCAAAAGGCTGAAACTCAGCATACTTTTTTAACAGAGCTTTGAGACTGCCAAGTAACATGCAGAAAACCTCCTATGATACATAGGAAATTTATCCATGGCTTAAGTTACACACATAATTGTAAGCCACAAGAAAATTGTGACTTGAGGACTATCTGTATCTGGAGATTTTCTACCTTTGGTTCTGGATGACATTACACTGCCCCAAACAGCTTGTGTGCAAAATACAGAGTTGCACAGAATAACAGAGTTGGAGGTCATCTAGTCCAACCCCCTGCTCAAGCAGGAGACCCTATACCAGGGGTGTCAAACTCACAGCATCACAGCGGCTTCATATGACGTATCGGGACTTTCCCCCCCCCTTTCGCTAAACCGGGCGTAGGCGTGGCCAGTGTGTGACACATCCGGCCCGTGGGCCGGGAGTTTGACAGTCCTGCTCTATACCACTTCAGACAAATGGCAGTGCAATCTCTTCTTAAAAACTCCACAACTTCTGGAGGCAAGCCACTGTATGTACATATGTATTTCCTATTTCCTACCGTAACTGCCACATTTATACTGTGTTTCCTTGTAAAAAAAATTAAAATTTGAGTCATTGTTTATACATTTCATGGTTTGCCCTGAATCATGTGTCGACGGGTGGCTGTGTAAGTCAATTAGATAACAAATAAACAAATGAATGAGTGAAATGTAAAAAGATTTATTGAATGTTTTGATTGGCCTTGTTGCTGTGAGGGATCTCACGAAGATCGATGGTTCGTTGAGGGCACTTCCAAGAAAAGTCAGCACACAAGGATGCCATCAAATTAAGTCTTTATTTAGAAGTAAAAGTGGAGTAAAATGAGTTCCCTGGCATGGAGGCATCCATGCCTGGATTGAGCCCATGGATCAGTCCCATAGGAAGTTAGAATAAGAGCAGGGGAGAGCAGCCCCTGTGCAGGGGTTCTTATAGGGGCCCATGGCCCCTCCCTTACCAATGTGTGAGTGGACCGGAGGGCCATTAACTTTCCCCAAAGGGGCTGCAGGGGCCGGAGCCCCTTGACCCACCAGTGAGATCAAAGGTGCCTCTTTGTTCCCATCTGGTGGCCTTTGTAGAAACTGCCATGGCTGGCACAAAAACACCTAACAGTTGCTACGATAGGACGATGTGCCCTGAACTGAGAGTATTTTGAGTTTATACAATTACAGTTCCTATGGGGTTTATTGTCCACTCAAATGACATACCTTTGAAGAATGGATGCTATTTGCTTGGATTTTAAATTCAAAAGCTGCTTGCCCTGACAAAGGGTAGTAAAGTACCATGGGAGTAAAGAGGACCCCTTGTCCTCCCCAACAAAATCAGTTCTGCCTTTCCATGCTTACAAGAAGGGCCCATTGCATGCCAAGGGGCTGAGACAAAAAAAATTCTGGAACCCTTTTGTAAGAGTAATCTAAGAATGGTAACTTCTCTGGGCAAATTTTAGAGAATGCAAAGTATCATTTTCTCAGCAAGTAATGAAGATGTCCAGTTCATTTTTATTTGCTTTACCTTGGGAACATCTAAAGACCAAATACTTGTAGTTTCAGAAACTTGAGAAGAGAGCCTTCGATTTTGGCGTTGGTATACTGGTATTTCTCTCCTCTTTCGCAGATTGTTCTCCTAGAAAAAGACACCCAAGGAATCGTTTGATACGCCAAAATGTTTTCCTCTTCAAGTTTCTTCAAGAATGTCATGAAGTTCCATCCCAAACATAAAATGGTATCAAAAGCAGTAAAGAAATGACAAAATCTTAAACATTTATTCTGAAATATTATCGATGTAATGAACACACAAGAGCAAATTATGTCATCCACATCCTTTGGGCATGAAACATGCATTGCTTTGTATTGTATATGCATCAAGTAACTTCCCCTTTTGCAAATTTTTGACAAGCAAAGTCCAGGGGGAAGCCAGACAACCTTGTTACTAATTTAACAAGTGCAATGATTCACTTAACAAATGTGTCAAAAAAAAGTCATAAAATGGGACAAAACTCACTTAACAAATTTCTCACTTAACAATGTAAATTTGGGGCCTGATTGTGGTCATAAGTTGAGGACTACCTTTATCTGCACTGTCACATGATCAAAATTCAGGTGCTCAAATACAGGAATGTATTTATGCTGATTGCAGCATCCTGGAGTCACGTCAGGAGTGAAATGCTCCCGGTTCAGACCGGCTCGGGCAAGTAGGTAGCGATGGCGGTGGGCAAGCTCTGACGATCCCAGATGAGTTGCCTACTCATCAGGCAACTCAGCTTGGATTGTCAGACCCATTTAAAAGAAAAAAAAGTTTCTTCCCCCCTCCCCCCCCCCGCCAGTCTCCAGCTTGTTTACGTCAGCTGCTGGTCGCAAAGCAATCCATTGCATCAGCAAGCAACTGAATCTCCCTGCCTGCAATCAAGCTCATCGGTGAGCAGCTCTATCTGCAACTTTAAGACTTGTGGACTTCAACTCCCAGCAAAGCTGGCTGAGGAATTCTGGGAGTTGAAGTCCACAAGTCTTAAAGTTGCCAAGGTTGGAGACCCCTGTTCTGTTGGGTAAGTTTTTTTCTCCCTTTGGGAGCTTTAAAAAAAATAGTTAATTGGGTTTTTTTTTACTTGTTCTTTTTTTAGACCTAGCCATTTAAAGTTTAGGAAGTTTTAAATTTAGCTGCTTTTATATAAAAATAAAAATAAATTAAAATAAAATAATATTTGTGCAGCTTTCTGAGATTTAGTGTGTTTCTGTAGTGTTTCACTCTAACTACACAAACACACAAAATCTCACAAAGCTGTATGTGGAATTTTGTGTGTGTAAAGTGTGAAAGTTGGTTTTTTGGGCTTTTGTGGCTGTGTGAGGTTCCTACTTGTTACAGGGGCCATTTTGGGTCTAGCACAGCTGCTTTTACGTTGTGGGTAACCAGTTGTGTTGTGTTGTGTTGTGTGTGTGTAAAGTGTGAAAGTTGTTTTTTTGGGCTTTTTGTGGCTGTGTGAGGTTCCTGCTTGTTGTGGGGCCATTTTGGGTCTAGCACAGCTGCTTTTACATTATGGGTGAGCCAGTTGTGTTGTGTTGTGTTTTGTAGGTTAAAAAAGGGCAAAGAAGTGACATTGACTTGGCCATGCCCACCCAGTCACCTTATCACCAAGCCCCACCCACTAATTAAGCCACGCCCACCTGGGTCACGTGATCCCCATATACAATATTCCCTGACAGTTTCCAACAAGCAAAGTCAATGGGGGAAGCCAGGTTCACTTAGCAACTGCATGATTCACTGTAGTGAAGTGCTTAACAACCATGGCAAACAGGATCATAAAATCAGGCACGATTCACTTAACAATTGCCTTGTCTAACAGTGGAAAGTTTGGTCCCAATTATGGTTGTAATTCAGGGGTGGGGTCTAAATTTTTTTACTACTGATTCTGTGGGTGTGGCTTATTTTGTGGGCGTGGCTTGATGATCATGTGACAATTCTTTAGTATTTAGCAGAGGTACTGGTCTACCAGGTTTTTAACTGCTTGCAGAACTGTACCAGTCTACCCATTCGTTTTTGGAGGCACTGATCTACTCATTCGTTTTTGGAGGCACCGGTCTACTCATTCCTTTTTGGAGGCACCGGTCTACCACCACACTGTCTTTTAACACTGATCAGCTGTAGGGCGGCCCTTTGAAGCCCCACAGCAAGAGTTTAAACAGTTTTTTTCCTTCTAGCCGATCAGCTGGGACTCAGGAAGCAGCAATAGATTGGGGGTGAGGCAAAATAAAAGGTAAGAATAACGCGGGGGGGCAGGGGGCCCCAGCTCCCAAAGAGAACCGGTTCGGTGACGTCATATCGTTACCGCTACCGGCCCAGCCGAACCAGGAGGAACCCACCACTGTTGTAATTACAGGACTACTTGTAGTCATGATTTTTTTCAATTTTGTTGTCCTGGCAAAGAGCTTTTATTACCAATTAACCTGTTTCATCCCTTCTGATGCCTCCTAAAATTAACAATGGCTAATGGAAAATTCGGTTGGAACATGTCAACAAAAAAAGGAAGCCAATACAGAACCACATAAAAACTAGAAAGAATTTTTCCCCAATTGTTTAATTATACTTTATAGGGAAACCCACCCACCCCCCAGCAAGTCAGGATAATTATTTCCTACCAGGGTACTAAGGTCCATTTCCTCAACACTTAATGTCTCCAGTTCAGCCAGGGGAATAGTGGGAACCTCCCTGTAATCGGTCACAAAATCTTCCTGCTTTCTATCCCATGGAAGTTTATCCCAATTCCCAAAGGATTCCTTGCTAGTGAAGTTCACCGAGATCTCTTTCGTGGATTCAGCATCATAGGACCTTTCAATGACGGTTGTCTCGTTCTTTTTTTGTGTGCCTGTCATCCTCAGCTTCTTCAAGAAGACATGGCAACACCAATCCCTTAGGAAGAGTCTGACAAATCGCAGCCCACTCTGGATGAGTGCTAAAGCCTTTCCAGGGTCAGGTTTGTGATTATCTGCTTCTGTTTCTGAATCACTGCTACTGAAGGAACTCAGCAGCAGAGCGATAAAGAGGTTGAGGACCTGAGTGGGGTGGAAAAAAGCAAGATTTTTTTAAAAAATAGAAAAGTAACTATTTGAGAGTAAGAGACAAGCAGTCCTCGGCTTACAATGTAGTGACCACTTGAAGTAATGTAGTGACCACTTGAAGACAACAGCCTTGAAAAAGGGATTTAGGATTAGGACCACTTTTCACAATGATGACCATTGCAGAATCCCCATAGTCACATGATCAAAAACCAGGTGCTTGATAACTGACATTATTGACAACTGGAGTGTCCAAGAATCATGGGATCCCTTTTTGAGACCTCCTGACAAGCAAAGTCAATGGGGAAGACAGATTCACTTTACAACTATATTACTAATTTAACAACTGCCGTTAATTGGCAAGGAAGGTCATAATTTTATTTTATTTTATTTTATTTTATTTTGATTTATATGCTGCCCTTCTCCGAAGACTCAGGGCGGCTTACAATGTGCTCAGCAATAGCCTTCATCCTTTTGTATATTTATACAAAGTCAGCTTATTGCCCCCACAAACTGGGTCCTCATTTCACCTACCTTAGAAAGGATGGAAGGCTGAGTCAACCTTGAGCCTTGGCGAGATTCGAACCCTGCAGTAATTGCAGGCAGCTGGTCTTAATAAGCTTAATAACAGGGTGCCTTAAACCCCTGTACTACCAAGGCTCTGGGGCAAAAACTTACCTAACAACTGTCTCGCTTAGTAATGAAAAATATAGGGCTCAATTGTGGTCGTAAGTCGAAGACTACCTATATTCATCCTACAATCCTATTCATAGGGCATATTTCTGAATAGATAAACATAGGATTACAATATCAAGTCATTTTCCACTGCGGTGTAAATAGTATGCTCTGAAAGTGGTCTATGAGAACACCTGTGCTCAAATATTGCCAACTCTTTAGTTTTGCTCCTGAAATAACGATAAAAAATTTTCACCTGCTTCTCACTGGACTATTTAACACAAGGTAAGGGAGTTAGGAAGCTACAATCAAATTCCATTTCCCTATTAGGAACTTATATATAAGTTTCAATCCATGCCACCGTTTCCACCCACAGAATCCTCAAGGCAGCTAACTGACAAAAGTCCAGTAAAAGCATTTGCTAAAATATTTACTAATTTAATGCTAAAGACCTGTCTGAGAAAGAAAGTCACGATTCCTTCTCTGAGGGTGGAAAGAGTGGGCATCCAGTATAAAGTCTGAAGGGTTAACACAGGAGATAGCAGGTGTTAATTCCAGCTTTTCTCTGGCTGTGCTTGAAACCAGTGAAAATAGTATGACTTGAACAATGAAAAAAACAAACAAATCATGAAGGAATGAATAGTGCAACACATTGTTTCCCAAGGTGAGTAATTTAGACCATTCCTTCAATCTGGCAAAAGTTTGCTCAAGCAAACTAAGTTTGACTCCTGATGACTTCCATGAAGTGAATTTAATTTTTCTAGTAGCATTATGGATTATTTATTAAGTTTGCTAGAAATTCTGTTTATATAACCTTATATCAAGGTTCCAGGTAACACCCCCAATGCAAGAAGACTCCAAGGCTAGAAGTTCCCCAAAGTTCCATTTTATTACAGATGTCATATTGGCACACCTGGGAAAACCTGAATTTGAAAGCTTCCAGGTTTTCCCCACCCAAAAGAAAGCCCAAGTCCCTTCCCCTGCACCCACATGTCCATCACATGGTCTAATCAATGCACCATCCCAACGGGAGATGCCTCCCAGTCACGCCACTCCAGGTGCAGGCTGAATGTCCTAGGCTCTCAGAGAAAGGAATGTTATTATGGCTAGATATCCCCATAACTTCATGCAATCCCCCCTCCCAGTTTTCCACAGCACTAAGTATGGCAGCCCTGAAGATCCAAAGTAAAAAATGGCCTCCAGGGCTGACACCTTACAGAACAAACAAAATGCACAGTCACCATGTGCTTTACTGCTTAATTGTTAGAAGGAAACAGGAAACTTTCTATATAGAGAAAAGACAGAGCATACCATAGATAAAACTAGCAAACTTACAAACACTGCCATCTACTGGCTCTACTGCTGTAGTTGTTGCATAGAATACAAGAAAACTATTCCAGCAAAGTTCTTCTGGGAAATTGTTCCCAAGATGGTCCCTTTGGCTGGGGTACCCAACCCCCAGGCCACAGCCCATTACTGGGCTGTGGCCTATTTGCAACCAGTCCACATCAGTGGTGGGCTGACATACACGCACGCAGCTCAACTCAAGTGAGTGGTGGGTTGACGCACAAGCACATATGCACGCAGCTCAACTTGCAGTCGAGCTGCACGCATGCTGGTCCACTGCTCGCGTGAGTCTAGCTGCTTGTACAGCCCACTGCTCGCACACCCTGGTTCTTTTCCACCAGGTGGGCTGCCAAGCCGCAATGGTTGGTGACCGCTAATCTATGGTGCTTTATCCAAGGATAAACTAGGATGCAACTCTGTTTAACATCCAAGATGAGCAAGAAAGCAATACATAGAAGAAAAACTATCATGAGATCATCTCAGTGGAGAAAGAAAGTTTTTGGGGTTTTTTTTTTTTAAAAAAACTATAGGTAATCTTCATTTTACAACCATTCATTTAGTGACCTTTCGAACTTCCAATGGTACTGAAAAAGTGACTTATGGCCGTTTTTCACACTTTCAACCGTTACAGCATCTCCATGGTCAGGTGGTCAAAATTCGCATGCTTGGTAATTGACATGTATTTATGACTTGTCCTGGCGTCATGTAATCCCCTTTTGTGACCTTCTGACAAGCAAAGTCAATGGGGAAGCTAGATTCACTTTACAACTGAACAGCTGCAGGGATTCTCTTAACAACGGTGACAAGAAAGGTTGTAAAATGGAGCGCAATTCACTTAACAACTATCTCACTTAGCAACAGAAATGTTGGTCTCAGTTGTAGCTGCAAGTTGAAGACTTTTACCTGTATTATAAAAGCTTATCAGCTCTGATAAAGATGCGAGATTGAGGAAACAAATAAATGCAAAGACTAATAAATAAATAAATAAATAAAAATTCACATTATGCATTATTCTAGAAGTAAATCATATCTACAGAAGAAGAAATTAGATGACAGGACTTTGGAAGGGAAAGTTCCCCTTCCTCGTTTTGTTAATTGAGAAAGGCTCCAATTTAAATAGTCCTGACAAAAATATTTGGAAACTTACCACCAGGTTTCCTAAAACCAGGACCAGCATGAACAGAATTATGCATCGTCCTTCCCCGGCAATCTGCATGCATTCCCACATGGTGGAAATCCATTCTCCGCACAGAATTCGGAATATAATAAGAAATGAATGCAAAAAATCCTTCATATGCCAACGCAACTGGCATGTCTCAGAACTATTACTGGAAGCACAAATCGGCATACTATCGTTGTTGCAGATGTTAGCATTAGCAGGGACAGCGCTGTAGTAATTCCCAAAGGCTTGCTTGCCAACCACAGCGAAAATGAATACAGTGAATATCAGAACGAGGGTGAGGTTACCCAGAGGGCCTACTGATTTCAACATTATTTTCATAAGCTTATTTAAAGCTGGCCAAAATTTTGAAAGTTTGAAGATTCTCAGCTGTTGGGGATAAGGCAGGGTTGGGGAGGAAAGGAAAGAACACAGAAATCCAGCAGTTAGATTTGAGTTTTATACTATGCACACAGTTCATTCTACTGATAAAATAAATGTATCAGACTATTCATACCAAAAGGAAGGTCAAAATGCCCTTTTGTATAAACATCCACTTGTACAAGAGGATGACATTTACATCTGAAATTATACATAGTACATGTTTGTCGTTAATGATCCAGAGACGATTACAAATGCTTCCTGATGCCAGCAAATGCTCTCTGAATCAACCGGTAAATATGCTGCTTCATATGGTGTTTCTCTGGTGAGGAGCTATTCTAGCAGGGCTGCTCAAAAGAAGAGGATCCTATCAACAAGACATAATTGTCATTATTATATATTATTTGGTCTCACCTTGTACTGTACCAAGACAACAACGCAGAATAATGCATCCAGCAAAAGCTGGCCAAATTATTGCCCAAAATAAGGCACTTCATTACTCAAATTTAGCATTCTAATTTGTTTCCTTTAAAAAGAAGGTGTTTGTTCACAGGATAGACATAAAAGATTTGTACTTGACTGAATCAAAAGGGTTCTTTATTACCGTTCTGAAAATTGGCGCCCGCTTGCTCAGCAACAGGTTTATTATGCCTGTAATAACCACAATGAAGTCAAACACATTCCAGGAGCACTGAAAATAGTAATACGGATCCAGGGCAATCATCTTGAGGACCATTTCAGCCGTGAAAATGGCAGTGAATACCTGCAAGAAAGTACATCAGAACTATGAAAGACTGACAGCTCCAGATTTGTTATTGCAGAAGGCAAAGTCTATTTATTTATTTATTAGATTTTTATCCCTCCTTTATTACTTAATAAGTAACTCAAGATGGTGAATATCCCTAATAAGCCTTCCTCCTCCGATTTTCCCTATGATAACAGACTTGTGAGGTGAGGTGAGCTGAGAGATATTGACTGGCCCAAAGTCACCCAGCTGGCTTTCATGCGTAAGATGGGACTAGAACTCAGAGTCTCCTGGTGATTGGTCCAAAGTCAGCCATTTGGCTTTCATGTGTAAGGCAGGACTAAAACTCCCTGTTTCCTGATGATTGAGCCGAAGTCACCCAGTCACCCATAGGCTTTCACGCCTATGGAAGGATTATAATTGTTGTACTATTTTCTTTTCTCATCTGCCTGCCACTTCCAGGGGCACATAATGGGTAAGAAGGTATTAAAAAATCAAAATGGCAATTAGTAAAACCATCTTGAGTTTTCTTGACTGCTCCTGAAGATGCCTTGGCCACTTCATTATGCAACTGACTGAGTTCAGAGATCTGAGTAGAAGAAAATGAATAATTTAATGCATAATTAATAGGTACAACATTTAGAGTACCGAGCTTTCAGAAAGGAACATTTTCCCAGAAAACATAATTATTGGCTGGCATGCACCTTCATAAGAAATTGAATTCACTTACGTTATTTCCTTTAGTAACCTGTTCTGGTGATAATGAAAGTTTTTCCAATGCCATCAGCATGGTATTTGTTATAATGCACAGTGTAATAAATAGTTCCATTAAAGGATTTATCATTATTTTCTTCAATATATTCTTTATTTGTAACCACAGCGAACAGCACTCCCAAGTCAGGTACTTTTTGATAGCTTCTTTCAGGCTGGGAGGAAATTCAAATTTGGATTCTTCCCATTCTGAAGACCAAAAGGAACATAATTATGAGTTATTATTTTAGAACTTAATGCAGAATAACAATTTCTGTTTTTACTTTCAAGTAAAAATCACTGGCACTAATACACATGATTAACCTGAAAGTGCATCTAAACTAACAAATGCATATGATACGTCTTTTCATAAAGTTTGTTAGTCAGAAAAGCTGCTGCTGGGACACCTTCTGATTCTTGACTGCACAGGTAGTCCTCAATTCATTATCACTAAGTGGCACTTCAATGTTACAACAGACTCCAAAACGACATTTACGATCTGGCTTTGAAGTTCCAACATCTGCCCTGGGGTCATGTGACATTTTGGGCACTCAGCTGCATATATAGGGTTTTGCAGTCCTTCATGGTCATGTGTCCACAATTATGTCCGTGTTTACTTTCAGTTTCTGGTCAAGGCCACCCCGTTGTAAATAATAGGTTCATATAATGACAATAGTGTTCACAACTGTTTGCTTAACAACTACTACAAAGAAATCATAAAGTCAGATCTGGTCGCATGGACTGCTACTGTGGGTCACATGGACCATAAATGTGGGTTCAGTTCAAGTACCACCTGTAGACTATAAGCTTGACAGTTTCTCAACCATGATCCTTTTAAGAGGTATGGACTTCAACTCCCAGAATTCCTCAGCCAGCTGGCCAGCCAACTCTGGGAGTGCAAGTCCACATCTTTTAAAAGAGCCAACGCTGAGAAAATGTCAGGCATATGGAATCAGAATCACACACCAAGTGTCAATATTCCGACTGACGAACCCAACCAAAGCAAGCACGTTCGAGACATTATGATCTCTGAATGCTAAACTTTATTCAGTACATCATTTTGGCACTGATGGGGGCAAAACCAGATCTAGCTAACCCACATAATTAAAGAATAGAATTCTCCCTCCCCCTATTAGTGCAGGTCACATTGTCCAATTGAGTGTCATTGTACTGTTATGAGAAAAAGTATTTAAGTGTTGGCAGACACCTGCCAAAGTGTCCTTTGCTCTCACTGCTCGTCTTCTTGATGTCTGGAGCCCACGTTCCATCTCCCCCTTGGTTTTTTGGCAAACTGAGAAGCAATAATGGTTGCAACAGCATAAACACGCTTCGAAATTGACATAAAGTTCTGGTTCTAGAAGATTTATGATTCATATACAAGAATCTAATCAACTAACTATCAGCACTAAATTGTCATTAGAAAAGAGTCAATGGAATTCAAGAGGGGGGCTGGTTTTGGACTGCTTGTGGCAACATAAGGATTCCAGGCTAATTCCTGTCTTGACTCCTCCCCAGGCTCTGCTATGTCTTGTCCTACAGAAACACTGCTATAAATTATACAGCTCTCTTTCTGCAGTATAGAACAAATAAGGTTGTGACATTTTCTACATTTCCCTCTCTCTCTGACAAACACACACGTAAAAATACATACACATACAGATGCACACTAAGTGTTGAAGAACAAAAAGGAACAAAACCTATTACCCAATATGTTCAGCAGCTGCTCCTGGTGAAGGTAGCAAACAAGAGTTACCAGACAGATTCAACCATCTTGAGAATTGGGTTGCAGGACATATTGGGAATGGCGTTTAACTCTGCCTGGCCTGAAAAGTTCTCGGTCACAGTTGAATGCGCAGCCCCATTCTGGATTCTGTTTTAATATTTACAACAGTCAAGATATTCTGATTTTTGTTTAAACAAAATAATTGTCAGATCTGCCATCAGACTGCTTCAGCTACGGTTTGTTTTGATTGCAGCCTGCTGTAAATGGGGAGGGGGGGAGGGAAGGAGGATATGGGGAGAAGGGATGACAAGGACCAGAAATGCCAACCAGAAACTATGGTTGAATGATCCAAGGACAGAGGCATGGGAACGGAATGCGAACGCTCATTAAAGAATGCCCAACGTAGAATTCTTACCCAAACAACAAATTTAAACTTTATTTAACCCTGCATAAGTGGATAGCTGCGTTCCTATCAAACAGGGCAACAAGTAGTCAAAATAGGGAATGCTCTATGAAACCCTGCACCAGTTAACAGCAGGGTCCCCCAAGGAAGCGTTTTAGGACCCACACTCTTTATACTTTACATAAACGACCTTTGCAATCATATTATAAGCAACTGCATTCTCTTTGCTGATGATGTAAAGCTATTCAACACCACCAACAATGCTGCTACCCTACAAAAAGACCTTGACTATCTGTCAGAATGGTCAAACAATTGGCGACTCCAAATCTCAACCAACAAATGCTCTGTCTTGCACATTGGCAAAAAAAAAATCAAAACACAAAATATGAGCTGGGCTGATACAACCTTGTAAGATAACCCTCACTCTGTCAGAGTACTCATCTCAAAACGATCTATGTGCCAGAGCCCACTGTTAACAGCATTGTCAAAAAAGCATTAAAAGTTGTTAACCTAATCTTGCGTAGCTTCTTCTCCGGTAATATTGAACTGCAAACTAGGGCATACAAAATTTTGCTAGACCAATTCTTGAATACAGCTGATCGGTCTGAAATCTGCACTGCATATCGGACATTAATACAATTGAGAGAGTCCAGAGATATTTCACAAGAAGAGTCCTCCACTCCTCTGCTCGCAACAGAATACCTTATGCCACCAGACTTGAAATTTTGGGCTTAGACAATTTAGAACTTCGCCGTCTTCGGTCTGACCTAAGCATAGTACTTAAAATTATCAGCTAAAATGTCCTACCTGTCAAGGACTACTTCAGCTTCAACCACAACACTACACAAGCACACAATAGATACAAACTTAAGGTAAACCACTCCAAACCTGATTGCAGAAAATACGAATTCAGCAGGGGTGGGTTCTAAAATTTTTTACTACCGGTTCTGTGGGCATGGCTTATTTTGTGGGCGTGGCTTGATGGTCATGTGACAATTCTTTAGGATTTAGCAGAGGTACTGGTCTACCAGCCTTTTAACTGCTTGCAGAGCTGTACCGGTCTACCCATTTATTTTTGTAGGCACCAGTCTACTCATGTATTTTTGCAGGCACTGGTCTGCCCATTTATTTTTGCAGGCTCCGGTCTACCACCAAACGGCCTTTTACCACTCACCAGCTGTAGGGCGGCCCTTTGAAGCCCCACGGCAAGAGTTTAAACAGTTTTTTTCCTTATAGCCCATCAGCTGGGACTCAGGAGGCAGCAATAGATTGGGGGTGGGGCCAAATAAAAGGTAAGAATAACGCGGGTGGGGTGGGGGGGTGGACGGAGAGGCTAGAACCGGTTTGGTGATGTCATATTGTCACCGCTACCGGCTCGGCGGAACTGGATGGAACCGGATGGAACCCACCACTGTACTTCAGTAACAGAGTGGTCAATGCCTGGAATGCACTACCTGACTCTGTGGTTTCTTCCCCAAACCCCCAAAACTTTAACCTTAGACTGTCTACTGTTGACCTCACCCCATTCCTAAGAGGTCTTTAAGGGGCATGCATAAGCGCACGAGTGTGCCTACTGTCCCCATTTATTCATATCCATTTCATGTATTCAGTTATGTTTATACTTATATCTGTTATCTAATACATGCTTGATGAAAATAAATAAATAAATAAATAAAAATAAAATAAAATAAAATAAAATAAAATAAAATAAAATAAAATAAAAACAAAAACTAGCGAGATAACTCCAGGAGAAGGGAAAACTATCAGCTTTATGAAGGAATATTCAGAACTGGCTTTTCTTATGCTGTAACTACTTAGCTTTAGTAAAAGTATTCCTTTCAGTGCAAATGGAATTGAGGACCTTTCTTTCCTAAATGCCCAAGCTGGGACCAGACTAACAATAATTTTCTTTAGGGGAAATCTACAAGTTCTTTTTAAAGTGTTGTAGAGCAAGGGTCCCCAACCTAATGCACGCACACACTCCTCGCGCTAGCGTTGCTGCAAGAGCCATGAGGGCACCAGCGTTGCTGGGAGCGTCCAGGGGCTAATGGCCCCATTTGTATCATGCGCACGCTCGCGGCCCCATTCACGTATGCACATGTGAGTGTAAAAGGTGCCTGTCCCTCCTGCCCCTCTCACCACCAATCCAGAAAGATTGGAGAACTCTGTTGTAGAGGTATATGGTACAGTGTGTGACTCTAGGGTTAGGCCCTGGAATAGCGCACTGGATCTAAATCATGGGAGATTAAGGTCAGACCAAAAAGATGCTTTGTCACACATATTTCAATTTAGCATTCTAGTGGTCAGTAACAATGGTGGGCTGCTGCTGGTTCAGACCTGTTCGGGAGAACTGGTAGTTCTGACCAGGGCTGGCCCCGCCCACTTGCCCTGGCGCTATCACATCCTATATAATCACCGTTTTTTTTATTCTGTGCACATGCATTTTCAGTTCCAGCTGAACCGGTTGTTACAACGGCAACAGCCCACCCCTGGTCACCAATCTGCACACCTTTAATCTGCTTGTAAAGCTTTAGGGATGTGATAGTCGTAATAATTATTGCTTAAGTTAGAGACAATGAAGTTGCGTTCCTGTTTGAATTCAGGACTTTTTTGGCAGAATTAGAGGGGAGGACCAGGGGATGTTAACCACAGAATGGTTAAAAAAAAATAATCAAGGTTGTGAAAACACATGAAAACAGATGGGGTTACAACAGCATCATTATAGTTGCCATCTTGCCTTTTTTGACCCCACTCTGGGGAAGACCCTTCTTAGTTTTGTAAATAATACAACACAACACAAATTTAAATGAATTTCGGACCATGAAAACTTAATTGTTTGTAATATAATAATGGTACTGAAGTTGTTTTGTTGTTAAAAAAAAAAAGAACTCAAATTTTCCAGATCATTGACATTTTCACTCACCCATAGTTTTGCTAATCACATTGGCAGCACTTGTTAATTTCTGCCTTTGAAATGGATCATCAAGCATTTCAAGTGGTAGTTGATAGGACATCACCATCTCTTTCTGTGGAAGAAAAAAAACCCTCGATTTACTGAATAAAGTGAATGTTTGAACTATTAATGTACCCCTTTATTGAAACGTCTCTTATTGGGTGAGTGCAGGAGAATAATTTCCTGGAAAAGATCTTAGGTTAAGATCAGTGGTGGGCTGCTGCTGGTTCGGATCGGTTCGAGCAAACCGGTAGTTCCGACGATCAGCTGGCCCCACCCACCCACCCCTGCTCAATCCTGTCCTTTATTTCCTTCTTTCTGGCTCAGCTGATTCACGCGGAACAGCTGATTTCTGCGCCTCCGCTGTTCTACTTACCGGGGCTGCCTTAGAAGGTAAGCAGCTGAGCTTCAAATTGCTGTATTTTGAATGCTGCGTGCAAGTGTGTCAGGTGCGTGCACATGCAAAGCGCATGTTCACAGAACTGGTTGTTAAACCGGTTGCAGCCAACCCTGGTTAAGATCCTCTTGAATAGGATACAGCGTAAAGTCTTATATTCAAAATTTTAGCAATCGGCACATATGTACCCATGGGGTCACATGATTGCCACTGGCACCCTTCCCAGGAGAGCTTCCAACAAACCAAATCAATTTGGAAGCCAGATTCCCTTAATGATGTGATTTGCTTAACAGTCACAGGAAAAAGGGTCATAAAATAAGGTGTGACTCATTTAACAACCGCACCGCTTAGTAACAGAAGTTCTGATTCCAATTGCAGTAATAAGTCAACAACTATCTATAATTCTTTTGGTCAGGAAATTCTTCCTTATTTTGAATTTAGATCTTGTTAGCTTCCACCTAATAGTTCTTGTCCTACCTTCAGGAGCTCTGGAGAATAAACCCATCTTCTCTATGACAGGCCTTTAAACATTAGAAGACTGTTTTTATGTCTCCCCTTAGCCTTCAGTTCCTTTTGACTGTAATCAATCTGTAATTCTGGAAAGCAATACTTCAACAAGAAAGCCTTTTCTAAATTTGCCATAGGTGAGCCAGAAAGAAATCAGCTCAGCCAAAGAATACCACTTGAGATACAGAGACCCTCAGTAATAATACAGAATTCCCCTACAGCAGCCAAAGCATAGACAGCACTGATTGGAAAGAACACAGAAGTAAAGCCAATGTATTTTGGTAGTCAATACTAATGAAACTTCATTTTAAACACATTTTAAAAAATCACATACTTATTTCAGCATTTGACCTTCCATCAGTACCGATTACGTGCATTCTTTATTTATAATAAAAATGAGTATGTAACTGCAGAAATCTAGCAACTTTCACATATAGTTCTGAATTCATTGTTTGCTTTCTCTGATGAAATGAATGGGGGGGGGGAATCAGTAGTGTCCATTGTGTGGTCAAAACAGGAAGGATGGAAATTATAGCACCATGATTGAAGCCACCAACAACCAAGCCCATGTGGGCAGAGCTCAAGCTAGCTACTTTATTACATTCTGCCTGTAATACAGGAATCTCCCCAATCTAGCAGCTCTCCCTTGGGAACAAATACAGTAGATAAGGCTCTAAACCCATGATGACGAACCTATGGCACGCATGCCAGAGGTGGCACGCAGCACCCTCTCTGTGGGCATGTGAGCCATCACCACAGTTCCGCTCTGCCACGCATGTGTGCATGCCTCCTGCCAGCCAGCTGGTTTTCAGGTCTCTGCTGCACATGCAGGGGGGAGGGGCGCATGCAGGGGGCCACGAGCGCATGCACAGAGGGCAAGGTGCATGCATGGGGGCAATGCATGTGTTGCATTTTGGGGTTTTGGGCACACACACACGCATTCATGCACACACGTTCTGGGCACTCAGTCCAGAAAAGTTTAGCCATCACTGCTCTAAACCATTGAGGGAAGGCTGGTCCTGGACCTTCTTAATATTGTGCAGTGAGTCTAGACTAGCTCTGTGTTGGATCCCTCCATCCTGCCAGGCTGGGTGCATCTCAGCGTCACCCCTACACATACAATACTGTGACCAGCATCCAGCCTCTTTTGATCTATCCTGAAGATGTTGTTGGAAAAAAATGCACACTAATCATGAAATACATTTAGAAAAAGCAATTCTACATTGCGAAGTTAAAAACCAAAGATAGAAAGTAAAATTTTGTTGGAATAAAATTGTAGGTGCAATTAGATAAAAGTATTTTTCAAGGTTGTTTTTTTTTATTTGACTGATAGATTTATAAATCTATGAAAGAAAATATACCACTTTGTTGGTTGCCCCTTAAAAACTTTGTATATTCACCTAGGTCATCAAATTTCAACTTAATGAGATAAATACATCTTGCACTCTGTTTATAAAGGTTAAACTGCTTAAACTTACAAGTTCCTTTTGACTTTTATCAGGTGGTGAATAAAACATTGTTTCATCTTCCCCATAAGTTTTGGATTTTGTGTTTTTGCGTTTCTTCTTTCTCTTAAATCTTCTTTTCCCTTTTTTATTTTCAGATTCTTCACTTGGCATTTCCAAGTTTTCATTCGATAATGCCAGGAGACTTTGTGAAACTAGTTCCTGAAACATTTTTTTTCAAGTATGCATGGTAAGAGGAGGAGTAGCAGTAATAATTAAAAGGAATACTGATCTTGTAAAAGCTGATATGCAACGAAAGAAATAAACATAGACACCGATACCCCAGCAATGGTTGCTGGATTGAAGATTGATTACACACACACCTAAACATACGATAGATATAGATTATAGAGATAGAGATAGAGATATACACATACATATTTATAGTTATAGAGAGATGTGGCTGCTGGATTGAAGATTGATTATAAACACACACAAACACAAACACACAAGTGCACTGCTCTCTGCTCTCCATCTGTCCAACTTTTCTTACCGTATGGATGTATTCTTGTAGTTTACTTTTTCATTCTTTATTTTATAGTTCCATCATTTTGTTTACTTTCTTTTCATTCCTTCCTTTTAATTGCTGTAAGTCAACTAGCCCCACAGCGAGATAAGTGGGAAATAAATTTAGCATGTACATATACAGACAGACAGACAGATACTAATATTAGAGGTAGTCCTTCATTTACCACAGTTCATTTAGTGACCATTTGAAGCCACAACACTGAAAATAGTGACTTATTACTGTTTTTCACACTTATGACATTGCAATATCCATATAGTCATGTGATCAAATTTCAGATACTTGCCAACTCACTCATATTTATGATGTTTGCAGTGTCCTGGGGGGGGGAGGGTTATGCGATCACCTTTTGTGACTTTCTGACAAGCAAAACACTCTCATGTTACACCTCTCCTGCGGGACCTGCATTGGCTACCGGTTGCCCTCCGGGTGAGATTCAAGGTGCTGATAATTACCTATAAAGCCCTACATGGCTTAGGCCCGGGGTATTGGCGGACCATCTGCGGCTAGCGACAGCCGATGTATTCCCACAGGGAGGGCCTCCTTGGGGTGCCATCGGCCAGACAATGTCAGCTGGCGACCCCTACGGAGCGGGCCTTCTCTGTGGGTGCACCTACCTTGTGGAGCTCCGGGTGGCCCCTAACCTTCGCTCTTTCCGCCGTGACCTTAAAACATGGTTATTTCGCCCGGCTGGTTTGGACTGAAGGGGTTTTAAAGGGGATTTTAATGGTCTTTTATAATCCTATTGGGTATTTTTAATATTATTTTTGCTTGTTTTTATTGTTGTGAGCCGCCCTGAGTCCTTTCGGAGATAGGGCGGCATACAAGTTAAATAAATAAATAAATAAATAAATAAATAAATAAATAAATAAATAAATAAATAAATAAAAAAGTAGATTCACTTAACAACCATGTTATTAACTTATCAACTACAGAGATTCACTTAACAGCTGTGACAAGAAAAGTTATAAATACAGAATTTCGGAAAAGGTAGTAACATACAAATAACTAAATAAAATCAATGACTATATAAAATAAGTACCAAAACATTTCAATGAAAAAACATGCTGTAAATAAGTATATGCACAACTTTTGGGTGGAAATCATAAAAGTTTGTACCACAAAATAAGACAGCTATACATTTCAGAGCATTGTTCATCAAAAAGCATCAACATGTATTAAATGCAAACATCAAAACAAATGAAGAATATCAAAAGTTAAGAAGCTATTTATAACGATTTGCAACTCTCCCTTTAAAAACATCTCTTTAACACAACATATCAGGAAAAAAATAATAGATTGCTCACAATCTGATCTGGTAGGGACTATGGCAAAATTATTAAAAGTGTATACTCTATTAATCAATATTTTCTATCTTAATATTTTAAAGTGGAAGAAGTAATGTAAATAATATTAGTGTCATACTGGGTGAGACTCTGTGTGTGTGTATGTTTACAGGTAGTCCTTGACTTATGACCAAAACTGAGCCCAAAATTTCTCTTGCTAAGTGAGGCATTTGTTAAGTGAGTTTTGCTCCATTTTACAAACTTCCTTGCCACAGTTATTAAGTGAACCATTGTAGTTGTTAAATTAATAACATGGTTGTTAAGTGTGTCAAAAGGTCGCAAAAGGGGATTACATGATCCTGGGACACTGCAACTGTCATAAGTACATGCCAGTTGCCAAGCATCTGAATTTCAATCACATGATCATGGGGATGCTGCAAAGGTCGTAACTATGAAAAAAGGTCATAAGTCACATTTTTCAGTATTGTTGTAACTTTGAATAGTCACTAAATGAACTGTTGTAGGTTGAGGACTACCTGTATAGAGATTTGCAGTCCTAAATATTATTTACAAACCTTTTGTTTCCTCAGCACTTTTTTTGCTTCTTGAAGTAACATCTCTCTTGCCTTTGTCTGTGCTAGAGTTGCTTTATTTTGCTCTTCATATGCCATTGAAACAACAGCCAGGATTAAATTGAAAAGATAGAACGAACACAGAAAGATGACGATAAAAAAAAATATGCTGTAGGATTTTCCAGATGTTCTGATAACCTGTAAATACAAAATCAGAGAACCCCCACAGATTTCTTTGAAATCCCAAAGCAAATATATTAAACCAAGATTTCTTGCCAACATGCACATACTGTATTGTGAACATTTCAAATAAGTAGATTTGTTAATCTGATGTTGTAAAGATCATATTATGGTCAAATTAATGAATTGTGGCACTTGATAGCTAAATTTGATGGTGAAGATTCGTTCTCTGAGCTTGTGCGTTGGTTTCAGAACATTTCGTTACCAGACTAGGTAACATCTTCAGCAGAGTTTAGGGGAAGATGTTACCTAGTGAGGGGCAAATGACATGGGTTTTGTAATTTGTTAGCTAACACAGATACTTTGTATATTAAATTTGTATTTTTAACAGTTATTTTGTATTTCAATTTGACTTATTTTCTCTGTCTTAAAAAGGATGTTCAGGCTCATTACAGACAGGAATTTAGGAATAGCTTTTAACATTCCTAAATTGAAAAGATAAATAGGCTGGAGATTATCTCCAGATAAGAAAAATTTTGTTAGTACAAATTGGGGTCTGGTTTATCCCTTTCGTGAACTCTAAACAACCTTTTTTCCTTGCAATTTATCCCCCTTCTGACCTCATTTTAATGAACAGGTGTGATATTATGGGATGCAAATATGTAACCTGTTTGACTGCTTGTAACTGATTTCCTATGCGAAGGGGAGGTTACTTTTACCCTGTCCAATCAGCTCTCCTCTTGGATTTTTCTTTGTTATGCTAATTATAAAAGGTGTTGCAAGTTAAAGATTGGGGTTCCTTCTTTGAATGAGAGGAATCCCTTTTGCCTGAATATTCTGATAAATTATAATAAAATGATCTTCCTGTCTCGGCTTGTCTCATTGGAAAATATGGATGCCAAGGCACGAGCCTGAAAAAACCATATTTGGCCTTCACTAGCCTGGTAATAATACCTTCGGAAACCAACTCACAAGCTCTGAGATAGAAACTTTTCCCCTCATCCTTTTCCCGAGCTACAGATATTCACCACTATTGCATAGATAAATTTGATCATGGTTTTTATTATTTATTTATTTATTCATTCAATTTGTATGCCACCCCACTCCGAAGACTCAGGGTGGGATTCAGCCGGTTCGGGCCAGTTTGGGAGAACCGGTAGTTAAATTGCTGGATGGCTCCACTCCTCCCCGCCCCTTCCAGGAGTCTCCATGTGCCCCATTTTGGCTCCCAGGTAAGTGCAGGGAGACCTACTAGGCCCAAAATGGGGCATGGGGGGCAGTGCATCTCCTCCCCCCCCCCGTGGCCCATTTTTGCTCCCAGGGGGGGTGCTGCCTGTCACATCCCCTGGCCATGCCCACCATGGCCACACCCACCCAGCCGGTCATTAGGGCAGAGAACCAGTTGTTAAACTGGTTTTTATACTGTTGATATGAGACCAATGACAATAATTTAATGCAATCCACAGCATTGAAATAGGATATGTAGCAACTGCATTCTCCCAGCAAATAATGTGTCCTTCACTCTGTTTTGCACATTTCTTATCTTCAGTTGTCTGGAAAGTTGTTTACCTGTCTATAGAGACGTTCCCAGCTGTCCTGCGTCATCAATCGAAATAATGACAGAAACGCCCACCCCAAGTGATCAAAACTGGTATATCCAAAATCGGGATTCTCTTTATACTTCACACAAACGCTGTTCAAGGGACATTCTGTTTTACTAATAATAGACCAAACATTATATTAGCGTTAGTTTTCATGTAAAAAAAAAAAAGAAGGATTTTTTTTGCTATAACTGTCTGTATCACTGTAGAGGTAACCCTTGAGGGCCACACAGGATGGACTTTGTAATACTTGAAACATGCTTTTTGCAATACTGGCTAGCAGACATTAATTTTCTTGTATGGATTCACTTTTTTCAAATGTATTGCTAATAATCTGTCATGAGCCTTAACCTTCATGAAGTTTCCCCTTTAGAAAGCAGAACTGGCAGGAAACCATTCAATACATTGTAGATAACAGTTTCATTTTCAGCTCTTCTTGAGCATCCATGAACAAAGAAACTAGTCACGCTCAACCTTGGGTAGCATTGAGAATGTGACTTACCCATACCCATTCTGATGTTTTTCCTTTGAAAATGTTTCTTTTACTTTTATTCGGAATACAACATTTTTTCCTATTGCTATGCTCACATATCATTGGATGCTTTAATTCTTGTATTGTAACTGGACAGAAGACTATTTCTAAACCAATCAGCTTTTGTTTTAAAGTTCTTTGCTGTGCTAACTATAAAAGTAAATGTAAGCTATTTTTCCTCCTTTTCATAGAGAGACTCAACTTTATCAGAATACTGTAATAAATAGCTTTAAATGATCTTCCGACTAAGTTGCTTACTGGAAAAGGTAAACTGAGGCAGAACCTAGAGCCAGATTTGGCCATCATCCTTGATCTATGATTATGATTGAGCCTGGAATTACAATCAGAAATCACGCTGGCTGTTAAGCAGATCACCATGTGATTTTGCAGCAGTTATTAAATGAATCATCACAGTTGTTAAACAAATCCATTGTCCATAATGGGTGTTTTTTTGTCAGAAACTGTAAGTAAATGCCAGTTTTGAGGAGGGGAAAAACATTATAAATTATGGTCACATAACTGTGGGACATTGCAATCGACTGTAAACGTGGGCCAGTTGCCGGCTGCCCAAAATATGATTCTGTGACCATGAAAGGAGGTGAGGGGAGTAGCAAATCCAGTTGTAAGTTGCCCTGGGGAAATCTCTCATAAATTCAAATGTCACTAAGTGATTGATTGTAAATTGAGGACAACCTATTACAATTTTGAATTTTTTTTTAACCCACTCAATGTCCTTTTATTCCAAAAAGGGAAATGCCAGTGCTGTAAATGCTTTGGTATAAATTCTGTTTTTTCTTGTATGAGCTCACCTGAAACTTACAGAACTGTATGTCATCGTTTTATAGCATTAAACCTCTGACAGAGTAAGACTCTTTTATTTATTTTATTTTATTTTTATTTTATTTCCAATTTATATACCGCCCTTCTGCCTGAGGACTCAGGGCGGTGTACAGCCAGAATTAAGAACATGAAATACAAATATTAAAAAACAATTAAAATATATATAAATTTTGCCCAAAAATTAAAAATCACAAACCAATTAAAACATTTAAAAATTTCTTTTTAAGTCAGCTCGGCTTGCTGGAAAAACTGGGTTTTAAGGGCACAGCGGAAGGCACCGAGGTCTTGGATTCTCCTTATCTCTGGGGGCAGCTGATTCCAGAGGGTAGGTACCCCCACAGAGAAGGCCCTCCCCCTGGGGGTCACCAGCCTACATTGTTTGGCTGATGGACCCTGAGGAGGCCTTCTCTGTGGGAGCGCACGGGACGATGGGAGGTCGTCGATATCTTTTATGAGATATCACTAGCCTGCCATAGCCTTTTGCAGGAAAATTGTATGTGTCTCATTCAAATTTACCCCCCAAAGTTAAAAAATAGAGAACCAATTTGGTTTAGTGGTTAAGGCACCAGGTTAGAAAGAGGGAAATGGTGAGTTTTAGTCCTGCCTTATCCATGAAAGTCAGTGTGTGACTTTGGGACAGTCATTCTTTCAGCCCAACCCACCTCATACAGTGGTTGTTGTGGAGAAAATAGGAAAAGGAAGATCTGTTGGATATATTTGCTACCTTAAGTTATTTGTAAAAATAATAAAGGATACAAATAAATAAATAAATAGCCTTTGCCATCTGCTTATACAGTGGCAACTTAGTACTCCTTGTTAATTGGTTCTGGGAGGTACGAAGTGTATGAAAAATGATGAGTACCAAACATTTTTTTCCCCTATAAGTAATAATATAGTGAGTCACAAGGCAGCTGACATTGACAAGTTCAAGCTTGTGTGTTGAGTACCAAACAAATGATGAGCACTGGGACAAAATTTTCATGTCAAAATGCATTGAGTACCAAATTTGATGAGTTTCAAAGCAGTTGGCTACCAAGGTACCCTGTGTTCACAATTTTTCCCTCTATTATTACCAGACAATCACCTAAATTTCCTGCTCCACTAGAAGACAAGGACTAGTCCAGTTCAATTTTCTGTCTGAAACAATAGATAAATGGTTGCCCTTTAAGAACACAATTGCAAGCACACTCTTGTACCTGAGCTTATGGGGCCATGACAGGCTGATCTCTCAATTCTCCAACAGCCTCTCAGGCACTCAAAGCACTGATCTTCTTTGGCCTCATGGCCACACTGGCCCTCAGTGAGTATATTATCCTTGCCTCAAAGTTTAAAAGGCCCAGCATTTTAAAAGTATTCCTCTTTTTAAATAAATAAATAAGCAAACAAACAAATAAATAAATAAACAAATAAATAAATAAACAAGGAAGATTACATAGAATCTTGCCTACCTCTATTAGTGTAGCCTCAATTATTCTGAAAACAATTCTACTTTACAGTTAAAATGTTTTGAGGAGAAAAAAAAGTATGTACTTAGGATTTGGGCTGAATCCACATAGTAATGGCTTAGAAGAATTACTGAAATTGTCACCATAGTTTTCTGGGGAGAAAAAAAAGGAATTATTTAAAATATCATCCTATCCTGATATGCATGGTTAAAACCATCCATTTGATAACCTCTGTATAAAGAATAATTTATTAGTCTGCGAATTAGCGCTGGTGTAACTTTTTAAAATAAAAGCCTTATTTCAGAATCTGGGGTGGGGGTGGGTAGGTAGGATGAGAGGGAAGAAAAGACAACAGGAGCAAGAAAAACAAAAGGCAACATAACAGGGAAACCTCCAAATAATATAACTGGAGGCATTTCTGAAAAAAACAGAATATATCTGATGTATTTCAGCTGACTGTTCTTCTCAAAAGGAAGGAAAAATATTTATTGTAGATCCCCAACTAAAATGGCAGCCTAACTTTTACAGGAAATTGGAACATGCAGGTAAAAAGTCCGAAAGGAGAAGGGCGGTATAGAAATTCGAATAATAAATAAATAATAAAAAGAGCTATAACTTCCCCTTATCTGTGTTTAATTTGTTGGATAACTTTACCTTACATTTCCCCAGTATCAATTCCAGAAGTGTTTCATAAAGAAAAATGCAATAATTTGGAGCAGTGTATTAAGGCAACATAAAATACATGAGGGAATCTGAACAGATTACATTAAGCTTTCTCTGACACTTCATATATGAAGTCAATAAAAAAAATATTCCAGTGAGTGAAAAGTTCAGCTCTGAAACAACAATTTCTGTTGTTTTACAAATACAGAGATACAGGTAGCCTACCCAATACAGTTATATGTTGTAATGGTTGTAAAACAAGTCGGTCATATAATTAATTCTATTTTAAAACTTTTTTTAGCAATCATTAAGCAAATCACTATGGTTGTTAAGTGAATCCACAGTTAAGCGAATGCTATGGTTTTAAACGAAACAATAGTTCACTATAGATGCAGTTTTGCTCCAAACTGAAAGTGCTGGCTTTCAGCAAATAAAATTCAGTCATGTGACCATGGAGGAGGCTTGAAACTTCAAATCCAGATCCTAGTAAGCCCCCTTTTTTCAGGTTAGTCGTAACTTCTAAGTCACTAAGCAACAGGTCGTAAGTTGAGGACTACCTGCAAAGACTTCCTTCAGGAGTTTCCATTGTTCTTCGAATTAGGGAAAACCACATTTACACAATCTTGGGAATGCTCTCACAAAATCAGGGGTGTGAATGGAGAGGCCAAAAAACTTGAAATAGTAGTCACAACCATATAATTTAAGACCTTCCTTTTATACACACGTGTAACATCTTGACTTTCTTTTTATGTCCTCCATGGAGGCCACTGTCCAAAAAAATGGACATAGTGGCTTTGCCAAGGGACAAATCATAGATCTGTAGAAAGAAAACTTGAACTACACCTTTCTCTAATTCCAGGGCATAGTTCTTTACTTTGATTTGTTTTGGGGGGCAGAGAGGTGAGCTGGGCAGGGCAAACATTTCTAAATTAAGCCCTGAATTACAGCCACCTTATTTTCATTATCTTTAATGAAAAAACAGCTATTAAGCAAATCTCGTGGCTGTAAGTCTAAATTTACTTTCACGAATGGGCATTTTTTTTCCATGATAATATAAAATTTTGGGAAATAGTGCTTTGAGACAAACTCCTAATCCCAAACAGAAATAAATACACCAAAATGAAAACTTGTACAGGTAGTCTTTGACTTATAACCATTCACTTAATGACTAAAGTTATTGAAAAAAAAGTGACTGATGACCATTTTTCATACTTATGACCATTGCAGTATCCTCGTGGTCACATGATTTACATTCTGATGCTTGATTCACATTTATGACAGTTGCAGTGTCCCAGGGTCATGTGACCTGCTTTTGCAACCTTCTGACAATCAAAGTCAATGGGGGAAGATAGATTCACTTAACAACCATGTTACTAATTGAACAACTGCAGTGATTCGCTTAACAAATGTGGCAAGAAAAGTTAGTAAAAGTGGGGCAAAACTCACTTAACAAATTTCTCATTTAGCAACATAAATTTTGGGCTCAGTATTACCTGTATTTCCACAAGTTCGTGGAAATTTTATGGAACATGATATGGAGATGAACAAACTAACAAAATATGTGTGATCCAAAACCAGAAATAACGATCATAAGATTTTATTTCTATGTAAGGAAAAACTCCCAAATGATAAGATCTGAACAAGATTGGAATAAGGTCTATTATGAGTTTGTCCATCTCTCTCATACAGATACTGTATGACCTGGAAAAAGGTATGTAGAGTGAGAAAAATAATCAAGGCTGCCTTGACAATGCCACAGTTCTATGATTTAATAGTTTTATATTTCTTAATTTGCAGCTCAAGTGTTCAGCACATGGTTCACAAATAAATGGTGTTAATACAATAAATGGTTTAAAACAGGTATGACATAAAGCTTACCAAAAGAGAGGGAATTTATACGTTACCTGTATCCTTTAATAAACAATCAGTTTTGTTGAGGTTTTCAGTGAGAAGTGAACAGGAAACACACTTATATCTTAAGTTACCCATGAAGAGCTGAAGACCAACCAATGCAAACACAGCCAAGAAGAAAACTGTCAGCAACATCACATTTGCAAGTTTTTTCACCGACTGAAGAAGGGAAGATATAATGACTTTCAAGCCTACAGCAGAGAAGCATCAACATTATTATGTTTCTGAGTTCTATAATCTCCCAGGATTTGAAACGGACACCTAACATTACAACCATCATTAAAAAGGCAGAACGGGAAAATAATTATATTATAACAAAGTCAGTGGTTTATAAACAGAATCAATACAAAATGTGGTATAGATGGTATCTGACCCCTTCGAGATTAGCAAAAATGTATTCAAATTTAAGTCCAATCTGTTGGAAGTGTAATCAGGCACAGGGCACATTCTTCCACATCTGGTGGCTTTGCCCAAAAATTAGGAAATATTGGGAAAAAATAAGAATTTGGCTAATAGAAATAACATCGGAAAAAATAGAACTCAAACCAGAAATTTTCCTACTATGGATGATCAGAGAAAACTATAGGAAAGAAATAAAGTACTTAATATTACACATAGTCGCTACAACCAAATTGGCGCTCGCCCAATATTGGAAAACTGATCAACTGCCAACAGACCAATTGATAATCCAAAAGATCTATAATTGTACAGAAATGGACAAACTAACATTTGAAATGAAGAATAAGGTAGACTCAAAAGGTTATATAGTGTGAAATAGGTGGTATAATTGGATAACTTGTAGAAATGAGCGTAAATGTAAAATTCTGTACGATAATAATAATTAACAAATATGCACCGTTAATAAGATAATGGACATGAGCCATATTAGTGGGCACGCCAGCTCAGCTCTGGGGCGCATGTGCGTGCCAGCCAGCTGATTTTCGGGCCTTCTGGGCCCACCAGAAGTAGGGAAATAGGCTGTTTCCTGCTTCTGGAGGGCCTGGGGGTGGGGGATGGGGAAGGCCCGTTTTTCTTTCTCACCTGGCTCCAGATCCTCTCTATTTATCTGGGAAGGGCGAAAACAGCCTTTCCCGCTCCCTTGGAGGCCCTACGGAGACTGAAAGGGCCCATTTCCCGGTGGGACAGGAAGTGACATTTTTTCCTGTCCCCCCCCCTGGCCTCCAGAGACTCCTAGAGGGGCTCTGGAGGTTGGAGACAGCAAAAAATGTCACTTCCTGTCCCACCGGGAGTTGGGAAGTGGGCCATTTCAGGTCTTTGGAGGGCCTCCGAGAGAGCGAGAAAGGCTGTTTTCGCCCTTCCCAGATAAATAGAGAGGATCTGGAACCAGGTAAGAAAGAAAAACAGGTCTACCAGGCCATCATGTGCCAGGAGCAGGGGGGGGGGGTTGCGTGCACATTCGCGTGGGCATGTGCGTGTACGACTCTCCCCTGCCCCCCCTCTCCTGACACGCGATGGCAAAAAAGTTAGCCATCACTGCTATAGAGCATGATACTACAGAAGACTAATAAAGAAGATTAAAATCCTTACTCATTCATGAAGCTGCATAAACAACCTGTGTGTGCGTATGTGTTATGTACAATAAATAAATAAACTATCTGCTTTTGAAAATGGATTTAGACTTAACAGCCATGAGATTTGCTTAACAGCCGGGTGAAAAATCAGGTCCATTTATGTGGTGCCTCAATTTACAACCATAACCAAGTATAACTAAGTTCCCAATTGTGGTTGTAAATCGAGGAGTACCTGTATATTAATTTTCTTGTTAAGATTCAGATTTGAGTTAGCACTCTTTATCCTTCTGGTGACTCTTTAAAGTCCATTTAAGCATGATATATTCTAGACATATTCTGAATTCACACTAATTCTTTTTTTTTTCCACGACATAATAAGGGTTCCCTGACCATCATTACCAAAGTTTGAAATTGGGGATTAAATTTCAGGTTTCTCAGAACAACAGACGTTTTATCAGGTAGAAATATAGCAGGTTAGCTCTCTGTTAAAGTGGACTATTCATTTTTCAGTAAGACTGTTTTATGATTATTTTGATATGTGCTCCTATAACGTAGTCTTTAAATCTTTAACAGACATTTAAATTTTGTATATTAGCAATAAAAACTGCTTCATACTTACCTGGAATTACAGAAACTGCCTTTAAAGTTCTCAGAATCCTGAAAATTCGGAGAGCTGAAATGCTGCCAAAGTTTTGATTGAATGCTATGTATCTGCATAAAGATACCATAATATTATAATACTTTGCAGAGTTGCTGTGAGTTGAATAGCATAGAAATTTAATAAATTATGATGGCTGGTTGCAAAGTCTGCCAGATTATTAGACTGGATTTGGTATGTTTATCCATCTATTAAGTCCTTCCCAAAGACCTGAGATAGCAGATGTTTTCCAGTGATATGTGCATTCCTGTCAGCAGCATCATACCAGCTACTGAAATGTGTGGATTTGGACCACAAAGATAACAGACTAATTTCCAAACATCCTCAATGCCATTGTTTTGGTAGCAGAACCGAGGAATAACTTGGGCAGCTGATGTTAGTCCAAGCAGACAGGGTCAGACTGGGTGAATGTATGAAAATATTCAGGGCAGAAAAGCTGCAAATGCTACTACTAAATGAGAGGGCAAATTGTAACTTTTTGTTGTATCGTATAGTTTAGAGAGCCAATTTGGTCTATTGGTTAAAATCAGGGATGAAATTCGGCAGGTTCTAACAGGTTCTGGAGAACCGATAGCGGAAATTTTGAGTAGTTCGGAGAACCGGCAAATACCACCTCTGGCTGGCCCCAGAGTCGAGTGGGAATGGAGATTTTGCAATATCCCTCTCCCAGGATTGGGGAGGAATGGGGATTTTGCAATATCCTTCCCCCAGGAATGGGGAGGGAATGGAGATTTTGCAGTATCCTTTCCCTGCCATGCCCACCAAGCCACGTCCACCAAGCCACACCACGCCCATCAAGCCACGCCCACAGAACCGGTAATAAAAAAATTTGGATTTTACCCCTGGTTAAAATACCAGGTTAGAAACTGGGAAACTGTACATTCTAGTACACCTAGCCAGTTTCCGTCTTAAACATGGAAATTGGGTGGGTGATTTGGACCAATCACCAGGAAACTGAAAGTTTAGACATGATTGCTAGTTGGGTGACTTTGGGCCAGTCCCTCTCTCTCAGCCCAATCTATCTCACAGAGTTGTTTTTATAGGTAAAAAAAGGAAGAGGAAGGTATGTTGGATATATTCACTGCCTTGAGTTGTTTAATAAAGGAGGGATATAAATAATAAATAAGTAAATGCAAGCAGAATGCTCCAGAAGCAACTTCTGGCTGCTCCAGGAAGGAAAGTGATTGAAGACTTTGTAATCAAGTCACTGTAAAGAGGTCATTAAGGTATAAACAATGCCGAAGGGTAATTAACCTGTGAAATTCATTACACAGGATGAAGTAATGGTCATTAATTTGGTTGGCTTTAAAAGAGAATAGGTCTATCAAGGTCTCTCAGCCTTGAAGACTAAAGTACAGACAGTCCTCAACTTACAACAGTTCATTTAGTGACCTTTCAGTGTTACAATGGCATTGAAAAAAGTGACTTATGGCGATTTTTCACAAACTTACGACCATTGCAGCATCCCTGTAGTCATGTGATCAAAATTCAGGCGCTTAGCAACTAGTTCATATTTATGACAGAACTTGTCATATTTATGACAGAACTTGTCATATTTATGACAAGTTCATATTTATGACCCCAGTTGTCCTGGGGTCATGTGATCACTTTTTGTGACTTTCTGAGAAGCAAAGTCAATGGGGAAGCCAGATTCACTTAACAACTGTGCCACTAACTTAACAACTGCAGTGATTCACTTAACCACTGGGGCAAGAAAGGTTGTAAAGTGAGGCAAAGTGCACTTAACAACTGTCTCCCTTAATAACAGAAATTTTAGGCTCATTTGTGGTCGTAAATCTAGGACTACCGTACCTGTATTATCCAGCTGGGGACAGCATCTGTCCAAATACCCAGTTGCAGGACAATAGGAGAATGGTAGGTCTCCTGGTCCTGCTTATGAATACCTCAGAGGCTTCTGGTTGGCTCTTGTACTAAACATTTATTTGATTTAGAAGCTGCCACCCTCAAAATGCTCAATGTTGGACTAAGATGGGCCATAGCCAGATTTAGTAGATTTCTTACATTCTTAGGGACAACCATCTGAGCATCTTCTGCAAGTGCTATATAAAAGGAGAGCACCCTTTCATCCATATTATTTATTGGGACATAGAATAAAGAACATAGAATAATAGAATTGGAGGTCTTCTAGTCCAACCTCGTGCTCACGCAGAAGTCCCTATACCATTCCAGATGTGGCTGTCCTAGAAATGAAAGCCTCCAGTGATGGACTACTTACAGTTTCTGAAGGCAAAGTATTCCATTGGTTGATTGTTGTAACAGTTAGCAATTTACTCCTTAGTTCTAAGTTGCTTCTCTCCTTGATTAGTTTCCATCCATTGTTTCTTGTCCTGCCTTCAGATGCTTTGGAGAACAGATTGACCCCCTCTTCTTTGTGCAGCCCTTCAAATATTAGAAGACTGCTATCATGTCTTCCTTAGTCCTTCTTTTCATTAGACTAGACATACTCAATTCCTGCAACCATTCTTCATATGTTTTAGTCTCAAGTCCCCTAATCATCTTTGTTGCTCTTCTTTGAACTCTTTCCAAAGTCTCAGAGTCTTTTTTATATTGTGGTGACCAAAAACTGGATGCAATATTCCAAGTGTGAACTAAGGCTTTGTAAAGTGATACTAGAACTTCTTGATTCTATCCCTTTATTAATAGAAAGCCAACACAGTTTTAGACTGCATTAACAGAGGGATAGAGTCAAGATCACATGAAGTGTTAATACCACTTTAAAATGCCTTGGTAAGGTCACGCTGGGAATAATGCATCCAGTTTTGGTCACCATGATGTAAAAAAGATGTTGAGACTCTAAGTGCAGAGAAGAGCAACAAAGATGATTAGCGGGGACTGGAGGCTAAAACATATAAAAAACAGTTGCTGTAATTGGGTATGTCTAGTTTAATGAAAAGAAGGACTAATGGGTGATGGTAGCAGTATTCCAGTATTTGAGGGGTTGCCACAAAGAAGAGAGAGTCCACCTATTCTCCAAAGCTCCTGAGGGCAGGACAAGAAGCAATGGGTGGAAACTCATCAAGGAGAGAAGCAAGGAGAGAGCCTTGGTAGTCAGTGGTCTAAGGCACCCTGTTATTAAGCTGGTTATTAAGACCAGCTGCCTGCAATTACTGCAGGTTCGAATCTCGCCAAGGTTCAAGGTTGACTCAGCCTTCCATCCTTTCTAAGGTAGGTAAATTGAGGACCCAGTTTGTGGGGGCAATAAGCTGACTTTGTATAAAATATACAAAAAGATGAAGGCTATTGCTGAGCACATTGTAAGCCGCCCTGAGTCTCCGGAGAAGGGCGGCATATAAATCAAATTAAAAAAAAAAAAAAACTTAGAACTAAGGAGAAATTTCCTGACAGTTAGAACAATTAACCAGTGGAACAACTTACCTCCAGAAGTTGTGAATTTTTCAACAATGGAAGTTTTTAAGAAGAGATTGGACAACCATTTGCCTGAAATGATATAGGCCAGGGTTTCCTGTCTGAGCAGGAGGTTAGACTAGAAGACCTCTAAGGTCCCTTCCAACTCTGTTATTCTATTCTATTCTATTCTATTCTATTCTATTCTATTCTATTCTATTCTATTCTATTCTATTCTATTCTATTCTAACTAAGATATTGCTGGGTGAAGATGGAAGCCCCGAAGAGCATAAAGTTTACCTCAGATTATTTTGGTTCATCGATTTAGGGCACTACATCCATATACCTCATACTTCAAACCTTCTTCGGCATCTTTAAACATGTATTTCCACCTCTATGTTTTGATTGTTCAATCCTGGTCAACAGTCCCTCCTGCAGGGCAATGGGAAGGCACAACAAAGGCCCCCAATTGATACCATATATCCCTGTACTTCCTTCCCTGATTTGCTTATGCAGCCTCGGGAAAGAGGACATAAGATCCTACCAGACATAAAACAAGAGTGCTACAAGGAGTGGCAAAGTCACGTGACTTATTAAGGGAGAAAGACATTCCAGCAACTGTGAGTCAGAGCAAGAAGGAAATGTCTGTCCCAGAGTTACAGGGAAAATGCTGCAAAACATACTTCATTTTGTTTCTCGGTATGGTTGAGAATATCAACCCAGCTTCCCAAGAGACACAGCAAAAAGCTATGAAATCTATTACACGTACGTAGCTTCTGCTAAGCACTGCTCAATGTTTTGCTGAGCATTTGCTGGAAGCAAGGCATTTACAAAACACTGTTATAAACCTCTCCGAGCATCATTTGTTTTCAGGTTCTCCTACCAAGGCATACCATTAAATCTAGTTACGAGTAGGGAGTAGCCCACTTTTATTATTATTTATTAGATTTTTATCTCTTTTATTATTTTGTAAATAATTCAAGGCAGAAAACAGACCTGATACTCCTTCCTCCTATTTTCCCTACAACAGTCCTGTGAGGTGGGTTGGGCTGAGAGAGAGGGATTAGCCCAAAGTAATCCAGTCGGTTTTCATGCCTATGGCAGGACATTGAGTTTCTACTCCAGCACCTTAACCACTAGACCAAACTGGCTCTTCATTCCCATTTCCCCAGCTATAGGTCTCCATTCATTAATATATCTCAATGGCTCTTTGAGTCACTTTATGTTTCCCTGTACAGGTAGTCCTGGAGTTACAACCCTTTGTTTAGTGACCTTTCAATAATACTGAAACTGATACTGATACTGACTTATGGTAATTTTTTACACTTATGACTATTGCAGCATCCCCATGGTCACTTGATCCAAATTCAGATGTTTGACAACTGCTTCATATTTATAATGGTTGCAGCATCCCGGGGGTGGGGTCATGTGACCGCCTTTTGCAACCCTCTGATAGGCAAAGTCAATCCAGATTCACTTAACAATCTTGTTACTAACTTAACAATAACAATGATTCACTTAACAACTGTGGCGAGAAAGATTGTAAAACGGGGCAAAACTCACTTAATAACTGTCTCACTTAGCAAGAGAAATTTTGGGCTCAATTGTAGTCATATGTCGAGGATTATCTATATTTCCTTCGATTTCAATGCTAAAAATTTGTAGGGAGATTGTTTACAGGGGAGCTGAAGAAGTTAGAGACAAAATATATTTTCGTCTTATTAGGACTATGTTCTTATTTCATACCATTAACATGTATCTTTTGTCTATGTACAGTTTTGCCTTCTCAAATAAAATCCAGAGACGGAAAGATTTAAGAGCACTTGTGAGATAAGCATCCATATACATGGAATAAATAAACCAAATAAGCTACTGCTACATGCTTAAGAACCCCTTAGATCAGAAACTCCCTCTCATTAAAAGCCAAGAAGAGTTAGAGCTTATCTCTCTATCTCTTTCAACCAGTTTCAACCAGCAAAGGAACACCCAAACTTACGTCATAATTAAAACAAAGAAATCCAAGACATTCCAAGGATCTCGCAGGTAAGTGAATTCATTACAAACAAATCCTCTTGCTACCACTTTGACTACAAACTCCGCCGTATAAATGCTGGTGAAAATAATTCTGAAAAGGAAAGCAGCAAAAGAAAGAAAAGCCATTAGAAACAGAAAAAAGAGGATATTCGGTTTACAATACTGACTATCTCGATATTAGTGATGGGAGCAGAAGTTACTCTTTGAGTAACTGTTTTTGATAACAAGGGGCATCTCTGATTAATGTTCCTTGTTCTTTGAAGTAACAAAACAAAAATATGGTTTCTGGTAAGTACCAGTTCAGACCAGCCAGAGGTCTGTACAAAAGTATGAACTTTAATAACCTGAAAACTCACTGTGGGAAACACACTACCTGAATATGCAATTGGTCATTAAGAAGATCATGCTAAGAGTATTAGGGGATGCTATGAACCGTTACATGTTACATATATAGTTACTGAGCAAGCTGCTGCTGCTGCTGATGTTCGTCCATCAGGTTCAAAGAGGACCTTGACATCTAATAGGTTGTGGGCTGTCCACGATGTGTCCGCAGGGGGCTGGTAAGGCCTATATGGACACGAAATGTTCTGCCACATGTCAGGCAGACATGTGTGGGCATCATTGTTGCAGCATTTGCAGCTCTGGCTTTGTGGAGTGCTCTCTTCTCTTGTGCTATGGTTGTCCTTCTGTCCTCTGATATCTGGCAGTCTTGGTAGATCAATGTGTGCCATGTCGATCAATCTTGTGCCAGGGTTTCCCAGGAGGTGGTGTCGATATCTAGGGACTTGAAGGAGGCTTTCAACGTGTCTTTGTATCGCTTCCTTTGTCCCCTGTGCGATCGCTTTCCTTGAGACAGCTCACCATAGAGGAGCTATTTGGGGATGCGATGGTCTGGCATCCTTGCAACATGGCCTACCCAGCTTCTCTGGACTTTCATCAGAAGGGCATGAACTGATGGCAGGCCTGCTCTGGAGAGGACTTCTGTGTCTGGCACCTTGTCCTGCCACCGGATCCTCAGAATTCTACAGAGGCAGGTCATGTGGAAGTGGTTCAATTGCCTAGTGTGCCTCCTGTATACAGTCCAAGTCTCACTGGCATACATCAGAGTGTTGTGGTCCACCAGCAGCCTGTGGAGCTGGCAGCAGAGTCAGACAGTGAGGAGGCTGGGGAGGACCAGAGGCCAGTCCTGGACTCTGGGGAAGGCACGGATGAGGGCTCTGCGTCGGAGGCAGAGATGGGGCCAGGGCCATCGGGGAGTGATGCGCAGACTCCAGAGCCTCCAGAATTGGACAGCAGAGAGGCAGAGGGACAGGTGCACACATGCGCAGAGCTGCCAGAAGGCAAGAGCAGCTAAAGCAAAAGGGACGACTCGGGAGTAAGGCCAGGAGATGATTGGCCCCTCCCATAAGGCTTAAAAGAGCAGCAAAGGCTCTTAGGCTCTTTGTAGGAAAGCAACATTGCTAAATCTGTTTCCAGTCAGTGTCTCTTTTCTGAACTTCATGGGGCTTTACCAAGAAAAGCCTTTAGCAGGGTGCCAAAGATGATAAAGGTTTGTGATAAGCCCAAAGAACTTTTTCTGAAGGACTTGTTTTGGAATTAATTTGGGCTAAACTGGGAATGAAGTAATTCTCAGCTGTTACAATAAAATAGGTTTGTTTGGGACTAATTGTGTCTTGTAATGACTAAGTGAGCCTAGGTCACAACACAGGGTACTTAGCACTACTGTTTGGTAGACTTTGAACTTACTCCCAGCGACCGGTAAGATCCCACAGAGTTGGTCTCTTCAGGGTCCCATCAGCTAAACAATGCCAGCTGGTGGGCCCGCAAGGGAAGGCCTTCTCTGTGGCTTCCCCAGTTCTCTGGAACCAGTTACCTCCTGAGGTCCGGACCATCCCCACCCTATTGGCCTTCCAAAAAGCAGTGAAGACCTGGCTCTTCCAGCAGGCCTGGGGCCGTTGATCTCGCTGTTGCGATTTGGCGAGATCCGGCCATGAATAGTGTGAATGGGTTTTTAATGTTTTTAATGGTTTAACTTTTAACGTTTTATATATGGTTTTTAAATGCATTGTAAGTCACCTTGAGTCTTCGGAGAAAGGCTGCATACAAGTTGAATAAATAAATAAATAAATAAATAAATAAATAAATAAATAAATAAATAAATAAATAAACAAACTTTGTAGCAAGGCTTATTCCATAGCGGTCTCACACGTTGGTCAGTAGTCTGCCAAATACAGAGCTTGGCTTGGTGATTCTGCAGTTGACCTCAATGTCAATTGTCACTGCACGGAAGAGGGTGCTGCCAAGGTATGTAAATTGGTCTACTGCTTGCAGCTTTTGTCCCTTCACTGTGATGGTGGGCTCTTGGTGTTGGGCTTTCGGAGCTGGCTGATGCATCACTTCGGCCTTCTTTATATTGATGAGGAGGCCGAAGGTGTCACATGCTGCTGTGAATTTGTCCACACTGGCTTCCATTTTCTGCTCTGATCTAGCATTCAGGGCACAGTCATCAGCAGAAGAGGTCATGTAACACAGTCTCCTTTATCTTGGTGACAGCATGTAATCTTCACAGGTTGAACAGTTTTCCATCGGTCCTGTATCTCAGGCTAACTCTCAAGAAACTGTTCTGGAAGGCGTATGACAGCATGGCTGAAAACATTATGCTGAACAAGGTCTATGCCAACACGCGTTCTTGCTTGATGCCGTTTGTAACAGGAAAGGCCTCTGAAGCTTCTCCGTCTTCTAGAACACGAGCTGTCATACTGTCGTGGAACTGACATACCATCAGGATAAATCTATCAGGGCACCCAAACTTCGACATGATGCGCCACAGACCTTCACGACTGACAGTGTCAAAAGCCTTAGTGGAGTGTTGGCAAACATTTTCAGCACCAAGTGCTGAAACAGAAGAATATGTTGCATCCTGAAAACCAGAAAAGCAGCCACCCGGTGTGCATGCGCATGGCGGGAAGATGATCTTCCGGTTTCCGATGTATGCATGCGCACCAGCCAGCTGGTCTTCACGTGTGAATGCACACCAGAACTGGAAGACCAGGTGGCCAGTGCATATACATATACCGAAAACCGGAAGATCATCTTCCCGGTGCGCTCATGCTCTCATGCATGTTAAGACCAGCTGGCCGGCGCGCTGGAACCCAGAAGAGTAACAGGCAATGGCTCGCGTGCCTGAAGAGATGGCTTTGCATGCCACTTCCGGCACACATGCCATATATTCGCCATCATGGGCTTCTATTATTAGATGTTGCAAAATATTTGGCCTAATCCTCAAAGAGGGAAAACATTCCCAAAAGGAACAGAACGTAGAATTAGCTACATGGGAATGTAGCTTTTTACCATAAAAACCAGACTAAGAACTGTAAACAATCAACGAGTTTAGTGACTGCAAACAAACTACTACTTTTAACCAAAACTATCATGCCATTTTATAAAAACAAAACTACAATTCCAAGTAGGACTGTTCTCATTAGTGCTTTATAGCTCTCTGAAGTTCTGTAACCAAGATTTGATAGCCCTACCAGAATAAAACCCAAAGAAAAGGAAAACCTCCATGACAGTGGTTCCCAAAATATGGTCTCGGGACCTCTGGGGGTCCCCAAGATCAATTCAGGAGGTCTGCAAAGAGAAAAAAAATATTTGATTTTTTTTTTCAGAATAACAAGAGTTGGAAGGGACTTTGGAGGTCTTCTAGTCCAACCTCCTGCTCAATCAGGAAACCTTACTATTATACACAAACGGTTGTCCAATATCTTCTTAAAAACCTCCAGTGTTGGATCATTCACAACTTCTGGAGGCAAATTGTTCCATCTAGGGACCCTTTTTAAGAATCTTGAAACCCAAATGTTTGAGAGCCACTGATGAATGATAACATTGCAAAGGAAGATAGTGTCAAATTTCTCATTATTGGTGCTCTCTAACCTGAAGCATACTACTTGCTGAGTGAGCTGAAAATAAGCCCCACTGATGAGATCTGAGTCTCATTTTACACCGAGACATTTGTAGATAATGCATAAAATCTGATAAAGATAACAACAAAGTCCAAAAAGTTGTTAGAAAAAAACTGAAGAAGCTTCTTCAGTGAGAAGCAAAACGTTTTAAAGAAAAAACAAAAACAAGAAAGTCCAGCTGCCTTTAGAAAAGCAACTTTGGGACAACCAAATCTCTATAGGCCCGTGATAGCGAACCTATGGCACACATGCCAGAAGTGGCACGCAGAGCCATCTCTCCGGGCCCGCGAGCCATCACCTGTTGCTCTTCCCAGTTCCAGCACACTGGCCAGCTGGTCTTCACACTCGTGGTAGCACAGGAAACCAGAAGAGCAGCCGCCCGATTTCCAGCATGTGCATGTGTGCCGGCCAGCTGGTTCTTGTGGCTCCGTTATCTGAGCCTGTGTCATCGGCAGAAGAGGACTCTGAGAGTGAAGGAGAGGAGTTGGCAAGGCCTCCCTCTCCAGGACCCTCCTCTTTGGCAATGCCTTTGGTGTCCGCCGAAGGGCAAGAGATAGGGCTGGGGCCAAGCACGTCCACGCAGCCACAGATGGACAGTGATGAGGGTAATGAGTATTGGCTGGATCCACACCAGCGTCGCAGAGATAAGCGCGCGCAACAGAAGAAAAGGCGTGCCCGAGATTAGGCTGAGTCACTGGACCACACCCCAGAAGGTATAAAAGGGAGCGTGGTGGTCAGTCAAACCTTGTGACGAACAAAGCTGAAAGCTTCCATGCCATTCTGCATTGCCGGACTTTTGCTATAGACTTTGATGGATTATCTCTGGACTTGATTGACTCTGTAATTATTGAGCTGTTTCTTTTGATGTACCAGAAGTGGGGAGAAGTTATCTCTCCTCTTCGTTAGTAATAAACTCTTGGCAGGCAGCCACTAGGTTGTTGCCAAGTTCCGTTATCATAAGGAAAAGGATTTTGCCGTCTGGTTTGGTCTTTAACTCTTGAACGTCTGTTGGTGTGTGTGCGTGTGGGACGGGGACAGAATACTGGTCTTCAAGCAAGCATGCATACCCGAAACCGGAAGACCAGGTGGTCGGTGCACATGTGTGTGCCAGAAACCAGATCATCTTCCCAGCATGCGCATGGGGCAGCTGCTCTTCTGGTTTCCAGTGTTCCCACACATGTGAAAACCAGCTGGCTGGCGTGCATGCATGTGACAGAAACTGGAAGATCATCTTTTTGGTGCGCGCATGACCCCCGGACAACTGCTCTTCTGGTTTCCAGAATGCACGCGCATGCACGCTCCCGTTTTGGCACTCTGTGCCGAAAAGGTTCACCAACACTGCTGTAGACAGAAAGAGACATGCTCAATTCACTTATTAGGAAATAGCTAAAGGGCTAGTAGAGTATCAGAGTCACTTTATCACTGGGATAAGTGTATATAAATGTAATAAATTAATATGAAGGGACCAGGGAGGTCAAAGGCCATGACTGCAGAACCAGATCTCAAGTTGTTTTTAATATGTGTACATGCAGGGTGCGTATAAGTGAAGTATTGGGTTTTATTTCTCCAAGACCTGATGGCAACTTGACTTTTATGACGCACCTCATGGATATAGGTCAAAATCAGAGGGTTTTTTTTCCCCATCAACCAAGAAAAGAATTGAAATAACTTCTTGAAGATATTTAATACAGAATCAAGTAGAACATAATAAGGGCTGCAGAAGCACTGATTAGAAAAGATTCTGGCAAAAGTTTGGTCAGCTTGCTGGAAACATATTAAGGCTAGTACCTGCTATGCTATCTTGAATTCTCAGCCTTCAGAATTTGGATTGATTCTCTGAACTGTTTTGGATTTAGCACTGCTGCTTGTGTTGTGTTGCTGTGTCAAGTCCATTAGATCCATTAATTATTGCTTGCGGGAAAACTATGAAAGTTTAGAATATACTTACTCAGTAGTGTTGCCATCAGTTGGAGGAGTGTTTAAAGCCATAAAAACACAATTGACGAGAACAACACATGTTATAAATGCAATAAACATAGTGAATAACGTTAAGGAAATTATCTTCCTTTGAAGAAGGAAAAATGCATTTGTATGTTCAATTACTGGTTAATATGGTAAAAAGTGGTTGCTTTTCCATTGTATTCTTAAACTAAAGGGAGCATTTCAAAAAATAGGATAATGCAGTTGTTCTACTCAGTTCTCCAGTTATGACCCTCACTCCTCGTTAACATTGACCCAATATTCAATCTCAAAGATGGTTTCATTATAAATCCAACCCACCTAATTTTGATCATCATCAGAGAACTGAGGAACCCAAGTGTTTGGATTTTGTTTGGGGTGAATAGAACATGTGAATCCAATCAAAATGATATAAAGTTGCTGGGATCACAAAAGATCTATTCCAAATTTAATAAAACTCAGTTATTGCCGTGATTGTTGCTGACTAATATGATGTATTTTGCAACTTGTTTCTTGGGACTCATCAGGTGTACATAATTTCCCTAAGCTGAAATATTTGAGTCTGAGCACATGGAGTCCATATGAAGTCTGTAGCAATTGTAGGTAGTCCTCAACTTACGACCATTCATTTAGTGACTGTTAAGGTTAAGATCCTCTTTAATACGATACAGCTTAGTCTTATTCAAATGAGTTGAAAAAAGTATGCTTAGTCATATTAATTGCCTGTAATTGTGAGAGGTATCAAATTACTACAGGCGTTTTGTCATGCAGAAATAAAGGTTGAATACGAAGGCGCTCACTATAGATAGTCCTTGACTTACAATCAGTGAAGTTACAACAGCACTGAAAAAAAGTGAGTATTGATTGTTTTTCACACTTAACAATCCTTGCAGCTTCCCTATGGTCATGTGATCAAAATGGCAACTGGCTCGTATTTATGATGGCTGCAGTTAGTATCCGAGGGTCCTGCGATCACCTTTTACAGTACAATCTTCTGACAAGCGAAGTCAGTGGGGAAGTCAGGTTCACTTAACAACTGCAGTAATTCACTTAACAACTGCAGTAATTCACTTAACAGCTATGGCAAGAAAGGTTGTAATATGAGGCAAAACTTACTTAACAACTATCTTACTAAGCAACAACCATTTTGGGCTCAATTGCAGTCGTAAGTTGAGAACTACCTGTACAGTATTTGGTAGAAAAGCAAGGAAGTAAGAGGCCTCCAATATGAGACCCATTCAGGGCCATTTCTCTCTACTCTTAACAGAAGAGAATATACAAAAGGAAGAAAGCCACTGTAGCACCTAAAAATACAATTGTCTTCACATATCATGCAAAATAAACAATATTTTGGCATATCATGAATGTCTTATTCACATAAAAAGATGGAACAGTGCAGGGGTGGGTTCTACTTACCTTTACTACCGGTTCGCAACAGGATCCGCATGCGCAGATCACTTCTGATGACGTCAGGGTCAGTGGGCGGAGCCTCCCGCCGGTTTTACTACCGGTTCTATAGAACCGGTCCGAACCAGGGGCAACCCACCACTGAAACAGTGGCTAGATTTCCATGATACACTGTATTATAAACTATCCCAATTTTTGATGCTATAGGAATCCAGCCTAGATTGGTATGCAATGCATGTAAAAAGAGCTAACCTTCATATTTACTGACAACCACTGAGTGAATCATTTTCACATTAGAAGGATATATATGTATTAAAATTTTTATGGCTAGTCTTCTTACTGGGTGGAAAGGACTAAATAAGAATAAAGATTTAGAGGCCGTAAATCGAAAGATTCTGCTTCGGGATGATAGCACCATAAACGTCTGTAAAATATAGGTAAATTCTTTGTAAGTAACGCTATTTAGAAGAGATTTTTAAGAGCATTTTAAATATTATTTATTTAAATGATGTAATAACCAGACTCTCAGCTTAGAGCCCTTGTGTTGGACTAGAACAGGGGTCAGCAACCTGCAGCTCCAGGGCCACATGCGGCTCTTTGGGCCCTCTGCGGTGGTTCCCTGCCAGGTGATCCCACCATTGGCTGGCCCCGCCCCTTGCCCTCCCCTCCCAGTCACTCCTCATCTTGCCTGAGAAGGTAAGGGCAATGTTGGGGGATGGAGAAGCGGCCAGGGGAGAGACAGAGAGATACAGAGAGAGGGGGAGAGAGAGAGACAGAGAGAGATACAGAGAGAGAGGAAGAGAGGGAAGGAGAGAGGGAGGGGAGAGAGAGAGATGTCAAAAGGATTTTGTGGTTCCTGGTGTTTTTTAACAACTGCTTCTCTGCCCTAATGACCAGCTGGGTAGGCGTGGCTAGGGGTGGTCATGTGACTGGTGGAAGTGAGTGACATCGAATTGGCCACGCCCACCCAGGTTTTGTGGCTCCCGGTGTTTTCTTTTCTGTTGGAAATGGGTCCAAATGGCTCTTTGAGTATTTAAGGTTGCAGACCCCTGCTCTAGAACTTCCAGAATTGCCAAATCTAAATAAATTTTAAGGACATCAGGTTAGGAAGACTGAAATACTTCCACCAATATAAATTCAATGCAGTTTTGTACATTTTGACATGGAGAAATACTACATACCAATCTTAGGAACTATAGAATTGTCTCTTATACAAAAAGTCAGCAAGTCCTATCCTATCACTGCAATAATGAGACACAATTAAAAAGACGGAAAACCCCGAGATAGATTCTTTGCTGATGCTTACTTTAGGTGGAAAAACTAGCCAATTTTCATGTTTTGTGATTCCTCATAGCAGATACCAGTTGTGAACTTTACAATTTAGATCAATTTTTAATCCTTTTCTTCTATAGGTAGTCCTTGACTTACAACAATTCATTTAGTGACCATTTCAGTTACAGCGGCACTGAACAAAGTTAACCTATGGCTATTTTTCATACTTATGATCATGACAGCATCCCTATGGTCCTATAATCAACATTTAGACATTTGACATGCATTTATGACATTCACAGAGTCCTGGGGTCATGCGATCCCCTTTTGCAACCTCCTGACAAGCAGAGTCAATGAGAAAGACAGATTTGTTTAACAATCGTGTGACCAAATTAGCAACTGCAGTGATTCATTTAACAACTGTGGCAAGAAAGGTCATAAAATGGGGCAAAACTCACTTAACTGTCTTGCTTAGCAATGGAAATTTTGGATTCAATTGTGGTTATAAGTCAAGGACTACTTATATGACACTTTTCTGACTACAATGTCTGTGCGCTTTCTAAGCAGCTGTTTTTCTGCAGACCAATCTCAGGAAATCCAGTTCTTGATTTTCAAACTTTGTTTTGTTTCTTGAAATGGGAAAGGGTAGGATATGTACCGCTGGAAGCATCATTATGATGTGATATTATGATACAATTGAAACAAGATTGGAGATATAATGGAGAAAGATTGGAGAAAGAAGACGGACTATATTTTAGCATAGCTTGGAAACAAAAATTACTGGGAATATTGTGGAGAACCTCAGGTAAGGCTGTATAGGCAATAATGCACTTTTAGTAGATCCCAATTAATTTTTGTAGGTTTCTAGGTTTAGGCATTTATCATTTAATTGCCTATCCTGGTTCATTTAAAGTCTAAACCTCCAATTTTCCCCCCAAAAAACTTCTTTAACTTTTTCTTTTTCTGTAAAAAGTGCTGTTTCACAACCCCAGAATGTTTACCTTCTAGTATCTCAGTTTGAAAGAAATCCACAATCTTTCCCATTTCTGTCTGACAATTTTGAAATTCAAAGAAGACTACATCAATTTGTGCTCACATTCTTTCCCTCAACTGACACATAAGAGAATCTGGAAGATATTATCTAACAATCAGGGGTGGGCTTCAAAAATTTTAGCAAGGGGTTCTCTGCCCCATTGCTGGGTAGGCGTGGCCATGATGGGCGTGACTTAATCAGTCTCCTGTACCATGGCAGCGGGGGGGGGGAGGGGGACGAACATTTTTGCCCTCTCCGGGTTCCAGAGGCTTTCCTTAAGCCTTTGGGAGGGCAAAAACAGCCTCCCCAGGCTCCAGAGGCCCTCTGGAGGCCGGAAACGGGCCCGTTTTTCCCAAACTTCCAGTAGGCCCTTTGTTTCCCTCCCCAAGCCTCCGAACGCACCATACACTTACCTGCATCCAAAGTGGGCCGCGTAGGGACTCCTGGGAGGGGTGGGGTGGGCGAGGCTAGCCAGGAGTGGGATTTGGGGGTTCTCCAAACTGCATAGAATCATAGCTAGAGGTTCTCCCGAACCCCTGTGAGCCCCCAGCAGCCCACCCCTGCTAAGTGTCTCAGCCTTTGAGCTGCCATAGGTCCTAGATTAATAAAAATCCCCTCAATTTTTTTTCATTCAAGTAAAATAAAATAGAATGATTTTTACTTCACACATCTTGGTTTCCTTATTATTTGTGAAATCCAGATATTATCACAGGTTCTAATCTACAGAGTAGATCAAGTGTATCTCTGACAGCAACCATCTACCAACAATTAATTCCAGAGTCAATAAAGTATATATTTTCTATTTGAAACTCAGACACATATTTCATAATTCAACTGTTTAGGACTCCTCCACTCATGAACACTGACCCATTTTTATGTTTCAGCTCCTTTTTAAAAAACCTGTTTTTGAGTGCCTCAACATTCTACTGTAGCTTACTTTAATCTCATAAAAGCATTTTATACCAAAAATAAGATGTATATATATTTTTAAAAAAACAAATGTATGACCTCATGATCCCTGTAATAGGGGTCAACATCTTCCAATGGTTCTCCGATGAGCCAAGGAGGGGGCTTCCCATAAAGAATAGGTAGCTTTTTAAAAACTTTCAGATCGAGCTGTGGTCGAATATTTTCTTCTTGTGTTTCATTATTGTCCTTTTCCGAGGCTTTGGAGCGTTTGGCTTCCTTCTCAGCAATTCTCTTTCTAACTGAATCCAAAGATTCAGGGGTGAAACGGAGGAAATTATGGGCCGTTGAAAAAGAAAAATTTGGCATCTTTCTGCCCTGGGACTGCAAAAGGAGACAAACAAATTTTCTGATTGCAAGAGAAATACAGCTGATTAGAGTCATATCATACAAGATGGATTTGTATATCAGGCCATCAGCAAAATTACACACACAACAAATATTTGGTTATTTCATTTCATCATAAAGCCATGAAAGCTATTTACTTTGAAATTTTACAGTCTCCACTACTTGGTTAATTTGGTTAATTTAAATCTAATTTAAGAGAAAAATAAGACAGACTGCTCTGTTCCCCCAAGAACACAGTAAAAGACATGATTAAGATGGTCAGTTTTTAGCTGAAGCCATCATTAAGAGAAAACCAGAAATTCTGCTCATTCATGAGTTAAGTCAAATACTGGTTTAAATGGACCATAAGAATCAAATATGGCCAGCCCCTTAATTATGAAGGCCAAATTAAACACTAGCTTTGCATTTAGACAGGTGTTTGTTGCCCTATTCACATATATCACAGGCAACCAGTTTTGTGTAAAGGTACTAGCCTAGTGACCAGGAGATTGGGGTTCTAGTCCAACATTAGGCATGAAAGCCAGCTGGGTGACATTGGGCCAATCATCAGAAGACAGAATTCTAATCAAGCTTTAGGTCAGGAATGAAAGCTGATAACTTTCGGCCAATCTCTCTCACTCTCAGCCCAACCCTCCTCACAAGGTTGTTTTTGTAGGGAAAATAGGAAGGGGTTAGATATGTTCATCACCTCTATGTGGAATAAAAATCTAAAAGTATCTACATTTAAAGACAATATTTCTCAAATCCTCTATCATCTTGATTGGATTCCACAGAAGACTACATAGCCATTGAGCTGGCTAATGCAGTTAAAGGCCCCCCACCCCACCTGTTAACTAATGTTAATGTCACATTTTTAACCACTATTGCCCCATTTTTACATTTTTATATTCATTTTTTTGTTTTTAACATTTTATTTTTACAATGTCCAGGGTCCCTCTGTAAGGAAGATGGACAATTTCCAAATGTCTGAGGCAAGTTTTACCCTGAGAAACTTCAGGAACACTTTCTTTAGGTTTTCGTGCAATGGGACAGAAATTTTCTATTATTTTTTTAGATAGATGATAGATAGATAGATACACATAGACAATATTTGTTACTTCTGTAAAGCTCATTGCCTTCCTAGTTTGGTTCATGTAACAAAATGGATGAGAAAAATATATGCATTAAATCAAGGAGATAAATATAGTGAACAAGAAGCAAAAGGAGATGGGCAAACAAGGTTGGGACAATTTCATTTTCCTCAGAAACTCATGTTAAAAGCACTGGTTTCAAATTTTACCTTGTTTTTAAAACAGAAAATTTATCTTAAAATAATATAGATACAATACATATTTTTGTTTGAAGTTTAAATCTTAATAGCATTTGTGATAATCATTTTATATAATTTTTATTCCTACAGGTCTTCTTATAAATGTCTATTGACTGAATATTCATTTCAACAACAACAAAAGACAGAAATCATAAATAAAGTTTTGAAAAATGTATTTTTATAACAAAGTTAATGATATTTGCTGCCTTGAGTTCTTTACAAAAATAAACAAAAAGGGTAAAAAATAAATTATTATTTTTTTTGAAAAGATGGGACAGATACGTAGTGACCTTTATATAAGCTAGTTTTAATACATCAGAAGTCAATCAATCACAAAACTTAGGTGAGATCTGTGATCTCTCTCTCACAACAGCAAGATAATGCTGAAGAAAATCCTATTCTCTTTTTGTCTGTAGCATCAAGGAATAAGATCCAACTCAGAGGAAGCGGATCTGAAGCATACTTGAAAGAATATGATATTGAAGCAAGGAGAAGAAGGAAAACTGGATTTTTCCAAGAACTGTAAATAAACCAGAATGTTATGCAAACTATAGAACAAAACCATAGCAAGCAGATACATTACAGTATTAACATACAACTATTCTTGTCAAACAGGAACCATGCTTTTAGGGACCTATAGATTCCATAATATTATAAATTATAATATATCAGTAACTGAGACTATAAACAACCAGCAGAATTCCATCAACTATACAAACTCTATGCAAGATGCTTGAAAATACACAATAACCTTATATTAGTTAAACTCTACATCAAATACCCCATGTAAGCTTTAAAAAGATTCTTAAAATGTTACTATCAACTCTCCATATTTTATGCTTTTTCTTGCTTAAAAGAATTACTGAAAATACGAAATTACTTCGCTCATTGTTTCACATAATTTCACAATTTAAAAATGTTTAATGTCATGATAAGTGCATATTTCTCTTTAATAATATCCAGACTCACTTAATCTTATTGAAGATTCTTTTTATCATCCAGTTAATTCTTTTCAAAGAAGCAAATACTCTGCTTTATCAGATCAAATAACAGTGATATTCCTTTCTTGCCGTTTCCTGCTCTGGAAAGGATTGGTTCTGTGGGCTTCTGGTAGAATGGGGATGTGAAGAGAAAAGAAAGCATGTTTTAAGGCTGAAAGAAACAAATGAGATTTCAAGAGATATCCCAGGAAATAAATTAATGTGAGGAAATAAATGGAGATGGTGATTATCAACTTTTAAGTAGAAATGAGTTATTTCACCACCGTAGAAGCATTGTGAAGCTAATAACACAAAAAGGTTTTGCTCATCAAAATTGAGGGAAAAGGCCAATTAGACAATATTACTTCTTTCCAGTCACTTAAATTGAAGCACTGAGTGAGCCAGCAAGTCTATTTCATATGCTTTAGTTTCATGGTGACTCCTTTGATAGTAATTAAATACAGTTCTGTATGTAATTCTGCCCACCAAAATTTCCTTTCCAGTATAGACAGGCAATTGATTTGAATGCTCTAGGACAGTGATGGCTAACCTTTTTGCCATCGCGTGCCAAAAGTGGGGGGAGCGCGGGGGGGGTCACGTGCGCGCGTGCCCACACCCATAATTCTATGCACCCTGTGCATGCGCACACAACCCCTCCCATGCTCTCCCTACTTTTGCCACATGACGGCACAGTGGGCCTGGTAGGCCCGTTTTTTGCTCTCCCCAGACTCCAGAGCCACTCTAGGAGCCTGTGGAGAGTGAAAATGGCTTTCCCCAACGTCCCGGAGGCCCTCCGGAGGCTGGAAACGGCCCATTTGCCGACTTCTGGTCCCACACCCTCCCCAGGCTCCTAGAAAGGCTCTGGAGCCTGGGAAGAACGAAAAACAGGCCTTCCCCACCCCCATCTCCCAAGGCCCTCCGGAGGCAGGAAACAGCCGGAGCTAAGCTCGTGTGCCCACCGATATGGCACACGAGCCATAGAGGAGGCATCTCTAAAGCTGTTTTCCCCAAACCGGTCCCTCAGAATATCCAATGTGGAAGGACCGAGGCCAGTAGAATAGCTCCACTCTCCTCCTTCGTTGTCATCAACCCAGCTTCTTTCTCTCCAGCAGGAGGTTACAGGAGCCTTCCCACCGCCACCAGGGCCAGCCAACACCGAACCGTGCCACCACTCTCCAGACACGGAAGGCACCTCCGTGGGTTTTGTCTCTGTTTCACCCGCCCCTCCGCCATCCTCGCCTTGTTTTGTGGGCCGTTCCTTCGGTCTCACCACGGGCTGCAATTCGGCCTGGACCACCAGCCATACGCTCACTTCTTCTGTCAACATTTCCGCTAGGACCACCGCCTCGGGGTCCATACCCTCCGCCATTCCAAATATCCAGCCGTACCTCGAGAACGAAGCTAGAGCGAAGAGAGCGCCAACTTTCTCTCAGCTCCTTATCCTGCACAGCACGGAGACAGCAAGAGAACACAGCCGGACACATCAAACAGAGGTTAAATGCATACAGGTTTTGATGGTACATAAAAACATTACCAAACATGTAGATTAGACATATTATTTTAAGATATACATTCAATGGGCATTTAATGGATATCAGTTCAGGGATATTTTCCCCCTTATTGAAAACCTTGGGGGAATAAAATAAGAGCTCAGATAGCCATTTTTGTAAAGGGTACCACTGCATTCACTGCGAGGGGTGATGGGATATGCAGGGTGACTTAACAGATATTAAATGCCCAGAAACTGGCTAACAACACATCTTCCAGCACTTTAATGTTAATTAAGCTGTGCTGCTGCTGCAGTTTTGAATAAAACTATTTCTGTTAAAAGGTCTTGTTGCTGATTTAGAAGTATCACACATAAGTGCTAGTCTTCGGGTGACATTTAAGAGGATTCTAGAATTGTTACTGTCTATAACACAGAGGTAAAATATTTTCTGAGGCAAGTTTTACCCTGAGAAACTTCAGGAACATTTCCATGAGATTTTCCTGGCAGTGGGATAAAATGGATCTTCTACTATTTAGATAGATGATAGATAGACAGACAGACAGACAGACAGACAGACAGACAGACAGACAGACAGATAGATAGATAGATAGAGATAGGCAGGCAGGCAGGCAGGCAGGCAGGCAGGCGAATCTGGATTCCCCATTGATTTTGCTTGTCAAAAGATTGCAAAAGGTGATCACATGACCCCAAGACATTACAACTGTCATAAATATGAACTCTTTGCCAAGCACCTGAATTTTGATCATATGACCATAGGGATGCTGCAATGGCTGTAAATGTGGAAAATATACATCATTTTTTTTTCCAGTGCTGTTGTAACTTTGAACAGTCACTAAATGAAAGGTTGGAAGTCAAGGACCCCTTATGTGATAAGTTGAGCCTGATCATTTGGACCTTCCCATTGTTGGGAAATTTACTGTCTCCTTTGTTGATCCCAACCCTGATTTTATTGCTTTTCTTTCAACTCATTGCAGGTGTCTTGGCTTTCCTTCAAAGAAATGAATGACATTTCTTTGACATGGTTTTCCCTTTGACATTCAAATTAAGACTTTGACAAAGTAGGATAGAAAGAGTGTTGACTCTTTTGAACTTGGCATTGGAAAATAATACCATGGATACTATCAAAACCATCAACAAATCAACAAATCAATCAATCAATCTAACTTGAGATACAATGACCGGACTGAAATAATCATGTTGTGGATACATTATGCAAATATCCAGTTCCCTTGAGAAGTCCATAATTCTGGAAAAGATAGAAGGAAAGACAAGACCAGCAGAAAAGTGACATATTTAATTACAGCAATACTGTTAGAAAAATTGAAAGGCAGATAAATACAGGTAGTCCTCAATTTGCAACCACAATTAGCCCAAAATTTCTGTTGTTGAGCATGACAGTTAAGTCAGCTTTGCCCCATTTTATGACCTTTCTTGCCACAATTGTTAATTGAATCACTTCAGTTGTTAAGTTAGTCACATAGTTGTTAAGTGAATCTAGCTTCCCCTATTGACTTTGCTTGTCTGAAGGTCGCAAAAGGTGATTATATGACTTGGGACACTGCAATAGTCATAAATACAAGTCAGTTGACTAGCGTCTGAATTTAGATAAAATGACTATGGAGATGCTGCAAAGGTTTTAAGTCATAAGTCATTTTTTTCAGTGCTGTTGTAGCTTCAGTCACTAAATGAATTGTTATAAGTTGAGGACTATCTGTAATGTCTGGAAGGTCTATCTACCAAATCTAATCAATAAGAGTTGACACTGATTTGATGGTATACAATCACTCAATCAGCTCAGAAGGGAGCCAGGTTAGCTTACTGAACAAAAATCAACAAGATGATGGGAGCATTTTAAAGACAGTTATACTTGTATAAGCTTTTATGGATCTTAGATAACTTAATTAGATTCTGAGAATGCGCATTCCTCCTTAGCTATCATGAAGATTGCAGCTATGAGCTCAGACTTCATCAGGAGTCTTGGATTCCCCCCCCCCATATACCGTATATAAATTATATATACAAATTATAGAACAATATATACGCTATAAAACAATGTGGAAGCTGTACCATAAAATGCCTAATAGGATATGAACAACTATTCATTTACAGTAATTACACATGAAAGCCTTTGCTGCTCAGAGAATTTCTTGGTCTTTTAAGTGGTTTAAAAAACAGTGAATAAATGAACCCCTTTCACAATATTTATGTTAGAAATGCATCTACTCTAACACTATTTTATGCCCACTGAGAACAAAGCAGTTGATGTTCTTTTGAATATTTAATTCAAATGTTTCCAATTAAGTTAGTGATAACATTCCAGGCTAATAGAGTTGGTGGGATTTTTATATTCTTTCTATAGGCTAGACTATTACCTCTTAATACTTTCAGTCATCCTGGTAAGAGTGGGTGTGAACCAAAAGTATAACAGATGGTAATGTATAGAGGTAGTTGGCTGACTGGCACAACGGATTGCTGAACTACTCTGAAGTCAGAGAGTCAAATCAACTAACCGGTTAAATAGTAGCGTCCTGAGTTTGACCCTCTGATCTAGAAGGGATAGCGAAGATTGGTGGGAGCTGTCCTGGCAGAGGGGAAAAGGCAAGCAGTAACCTCAGGGTAATTAAGGACAGAGATAACAGAATAAGGGAGGGGACTTTGGAGGTGTTCTAGTCCAACCCCCTGCTGAAGGAGACCCTATCCCATTTCAGACAAATAGTTGTCCAATCTCTTCTTGAACACCTCCAGTGTTGGAGCACCCACAACTTCTGGAGGCAGGTCTTTCCACTGGTTAATTGTTCAAACTGTCAGGAAATTTCTCCTTAGTTCTAGATTGGTTCTCTCCTTGATTAGTTTCCATCCATTGCTTCTTGTCCTGCCGTCAGATGTTTTGGAGTGGTCTCGGTGTCTTATACTGATTCAACACTGATGCAAAGTCTCATTGTTGGATCTTCATTGGCCCTGAATCAGAGGTGGGTTTCAGCAGGTTCTGACCAGTTCTGGAGAACCGGTAGCAGAAATTTTGAGTAGTTCAGAGAACCGGTAGTAAAAATTCTGACTGGCCCCGCCCCCATCTATTCTCTGCCTCCCAAGTCCCAGCTAATTGGGAGGAAATGGGGATTTTGCAGTAACCTTCCCCTGGATTGGGGAGGGAATGGAGATCTTACAATATTCTTCCTCTGGAGTGGGGTGGGAATGGATATTTTACAGTTTCCTTTCCCTGCCATGCCCACCAAGCCATGCCATGCCACGCCCACCAAGCCACACCCACAGAACTGGTAGTAAAAAATTTGAAACCCACCACTGCCCTGAATACTAGATTGGCGTGTAATAAGCTTTCCCTCACACTAGCAATACAATAGCAAGCGTGGACATGGGTGAAGGGTTCTCAGAAATATCACCGCATAGATTTTGACCTCAACCCCAAGACAGAATTGGTAGAGTCATCCAGGAAATTCTGGTTGCTTTCAAATGAAGCTATACATATAATTGGATGTGAGACCATTGGTGAAGATGGAATGTTCATAATGGGACCACTGTTACTAGACAGCCTCTTGCTCCATGTCCTCCTTGCCTAGTTGACATAGACGTTGGAATTCTTAGCCTTACAGTGCTGGAAGATTTCTCTAAAACCAGGGTCAGAGGTAGCCTAGGAGTTCCTGGAGCTGAGTTGAGGGTTGAGAAGAAGGCCCTGAAAAATGATCTTCTCTAAAGCTTTCCAGTGTTAACATAGCAGTTCTGTAGTTAAGTGCATTAATCTGGAGAGATTCTTATCTACAGTTAATTCTTGACCTACCTTCACAATTCTCTCTGACTGATGCAATGAAGGGCAAATCCTTGTTGGGCAAATCTTATTGTGGCTGAGGACTAAGCCTACCTTTGTTTAGACCTTGCTGCAGGAAATTTGCTTATGAATAGAGCTAGCTATCTCTTTATCTCTTAAGTGCGACATCTACTGAGGGCTATTGAGAAAGGTGGGGGCTATTAAGGGTGAGTCTGCTTCCTGCCTCTTAAAAAAAACATGTTTCTTCATTTCTTATCCAGGGGAAATATAATATTCTGCCGTTTTAATATTTCTCAAAATATTTCATTCTTCTAGGAGAGGGGTGGGTGTTAACTTTCTACAATGCCTATGGCAGATCTAGAACTCACTCTCTCCTGGCGATAGGCCCAGAATCACTCAAGCTGACTTTCATGCCTAAGGCAGAACTTGAACTCCTGCTTTCCAATGGTGCCTTAACCGTCAAATCAAACTGGCTCACACTTTGACTGAGTCCCTGAATCTCAATTTGAACTGAGAAGGCAACAACTGCCTTGTATTAGGTTGTGCCTGCCAGGCCTCCCTGTCAGTAACAGCAACAGAGTTGTGGAAGGGACCTTGGAGGTCATCTAGTCAAACCCTCTGCTCACGCAGGAGACCTATACTAGGGATTCGAACCGCCGAATTGGCGACCTTTCTGATCAACAAGCTCAGCATCTTAGCCACTGAGCCACCTATCCAGGCTGTATAATCCATAGATGCCATGTTTTTTTCAGAGGACTTTCAGTAGATGAAACCCGATGGAGAAGACAAGCAAATCCAACCAAATTTATCAAGTCTGCAGGTAGTCAGCAAGCAGTCCCACTGAGGAAGTCCCACAGGTAGAGAGTGAAGACATCCAACAGATAAAGCTAAAAAAAATCTGAGCTGTCATCTGGCTGTGCAGAGCCTGCATAGTTGACCTCTGTAATCAAATATTACTTCATGACAAACGAAGCCAAAAGTTAGCAAACTGCATTAATACAGTCTCGCTTTTGAGGTCTGATTTGACTTTTTCTGGAATTTTCTTTAGCTGATGAGTACCACTTATTTCCACATTTTTTAAAAAATATTTTGACTATTAATTCGCCCGAAATTACTGTTGCATATATTGAGGGCTGGGAAGGGGACAATATTTATTGGATATTTTTAAAAAAAATCTCGACAGCTTCAGACAATCAAAATCACGAAAAGGCATCAAAAAGGCGGGAAACGGTGACGTCACCGAGCCGAAGGCCCCACCCACAGGGCGGAGCTTATCTCAAATTATGACGACGACAGGGTGCTGCGGCCCTGAAGCACCGCGCCCTCCCGCTGCAGCCGCCACCAGATCTCGCGAGATGAAAAAAAACTAAATCTCGAGCGCGCCTTCACAATCACCGCTGCTATAGCAACCGCGCAAAACACACCCGCGTGCGTAACGCCCATTTTTCTACACAGTCCCTGAGTTAAAAAACAGAAGGGGAAACCAGCATTTCCCGCCTCTAGAGGTGGGACTTCCGGGCGGTTTTTTTTTTTTAACCTTCCCTCGGATATGACGACAGAGTGTCAACATGTAAAATGGCGGCTCATCACCGACAGAATACAGCGGGGCGGCGGAAAGTGCAGGTGAAGGAGGCGAAAGGGGCGGCGGCCGGCCGGGAAGGGAAGCTGAAGGGAGGCCCGTCGTGGCCGAGCTAAGCTGGTCGAAGCGACGAGTGATCGAGCGGCGTGGTGGCTCGGCGGGCAGACCAGGGGCGAAATGGTGGGGTGGGGGGGGGGTGGACAGGCAGCTTTCTCCCTCTCGCCTCCCTCCTGTGAGGGGATTCGCCTTTTTACTACCTCTCGGCCCCCGCGGTCGGGGATTATGGGTCTTGCCCCACCCTAGATATATGGAAGGTGTCCCGTTGGGGGAGAAGTGAAAGCGTTGCTCGGAGGCGTAACGTTTTCTGCTGTGTGGGGTTGCCAGGCTGTGAGGGGTGGCGTGTGGCTTCCCCCTCCCCCACCCCACATCACTCTCTCTCGACCCAAATTGTAAACAACAACAACAACAACAAGTCCTATCTTAATATCTTTATATTACTTGGTCTGTTGTGTGGATGTTTGGCTGGTTTAGGGGTGGGGAATTTGTGGAGGGTGAGGGGAGGTGTTTGGGGATTGCTATGTGTGTGGGACCTGGTGTTAAGTGAATTTCGTTGTATGGGTATACTGTGTATACACATACAATGACAATTTTTTTTTACTTTTATTTATTTTTATATGCCGCCCTTCTCCGGAGACTCAGGGAGGCTTACAATGCGTTAAGCAATAGCCTTCATACTTTTGTATATTTTATACAAAGTCAGCTTATTACCCCCACAAACCAGGTTCTCATTTTACCCACCTTAGAAAGGATGGAAGGCTGAGTCGACCTTGAGCTTGGTGAGAATTGAACTCGCAGTAATTGCAGGCAGCTGAATGTTAAATGCTGCCTTAGTAGGAGGCATTAGCCTCCTACGCCACTCAGGGGCGAAATCTAGCAGGTTCTAACAGGTTCTGGAGAACCGGTAGCAGAAATTTTGAGTAGTTCGGAGAACCGGCAAATACCACCTCTGGCTGGTCCCAGAGTGGGGTGGGAATGGAGATTTTGCAATATCCTTCCCCTGCCACGTCCAGCAAGCCACGCCCACAGAACAGGTAGGGAAAAAATTTGGATTTCACCCCTGCAATAAAGTTATTATTATTATCATTATTATATCTACCTCTGAATTGGCTGGCCTACTTCGCCACCCAGAGTCCATTGGAGTTAGGCAGCTAAAAAATTCAGAACAGAACAGATTAACCAGAGTTGGAAGGGACCTTGTAGGTCATCTAGTCCAAGGGTCGCCAACATTTCAGACCTCAGGGACCACTAAATTCAAATTTTTAAATCCCGTGGACCACTAATAGGAATTTTTTAAAAAGATAAATGTTATTTAGCGCAATATGAAAATGCACATAATTTTTCACCAAAATTTTCTCACAGACCACCAGTGGTCCATGGCAGTGATAGGTTGCACTAGTTCTATAGAACTGGTAGTAAAACCGGAGGGAGGCTCCACCCTCCGACCCCAACATCATCAGAACGCTTCTGCACATGTGCAGAAGCTTCTGCGCATGCGCAGAAGAGCACACACGGTCCCGTTGCAAACCTGTAGTAAAGGTGAGTAGAATCAACCCCTGGTCCACAGACCAACGGTTGGTGACCGCTGATCTAGTCCACTACCATCCCACCCAAGCAGGAGACCCTACCTACACCATTTCTGATAGATGGCAGTCCAGTCTCTTCTTGAAAAGCTTCCAGTGATGAAGCTCCCACAACTTCTGTTCCTTTGGTTGATTGTTCTCTACTGTCATGAAATTTCTACTTAGATCTAGATGGGTTCTCTCCTTGATCAGTTTCCATCCATTGCTCCTTGTCTGGCCTTCAGGTGCTTTGGAGAATAAGTTGACCCCCCTCCTCTTCAAATAATAATTTCACAGACCTAATAATATGAGAGTTGGGGTGGGCCAGGAAGAAAAGTTATTCATATAAGTACTGGGGGAAGGCTCCCCATTTCACCTTGAAACTTGGTGAGGGACCTGGTGTTCTGGTTTTGGACTGAGCCTACCTTACAGAAAGCAAAAAGTGGAATATTGATGAGTCATTCCCCACCCACCCACCCCCACCACCACCACTTGCAGTCTGGACTCTTGCAGATTCAGTATATTACTATGTTTTAATGAATCAACTTTCCTCCAGTAGAAAATATCCAAAAGATAATCCTATTGTAAACTGAAGTTGGGTATATTTAACCTGGAATAGGCTTTTCTCTATCTTTGATCTCATTTTACTACATCTTTTAGTGACCAAGTAGAGCAACCCTAGCTTTTCACTGCTGGAGGCACTATTCCAAGTCACTCCTGATGCTTTTAAGTGATTGTGTGCTAGACTAGACCTTTAAAAGTAACAGTTGTCAGTTTTTCCAGTTCTCCATCCTTTTCCTATTCCCTCAAAATCATTTCCAATTGCTTGTTTCCCCTGTGTGAAGGGTAAAAGAAATATAGCTTGGCTTTTGCCACATCAGTGTGCTTTTCATGCCAGTTTTGAGTGCAGGTAGTCCTCAACCTAACGATCACAACTCCAACTAAGTGAGACATTTCTTAAGTGAGTTTTGACCCATTTTATGACCTTTGTTGCCACAGTTGTTAAATGAAACATTGCAATTGTTAATAATATGGTTGTTAAATGAATTTGGCTTCTCCGTTGACTTTGTTTGTCAGAAGGTCTCAAAAGATGATCACTTGACCCTGGGACCATCATAAATATGAGTTATTTGCCAAGCGTCTGGATTTTGATCTCACATGACTATGAAGACACTGCAATGGTCATAAGTGTGAAATACAGCCATCACTCACTTTTTTCAGTGCCATTGAAGGTTAATAAATGAACTGTTGTAAATCAAGGACTAACTGTATAACTGTTTCTTGAAAAGTGGAGTACATTTGGATAAGTATTGTTTATCTGGATCTTCTAACAGGTGCACATTAAAAACCAGCAGATTGGAGGTATATAATAGCAATCTGCACTGAATTAGAGTTCCCACAGGTGTGCATAAAATTGTAATTCTCATATTTTTGGAGTTTTCAATTTTTGATATTTTCCTATGTCTGTCACTGCCTAGAGGATCAGATGAATGAATGCTAATAGAAATATTGCCAAAAATAGGTTTATTAATCAGTGGAATTACTTCATTGGATAGGGCAGATTAGGCATTCAGGTTTAACTTCATGATCATTGTGGAAATTAAAGTGTTCCTGATGAAGAATCAGAGAGTTATCAGAAGGTATCAGCATGTTTGAGGAAATGACTAAATTTGCAGACATTATTTTTTAAAAATGTAGTCCTCTTCCCAAATATCCTAGTGAAGAAGTCTAGAATATGTTGAGGAAAAATGTGGTCTGAGTAGAAGACGAAATGATTTGGAAGTGCTCCTATATTATGATGAAAATATATTGCAGGAATTGAGCCACTGTGTTATGCCCTATTTGGGAGTTTCTAATTTCTTTGGTTCACTACTTAAAACTAGTTCCTTGGACAGAGCATGTTACTCCAATTCTTTTATATATTCATTAGCTTCCTGTCATCATGAGGACTCTTTGACATGCTAGCTCTTTTAAATTATTCAAAGACTTGTGTTTCTGAAGTGTAACAGGTTTCACCATCAGATTGTCGAGGTGGCAGAGCTAAGCAGGGGATGCCCTGGTTAGTATTGGATAGAAGTAGGCATTTGGGAGGAAGATTAGCCTAAAAAGTGAAATGGAAGAAGGTAAGGATTCTTTGATATTGTACTAAGACACCTGTTAAAGAAGCATATGTCCATTTAAATTTAGGAATGTGACTGTCAAACACTTCTTAACTTTACTTACTTTGATAGGACGATGCAAGATAAATAAGAATATATAAGCATTCACAGTCCTATTTTCTAGCATTTGCAAGGAGGATTCCCAATGGCATCTGCTAGATTTTGCAGAGGGGATAGGAGCGGGGAGGAAAGGCAAGAAGAATTTCTTTTCATTTCCAAATTGTACCCCATATGAGAATAAATTTAAAGTAGAAATTGGTTTTCCTATTCCTTAAAGTTGACTGTAGAGAATAAAGTTCTCTAGACTTCTGGATGTCCAAGAGAAGAATCTATCTCTTCTTTGAAGCTGCCTCTAAATAAGAGGAGTTTTTTCTACATGTGGAGGCTGATTAAACAAAGACAACTGGACTGTTGGGGGGGAAAAACTGTTCAGTTGCCTTTAAAAAAATAATACTTTTGAGACAACTTTGATCTGGCTAACTAAGAATCTCCACGGACATTAAAACAAGGAATTAAAAGGAATATTTTCTTCCAGAGTTCTTTGCATCTACTGTAGTTAGTAAATAAAACTTATTTACAGTAACAATAACAAAGTACTCAAATCTATACAATACATGGCTAGTGAATTTAAAATGGAAGTAATCTAAACGAACATTCTAGTTAAGCCCAGAGTTTTCTCATAGCCATGAGAAATGATCATAAATTTTTCAATGTATTTGGACATATAGAATAGAATAGAATTCTTTATTGGCCAGGCGTGATTGGACACACAAGGAATTTGTCGTGATGCATATGCTGTCAGTGTACATAAAAGAAAAAAAATACATTCATCAAGAATCATAAGATACAACACCTAATGATAGTCATAGCGTACAAACAAGCAATCAAATCATATTAGGAAACAATATCAATATAAATCGTAAGGATACCAGCAACAAGGTTATAGTCATACAGTTAAGTGGGAGGAGATGGGTGATAGGAACGATGACAAGATTAATAGTAGTGCAAACTTAGTAAATAGTTTGACAGTATTGAGGGACTTATTTATTTAGCAGAGTGATGGTGTTCAGGAAAAACTGTCCTTGTGTCTAGTTGTTCTGGTGTGCAGTGCTCTATAGTGTCGTTTGGAGGATAGGAGTTGAAACAGTTTATGTCCAGGATGTGAAGGGTCTGTAAATATTTTCCCAGCCCTCTTTTTGACTCGTGCAGTATACAGGTCCTCAATGGAAGGCAGGTTGGTAGCCATTGTTTTTTCTGCAGTTCTAATTATCCTCTGAAGTCTTTGTCTGTCTTGTTGGGTTGCAGAGCCAAACCAGACAGTTATGGAGGTGCAGATGACAGATTCAATAATTCCTCTGTAGAACTGGATCAGCAGCTCCTTGGGCAGTTTGAGCTTCCTGAGTTGGCGCAGAAAGAGCATTCTTTGTTGTGCTTTTTTGATGACGTTTTTGATGTTAGGTGTCCATTTTAGATCTTGAGATATGGTACAAGCTAGAAATTTGAAGGTCTCTACTGTTGATACTGTGTTATCTAGAGAGGTGGAAGTATGGAAGAATTTCTGCTAAAGTCTACCACCATTTCTACGGTTTTGAGTGTCTTCAGTCCCAGATTGTTCTGGTCGCACCACAAGGCTAGTTGTTCAACCTCCCGTCTGTATGTGGATTCATCATTGTCTCGAATGAGACCGATCACTGTTTTGTCATCTGCTAACTTCAGTAGTTTAACAGATGGATCATTTGAGATGCAGTCATTGGTATATTGTCCTGTAATACTATATTCTCTTCTAAAAGAGCAACCCAAGTAATGAACAAGTTCTGAGTACTGATGTATGGTATTGTAAAGCTTCCCGCCACACTCATTGTACAAGAGCAGACGCTGTAGTTGTTACTCCAGTATGGTTGATGATAGGCTTAATGAAAATGTAAATGTCAAGCGCTAAGACCCATAGAAAACAAATGGTGTTGTGGGAAGCCCCACCCCCACCCCCAGAAGAATTAAATATTTTGGGAAATATTTAAAAAAAGGCAGAATATTATAGGGAGAAATGGAGAAAGACAGAAAGCAGACTCAGTCTTTCTTAATAGCCCCCATCAGATATTTTGTGCCCATTAAGAAAGATTGGGCCAGTCTATTCACAAGATTAAAAAAAAAACTTTGGCTCCAGAGTGATGGGATAAAGGAGAGGACATTGAGAAAAGTGGAAGCAATATCTGTCCATTAAGAAAGGCAGGCTAGAGGCAATAGATAACAGGATAAAATCAATTACACATGCCTGACAGGATTAGGACAAGTCTCCAGATTACAAAACACTGTAAAAACTGTATAAAAAGCTCATATAAAACCAAACCAGTTGTTTAGCTGACCCAGAACTGCCTACTGTCTTTGTGGTTCTGTTCAGTGAACATTCTTTCCAATCAGCCTCCGTGTTTTTTCCAGCGTTTTTCTCCCCGCTTGGAACTGAACCAGATGGATTTTCCTTCCAACAGTATATTATTCCCCTTCTATGAGCAAAAACCTTCTCAAATTAAAGCAACAGTTTACATCATTAAAGATATACTCTGAGAATTGCTAAGGGGGAGCCGTTTTAATTCTTTTTTTTCCCAACCACACTTGCTAAATTTCACTGTCTCTTTGCCCTGTGGACTGTAGCTCCTTCTTGGAAATACAGGCAATATTCCATCATAGTAAATGTCCTGCAAGGAGCATGAATTTATTATGCATGTGCCCCCTTTTTGCACCTGCTGGAGGACTTGGAGAAAGAGTATTGAGAATGTAACAAAACAGAATCCATTGCTCACCAAAGTTGTAGATAATGCAGAATGCATTTAAAACACTCTCCTAATAACACTAAAGTGGTCATGTGACTCGGAAATCTCTTTTCAGCAGCAACAACATTTCATATTGCTGATTATTTTTCTCATCAGCAATTTGTTTTGTTGTTCTCAGAATACTGGAAATAAATTGGATTAATAGCTTCTTGCCATATAGTACAACGTACTGTTTATTCAGAATTATACCTACAAAACAAAATAGCTACATCTATATCGTATCTCAGAATTAGGAAATCAGGTGAAATTGTGAAATATCTCATATTTCTTTTGGTTATTACAGATATTAATGAACTCAGTGCTGTCATTCTGTAATAATAAGACCATATTGTCTTACATAAGGGGACTGTGTCTGTAAATTGGGCGTGGGGAATTAGCATGAAAACTTGGATTAAAAGAGATGAATTTGCAGAAATAAGATTGGCCCTTACTTAGACACTTCATGAGGCTCTGAAGACATGGTTTAGTCAATAGGTCTGGAGAGTCCCATTATGATATTGAGCCCAACACGCAGCTTGTTTGATTGTTGTCACCAGGGTATATAGGACATTATTGGTTTTTGTACTGGGATTTCTTCCTTGTAAGCCACCCAGAGTCACTGTGAATGAGTTGGACAGCCATATACATTTTCTTAATAAATAAAATAAATATCTAGGAACAGATCCTCTATGTTGTGGGTTCTTTCTCCTTCAGAGATCATAGGACTGTAACGATATGAGAAATTTAGAGCAGAAAAATGTACCAGAGCAGGGAAAGCTCTTAGAGGTCTTGTTAGAAACAGGTCAGTGTTGAATGTTGAATGATGAATTAAAGTATTTGCCGATCATGTGAGTTTGAGAAAACACCATGTGCCTTTTTGTTTAGAATAAACTCACCATGGTCATTTATCATAAAAATGCATAACCTGAAAGGTGCAATTTAATTATTTCTGCTGGCTAATCTAGATTTTTTAAAAATAAATAAATAAATAAACAAGCCCAAATTATAAAACTGCAGTTTCAGTGGTTGGGACAATCTGGGACAGTTGAAACAATACATCTTGAGGTGGCCAAATTTCAAATTTTGTTGCTTTGTTTCCCTGCTAGATCATGCTGAGAAAATTCCGCATAATCAAAAGGGAATGGTGTATTCCCAAATTATCTGGAATGTTCTATTCCTGAATTTGTGAGTTTTTTCATTCCTAATATGAGACATCAGTTGTTTAGAAATTCGTTTTTTTAAATGAAAAGGAGATATTTTTGAGCATGCTTGAACAGAATGATGTTTCTGCTTTATAGTTTCTTAATGCTTCTGTTGGATTTATGTCAAATATTTTAGGTCTCTTATGTAATTAGAGATGAGGTGGAGAAGTATAATCGCAATGGGGTAAATGCACTACAGCTGGATCCAGCGTTGAACAGACTTTTTACTGCAGGTCGAGATTCAATCATCAGGATATGGAGTGTAAACCAACACAAGGTAAACTAAGCACAGAATGTACTTTACATAGATATGTTTTCACTTTTAGGCATATAGTCAAATTATCTGGCAAAAATAGTTTACATCATTAAATAATACATTTGGAGTTGTATTTGCTAGCATCACACTTTCCTTATTTTTGCTTACTTTTTGAGTTTGTTTTTTATTTGAGAGCTTCTCAGATTTTTCAGATATCTGATCTACAAAAAGAATGGCAAATTTTAATCTGGGATTTGAAGTAACCATGATTTAACAGTATCTTAGCCTGAACCCATTCAGTAAGGCCAACCTAACTTGCGTTGAAACAAAATCATTGTCTGTACTCCTCTTTTCAGATTTATAACTGCCAATGATTAATCTTATTACATGGATGGTACCATGTTTTCCTGAAAACAAGCCCTATCCCAATTTTCATGCCTGCGCCTAATATAAGTCCTGCCCAAAAAATAAATAAGCCTCTCCCACCATCGGGTTGTACAAGATGGGGTGAGGTGCTGGGGTGGGGGTGAAGCTGCCCCATGCATCCCACATCTGCTCGTAGGACTGCCATAGCCAGGCCTCCCACATCCTGACACCTGTTGCGCCACTGCCTGATTTGTTCTGCGGCTGCTTGTAGTCAGACGACATGTGGCGTGTCGCACCGGTGCTGCCACTCTCATGCGCAACAGCACAACGCACCATATAGCCTCCTGTTGTGAGTGATAGCACCAGCACGATGAGCCACATGGCGTCTGGCTGCAAGCGGCCGCAGAAGAAGTTGGACAGCAGTGTGACAGGTGTCAGAGCGGGTAAGACATTCCCCAAAAATAAGACCTGGTGCTTACTTTGGGGCCCAAAAGAAAATAAGACAGGTCTTATTTTGGGGGGAACAAGGTATGTGGTCATCTCTTCTGTTATTTTGTACTTAGCCAGCCCATTCACTGAGGGTGGGGCTAGAAAATGTGTCAGTGGATCACAGGATTGACTTACAATAAAGATGCCACTTGCCAGGAAATGTTCTTCAAATAATTGCAATCCTATACCTAAACCCTGGATTAAATGTAGCTGAAATAAATGGATCCTACAATTGTTGGCAATTGATACACTGATTTATTTATTTGTTTATATTTATATACCGCCCTTCTCCCGAAGGACTCAGGATGGTGAACAGCTAACAGATAAAACACAAGAAATACAAAATTTAAAAAAGTATTAATATCCAATTAAATTAATTTAGCCCACAATTAAAAACACCCCTGTATTAAGACCCATTATTAAACAATTTAAAAACTAAAACAATTTAAAAGAGTTAGGCCAGCCCAGCTTGCTGGAATAAATACGTCTTTAGGGAACGGCGAAAGGTGCAAAGATCCGGGATCCGCTGTATCTCCGGGGGCAGCTCATTCCAGAGAGTAGGTGCCCCCACAGAGAAGGCTCTCCCCCTGGGGCCGCCAGTCGGCATTGTTTGACCGACGGCATCCTGAGGAGCCCTTCTCTGTGGGAGCATATTGGTCGGTGGGAGACTATCAGTGGCAGAAGGCGGTCTCGTAAATACCCAGATCCTAAGCCATGGAGCGCTCTAAAGATGGTAACCAATACCTTGAAGCACACCCGGAAGACCATTGGGAGCCAGTGCAGCTCGCGCAGGAGAGGTGTACATGGGAGCGCCGAGTCGCCCCTATAACCACCCGCGCGGCCACATTCTGGACCAGCTGGAGCCTCCGGGTGCTCCTTAAGGGGAGCACCATGTAGAGAGCATTACAGTAGTCCAGGCGGGATGTGACGAGAGCATGAGTGACCGTGCATAAGGCATCCTGATCCAGAAAGGGACGCAACTGGCGGATCAGGCGAATCTGATAAAAAGCCCCCCTGGCCACAGCTGTCATAAGCTCTTCTAAAGATAGCCGTGTGTCCAGGAGGACGCCCAAGTTGCGAGCCCTCTCTGATTGCTAATATAGTAATTCTGAAATATAGATAAAGCTGCCTCTTGTCATAACAGCTTCAAGAGAATTTTTATGACACAGGATTAGAACGCAAAGTATTGTTTTTAATTCCAGCAAGACCCCTATATAGCATCAATGGAACATCATACAGACTGGGTGAATGATATTGTACTTTGCTGCAATGGGAAAACCTGTAAGTAACTTTTTGAATATTTTATGATGAAATAGAATGATGTGTGTCAGTTATCTCAGTGTTTGGTATTTGCATAATTTTTCATTCTGTGTTCATAGGTCCTGTTTCAAATTATACCAGTCATGTAAAATTCCAATTTATATAGTGATATAGTGATAAACAGTGGAAGCCATTATCAACTAATGTTAATATACCTGAAAAATAAAGCTGCAAAAAATTTAAAATAATGTTGCCAAGTGGCATAAAGCATCAGAAAATAAAATACTTGTTGAATTAGGAATTTCTGAAACAATAGAAATGTTTCCCTGATATTGGCAACATTGAGCAAAAACAAACAGCTGCTGAATTTCTCCAGAGATAGAGTTCCAAAAGCATCCTTCTGTTAATTAACTCTTGCATATGCTTCTGAGCAGTTATCAGTCCTAATGATTCTGTGTTTTAATGGTAAACAGATTTCTCTTGTTACTTGTCATCCAGACAAACTTCATTTTATCTTTATAGTGATTTCAGCTTCATCAGATACTACTGTTAAAGTGTGGAACGCACATAAAGGGTTTTGCATGTCAACCCTAAGAACACATAAGGTAAAGTATAAAAAATGCAATTAGTAATACTTGTGGTTCCATAACAGTATCCTGGTTACTTAGTTCTATTTGCCATATGTCTCTGTTTGTTTTAGGATTATGTGAAAGCTTTGGCTTATGCAAAAGACAAAGAATTGGTAGCATCTGCTGGGTTGGACAGACAAATATTCCTCTGGGATGTAAATACACTAACTGCACTGACTGCCTCAAATAATACTGTCACGAGTAAGTATCCAGAAATAAACCCATGATGGTTTGTGTAAGGTAAAGGTAAAGGTTCCCGTCGCACATATGTGCTAGTCGTTCCTGACTCTAGAGGGTGGTGGTCATCTCCGTTTCAAAGCCGAAGAGTCAGTGCTGTCTGAAGACATCTTCGTGGTCATGTGGCCAGCATGACTAAACGTCAAAGGTGCATGGAACACTGTTACCTTCCCATCAAAGGTGGTCTCTATTTTTCTACTTGCATTTTTTATGTGCTTTCAAACTGCTAGGTTGGCAGAAGCTGGAACAAGTAATAAGAGCTCACCACGTTACATGGCACTAGGGATTCGAACCGCTGAACTGCTGACCTTTCCATCGACAAGCTCAGCGTCTTAGCCACTGAGCTACCGCGTCCCTTTATGTAAGATAGGGGATTCCAAACTTGGCAACTTTCTTATGCTGCCTGGTAAATTCTGGGAGTGGAAGTACACAAGCCTTAAAGTTGCCAAGTTTGGAGAGTCATTGTATAAAACGTGCTATGATTATCAAATAATTCAATCTAAAATGCAGGGGGCTTTAAGGATTGACCATGTGTCCTTCAGAAAATAAACATCAGGATGGTCTCGGTAGTGAATCTCTGAAAATCGATGCAATCTTGAAATAACATCTTTATATGGAATATTTTCCCCTTCCATTTATCTTGAGTGATAGCAATGTTACTTATTGGAGTTTCTGGGGAAGAGCTGCTGTTCCTTCAAAAATCTGGCCATTCTCTTTGAAAACAATACAATATAGTATTAAATCAGCATCTTAATCAATCACTCAGAATAGAGCTGGAAAAGACCTTGGAAGTCTCCTAGTCCAATCCCCTGCTCAAGCAGTAGATCCTATACCATTTCAGACAAGTGCCTGTCCAGTCTCTTCTTAAAAACCACCAGTAATGAAGCACCCACAACTTCTGAAGGCAAGCTGTTCTGCTGGTTAATTGTCCTCACTGTTAGGAAGTTTCTCCTTAATTCCAGGTTCCTTCTTTCCTTGATTAGTTTCCATCCATTGTTTCTTGTCCTGCTCTCTGGTGCTTTGGAAAATAAATTGACCCCCTCATCTTTGTGGCAGCCTCTCAAATACTGGAATACTGCTATCTTGTGCCCCCTATTTCTTTTTTTCTCTAGACTAGCCAAACCCAAATCCTGCAACCATTCATCATATGTTTTAGTCCCCAAGCATTTAATCATGTTAGTTGCTCTTCTTTGCACTTTTTCCAGAGTCTCAACATCTTTTTTGTAATATAATGACCAAAACTGGATGTAGTATTCTAGGGGTAGTCTTACTAATGCTTTATAAAACGGTATTAATACTTCTGGTGATTTTGATTCTTTTTTTAAAAAAAAAACCCTTTATTAACAGTTAAAATCCAAAAATACAAGTTAAAATACCTCTATAACAAAAATGCATCCGTAATAATTATACAATTCAACATCTTTCTGACAGTACTTAATTTTTTTTTTATTGAAAAGTTTTACAAAAAAAAAAGATTTTCCCCCCAATATTCCCCCCACCCTTTTTCCCTCCCCCCATCCCCCCCACCCCTTCCCCGCATCCCCCCCCTCCCCCCCAGACTTCCCAGAGCAAAATAAGGGTATTTCAATTAACAATCATAAGCTAAATTAACCTATCTATCCTTAGACTACACAGTCCCCCCCTGAACCCTTAACTTCACTATAAATAACGTACTTCTAAAACTTAACATTCATTCATAAGCTATTTGATATTTTCTTGTCTGATACTTATTTTGAATATAATCAATCCATCTTCTCCATTCTGATATGTATCTTTCTTGTGCATAGTCCTTCAAATACCCTGAAATTTTCGCCATTTCTGCTAAGTTCGTTACTTTCAGTGTCCACTCTTCAATAGTAGGCAAAGAGTCCTTCTTCCAATATTGCGCTACCAACAGCCTAGCTGCTGATATTAAGTTCAAAATCAGTTTAGTCTCTAATGCTGTACAATCCATCGTTATACCCAATAAAAACAATTGAGGAGTAAATTTCAACCTTTTTTTCAAAATGTTCTGCATCACCCACCAAATTTTTATCCAAAATACCTTAATTTTCTTACAAGTTCACCATATATGATAATAAGTTGCATCATCACATTCACATCTCCAACATTTAGCTTGCAAGTTTGGATACATACATGATAATTTTTTAGGATCTAAATGCCATCTATAAAACATTTTATAAAAATTTTCTCTTAAGTTTTGTGCTTGCGTAAATTTAACATTTCTAACCCAAATCTTTTCCCATGTTTCTGTCATCACTGGTTCCTGAAAGTTTTGTGCCCATTTTATCATATAGTCCTTAACCAATTCCATTTCTGAATCTATTTCCAATAATGCATTATACAACCTTTTAATATGCATTTGACTTTGATCTCTAATCTGTTTTACCAAGTTTTCCTCATTTTGCATAACACCAATTTTTTGGTCTTCCCTCCATCTAGCTTGAAGCTGACCATACTGAAATCAAGTGTAAATTATCCGTTCTTCTTTTAATACATTTAAGGGTTTTTTTTTTGTTTTTTTTTTAATTTGATTTATATGCCGCCCTTCTCCGAAGACTCAGGGCGGCTTACAATGTGCTCAGCAATAGCCTTCATCCTTTTGTATATTTATACAAAGTCAGCTTATTGCCCCCACAAACTGGGTCCTCATTTCACCTACCTTAGAAAGGATGGAAGGCTGAGTCAACCTTGAGCCTTGGCGAGATTCGAACCCTGCAGTAATTGCAGGCAGCTGGTCTTAATAAGCTTAATAACAGGGTGCCTTAAACCCCTGTAGTACCAAGGCTCTTCAATTGCAGCTTACCTCTTTCCATAAAAAGAAGCTCTTTATAAGTAATCACCTCCTGTTTTTGTTCTATACTTACGTTTTCTATTGCATGTCTAGGATTTGCCCATATAGGTATCTTGTAGTTTAACTTATATTGATAATTTTTCCAAACCCTCAGCAAGGCATTTCTAAGTATGTGACCCTTAAACACCTTATCCACTTTTTTTTCGTATAACAAGTAAACATGCCATCCATATAACAGATCATAACCTTCTGTATTCAACATTCTCTCTTCAGTTAAATTAAACCAGTCACTAATTTGTGATAAAACAGCTGCTTCATAGTACAATCTTAAATTAGGCATTTTAAGACCTCCTCTCTCACGTACATCCTGTATAATTTTCAGTTTCACTCTTGGTTTCTTCCCACCCCAAATAAAAGTATTAATCCCTTTCTGCCACTCCATCAAGTTTCCATCTTTCTTAAGCACTGATATCATTTGAAATAAAAATAGGAACCTAGGTAATACATTCATTTTTATTACTGCTATCCTTCCCAGTAGAGATAGTTGTAACTTTTTCCAATTTTCCATTTCTTTCTGCACTTTTTGCCAGAGAACTTCATAATTGTTTTTAAATAATTTCGTATTTGAGGCTGCAATATACACTCCTAGATATTTAACCTTTTTAACTATTTCAAACCCGTTATCCTCCCTAAATCTTCTCTTTGAGATATGGACATATTTTTAGTTATCATCTTTGTCTTATGTTGATTTACTTTAAATCCAGAAACCTTTCCATATTGACCTATTATGTCCAACATATGTGGTGCCAATTCTATAGGTTGAGATAAAGTAACAACCAGATCATCTGCAAACGCTCTTAATCTATAATCTTGCTGTCTAATTACAATTCCTTTTATTTTATCAGAGTCACGTATCTTCTTCAGCAAAACTTCTAAAGTTAAAATAAACAGCAATGGAGACAATGGACAACCCTGCCTTGTACCTTTCTCAATTTTAAAAGAATCTGTTAAACCTCCAGTAACTATTATTTATGCTGTTTGTTCCTGATATATTGCTCTAATTGATTGTATAAAATATCTCCAAAATGCATTTTTTCTATTATCTTAAACAAAAATTGCCAATTCAATCAATCAAATGCCTTCTCTGCATCCAAAAATACGAGCGCTGCAGGGACGTGGTTGTTTTTTTCCAAATATTCCATTAAATTTACAATTTGTCTAACATTATATTTCATTTGCCTCCCTTTTATAAACCCTGATTGGTCATTATGAATTGTCTGTTGTATAACTGGCATTAATCTATTCGCTTATATCTTGGCAAAAACTTTGTAATCAGTGTTCAAAAGTGATATTGGCCTAAAATTTTCAGATTTTCCTTCGGGATCAATGAAACAAAAGCCGTTCTCCAGGAGGGTGGAACTCCTCCCCCTAATTGAATTTTACAAAATAAAACTCTAAGCGGTTCTACCATTTCCGACTGTAAATTCTTGTACTAAACAGCTGTTAATCCATCTGTTCCCGGAGCCTTACCTGTCTTTAACTGCTTAATTGCTGCAATAATCTCCTCAGAAGTTATTGGCTGATTCAGTCCTTCCCTCTGTTCTAACGTTAATTCAGGAATATTCTCTTCCTTTAGGTATCTATATCTATGCCTTGTATTGAATCACTAGCATATAACTTAGTATAAAATTCTAAAAAAGCCTTTTTGATCATATTCTGTTGATGAACTTCCTTACCTCTAAATTCTATCTTACCAATAACCCATTATTTCGTTTTATCCTCAACACATAAGCCAACCACCTGCCTGGTTTATTAGCATTACGAAATGTATTGTGTTTAGCATATTGTAAACTTGTTGCCACTTGATCAGCCATCAACATATTAAATTGCTCTCGTAGTATATTTATTGTTTCTTTTACTTTCTTATCTCCTGGATTAATTGTGAGTACCTGTTCTTTCTTTTTTATTTCCTCCTCTATCTCTTTCCGCTTCTTTTGTTGTTTTAATCTATATTTATTATTCATATGTATTAAAGTTCCCCTCATATAAGCCTTACTTGCATCCCAAACCATTTCCATAGAAGTACCTTTATGCATATTAATAGCAAAAAATTCTTTCATTTGTTTTTTAAGCTCATTCACATTTTCTTCATATCTAAATAAATTTTCATTTAACCTCCAAGACCTCCTTTCTCCCCTCTCCTGTTCCAATTCCACCCAAACCGGACTATGATCAGTTAAGAGTTCTTGGACATATCTTCGTCTTCTTCACCCTAGAAATAAAATCATTTGTGATTAGTATGAAATCAATCCTGGAAAAGGATTGATGTCTATCAGAAAAAAATGTAAAGCCTGTCTCCTCAACATTACGTTCTCTCCAAATATCTCTCAATTTCGTATCTTCCATCATATCAAAAAAGGATTTAGGTAATTTTGTACGTGTTGAGATCTTTGATAAACTTTTTTTATCCTTCTGTGTAACTATTACTCCATTCCAATCACCCATTAGTATAAAAGATTTATAGTCCCATTGTATTATTTTAGTGTGTAAAAATTATAAAACTTATCTTGTTGTTGATTAGGGGCGTATATTCCAATTAAAAGCATTTTTGCAGTCTGAGTTAATAATTCAATTGCAATATATCTTCCTTGAATATCTGCCTCAATTAAATTAGCTACTAATCCTTTCTTTACATATATAACTAGCCCATTTTTCTTCTCTGGCACTGATGCCACAAAGTGTGTACCTAATCTTGAATTTATCAAATATTTTTGGTCTGATAGTCTAATGTGTGTTTCTTGCAAACAAATAACATCGTTCTTAAATTGTTTCAAATAATGAAATACTTTGTTTCTTTTTTGTGGTGAGTTTAAACCATTAACATTCCAAGATAGGAATTTAGTTGCCATCTTTGGCCTTTCGAAGCTTCAAGAGCATCAGCTGAATATCCTCCTCCATCTTACTCTTCAGCCTAGCCCCCCCCCGCTTCTGTTTTTTGAACTTCTTGAGGTAAATATTGAAGTTGTTGCACTTTTAATTGTTGTTCTTGACGCTTATAGGTTGCTCGGGTCAGTCGTTGTTCTCTTGGCTCTTCCTTCTTAAATGATTCCAGAGTTGGGGGTGGGCCCCCAAGATCCAGATCTTCTTCCATGATGATTCCTCCAACTGCTACTTCAGCATAAGTTTGTATCTGCTTTCCATCTTTCTCTTGTTGTAACATCTCAATTTTCTTTCTGCCCCCCCCCCACCCCCCGGTGAGGGTGGATGTCCAGCCTTTAGAACATTAACATAGAAATCTTTTGCCTTCCAAACTGTTTAACCGGTATCTTTCTCCACTATAATTCACTATTAGACCAATTGGAACATCCCATCTGTACTGCACTTGTTGATTTCTCAGTTCATTTACCAAAAAGTCCTTTCTGCTTCTTAACATTTTTGGAGGAATCTCTTGTCCAGCCACTTGAACCTTATTCTTATAGGAAGCTTGTAAGATGTCATTTCTAATCCTGGTTGTGAAATAAATCACCACATCTCTTGGCAACTGCCTTTGTCTTGCCACCCAGGAGTTAACCCTGTAGATTTGATCAATTCGGCTTGCCACATCATCTGGACTTTCTTTATAAAATAGTTTTTATTAAATATAAATATTAAAAAAGACATACATAACATATACACAACAAACATTTATACAACATATACACAAAAAGAGTGTAATTTCTTCTTAAGCATTTTTTCAGAGTGACGTTCTACAATTCTACTTATAATATATTCCTTCACCTCTCTTTAATCTAATAATATTTTTTATTACATATATATGTATCAATCGGTAATATATCCCCTATATTTTTTGTATATTTCTATTTTTTAACCAATTATACCAATTATTCCATATTTTATAATAGTCTGATTCTTCTTTTTCTTGTAATTCTTTGGTTAACCTATCCATTTCAGCGCATTCTAAAATTTTCCCTATTACTTCTGTTTCACTTGGTATTTTTTCTTGTTTCCAATTTCTTGCGTAGGTTATTCTTGCAGCAGTTAATATATGGATTGTAAGATATTTGATATCCTTAGGGTATGATTTGTTAAATATTCCTAATAAAAATGTTTCTGGTTCTTTTTCAATCTGTGTTTTTGTTATTTGTTCCAACCATTTTTTGATGTTAGACCAAAATTTCTTTGCTGCCGGGCACGTCCACCATAAATGATAGAAAGTCCCTTGTGCCTTTTTGCACTTCCAACAAATTGGGCTATTTTTAAGTTGTATTTTTGCCAATCTGGTTGGAGACATATGCCACCGATAAAACATTTTCAGTTGGTTTTCCTTGTACGCCGTTGCTTTCGTTAACTTTAGATTTACTTGCCAGAACTTTTCCCATTTTTCCAAAGGTATTGTGTGTTTGATATTTTGAGCCCACTTGATCATCGTTTCTTTGACTGTCTCTTCTTCCAATTTATAGCGTAGGAGAAATTTATAAATTCTACTAATTAATTTATTTTCTGAATCTAATATAATTTTATCTATTTCTTGTTTTTGCTTATAAATTTCATATGTTTTTATATGTTCTCTATATTTGGATTGTATTTGAGTGTAAGTCCACCAGTCTATTCCTCTGTGTAAATCTATCTCCAATTGTTGTTTTGTCTTTAGTTTGCCTTGATAGTCAATTATATCTTTATATCTAATTATTTTTGTCTTATCTGTTAAGTTTGGGTGCCTAATTGATTCAGCCAGTGCTAGCCAATTTGGTATCTTCATATAATGTTGTTTTTTAATTTTAAGCCAAATTTGTAATAGTGAGTTCCTTATTGTATGTGTTTTAAAATATGAATGTGTTTTGTATTTCTCATCCCACATAAAGGAGTGCCAGCCAGTTTGAAGTTCGTGTCCCTCAATTGTTAAAATTCTAGAGTCCTTTAATTCTATCCAATCTTTGACCCACGATAGTACTGCTGCTTGGTAGTATATCTCCCAGTCAGGGAGTGCAGCTCCTCCTCTATCTTTTGTATCCTGAAGCAGTTTAAATTTTATTCGTGGCCTTTTCCCTTGCCATATAAATTTAGATGTTATTTTATTCAGCTTTTCAAAAAACGGTTTATCTATTTTAATTGGGGTGACGTGAAACAAATATAAAAATTTAGGTAATATAGTCATTTTGATGGCCGAAATTCTTCCTAGGAATGAAATGTGTAAATTTTCCCATTTTTCTAAGCATCTGGACTTTCTTTAATTAGCCCTGCAATTGCTTCTGCACAAATATCCTTTAAATTTTCCCGGTTATTTTCTTTTAACCCTCTCAGTCTCAGGGCAAATTCCATAGATCTATATTGTAACATTACCAATTCATCATCCACCTTCTCTGTTTTAGTCATAATGTCTCCTACTTTGTTTTCCAAGTTCAGATTGGCTTCATTGATTTCTTCCACTCTCTCATCCACCTGAACAATAAGTTTTGCCAATCCTGAAACTGCTAAAACAATATAATCTCTTATTTCATCATGCTTTTCTTCAACAACTTCTTTAATTGACTTTATATCCTCCTCAAATTTTTTTAATTTCCCTTCCACAATTACTGTTAGGTTATTCATAGCTACAGCTTGATTATTCATGGCTTCTTTTATAAATTCTTTGAGTTCATTAAAAGAAGCCTCCTGACTCTGTGAATCAGCCGGAATTTGTGCTTTCTGTGTCACTACTGACACTACTGGAGAACCTCCTCCACTTCTAGAAGCTCCTAGCTTAACTTGTTTAGAAGCCATCTTTTTTTTTTTAAGTCTTTTTTCCTTTCACAGCCACAAAATCCCTTGAACAATTTTCAAAAGCTTGTAATTTATAGTCTCTAATTTATCAAGAAAAATAGTCTTTTCTCCACAAGCACTCAATTCCCAGCAGCTTTAATCCACTCTCAAAGTGCAAAGTTCTCAATAAACACTTTCGTTTCTAACTTTCACCTTCACACCCATAACAAAGGCGCCATCTTCAGCCTCCAGCTCTAAGAGATTCAATTAGAAACAATGTAAATCCGGAGTTAAGCACTGTTACTTATAAAGCTTGTTCTCCTGTTTCGGCTCTGCTTGCACTTGTATTCAATCAAACTCACTTTTGCCTGCAGGATTGGTTGCGGCGTCTGGCTTTGTTTAAAACAGAGTCGTCCTGGACTGACAGTACTTAATTCTTAACTTTCTTCATCTATTCCCACATATTCCTACTTAATCGACATAGTTAATCACATTTTATATCTTATTTTGTTCTATACATTCTTTATTTTTAATTTCTATCCATTGATACCAATTATCCCAAGTTAAGTAATATTCCGAGTCTTCCTTATTATTTAATTCTAAAGTAAGTTTGTCCATTTCTGCACATTCGAAAATTTTCCCGATTATTGCACAGTCTGTTGGAATAGTGGACATTTTCCAAGCTTGCACAAGTATGATTCTATCTGCTATAGTTATATGCATAATTAAATATTTTATCCTTTTAGGATAATTTTCTTTAATAATCCCCAGAAGAAACAGTTCAGGTTTAAATTCTATTCTATAGTGTGTAATTTCTTTTAGCCATTTTTGTATTTTAATCCAGAATTTTTTAACTTCTGGGCATTTTGATTCTATGCCTGTGTTTATACAACCAAGTATTGTATTACCTTTTTGGCTGCTGTCGCACACTGCTGACTCATGGTTAAGTGATCATCCATTAGGATTCCAAGGTCCCTCTCAGAGTTACTATTTTTGAGCCAGGTTTCGCTTAATCTGTACTTGTACTTTTGGTTTTTCCTGCTCAGGTGTAAAACCTTGCTTTTCTCCCCATTAAACTTCATTTTGTTGGATAGCGCCCATTGTTCAAGTCTGTCAAGATCTTTTTGGATCCTGAGCTTGTCTTGCAGGGTGTTGGCTATTCCTGCCAGTTTAGTGTCATCTGCAAATTTTGATGAGTTCCTCTTCTATTCCCTCATCTAAGTCATTTATAAAGATATTTATTTATTTATTTATTTGATTAATTAATTAATTCTATGGCGCCCTTCTCCTGAAGGATTTAGGGCGGTGAACAGTCAAAATAACATACATATAAAAATGTGAAATAAAAGCAATTTAAAATAATTAAGCCAATTTGGTTCATCAGTTAAGATCTTCAGCATAAAATTTAGACAATTAGAAAAAAATTTATGCCAGCTCGGCTTGGTGAAACAGAAAGGTCTTAAGTGCACAACGGAAAGTACGGAGATCTGGGATCATTCGTATCCCTGGGAGTATCCTGTTCCAAAGGATTGAAGAGGACTGGGCCTAATACAGAACCTTGTGGTACCCAACTGCCTACTTCCCTGCATGTAAATGTAATACCATTAAGGACTACTCATTGAGTATAGTTTGTCAGCCAGTTATAAATCCATCTGATGGTGATGCTGTCTATCCCACATTTTTCTAGCTTACCAAGAAGTAGGTTGTGGTCATTTTTGTCAAATGCCTTGCTGAAGTCTAAGTATACTATGTCCACAACATTTTGCTGGTCTACTAATTTAGTCACTTTGTCAAAGAATGAAATAAAATTGATTTGGCATGATCTGTTTTAATTCACCTGTGCTGGCTACTAGTTATAACTTTATTTGTTTCTAGATGTTCACAGATCTGTGTTTTGATTATTTTTCCCAATATTTTCCCAGGTATTGATGTTAGGCTAATTGGTCTGTAGTTTCCTGGGTCTGTTTTTCTTCCTTTTTTAGAAGATAAAAGACTGGAATTTTGCAGATTCAAGTAATTATATAAGTGCAACACTACCACATTCTGACATAAAATTCAGTATTTCTATCTTAAAGCTTCTCTCGCAATTGAAATACAATGAATAGTTTTATTAAAGACTTCCTTCTGTGGGTAGTTTGTAAATCCTTAATGTTTGAAAATTTGTATATAGTTGCAAGCTGCTGTATTCATTTTTTTTTTTTTGCTATTAGAATTGTTATTTCAACTTTGCTTTCCCCCTCCCCCCTCCAACTTCCTGGAGTGCTTTCTCTCAAATAATATTGTGATTTCTATCCAATAGCTTCTTCCCTTAGCGGGAACAAAGACTCAATCTACAGTCTTGCTATGAATCAGATGGGAACAGTAATTGTATCCGGGTCCACTGAAAAGGTAATCACAATTTAGGCAGTTTATCCCCACAGGATGAAATGAATTGCTGAAATGATTACTAATAAGAGTTTGTGTACAGCTATGAAACAAATTTAGGAGCCCTATTCTGCAGTATAAAAGGAAAAATCATCCATCTATATGGTAGAGGTGGTTTGTTATAGGATCTCCCATTCTAATACAGTAATCCTCAACTTACCGTAGTAAGCCTCCGTGGCACAGTGGTTAGAGTGCAGCTCTACAGGCTACTTCTGCTGACTGCCGGCTGCCTGCAATTTGGCAGTTTGAATCTCACCAGGCTCAAGGTCGACTCAGCCTTCCATCCTTCCGAGGTGGATAAAATGAGGACCCGGATTGTTTGGGGCAATAGGCTGACTTTGTAAACTGCTTAGAAACGGCTGTAAAGTACTGTGAAGCAATATATAAGTCTTTAAGTGCTATTCTATTTAGTGACTGTTTGAACTTACCAAGACACTGAAAAAAATGATTTATGACCATTTTTGGCACTTGTGACCGTTGCAGCATCCCCATGGTCACGTGACTAAGTAGCAATAGCACTTATATACCGCTTCATAGTGCTTTTACAGCCCTTTCTAAGCGGTTTACCGAGTCAGCATATTGCCCCCAAACATCTGGGTCCTCATTTTACCCACCTCGGAAGGACGGAAGGCTGAGTCAATCTTGAGCCCATCAGGATTGAACTGCTGGAGTGAGCAGTGAGTTAGACCTGCAGTACTGCATTCTAACCACTGCGCCATCATGGCTTTCTCAAAATTCAGGTGCTTGGCAACTGAACACATTTTCACACTTACAACCATTGCATCATCCCTATGGTCACGTGATCAAAATTCAGCCTCTTAGCAACTGGCTAATATTTATGATGATTGCAGTGTCCTGAAATCATGTGATCACCTTTTGTGGACTTCCGCCAAGCAAAGTCAGTGGGGAAGCCAGGTTCACTTAACAACCATGTTACTAACTTAACTATAGTGATTCATTTATGGCAAGAAAGGTTGTAAAATGGGGCAGAATTCACTCAACAAACATCTCACTTAGCAACAGAAATGTTGGGCTCCAAAATTGTGATTGTAAGTTGAGGACTACCTTTAGTTTTGAGTTGCTGTTTCCTTTGGGCTTCCTTGTATATGTTCTCTTTCCATTTTGGCCAGCAGCTAATGCATTGAGTTAATGAGGCAAACAATAGGGAACTCTCTTCAGACATCTATGACTAAGTTTCTATCTTATCAGGAAAAAACCCCATAAAGGACCAGATAATTTTAATACAAGGATTCCAAGTTTATAGTTTTGGAGTAATACCATCTATATTCCTTAAATAAATTTAAATGTAAGCAATTTCTGATCAAATAACTCTGGGCTTGCTATACCCATGTTATGTAAGGATTGCATTTGACTCAGTCAAATAGACTATTGATCTGGTCCATCATTGGAACAAGATATATTGTAATGAAAGAGGATATCCTATTTCCCAGAGTTACTGCTTTTGTCTGCATGTCTTCAGTGTAACTGTTGTGAAGAGAGACCATAGCAGCAGAACAGTATTTTGTAAGCTGCAGGGATCAGCTCAGTTTCTAGAATTTCAGGATGGAGCAGAGAGAAAAAAGTTTGAGTTTGTTCACAAGCTGCAATACATGGTTTACCATAAGAGTGTTTCAACCTCAGCAACTTTTAAGATGTGTGGACTTCAACTCCCAGAATTCCCTAGCTGGTTGGGAAACTCCTGGTACAGTTTTATAACTCAGTGTAAGGAACAAAGCTTATTCTAGAATTTTTGTTATTCATTAGTTCTTGTTTTCTCCTTGTCGGCTCCATCTCCCCATCAAACTGAGCGGTGTTATACTGACATATATGTGGCTGATTTGGTTGGGTGAGGATGATGTGTAGACTTAAAAAAATATAACAAAGAACTATTTACTTTAAAAAAATCAGCCTGACAGCTCTCCAGAGTAAACATTATTTTTCTAAAAAATCTAAGCCTTAGAGGTTTTGAAATAAGTTAGCATCTTACAGTACTAATATTGTGAATGGCTTTTGAAAACCTAATTTCAAGCAATGTAAGACATATATGAATTTAATACCGCTATAGAAGTGATAATAAATTTATTTTTCTAACAGGTTTTAAGAGTATGGGACCCAAGAACCTGTGCAAAACTTATGAAACTCAAGGGACACACGGACAATGTTAAAGCTTTGCTACTGAACAGAGATGGTACACAGGTATGTTTTTAATATACTTCCATCAGTTCCTTGGCTTCCATGTTGTAATATTTTCTCCGTCCAATTAGACCTACTTCAGTAACATAGTTCCAATTTCTTAAGCAAAAATTACATTTAAATCCACTATTATATCTTAAATCTTATTGAATATCCTGAACATGAGTATTTTTTACAGAGCCAGTAAACAAGACTGGCATTTTTAAGTCAAGTGTCAAACATGAATGGGTCAAACTATGGATGAGTATTTCATTTTAATGACAAATGTAATACAGTAAATGTAGCTTTTAATCATTTAGTTTAGTGTTTCAATTTCCCTACTAGTCGTGCTAGCCAGTGGTGGGTTGCCCTCGGTTTGCACCGGTTCTATAGAACCGGTAGTAGAACCCGCGGGAGGCTCCGCCCACTGACCCCGACTTCATCAAAACACTTCGGCGCTTGTGTAGAAGCTTCTGCGCGCGGCCCTGCTGCGAACTGGAGTAAAGGTAAGTAGAACCCACCCCTGGTGCTAGCTGAGGAATTCTGGGTGTTGAATTTCACATTTCTTAAACTTGCCAAAGTTAAGAAACAGTTGAAATTTCATCAAGCATCTCCGTTGGTCAAAAGATTGCTTTTGTCTCTGGCTTTGTGCTTAAAATTGGGTATTGTAGTATTTTTTTTAAAACTCTCATTCACAGTGTCTTTCTGGAAGTTCCGATGGAACTATCCGACTCTGGTCACTTGGTCAGCAGAGATGTATAGCTACATACAGAGTCCATGATGAAGGCGTATGGGCACTTCAAGTCAATGAAGCTTTCACTCATGTTTATTCGGGTGGAAGAGACAGAAAGATATACTGTACAGATTTACGAAACCCTGATATCCGTGTGCTTATTTGTGAAGAAAAGGCACCTGTTCTTAAGGTAATATTTTTCTAAAGATCTTCTTCAAGATTGGAGAATTGGCCATCTTTTCATTCTTTGGCACGCTTTTGACTGTCCCGATGATTGTTGGAGAAATACATAACATAATTTTACCCTTCTTACTGTTGTATCTTATATCTGTATTGACTTATATGTGGCCTTTACTGTTAATGAAATGATTGCCTTTCCCTAGAAGCTCTGCAGAGGCAATTGCCTGGATAGCTGAATCAGACATCCAGTTACGAGGTCATTGCAATACCTCCATAAAAGTTTTATTTATAATTACATACGTTGTGTATATATAGAATAGAATAATAGGGTTGGAAAAGGCCTTAAAGATCTTCTAGCCCAACCCTCTGCTTAGGCAGGAAACCCCTTCACCACTTCAGACAAATGGTTATCCAACGTCTTCTTAAAAACTTCTAGTGTTGGAGCATTCACAACTTCTGCAGGCAAGTTCTTCCACTGATTAATTGTTTGCACTGTCAGGAAATTTATATACATACATACATACATACATACATACATACATACATACGTATGTATGTATATGTGTATGTGTGTGTGTCTTTTTAGCCAGGTTCTATCTACGTAAGCCAAGATATTATGCAGCCCTAGTTCAATGAAATCACAATTCACTAGTTTTCTTTTTCTTTTGTGATTTCACTGAACTAGGGCTGCATAATATCTTACGTAGGTAAAACCTGGCTAAAGAGAAAGACACATGAAACCTACGAAAAAGAAAGAAAAACAAATATTGTACCTTTACAGGGAGGATACATGAGATGAGGGTGTGGCTAACTGATGAGGCATTATAAGGCCGAAATAGATCTATCTTAGTCTCCCAATGGGCAGCAAAGGGTCTGCTGGCTGTCAGAAAGAGAAAAAAAGCCCAGAAACTAGTGAATTGTGATTTCACTGAACCAGGGCTGCATAATATCTTGGCTTACGTAAGTAGAACCTGGCTAAAGAGAAAGTCACATAAAACCTACGAAAAATATATATATATATATATATGTTTACTTCTCTTCTGTAATGTTTTCATCATGTACTTAATAATTAATTTAATTTTAATTAATAATAATATTAATAAAACAAATCACAAAACTTTTAAATTGGATTACTATACAGACATGTGATCCCTCTCCCTTTCATACATGAAATAATGTGTCGTCTGTTAACTTCCCCTACTTGCCATGAAAATCCTTTCTTCAGGATCCTGCATGTTTTTAATATAGTGCATCTTTGATCTCTCTCACCGAAGAGAGAATAAAACATAATCTGCTTCAGTATAGGATCTGATGAAATCCAACGCTGTGAACTTTCCTAACATTCTGCTGACCCCTTTTATGCAGAATTGCTAGGGAAGGAAAATAGCAGGTTTCTGTACCATGGGTCAGGGGTGAAATGTAAAATTTGTTATTACTGGTTCTGTGGGCGTGGCTTGGGGATAATGTGATGGTGGGCGTGGCCAACTTTTTTTTTTTTTTTTTTAACTTTTCAAAGCATTTTTTCTAATGCTTTGAAAAGCCTCTCTGCCGATCAGGCAACTCAGCTGGGATCGTCAGAGACTTTTCAAAGCATTTTTTTTACCACCTCTTCGGCCAAGAGGTTGCAGAAAAAAATGCTTTGAAAAGCCTCTGACGATCCCAGCTGAGCCACGCGATCATCAGAGGCTTTGTTGTTTTACTTTTAAAAGCATTTTTTTGTCGGAAGAGGTTGTAGAAAAAATGCTTTTAAAAGTTAAAAAAAAACCCTCTGATGATCGTGCTGCTCAGCTGGGCATGGAGGGGAGGGGCAGGGATTTTTGCTACTGGTTCTCCGAACCACCCGCCACCATCGCTACCGGATTGGGCAATCCGGTCCGAACTGGGAGCATTTTACCCCTGCCATGGGTTCTGTAGTTGGCTAAGTTGATGGGAACCTTCCATGATGCAGAGAGGTCACAGCTCACTTTTTGTAGCATTTGGCAGAAATTGGAAAATAACAGGGCTGATTCATAATGTAATTGGATGAAAGGAGTCCAGCGAATGCCATGGCTTTAGGCCAGAGGTGAGGAATGGCCATAGTTCACCACCCCTGCTTTAGACTAAGAAGAAAAGTCCTACAGGAAGACAGTGACAAAGTATATCCATATCCTTGCCAAGAATGTTACATGGGTATATTCAAGTTGGCATCATGTCAGATTCATTTTGAATAATCTTTCCCTCTTGGTGCATTGTTTCCTTGTGGTACCTAAGAGGGAAGAACATAAAGCTGAATCACAGGATTCTCTATCTTCTGAAGGAACCTTAAATCTGCATTTAAGTGTGCATCATTTTCTAAGAAAAATGCTCTCCAGAAGTGTTCCATATCTAAGATACGGATTTTCCTTTCTCATTTAGATGGAACTTGATCGATCCGCTGATCCTCCCCCAGCATTGTGGGTTGCAACGACAAAGTCTTCTGTGAATAAATGGGTATGAAGTGTGTTGCAATCATGTTTTAATCTACGTTTTTAAAATTTGCATCTTCATTTGTCACTCACTCCTGTAGCAAAATACTGTTTGAATATTTATTTGCTCTAAGGAAATATTAGTCGGGATTGAGAATAATTGCATTCCCTCTGATACATTATTCATTTTGAATGAATTATAGGCTTTCATAAGATTCATTAAAGGGGAAGATTGGTTTGTGAGTCTCGGTTAAATTACAGGTAGGCCTTGACTTACGACCACAGTTGAGCCCAAAATTTCCATTGCTAAGCAACAGTCAGTTTTGCCCCATTTTATGACCTTTCTTGCCACAGTTCAGTGAATCGCAGCTGTAAATTTGTAAGAAACGGTTGTTAAGGGAATTTGGCTTCTCCGTTGACTTTCCTTGTCTAAAAGTCACAAAAGGGGATCACATGATCCCGGAACATTGCAACCGTCATAAATATGAGTCAGTTGCCAAGCATCTGAATTTTGATCACGTGACCATGGAGACGCTGCAATGGGTTGTAATTGTGAAAAACAGTCATAAGTCACTTGCCAGTGTCCTTCAGACTGCCACTAAATGAAGTGGTGTAAATTGAGGACATCTGTCAATTTCTTGTAGGAATGGAAAAAAATATAGAAACACATGTTCCTACTGGATAATTTACTTAAAGGATACTCCCTTGGTTTATCCTCTCCCTCCGCTTTCTTTTTCAGAATTTGAAAGGAATTCACAACTTTAGAGCATCAGGTGATTATGACAATGATTGTTCTAACCCAATCACACCCCTGTGTACACAACCAGATCAAGTTATCAAAGGTGAGATGATTATTTGGGACATATTTTTTTTTGAGATGTTAATTTAATGCTGGCAGGGATACAAATAAATAGTATATAAAATTACAAAATTACTCTGTGTATCATTTTGGGCACTATGATGTCCCGGAGTTCAGCCGTTGTTAAGTAAACAGCTTAGCTCAAAGGGGAAGAAGGACTAAGAAAGTACCGCAATATTGCCCATCTTATCTCTCTTTGTTATAAAGAAAGGGTCTCCAAATTTAGTAACTTTAAGTCTTGCGAATTTCAACTCCCAGAATTCTGGGAATTAAAGTTTGCAAGTGATAAAGTTTCCCAAGTTTGGAAACCCCTGGTATAGAGGAGAGAAAGAGAAAAAATCTCAAGCGTTGAAGAACTTTTTATTATATTCAACAAGAATAAAAAGTCGTCTGTGTGGAATCTGTTTCCTAACCCGGCTGTCCTGAAGTGTTGATATTAGGATGAAATAAAAATAAAGATAAATAGAAAGCTGGGAAAATAGAGATACTCCGTTTCAGAGTATCTTTGAGATAATGATTTGCAAGAGCTTTTAGCCAGATCTGTTTTATACTGTAATGACTATTGAATGACCATCTTTTCCTCATCATATTTACCTGAGCCATCAGAGAAGGGAGGCAGGGATGCTATACACTCCCTCTCCATCTAGTGAGACCTTCACCATGGTAGCTCCTTCCCTTGGAACATTATCAGAGATAAGATTGGCCTCCACTCTGAGACTTTTTCAAAACGCCCTGAAGATATGGTTTTGCTAGCAGGCTGGGGATCCCTGAGTGATACGGAGCCCATTGTTCTGACAGTTGTCACTAGGGGCTGGCGATTGATTGGGTGTTGTATTGTGGTTTTATTGCTGTTGCCCAGAGCCAGTGTGAGTGGGTTGGGTGGATACATTTTCTAAATAAATGAATAAACACTATTTTCCTTTTTAAATGGAAAAAGTCAGGGATCTTGACTCTATGTAACACACCAAGTTGATGGAAACACCCAACCTTTTGAAGCAACCCCACTATTCCTTCTTTCTGTGGTATCAGAACATTACAGGGGAATGTAAGATGAAAAAGATATAATTTATCCTCCCGAGTTTTTCTTACTGGGATATTTTATGTATGTTTTCTGAATGTCAAATTGGCATGGATTACATGATCCACTTTTGTGGCCTCTTATCCTAGGGGGTGCGAGTATCATTCAGTGCCACATTCTCAACGACAAGCGACATATACTAACCAAAGACACAAACAACAATGTGGCATATTGGGATGTATTGAAGGTCAGTGGAACTAGTAGTTTAAATATATGTGATTTGGGCATTTAAAAACCTCCTCCTTTCCTTGTTCCTTGCCCTTTTAATCCTTTAGAACAGGGGTGGGGAACAATGGCCCCTTTATGACTTGTGGACTTCAACTCCTGAGCATGCTGGCTCAGGAATTCTGGGAGTTGAAGTCCACAGGTCATAAAGGGGCTATAGTTCCCCACCTCTTCTTTAGAACATAAACCAGTTGGCAGAGTTCCTATAGAACTCATGATATTTTAAATTATCAAACTTGCCACTTGTCATTTCTGACTCTGTTTCTTAAGAGTCATTTCCAGATTTAAACATCATTCCTTTGCCTAAAAGGTATTATTACAGCATATGCTTATTTTAAAAAACGTAACCATGCAGTTGCTTTTGCGGCCAATACTTATACAACTTATTCAGCCATTGACTATAATAGTTTTTTTGAGAAAGATCCCTAGTAAGGCATTTTCTTTATTTACAGTATGCTGGCTGGAGAATTTTGGAAGTTTACCGTTTAAGATAGGTGAAGTCCACTCATCTTAAAGTTGCCAAAGTTGGACATTTCTGATTTACAGTGAGCTGTCCTAAGAGCTCCTTTCAGCTTTGTGAAACATTTTGGTGGATTAAATAGAAAATTAACTTTGAGTCAACTGCTCCATCGGCAGCAAATTCATATTTTATTTTAATATTAGTATATAAATTACTATTGTATATATTATACTATATATTTATACTATGCTAGATACTATGTATGTGGTAATTGTAAGATTTGTTTGGCTTTCTCATATTTAGGCATGTAAAGTAGAAGATCTTGGAAAAATGGACTTTGAAGAAGAAATTAAGAAAAGATTCAAAATGGTGTATGTACCAAACTGGTTTTCAGTAGACTTAAAAACTGGGGTAAGGCACATTTTTAATAATAATAACCATTTCAGATGAAAATATGCTGCTTTGGTGTTTAATTATACTATTCATTCCTATAGAGCTCGGAGTAATAGTCATGGCTTCCCTTCCCATATTTTATTCAGACAATGTGCTATGAGATTTAAAATAATGCTCGGTAACGAGTGTACTGAATAGGAATGAGTAAAGGTAATAACATCTCTTTGTCTCAGACCTCTGATATCTGCCTGTGTAATTTTTTAAATTCAAAACACATAATGGAGCATATGTGGAGCATGAAGCAAAAAAGATAAGAAAAAAAAATACTTCATTGCTTTATTTCCTAGAATTAAAAAATCCTATCACATGTATCAGAACAAGAAAAATCATTTATATACACTTACAATAACAATTTTCATTCAAAAAATATTTCTTTGGACTTCAGTGAAATCTATCAGTAAAACACAATTTTTATTCTGTATCCTATTCAGGTTAAAACAGATCTATAATATAATGAAGAAATTACGTTGTTATTTGCTTATAATTGCTGTCAAATCAGATGTGCTTTTCAGGGTTTTCTGTGTTTGAATGCCGATAAAACAGTTCCACCCAATGGCCTTTTTTTCTTTGTCTTTTTGGCAGATGTTAACTATCACCCTAGATGAGAGTGACTGCTTTGCAGCTTGGGTCTCGGCCAAAGATGCTGGATTTAGCAGTCCAGATGGATCTGATCCAAAATGTCAGTGTGTTGTCTTTGTATCATTTTTCTGAATTTAGGCTTCTTTTTTGTGTTGGCTGATTAGACTAGAATTGATCAATTGGTATACAACTCATTCAATTTTCAGGACTCAGTCTCTGAACTGGAACAAACTTGATGGACATTTTTTTAAATAGTTTGGAAACAATATTCTATTCAAACAGTTCAGTTTGTAGACTTAAACTTCTAAACTTTTTACCTTTGTAATAAGGATAAATTAAGGTTTAGATGGCAAAACTACTTTAGACGCCAGTGAAGGCTTGGAGATGTCAAGGAACTGAATGTTTCAGTAGCTACAGGTAGTTCTCAATTTATAACAATTCATTTAATGACCATTCAGCAGAATGAAAAAAGGGACTTAGAATTTTTTTTCACATTTACAACCATTGCACCATCCCTATGGTCATGTGATCAAAATTGAGTCTCTTGGCAACTGGCTTATATTTATGATAGTTATAGTGTCTCGGGGTCATGTGATCCCCTTTTGCAATCTTCTGGCAAGCAAAGTCCATGGGAAAGCCAGATTCACTTAACAACCCTGTGACTGAACGACTGCAGTGATTCACTGTACAGCGGTGGCAAGAAGGGTCGTGAAACCCACGGGGCAGAGCTCATTTAAGTAATGTCTCAGCAACAGAAATGTTGCACTCAATTGTGGTTGTAAGTCAAGGACTGCCTGTATTCTGTGAGACAGCAGGTCTGCGTTTGAAAAATCCCAGAGGTTGATACAGCTGGGGTGGATTGAGCCCTTCAACAAACACTGCATACTGTTGTTCAAGCATCTATGACTAATAGCAGTACCGCCCTGAATTGTTTATAATTAGCTGTGCATTTTTATTTCCTTTGTATCGCAATACACAGTGAACCTCGGGGGGCTTCTGCTGCAGGCTCTGTTAGAATACTGGCCTAGGACCCACATCAATCCCATGGATGAAGAAGAAAATGAGATGAATCATGGTGAGCACCTCTTTCTTTCTCCTGAGGGACCGACACATTTCTGCTCTGTATTTCAAGATGGCATTCGATAACTCTTTCCTGTGTTTACAGAAAGCATTGGTGTTTTATTTTATAGAATAACCCATGTGAATCAGTGCCTGTAAAGTGATGGCATGATGGGCGGTATATAAATTTAATATATACATACATACATACATACTCCTGAGATAATTAGAAGGTAAAATGTATACCTTGGACTGGCTTTTTAAAAAATTTGAACCACTATGGGACAGCATCATCTAAGGCAGCAATCCCCAACCTTTTGGGCATTAGGGACCAGTTCGAACCGGTCCCTAATTGGGGACCCTTGAGGGACCGGGGGGGGGGATGATTTTGCATGCTACCCAGATCTCGCACATGTGCAGATGAAGCTTTGCTCACTTGCGTGGACCAGTTCATTACGGGCTGCGGACCGGTTACAGGTTTGGGGACCCCTGATCTAAGGCAGTTAAAGTTCTTAAACCTTTTGCTTTCTGGACCCATTCCCTCTTTTAATTATGGAGGATCCCCAAAGAGCTTTTGTTCGTATAAGGGATGATGATGATGATGATGATGATGATGTCATTCATTCAGTCATGTCTGACTTGGTGATTCTATGGACCAAGAGTCAGGTATGACTAAATGGAGAAATTGGATATGGATAAGCATATGTTATATTTATCTATAATTATCCTACTAATTTTTAGTAAAATTGGAATGATGCATTCCTATAGTATTTACTTATTTAATTGAAATGAAAAGTAGTCTGGAGTCCTAGAAGGGAGGAGCTCCTTCCCAGAAAGCAAAGAGACATTATTGGTGCTTGGAATGATACATGCTACATTGGAGGAGCCTGGTGGTGCAGTGGACTAAACTACTATTAAAGTAGTATTTAGCTGCCAGCTGCCTGCAATTACTGCGAGTTCAATTCTCACCAGGCTCAAGGTTGACTCAGCCTTCCATCCTTCCAAGGTAGGTAAAATGAGGACCCAGATTGTGGGGGCAATAAGCTGACTTTGTATAAAATAGAACACTGCTTAGGGGGGGCCAAAAGCACTACTAAGCAAGTATATACAAAAAGTATGAAGGCTATTGCTTAAAAGCATTGTAAGCCACCCTGAGTCTCTGGAGAAGGGCGCCATATAAATCAAACTAATAAAAATAAAAAATAAATAAATTTATTTCCATAAAATAAGCCTGAGACAGATCCAACATATTAAGGCTGTTAGGGTGTGTGTAAAAAGTATTTGTTGCTTGTGCAACGAGCAGAGCAGAAACACACAGGGAAGGAGATAAACGTACGGCTCGTGTGAGAAAAATACTTTATAGATAACAAGCAGTCTCGGTGTAAGTAAAACAGTCCAAGGTCATAAACAGTAATATCAGTCCAGTAAGTATCTTCCCTTACCAAAGCAAACAGACTTTAGTAACTCTTGGTATACAGTACCATATAACAGACGCAGTAAGCAACAGGATCATTCAGGAACACTCAGGAAGAAGCAGGAAGAACAAACGCTTCTCTGTGCTGCTTATTTATGCACTGTAGCCTAATTACAGGGTTCAGCAAACCCTGATTACGTGACTCAGTTGTTTCTTAAAGAAACAGATATATTGCCTGACCAACAAGTTAGGAGTAAGCTGCCAGCTGAACCTAACAAAGGCATGGGTGTCAAACTCGCGGTGTCACATTACTGTCAAGTGACGTTTCATAATGTTTTTTCCATTCGTGGAGCTGGGGTGGGCGTGGCCTGCGCATGATGCATCCATCCCACAAGCCGCCAGTTTGACACCCCTGGCTTAAGGTCACCAGCTGGGGAATCTGAGGCAGGCAGACAGTTCCCAAAACAGGGAGTGCAAATGATTGGTGGACAACGGAAGTCCAGGGGGAGAAAGGGTAAGTTTTCCTATGCTGTTTTCGCACGAAATTGTTAGAACTGGCTTTTCTGCTTCTGTACCCACGTGGAATTGTCAGTAAAGTTATGCTCTTGGTTAAAAAAAATGTCCTAGAAGTCTGATGCAGCGGGACGTTTGACACTCTTAACTTTTCATTAAAGTAGACATATTCAACTCCTGCAACTGTTCTTCATACGTTTGAGCCTTCAGTCCCCCAATCATCTTAAATTTAATATTTTAATTATACATAAAAAGTAGATTTCATTTCAATAACAGGTCACGCTTTTGTCTTGAATTCAGTTATCGTGTGGTCTTAATAACGACATGTCTTCTTCTTTGCCCATCTGGTAAAGCAGTGAATGGTGAACAGGAGAACAGACTGCAAAAAGGAAATGGGTACTTCCAAGTGCCGCCACACACACCCGTTATTTTTGGGGAGGCTGGAGGACGCACTTTGTTTAGGTACTGAAATTCTGTCAAGGAAGCTGGAGGGTCGGCGGTCATATTATTGGGATGAACTTTTTCATCAAGCCACTAGAGTTAAAGCTATTGAAGAGAAGCCTGTCTTTGGTAGATAACATACAGGTAGTCCTTGATTTGAGCAAAATTCATTTAGTGACCATTCAGAGGTATAATCGCATGGAAAAAAGTGACTAATGACCGTTGTTCACAGCATCTCCGTGGACATGTGATCCATGCTCAGATGCTTGGCAATTGGTTCATGAAGGGTGACGCATCCCGGCAGTCACGTGACCCTGTTTTTCAGACCTTCTGACAAGCAGATTCAATGGGGAAGCCAGATTCACTTAACAATTGGGTTACTACCGTATTTTTCAGAGTATAAGACACACTTTTTACCCACCCCCTAAAAGAGGGTGGAAATGTTGGTGTGTCTTATACACTGCATACACCCATTTTTGGTCTCCCGAAGCCCCGCTCCGCTCGTCCCATTTTTGCAAAAAATGGACCCGTTTTTCGCAAAAACAGGGTGTGCAGAGGGTTTGGGAAGCCTGCAGAGTGCTCCTGAGGGCTGGGGAGGGCAAAAACACCCCTTTTTTTGTCCTCCCCCAGGAGCACTCTGCAGGCCTCCCAAACCCTCTGTGTGCCCCTTTTTTCGCCAAAATGGGCAAAAAATGGGCCTGTTTTTGTGAAAAAAGATGTACACAGAGGGTTTGGGAGGCCTGCAGAGTGCTCCTGGGGGCCAGGGAGGGGAAAAAAAACCCTTTTTTTTTCTTACTTTTCGAAATCTTGGTGTGTCTTATACACCGGTGCATCTTATAGTCTGAAAAATACGGTAATTTAACCACTGCAGAGATTCACTTAACAACTGTGGCAAGAAAGGTCACTAAATAGGGCAAAGTTCACTTAATAGATGTCTCGCTTGGCAACATACATTCTAGGCTCAATTGTGGTCGGCAGTCAAGAACTACCTGTAGTCAAGTGACAAACTCAACTTTTCCAACAAGTGTCATGTGACTCTAAGCAAGCCTTAGAAATAATATTGACATCCGTCTGTTCACCTCCCCCCCCACTCCGTCTCTCTCCCCCTCTCCCTCCCTTCCTCCCCCTCTCTCTCCACAACATACATACACACAAGTTGGACTTACATCCCACTTTTTCTCCCACAGTGATTGTGTAGGTTGGCTGGGATGACAGGGAATAACGTAGTGACCTGTTTTCCTACATATTTACATTTTTAACATGTTTCCCTTTGATCCTTCAGTGTGGCATCTCATACCACTTTTCCAAACTCTTTCCATACAGGTTGCTGTGCCGCGATTCTGGTGGTGAAACTGAATCCATGCTCCTTAATGAAACTGTGCCACAATGGGTAATTGACATCACTGTGGACGTAAGTGTGCCGAGAAACCTGGAGGGTCTGGAATGACTTTATTTTGAATAATATTTTTGAAAATGTTACTTGCTGAGGACATTAATTACCGTGTGTGTCAGGAGCCCTTATAATGAAGCGGGAATAAATATTCTGATCTTCGGCAGCCTCTTTGCGGCTATTTTTTTTTTTTACAAATCCTTGCCATTAGCATAATTATTAACATTTTTATTGAGTTATAAAGTATTATAAAATACAAAGTAAATAGAAAAGCAGTGGGAAGGAAACAGGGAAAGAGAAGTGAGGAAAGATAAGAAAAGAAAAAGAAGCATTGACTTCCAACTCTCTCTGTTACAGTAAAATATGGCATTAACATCAAATCAGAACTTCTTGCCTTTTCATAATAATATGAACAGGCCATTTCTATAAAGATCTATTAGTCTAATTGGTAAAACCCAAAGTCAGAGTTTCATTCTTTTCCACTTCAAGCACGTAGCTCAGAAGTCCATGTGGAAACAAAAGTGCTTATGTTCTTTTCTTCAATCATAATAGTCAATTTTGCCATTTCAGTCAACAAATCCTTGCCATTAGCCATTCGCCCTGGGATTAAAATTACTGAGGAGTATTAAAACTGCTTCACCCTGTTTTAAATGGATACTGAGATAATCACATCCTCCAAGCTAGAAATTATAATTATTACAAATTAATAATTATTAAACATTTTAACTTTTTCTCATGCCCACTCAAGAGAAATGCTTGAAAATCCTGTGGAAATATTAGATGTTTCTGGAATTTGAGGGAGATATTATGACCAGAAAAGAAAATTGAACCTCAGTTTTTGTGCCTAAGCTGAAATTTAGCTGCTAGCTAAATACAGCTAAATCTGTATCAGATGGAGATAGTCCTTGACTTACAACTGTAGTGGGGCCTGCTCATTAGTCATAAACCATGACAGCAATAAAACAGCCTGGTCATGTGATCACTCTGATTTTGCAGCGGTCTTTAAGCAAATCTGTGCTTAAATGAACCAAAGCTTTGCTACGGGCCAGAAGTGCCAGTGTTCAGCAAAATCTGGTGGCGCAGCAGACTAAAGCACTGCTATTAATATCAGCAGCCTGCAATTACTGCAAGTTCAAATCTCACCAGGCTCAAGGTTGACTCAGCCTTCCATCCTTTCAAAGGTAGGTAAAATGAGGACCCAGATTGTGGGGGCAATAAGCTGACTTTGTATAAATATACAAAAGTATGAAGGCTATTGCTTAACGCATTGTAAACCGCCCTGAGTCTCTGGAGAAGGGCGGCATATAAATCAAATTTTAAAAAAAATCCTTGTAAAAATGCAATCACATTTATGCTGCACAGGACTGTAAACTTTTTGTAATGTAAAGTTCAATTTGTTACTATGGTGTTGGGGTCACCTTTGGAACTTTGAATTCAGGTTATAAGTTGTCCAAAAATAGGCCCATCATAACTTCAACTGGTCACTTAAGTGTCCAGTTGCAAGTCAAGGACCGTGAGCATATTCTGTATGTATCGGATTTGTTCTGAATCCCATTATACAAGTAGTGCTCAGCTTACGACCACAACTGAGCCCAAAATTTTTCATGTTGTTAAGTGAGACATTTGTTAAGTGAGTTTTGCCCCATTTTAAGACCTTTCTTGCCACAGTTTTGTTAAATGAATCACTGTAGTTGATAAGTTAGTAACCTGATTGTTAAGTGAATTTGGCTTCCCCGTTGACTTCGCTTGTCAGAAAGACATAAAAGGGGATCACGTGACTTCAGGACACTGCAAAACACGTGACTTCAGAACAGAGCCTTCTCTGTGGGGGCACCTACCCTCTGAAATGAGCTGCCCCCGGAGATTCATCGGATTCCTGACCGTCATACCTTTCGCCGCGCCCTTAAAACACTATTATTCCATCAAGCAGGGCTGGCCTAAAATATTATTTTTAATGGGTTATTTTATGTTATTTTAGATTATTGGCCAAACTATTTAATAATTTTAAATTGTTCTTAGCTTTTATATTGTTGGTTTTTATCCTGGCTGTACACCACCCTGAGTCCTTCGGGAGAAGGGCAGTATAAAAAATTTAATAAAACTAAAAACTAAAAAAACCCTAATTAATAAATGTCATAAACATGAGCCAGTAGCCAGATACTGCAAAGGTCATAACTGTGAAAAACTGTCATCATGTCACATTTTTCAGGGCTGTTTAACTTTAATCGGTCACTAAATGAACTGTTGTAAGTTGAGAACTACCTGTATATGACCTTTGCATGTCTACTTCTTAGAAGTTTGAAAGGACACCGACTGATTCCTGCTTTTGTTTTGATTTTACAGAAAAACATGCCAAAATTTAATAAAATTCCTTTCTATCTGCAACCTCATTCCTCTTCCGGAGCAAAAACGTTAAAGAAGTAAGTATTCAGCAGAGAATAAAAACGTTTCCTAGCGTACTGAAAACCAGTTTGTCAGCTCAATACCAATTTCCGCTTTGTCCCTAGGGATCGGCTCTCAGCCAGTGACATGTTGCAAGTTAGGAAGGTGATGGAGCACGTTTACGAGAAAATAATAAACCTCGACAACGAGTCCCAGACGACAAGCTCTTCCAATAACGACAAAACTGGGGAACAAGAAAAAGAGGAAGACATCGCCGTCTTAGCAGAGGAGAAGATCGAACTCTTGTGTCAAGACCAGGTAGGGAGCTCTGAACTCCTCATGGAAAGAGAAAGGGTGGGATGCAAGTAGGGAAAGTCTAAATTGGTGCTTCCCAGCCATGGAAAGTTGAAGATGTGGACCTCAACTCCCAGAATCGGGAAAGGCTGATGTAAATGTTCAAAAATTGCCATGTACATCTGGGGTTTTGTCAATTACATACATAACAAAAGCATAATTATATTCAGAAGGTTTGAGTGCTGAGTCAACAGCTGCTTCCAAAGGGTTCACCCCAACCCCAGAGAATGAAAAAAATATTCCATTAAATCAATTCATCTAGTTTTTAGCCATTTTAAGATGCCGGCTGGGAATTGGAGCTGAAATCCACACATCTTTTAACCGGTTGAGAAACTCTGCTTTTAACGGCAAGGCTCTTCCTCAGTCCTGTTGCTCGGTAGATTGTCTCAACCACTAAGTGGACGCATGTGACTTTGAATGTCTGGTGTCTTCTGGGAACTTTATTTATTTATTTATTTTCTGGAATCCATGGGAAAGGAGAAACTTTGCCCTCTCTGTAGGGCAAAGTTTCCTTGGGCAACAAACAAGCCTTCAAACAGCACTGCTTTTTTCACAAAGGGTTTTCAAATTCAGCCATCTGATATAACTGATCCAGAGAAGGTTTCAGATGTATGCTCCTAATCCACAAGATAAGCTGAGTTACAGGTAGTCCTCGACTATACTGTACTGTACTGTACTGTACTGTACTGTACTGTACTGTACTGTACTGTACTGTACTGTACTGTACTGTACTGTACTGTACTATACTATACTATACTATACTATACTATACTACTATACTATACTAATAGTATAGAATAGAATAGAACAGCATAGTATAGTACAGAACAGAACAGAACAGAACAGAACAGAATAGCTTTATTGGCCAAATGTGATTGGACACGCAAGGAATTTGTCTTTGGTACATATGCTCTCAGTGTACATAAAAGAAAAAAAAATACATCTATCAAGAATCATAAGGTTCAACACTTAGTCATAGGTTACTAATAAGCAATCAAATTGTTCTAGCAAACAAATAAAACAATATAAATCATAAAAATACAAGCAACCTGGTTATAGTCATAAGTGAGAGGAGATAGGTAATAGGAAGGATAAGAAGAATAATAGTAATACAGTTTTAGTAGTTAATTTGACCGTGTTGTGGGAATTATTTGTTAAGCAGAGTGATGGCATTCAGGGAAAAAACTGTCCGTGTGTCTAGTTGTTCTGGTGAGCCCTATAAGTCATTTTGAGGGTAGAAGCTGAAAAAATTTATGTCCTGGATGTGAGGGGTCTGTAGATAAAGTTACAATTTTTTAAAAAATGTTACCATTGTAACTTTGAATTGTAACTTTACAATGGTAACTTTTTTTTAAAAAATTGTAACTTTATTAACAGAATCTACAATGGACTATAGATAAAGTTACAATTCAAAGTTACAGTGGTACTGAAAAAAAATGACTTATGGCCAATTTTCATACGTATGACCATTGTAGCATCCACACGGTCACATGATCAAAATTCAGACACTTGGCAACTGACTCCTGGAGTCATGTAATCACCTTTCTGACAGGCAAAGTCAATGGAGAAGCCAAATTCACTTAGCCACCATGTCACTAACTTAACCAGTGTAGCAACTGTGGCAAGAAAAGTCGTAAAATGGGACAAAACTCACTTAACAAATGTTTCACTTAGCAACAGACCATTTTGGGCTCAATTGTCATCATAAGTCGAGGACTATCTGTACTTAATTTTGAGTGTAGTTCTGGAGCTTGCAATTAGCTCTTGGAAGAGAAATTTGCAGGCTTATGACAAAGTCCAGGACCAGGAGTGTACTTCTTCACTTGGGATATATTTAAATCTGAATTATTATTTTATATGGCAGGTTTTGGATCCAAATATGGACCTTCGGACCGTCAAGCATTTCATATGGAAAAGTGGGGGTGACTTGACCCTTCACTACCGACAGAAGTCAACGTGAACTATCTGGTGGAACCCAACTGGTTATTAACTAATTTGAGCTTCCCGTGCTGGATCCGGCTTAGTACTCTAGAAGCCCACCTAAATGCTAAGATCTGACACTTTTAACGACTCAGTGCAGACAGAATCTACTTGAAGTGACTAATAAATCTGTAACATAGAGGAAATTGGTATGACATAAACTCAAAAGTTGTCTGTAGCAAGGTGTCAAGCAAGAGTGATATAAGAAGCCCTTGAGGGGTTCCTGTTAAGGTGCCTACAGAGACAAGGTGTCCCAGCGCAGGTATCTGTGCCCGTTCTTCCTTTATTTCCAAAATGATCATCCTTTATTCACTCAAGCTTGCTATGAAATTTTTTTCAGTCCTGCTGCTAACTCATTTTCAGATTATTTTTTTTTTAGGGGAGAAAAAAAACCTCTGCATGTACTGTATTTTGCTAATACATTCCACGTAGTGAATTTTGACCACTATTTCAGATAAGTCTACTTACCGTGCAACAGATTACTCTTCTTGAACAGTGTCTGTAGTCTAGGCTGGAGAGGCTAATGTCCTTGCTGATGAGCATCTTTCATCTGTGATTTTTCTAGGAAAACATTTTGATACTGACTCAAGAATCAGTAGGCTGTGTTATTACAGGGTCAGTTCAATGTGTGAACATCACAGTGAATTCATTCAGCATCTTTATAGAAATACGCAATTTCCATTGTGCTAGAAAGTGGCATCCTGGTTCCATAGGATCATATTTGACATTTGGCAGAAAACTTGATCTGTGTGATAGCAAAAAAAGGTTTTCCTTGAATTGTTTTGTTACGTATTTTTGTTGATGATGTAAGCTGTACCACAAGCTCTGCCTAGCTTTGCTTTTTATTTTGCAGTCTCAAAAAGACAAACACGTGACAGTCCTTTCATGTTTGATTTGTACTCAAGTAAGAGTCTAATTTGTTACAGAAAGTGGGAGGAAGCGCCCCAATGGCTAAAGAAGAAAAAACTGAATTTGTTTTAATTGAGCATTCTGATAATAGTGTAACAGTTTTGATTTGAAACAGGAGCACAAATGCCTTTTTAAAACAGAGTGATAAATCTGGATCCTTTCTTTCCCTTTCTTCCTGAAATTAACATTTTCCCCTTCCTGATGAAAGTTGGATTTAGATTGTGCCCATTACTGGAGATTTATTTGAAGTGTAGGTGTATAAGGAAGAAAACTTGGTTCTGGATTTGTTTTTGCAGTGCGTGAGGTGCTTGTACACTCCCCATATATAAGTAGAGAGGAGCAAGGAGTGGACATTTGATTTAACAGTCCTGTTGGGGCTGGACATGAATTATACAAATCAGTAAAAATGATATAGGATGTTGTTTTATTGACTAATAATAGGATATCTTTTGAGCTATTCAGCTGTCTTTTTCTGAGCATTTTTCTTTCAGAAGAGAATAATTTTTCTACTGACTGTTGCAGGGGAAATCACAGCTACTTTCAGGTATTTTTTTTTCCCGTTTGTATTGTGTGGTGTGTAACCACATAATATTTATTTAGACATTGCAAGATTCTCAGTGTGACTGTGGTGCTGGAGTTAGGCATGTTTGGGTTGGCCACGTGTGCTCCAGCTAACTTAAGTTGTTGAATGAAGATCTGATTTGAAAGGATGCTTGGACAGGTCTTTTTTACCTTAAGCCTCTTACTTTGTGTAAATTTCATCTTTATGTACAGAAGTGTAGTTTGCCACATCTGTGCAACATTGCAGTTGAGTGAAGTAGGTTAATTCATTGATTAAAGCTAACTGTAACTTGTCCGGAATTATAATCCTTATAAATATGTAATTCGAATTTCATACCCTCCACATTGCCACCAAAAGTAATTTTAACTCTGTTCTCCTGTTTTATTTTTAAAATCAGCCAAGATTTCAGTTTTATTTCCTACACCCAGAAGGAACCAATTTCAGAAAGATTAGCAGATGGCCTGCCAATGCCAAAAGAATAAATATGTACTTCACAATTGTATAGAAGTAATAATAAAAAAATCTTTAGCTAAAATTTTAAGATGTGTGGGGTGTTTCCTTTTAAAAGTGTTGGTTTCACTGTTCCAAAAAGCAGAATATGTAAGATCTACTGTATGAAAATGTTTTCAACTTTCAGTGTAACTAAAAGTATTCATTGGGCATAGGTAAAGGTTCCCCTCGCACGTATGTGCTAGTCATTCCCGACTCTAGGAGGCGGTGTGCTCATCTCGGTTTCAAAGCCAAAGAGCCAGCCCTGTCCGAAGACATCTCCGTGGTCATGCGGCTGGCATGACTAAACACCAGAGGCGCACGGAGCGCTGTTACTTTCCTTCCAAAGGTGGTCCCTATTTTTCTACTTGCATTTTTTACGTGCTTTTGAACTGCTAGGTTGGCAGAAGCTGGGACAAGTAACGGGAGCTCACTCCGTTACGCGGCACTAGGGATTTGAATCATTGAACTGCCGACCTTTCGATCTGCAAGCTCAGTGTCTTAGCCACTGAGCCATAATCCGATACGTTTTTAAGAACACTCCACATTTTCATGAAAGTGTCTCCTTGGGGCATGTTAACAAAATTGGACTCTGCTACTTTCTTCAATTAAAATGTAAGTGCAAAGTACAACATGAGCATAGGTCAATGGCTGCTACTTCTTGACATCTCATCTTTCTGTGCTTGGCAGAACCCTGTGAAAATGTTTGGAGAACCCTTGAGAGCAGGGTGCTTATAAAATAGCCTTATGACAGACGAAAGAAGCTCTTGTCCAGATGGCTTGCTGGCATGGGCTTCACAGCTGTGAACAGTGTTCCCCCTATTCACATGGAACACACTGTTATGGCTGCCAGTTGGTTTCTGGGCATAATTGCTCCTTTATTTAAAAAACCATAAACTGCAGGAGGCCAGGACAGTTGAAGAACCAGCTCCCGTAAGTCTCTGCATAGATTAAGATGACATTTTTTTAACCCCCCAAAATCCCCAGCCAATGTGCTAGGAGTTGAAGTCTCCCTATCCCAAAGCTGCTGAAATTGAGAAATGCTGTTCTAAGATACCACTGTCTTTTCAAGCGGTCTGTGCTATTAATCGGTTGATAGGACTTTGAGGTAGGGATTTTAGTATGTCGGAGTCCCTCCTGGACACTAGGTTTAAGCGAATGGTACTTTATTTTGTTCAGTTTGCCTTTATATGGGCCTGCTGTTGTCAAACCTCTGACTTAGGACTGGTTTCACAAGATATTTAAGACAATACACATGCCACTGTAAATCATTGCAAGACTTTAGTAGCTGACAACGTACCAAGTTAAAGAAATTCTAAAAACAACAATAAAATGGCTTCAGGTTAGAATAAATCTCTCTTAAAACACAGATGGGCAACTTTTGCAATCTTTAAAAATAACTAAATAAATTTCAGAAACAACCAACAGAAAATGATCCTTGAAAGCCCATTCCTGCATGTAGGTCATTGATTCTCAACCTTCACCACTTTTAAGATGCAGGGACTTCCAACTCCAAGAAATCTCCAGCCGGTCTATGTCGGCTTGGGAATGCTGGAAATTAGAAGTCCATACTTCTTAAAGTGGCTGACATTGAGAAACACTTGATTTAGTGTTACCAATTTGCTCCATTATTCATATTAGAAGCGATCTTGCTCACTTTCCACATTAGCAGAAAAGAATGCTTCCATTTTAAGAGGCACCACTGCATTACAAGATGGCTTGGTAGCATGCACCTCAGATTAAATATTGATTTAGTGCCATTGTACTAACACCTCTCACCAGACATAAGGTAGCTTGACAGTAATTGACCAGGCCTCTGGCACAGCATGAAGCAACAACTCGTAATTTAGAACAGGCATTTAAAAACCCTACATTGCTAGTGTCCTTTGATTCTTCAGCTACTATTCCAAGAGAGTTTTCATGGGGTTGCATATAAACTTTCTGCAGCAGCGAATAATGATTATAGCTCTCTAGGGTGAAACGTAAAACAGAGGTCAGGGGAAATTCCCAGCCCAATATACCTACATAATGAGACTGCGTTCTTTTACACGTGGGCACCACTCTTACTGAAACCCAAACCGTCCCATTCATGGAATCTGCTGGGGTCAGAGAAAGAAGCATACTTCTCTTGAGGTCTTAATTCTGTTCGTGCGTTTCAGGAAGCCTTGGGTGTAGGGCAGAGACTCAAATGGATCAAAGAGGATTAAACGGGTTGATTTTTATTACGGGTGAGATGGGATTTTAGAGTAAAAGATCATGGTATTCTTCCTATTAAAATTCTAAGTTAAATTTTTTCAAATAAAATAATCTCAAGTCAATGGGATAGGACATAGAGGTAACAGAAACAATTACATTTGCAAACTCCCCCCCCCTCCCCCCAATTTAAAAGCCTTACCTTAAGGCAGGGATGAGCAACTATGGCAATCATAAAACATGTGCAACTCCCAGAATTCCTGAGCCAGCTGGGTCAGGAATTCTGGGAGTTGGAAGTCCACACCTATTATAAGGAGTTTTCCTGCATTTCTTATCAGCTGCAGTTGGCTTACCGTAAGGGAGGAGTGGGCAACTATGGGATCTTTACGACATGTAGACTTCAACTCCCAAAATTGCTGAGCCACCTGGCTCAGGAATTCTGGGAGTTGAAGTAGAAGTTTTCCAAGGGGGGGGTGGACTTGGGAAGCAAATATAGAGCAAAACAGGTACACTAAGCCAGAGAGGCTTAAGGCACCTCTTTTAAGCTTTAACAACTCAAAAAACAGTCTCAAAGGCCCCCATCAATTCCTACCTGCCCCCTCTGGTAGTGCTATGGTGCAGCTGATATTGCTCACAGAGCCCTTCCTTTTTTAAAATGTATGAGCAGCTAGAGACAGGAAGCTCTTTTTTTAAAAAAAAAAAAAAAGAGGAGGAAGAATTCTTCTTTCTGAACTCCCTATCATTAGTGTTGCCACTAAGCAGAACTAACATGGGTATACAGGCCCCAGAGTCAATAGTGTGATTGAAGGAAGCTGAATTTACTGCGATTCAGAAATCAATCAAATGTTTCTGCAGCACGTAAAACCGGGGCTTTCCGGTGCCAACAGCTTCAAAGCCCAAAGGTGAAATATGTCCTCTGAAAAGCTTAGTTAGGCCTCTTTGGATTCATTGATCAATTCCTGGGCACTTTTGTCACTGCTGTCTGTTTTGGGTGGCATGGCGGTCTCAACCCCAACACTGAGGTGTTCAACAGTTTCCTGAGCATCAGCATCCAGTCCAGATGGTGTATCTGGAGTCACGTCCATAGGAAGAGCTGGCGGAGGAGACATGGAAAACTTTCCCTCGAGGAATTCGGGATGGCAGCTCTTGTCTGCTTGAAGAGATCCCGATTCTTCTGAGAACGGAAGAGAGGCCTGGTCTAAAAAAAAGAAAACACACACACACACACACAAACAAATGTTTATAGTACAGGTAGTCCTCGACTTACAACAAAGTTCATTTGGTGACCATTCGAAGTTACAATGGCACTTGAAAGAAGTGGCTTATGACATTTTTCACAGTCACACAATCGTTTTAGCATCCCCAGTGTTCACATGATCAAAATTCATATGTTTGGCAACTGACCCACATTTATGACGGTTGCAGTGTCCCTGGGTGTCCTGGGATCACCTTTTGCAGCCTTCCAACAAGCAAAGTCAATGGGGAAGCCAGATTCACTTAACAACCACGTTACTACTGTTACAGGTAGCCCTCAAATCACGACCACAGCTGGGCCTAGAATTTCTGTTGCTAACTGAGACATTTGTTCAGTGAATTTTGTCCCATTTTATGACCTTTCTTGCCACAGTTGTAAAGTGAGTCACTGCAGTTGTTAGTGACATGGTTGTTAAATGAAACTGGCTTCCTCATTGACTTTGCTTGCCAGAAGGTTGCAAAAGCTGTACACATGACCCCAGGACAACTTAGCAACTGTCATAAATATGAGTCAGTTGCCAAGCATCTTGAGATCTTGAAATGCTGCAATGGTCATTAAACAAAGTGTTTCTAATTAGAGAACTCCCTGTATTTTGACTGAGAACTCATCTCAGCCCTGTATGAAGATACATATGACTAGCCAATGAAGCTTAGCCGGCATAATTCTTAATAAAGTTTATAAAGTTGTTCAGATACAAGATTATCTTGAATTAACCATGTTTCCCTGAACATAAGACCCAACTGGAAAATAAGCCCTAGCATGATTTTTCAGGATGCTCGTAATATAAGCTCTACCCCAAAAATAAGCCCCAGTTAAGATCGTCAGCAGATGGAGGCGTTTAGTACTGTATTTACCCCCAAAATAAGACCTAACTGAAAAATAAGCCATAATGTGTCTTTTGGAGCAAAAATTAATATAAGACCCGGTCTTATTTTGGGGGAAACAGAGTACTAAAATTACAGCCTTTGGCAGACAGTGGCGGATTTGGCTAAAAAAACTAGCAGTAGTATCTGTAGTTACTATTTAGATAGGAGAGCACCAAGAAATCCTAGCCCAGTAAGGTAAGGCAGACTGTGGATTTGATAAAAAATACTATGAAAAAGTAATGAAAAACCACTTCTATATTGCTAAGAAATGCATAAACATGAGTTGAGCTTGAAGGAGATGTGGGGTTTTTTTTAGATAGTCAACTCTTACAACGATCTTTTTAATGACTATTCAAAGTTACAATGGTACTGAAAAAAATGATTTACAACCCGATACTCTCAACCATTGCTGGGATTAAAATTTGGGCACTTGGCAACTGGCATGTATTTATGGTAGTTGTAGCATCCCAGGGTCCTGGGATCACCATTTGTGACCTTCCCAGCCAGCTTTCAACGAGCAAAGTCACCAGGGAATCCAGATCCACTTAACAACCCTGTGATTCACTTAACAAATCTAGTGATTTGTTAAACCATCACGGTAAAAAATTGGAGGCAACTCACTTAACAACTACTTTCCTTAAACAATAGGAATTCTGGTCCCAACTCTAATCGTTAAGACTACCTGTATTTTAGACGTGCCAGGAATCCTAATTCTCTTTACTAGCCGATGTGATTATTTCTAGGTGAGGTGTGGTTATTTGATTTTTATACAACTCTAATCATACAACTCCCATGTCATTTTCACTACAATATTTATATTTATATTAAGAACGTTCACGTGCGAGAAATAAAAGCAGAAATAACAAATAAATCACCCCAATGATAAAGCCCAGGTAGCATGGCCCATCCTCCTTTTATCTTTTCAGGCCGAACAGCTTCCAACTGCTTACCAAAATATGAAGGAGTTTCACTATATGTGGATAAGCTTCCAGAAGCTTCCAGAACATCTGATAAGGTGAAAGACGGAGAGGAAGGCACGTGGGCTGTTTTTACTAAATCAATTAATTCAGGAAAAGAAGCTCCGGACATATCTATAAAATCTGCAGGGAGAAGAAAAAAAACGAAAGGAAAGAAAAAAAATACACCTGACAAAACCATCAGATAAGCTAAACAGAACCAAAACCATTTTAACAGCACAGACAACATTCCGCCTTCCTCTTTGATAGAACTGCACTGAACATCAGGGAGATGCCCTGCTAACGCCTTCATTCCTTTTGGCTTGTACCAGTGGTGGGTTGCTCCCGGTTCGCAAGAATCGGTAGTTAAAAATTTTAATAGTTCGGAGAACCGGTAATAAGATTGACTGGCCACGCCCTCAAACCGGTTCCAACCCCAGTCACCGGTCACTTACCCCGCCCACTGTCATTGCCCGCATGCAGCCCCGGGACTCTGCCCTTTGCCAGCCAGGAGCGCTGCCACCAGTCGCTCCCGTGCACCAGGTTGCCTACCTGCCTCATCACCGCCACCATGAGGAAAGGCCCTGAAGTTCCGCTGCCTGGGATCGACGTGGGCTGCCGCAGGAAGAAGCCAGGTATGGCTGGCTGGACGCTGCCTGGAGCTGAGCTCGAGGATGGCAGGAGGAGGAACGTTGCCTCTTAGCTGGCACCACCGAGAGATAAGCCATCCGCCCCAGACACATGGGAGCAGAGCAGAAGGCGAAACTTGCCCCAGAGGCCGCCATCCCCGCAATGCACCCACGGCGCCAAACACGAGTAGCCTGGGCGCGCGGGGCCCAGCATCCCCACGAACTTCCTAGGGCCCTGGGTCTACCTGCGAGGCCCGTTGTGCGGAACCCGCGGGGCAAAGATGGCGAGTTTTCCACGGGGGCTTCCCGGGCTCTGACCGGATTGGAGAGTCAGCAGAGGGCACGAGATGCGCACCACATTTCCTCTGCAGGGCCGAGCCAAGTTTGAAAAAGTTCCCCGCCAGCGCCGGACGGGGTCCGGTGGCTGCAGTGGAGGTGATGGCGTCCGGACAGATCCAACAGGTGAGAGCACAGGAGGCGCCATGCAGGTGCACCTTTGCAAAGTGGCCTCACAACTGGCGCCTCCTTTCCCCACCCGGGGCTGCTGTGCCTACACCGCCAGGGAACCGGCAGAGGGAGTGGAGAGGGTGAGCGCTGGGGAGGCGTCCTATCCAACTGGGCTTTTGCAAAGCCAGGCACGAGTTGGGGATTCCGATACTCCACGCGCGTTTTGTGTGGCTCGCGGGGAGTGGGTGGGAATCCGAGCCTGTGGATTGGCATGATTGGGGTGGGGAGCCAGGATCTCCAATGACTGGGACTTCCAGGGGATGCCCCTGGCTTTGCAGCAGAGGGGTCTTTAAACCTGCCTTATCTGCATTCCTTTTCTTTGCAAAGATCCCTCCACCCTCCCCCCCCCCAAAAAAAGGACGGGTTGCCCAAACCTCCGAGGAGGTTGTAGGGGGAAAAAATCCCTTTAAATGCTGCTGGCGATCCCAGCAGATTTGCCTGATTGTCAGAAGCTTCTAAAAGCATGTTTTCTGCAACCTCTTAAAGTTGTAGAAAAAATGCTTTTAAAAGTAAAAGTAAAAAAAAAAAAAAGTTGGCCAAGCCCACCCAGTCACATTACCCCCCAAGCCACGCCCACAAAATAAGCCACGCCTACAGAATCGGTAGTAAAAAAATTTAGAACCCACCCCTGGCTTGTACAAATAAGTGTGGGCCGCCCTGGTTTAGCATACACAGTAAGTGTGTAAGTATGACCGACTTAGGAGTCTTCTGGAACCATGTTACTCTTGCTGTACCAAAATAAGAGTGAGGAGGACTGATTTCATACATCTCAGACCTGGTTGGAAGATGCTAGAAAATTCTCAGTCGTTAAAGGGGACGTGGGTGTGAAGATGTAGAGGAAAGGGTTTTGCAAGGAAAAGAATCTGAAAGCTGACCAAATGAGCTTTTGGGGTGGTAATGTTCCCGCTGCATCTTGCACACATATTTGTTCTCTGCAGGAAAAATATCTTGTACATTTGTCTAGTCGAGGGGTGTCAAACTGGATTTCTTTGAGAGCCAGATCAACATTGTATTTCTCAGCAGGCCAGGGGAGGGGGGGGGGCGGAGGAGCACGGGGGGGACGGAAGATGGGACGGAAGTGTCCTGCAGAATCGTGCCAGCTAAAATAGGGGGGTGGGCGCGTGGTCCTCTGTACCTCATTTTTGGCCTCCATGGCTTCCTGCAGCACTCTGCCGGCCGAAAACAGCCCATGTTTTCAGCCGGCAGAGTGCTGCAGGAAGCCATGGAGCCCAAAAATGAAACGCAGAGGGCCACGCGCCCACCCCCACCCCTCTATTTTGGCTGGCACTTCCGTCCCATCTCCCCCCAACCTGCAGGGAGGGGGGGAGGGCACACATAGCCAGTTTTAACCGGCAGAGGCACCGAGGGCCTGTCCTTTGATATTTCCAGGCCAGCCCCGTGGGGCGGATTTAAGCATCCCACGGGCCGGATTTGGTGGCGGGCCTTGAGTTTGACACCCCTGGTCTAGTCAGAGGCCAACAAATTCAACTCGTATATCTGCAGATGTTACCCTTCTCAAGTGCTTTGTCCAACCTGATATCCTTTTGAGGTGCTGGGCTGCAACTCCCATAAATGTCAGCACAGATAGGAAAATAAAAAAAAGGAGAGATATTGAATTACCTGGATCCATGACTCTCTGGACAGGAGGTGGAGGAGGAGCAGGAAGGTGCAGGGAATTTTCTAATGAACAGGCAGTCACACTTTGATTGGAGATGTAACCCAAACTCTCGGTTTCTTCAGTTTGGTGGTTAGGTGCCATCAAGGAAGCCTAAAAAAAACAGAATCCATTTTGACTGCCTGTGACTTTACCCCACTGCCATTTAGATGCCTCCTAGGAAGCTTCTTTTTCTGCTGAACAACACAGGGGATGGCTGAGTTCACCGATTATTCTAAACCAGGGGTCAGCAACCCCGTTCAATTCTGGAGCCGACCGGAAGTCCGGTTCCCTCATCATAGAGACTCCTCCTAGCATGGCGTCCTTTTTCCTCTACCTGCCCTAACTGAAAGCCCTATCAATTGTGGAACTGACCAGCAACAGGGAGCCGCAGCAGAGGGATGAAAGAGCCACATGCAGACCCTGTTCTAAACCATAACATGATTTCTTCAGGTTCAATTTGGCCAATCAAATGCATTGTTGATTAGATTTTACATTCTGCCTTTTGCTCAGGAACTCTTCACAATGTTGGATGGAGCACTCCTGTTTTTCTCCACAACAACCCTGCGAGGCCGGCTGGACTGAATAAGAGGGCAACTGGCCCAGAGTTCTCAGGGAATTCCATATTGGTCTGAAGAATTGAATTTAAGTCTCCAAGTTCCTAGTCCATCATCTTAACCTTCATACTGGACTAACCTATATTTAAGAAATTAGTGTCTTAAAATGACAGTACAGATAGTTCTCTATTTATGACCACAATTGAGCCCAAATTTTCTGTTGTGAGGCATTTGTTAAATGAGCTTTGCCCCATTTTACGACCTTTCTTGCCACATTTGTCAAGTGAATCCCTGAAGTTGCAAAGTTAGCAACATGGTTGTGAAGTGAATCTGGCTTCGCCATTGACCTTGCTCGTCAGAAGGTGCGAAAAGGGGCTCACATGACCCCTCTGGACACTGCAAAAGTCATAAATATGAGTCAGTTACGAAGCATCCAAATTTTGATCATGTAACCATGGAGATGCTACAACAGTATGAAAGTATGAAAGACGGTCATAAGTAACTTTTTTCAATGCTATTGTAACCTCAAATGGTCACTAAATGAACTGTTGTAAGTCGAGGACTATTTGTAATTGGGACAGGGAATTCCCAATTAGGGGATCCTAAGATGCAAATTTTTTCTACTTTACACTAAGTGAAGACTACCTGTACTGTGGCAGGGTGGGGGGTATTATTTGCCAGAAAAAGAAAAGAGATGGAGTTACATCGACTCTCCTCTCTTTCAGAAGCTGTCGGGAAATTTCTCCTTTGTTCCAGGTTGCTTCTCTCCTTGATTAGTTTCCATTTGTTGCTTCTTGTCCTGCTCTCAGGCCAGGGGTGGATTCTAATTTTTTTTACTACCAGTTCTGTGGGTGTGGCTTGGAGGTCATGTGACTAGGTGGGCGTGGCTAGCTGGTCAGTCATTTCTGGAAGGTCCTCGCACTTACGACCAGTCCTCGCACTTACGACCCGATTCATTTGTTTGCTTTTAACACTGATCAGCTGTAGGACGGCCCTTTGAAGCCCCACGGCAAGAGTTTAAACAGTTTTCCCTCTAGTCATCAGCTGGGACTCAGGAGGCAGCAATAGATTGGGGCTGGGACAAAATAAAAGGTAAGAATAACGTGGGGGGGTGGGGGGGAGGGCGGGGGGGGGAGAACCAGTTCGGTGACGTCATATCGTCACCGCTACCGGCTCGGCCGAACCGGACCAAACCGGGAGGAACCCACCACTGCCTCAGGCACTTTGGGGAATAGGTGGGACCCCTCTTCTTTGTGGCAGCCCCTGAGATATTGGAAGACTGCTATCATGTCACCTCTAGTCTTTCCTTTCATTAAATAGACAGACCCAGTTCCTGCAACAGTTCATCGTATGCTTTAGCTTCCAGACTCCTAATCTTTTTGCTCTTTTCTGCACTCTTCATGGTCTCAGTATCTTCTTTTGTATCAAGTGACCAAAATTGGATGCAGTATTCCATGTGCGGGTCTCACCAAAGCAGCATAAACATTCACCAGAATATTTAGACTTCTTAAAATAACTCAGGCAAGGCAGGAAAGGTGGGGAATGAAATAAGATATCAGGAAGTTAATGCATCCATCTTATGCCACAGTTCTTTGGCTACCAACCTCCACATTTCAGCAGAAAGAACCTGGAGGAGTTAAGAAACTGCTAAAAAAACAACAACTGGAGGAAGGGGCGGCAGCGGGGGGTGGGGGGAGAGCTGTGATACCCCCTCCAGCTATAAATTTGCTCACAAGGTGTGCAGAGCTAACTAAGCTGTGTCCAGAATGAAACCTCCTTACCTCCATGTAGCCATTAGCTGGGGATTCAGGGGGTGCGTCTCCAGAGGGCGAAGACGAGGAGGTCTCAGCTGCTCTCTTGGGGGTAGCGGCTTGTGTGGGAATTCGGTGAAGGTAGCCGTATCCAATGCCACATCCTAAACTGCACAAGAAAGCAAATGTTGGAAATAGGGTGCACACCTTTTTTTTTTTTAAACATAATGGGGGGAGCTCCAAACAAAAACCCCACTATTAAGGGAAACTCTACTTTCTGCGTCTTCACGTTTTTATTAGTTTATCTGACTATAAAATACAAAGGAAAATGAAAATAATGGAAAACGAGGGGGAGGAAAGGGGGGAAAAGGGAAAATGTGGGGTAGAAGGGAAAAAGAAAACAAAAAAGGCTTTTTTAGCACAATGGAAAATAATATTACAGCCTCAATTTTTTGCTTTTGCGCAATAATATGTGCAGGTAGTCCTCAACCTGCAACAGTTCGTTTAGTGACCATTCAAAGTTACAACAGCAGTGGAAAAAAATGATTTAAGACTGTTTTTTGCACTTACGACCTTTGCAGCATCCCCAAGGTCATGTGATCAAAATCCAGATGCATGGCAACTGGTTCATATTTATGACGGTTGCAGTGTCCCGGGGTTATGTGATCCCATTTTGTGACTTTCTGACAAGCAAAATCACTGGGGAAGCCAGATTCACTTAACGGTCGTGTTACTAACTTAACAATTGTAGTGATTCACTTAACAACTATGGCAAGAAAAGTCATAAAATGGGGCAAACTCACTTAACAAATGTTTCACTCAGCAACAGAAATTTGGGACTCTGTTCTGGTCGTTAAGTCAAGGACTACCTGTACCAGTGATGGCTAACCTTTTTGCCATCGCGTGACAGGAGAGGGGGGGCGGGGGGTCACGCATGCGCACGCAACCCCACCCACCCCCGCTCCTGGCACATGATGGCCTGGTAGGCCCATTTTTCTTTCTTACTGATTCCAGATCCTTTCTATGCATCTGGGAAGGTCGAAAACAGCCTTTCCCACTCCCTTGGAGGCCCTACGGAGGCTGAAAAGGCCTATTTCCAAACTCTCAGTGGGACAGGAAGTGATGTTTTTTGCTGTCCCCAGCGTCCAGAACCTCTCTAGGAGTCTGTAGGAGCCTCTCTAGGAGTCTGTAGGAGCCTCTCTAGGAGTCTCTTGAGGCTGGGGACAGGAAAAAATGTCACTTCCTGTCCCACCGGGAGTCGGGAAATGGGCCCTTTCAGCCTCCGTAGGGCCTCTGAGGGAGTGGGAAAGGCTGTTTTTGACCTTCCCAGATGCATAGAAAGGATCTGGAGCCAGGTAAGAAAGAAAAACGGGCCTTCCCCACCCCCCACCAGGCCCTCCAGAGGCAGGAAACAACCTGTTTCCCTACTTCTGGTGGGCCCAGAAGGCCCAAAAATCAGCTGGCCGGCGCGCGCATGCGCCCCAGAGCTGAGCTGGCATGCCCACTAATATGGCTCCGCGTGCCACCTGTGGCACGCGTGCCATAGATTCACCATCACGGACCTATACTAATTAGCCATTTCTACAACAACAACAAATCTATCCAATCAGCAAAATCAAAATCAAAGTTTCATATCTATTTTTTTTGCAATCACAAGCACAAAATCCAAAAGCAGTTTCCAAATGAAAGGAAAACTAGGTATGTTCTTTTCTCTGAATAAAGCAATCAGTTTAACCATCTCTACTTTTTTCCTCCTTGCTGTGGGAAAACTCAACTTTTGAGTAATCGCAAAGCACTACTAAGTCTTCACCCCACAGACTCTATAGACCAGTGATGGCTAACCTTTTTGCCATTGCGTGCCAAACCCGGGGGGAGCATGGGAGGTTGCAGGTGCCTATGCTCACATCTATAATTCAATGCGCCCCGCCCTCCCACACATGCGCACGTAACCCCCCACACACACTTCCCCTGCTTTTGGCATGTGATGGCACGGTGGGCCCAGTAGGCCCATTTTTCCCTCTCCCAAGGCTCCAGAGGCTTTCTAGGAGCCTGGGGAGGGCAAAACCAGCCTTCCCCATCCCCCCAGAGGCCTTCCGGAGGCTGGAAACAGCCAGTTTCCCGACTTCCGGTGGGACCGGAAGGCCTGAAAATCAGTTGGCTGGTGCGCACATGCGCACTGGAGCTGAGCTAGAGCAACACTTGCGTGCCGACCAATATGGCTCTGCGTGCCACCTGTGGCACCCGTGCCATAGGTTCGCCATCCCGGCTATAGACTAAAAGGAAAAAAGTAAAGCCTCCCTCTAAACCCTTGCAGGAAAAAAAGGAGGGAGGACTGAAGAACTGCCCCCTTCCCAACCAATCAATCAATCAGGACAGAACTGGAAGAGGCCTTGGAGGTCTTCCAGTCCAACCCCCTGCTCAAGCAGGAGATCCTATACCCATGATGGTGAACCTATGGTATGCATGCCACAGGTGGCACGCAGCACACTCTTTGTGGGCATGTGAGCCGTCACCCCAGTTCAGCTCAGCCGCGCATGTGCGCATGCCTCTCACCAGCCAGCTAGTTGTTGGGTCTCTGCCATGCATTCGCGGGGGGGGGCATGCAGGGGGTTGCACGTGCATGCGTGGCCCGCGTGCGAGGGAGTGCGCGAGCATGTGCAGGGTGGCATGGTGCGTGTGGGGCGCATTTGGGGGGTTTGGCGCTTTGGGCACTCAGTCTGGAAAAGGTTAGCCATCACTGCCCTATACCATTCAGAGACAAATGGTTGTCCAATCTCTTCCTAAAAGTTTCCACCGTTCTGAAGGCAACTCATTCCACTGCTTAAGAAATTTCTCCTTAGTTCCAGATTGCTTCTCTCCTTAATTAGTTTCCATCTGTTGCTTCTTGTCCTGCCTTCAGGTGCTTTGGAGAATAGGTTGACCCCCCTCGTCTCTGTGACAGACCCGCAAATACTGGAAGACTGCTATCATGTCACCCCTGGTCCTTCTTTTCTCTAAACTGGCCATACCCAGTTCCTGCAACTGTTCTTCTTATATTTTAGTCTGCAGGCCTTTAATCGTCTTAGTTGCTCTTCTCTGCACTTTTTCCAAAATCCCAACATCTTTTTTTTTTTTTTAATTTGATTTATATGCCGTCCTTCTCCGGAGACTCAGGGCGGCTTACTATGCGTTAAGCAATAGCCTTCATACTTCTGTATATTTTTACAAAGTCAGCTTATTGCCCCCACAAACTGGGTCCTCAATTTACCTACCTTAGAAAGGATGGAAGGCTGAGTCAACCTTGAGCCTGGCGAGATTCGAACTTGCAGTAATTGCAGGCAGCTAAATGTTAATAACAGGCTATTAGTCTGCTGCGCCACCAGGCTCTAGTGTGGTGTGGTTTTTTGTAGTGTGGTGACCAAAACTGGATGTAGTATTCCAGGTGTGGGCCTACTAAGGCTTTGTAAAGCGGTACTAATACTTCACGTGATTTTGATTCTATGTTACATTTCTACATGAAACTAAAAAAGTGGTTTTCTAACATGCCATAACGAAACCCAGCTACCAGCAGGAGAGAAAGATTCTGCCTATGCATGGCATACCTATTGAAGCATTGTTCTGATGTCAAAGAAGGAAGAATGGAACAGAAGGGAGTCGTGGTGGGTTTTCTGTGTACTTAAGGCAGACTGTAAGGAGAAAATCCCAACTCAACCATCCCACCCCAAAGAAAACTTCACAGATTATTCCCAAAATGTATTATGACCTTCCAGCGTCCCATGGTCACGTGATCAAAATTCAGACCCTAACTCATGGGTTATTATGACGGTTGCAGTATCTCCCGGGATCACATGACCCCCTTTTGCAACCTTCTGACAAGCAAAGTCAGTGGGGAAGCCCGATTCACTTAACAGCCGTGTGGCTAACTTGACAATTGCAGGGATTCCATTAATGAGAATCGTGGCAAGGAAGGTCGTAAAACACCACACAACTCTCTTAACAACTGCCTGGCTTAGCAACAGAAATTTGGGCTCAATTTGCCGTTGGGCTCAATTTGCCGTTACAAGTCGAGGACTACCTCTACCGTGGTATCATTGGACCCAGGATATTTTAAGGATAAAAAGCAAATATGCACTAGGACAGGGGTCTCCAGCTTTGCCAACTTTAAGCCTGGCTGTTCTGCCTCAGGTATGGATCCCAAAGAACGTAGCACACGCAAAGTCCATTCAAACCTTAGTTTACTGAATAAACCAGTCTTTTACAACAGCTGTTAATTAACTGCATTAACAGCCACCAAGAATTCAAAGAAGAATAACTGAAAGCTTACTATGGTTGGCAGAATGCCCAGAAGCAATTTGCAGGAAGCTGATCAGATAAGCAAGACAAGAAGGTATGTGAATGAAGTTGTTCCCTGCAAATTGCTTCAGTTGGCATTCCTCCTTAAATAGGCTAAGGGAGTGGCCAATTAGCCCCAAGACTTACTCTCGAGGAGACCTCCTCGTGAGGAGCCACTCCTGCCCTTTGGCAGCTCTGCACGCCCATGCATCGAGAAGCAGCTTCTCCTCTTTACTTAAGGAAGCTTCTGGAGGTTCTGAAGGCCCTGGCTGAATCCCCGCCTCTGGCACCACATCTTCTCCAGCCTCCTCATTGTCTGACTCGAGTGCCAGCTGCCCAAGCTGCTGGTGCAGCACAACACCAACCTCCTCGCTGTCTGAATCAGCTACTAGCTGCACTGGCCGCTGATGGGCCACAACACTGGCAGACTTCAACTCCCAGAATTCTGGGAGTTGAAGTCCGCCAGGCTTAAAGTTGCCAAAGTTGGAGATCCCTGCACTAGGAGGCCAAGGATCTGCCTGATCTTGCCCACATCCTCACAATTTCTAAAGTCATACCTTCCTTCTCCACCCCAGGCTCCATTGGGGGTTACAAAAACCTCTCGGCAGGAATCCGTTTCCGTGTTATAGACCACTAGCTTCAGAGGCTTTCCCTCATGGGAATCAATCAAGGAGAAGAAATCCTCAGACTGAACAAAAGAGAGATCCATCATTCAGAGTCTGCAGCAACATACCACCCCTTCCCCTTTATACCACCACCAGACATCCAGTTCCTGGAATAAACAGTTAGGGAAGAGAATTTACAGCCTGTTCTTTGATCAGGGAGACACCCCCCCCCCCCAATCAATGGATAGATAAATTGGTTTTCCAACACAATGAAGCAACTAGTCAAGATTTTTGGGGTCCCTTTCAATTCCACTTCTTAAAAGGATAAATCATGGCAACCGTACATTTATTAAAACTGAGACGTTTAGAAGTTACTTGGATGAGTAACAAAATATCTCTGTTTTAATAAAGTTTGGTGCAGTTACCATGGGTTAACCTTTTAAGATACTTTTGGCCTGGATGACTGAACCTTCATTTGCATGTTTCAATTCTAGTTTAAGGATGCTGTGCTCTCCGTGCCATCCTTAAAAAATGCCTCAAAATACAGCAAAATACCATAATGCCAAGTTGTTCATCCTTGCAACTTTAAGATGTCTGGACTTCAATTCCCAGAATTCCCCAGCTAGCATGCTGGCTGGTGAATTCTGGGAGTTGAAGTCTATCCATGCTGGCTAGGAGATGCTGAGGGTTGAAGTCCACTCATCCAGGCTGAGGGATTCTGGGAGTTGAAGTCCAGACATCTTAAACCAATATGTAGCTCATGGCTGAACTGTGGAGTACTTGGTGGTCTCTGAGCTTGGCTGTTTTCTTGCAGACAGTTCATTACCCAAGTAGGTAACTTCAGAAGTTACTTCAGCACCAAGGACTCCGCAGATGACTTAAAGCAGCCAAGTTTGAGAAACACTGCCATAATCGGAGGATTTATTTTTTAGGGTTAAGCCTTCATGGATTGTGGATATGGAGAAAAGAAATCATGCTTTGGGAGCAGAGGGGTGGGAAGGGAAGAACAAAGGAGGGGAGGGCAAACAACCTAAGCAGTATTACATCATAATTCTGCCTCCTCCCCTCCTGAACATCCATCGTGATATCAAATGTATGAAGCAGGTGGAGCTTGCATCATGATAGGACATTGCGATTTTCATGACTTTGATACACAATTTTAAAAAACTTTTTCAGCCCAGAGATTCATTTAGCTAAAAAAAACCCAAATCTTGGAAGCCCTGATCAAGAGGCAAAGTTCTAACAACAGAAAATTAGTTGCATTCAAATCAACGTTTTCCCCCCTCAATCAATCAGAATAGAGCTGGAGGGGACCATGTGGGTCTACTCCAACCCCCTGCTCAAGCAGGAGAACCTATACCCGTGATGGCGAACCTATGACACGCGTGCCACAGGTGGCACGTGGAGTCATATCTTCGGGCACACGAGCCGTTGCCATAGCTCAGCTCCAGCGCACATGCGTGCACCGGCCAGCTGATTTTTGGCTGGCTTCACCTATGCCTTCCCTCCCAGGAGTCTCCATGCAGCCCGTTTTAGATGCCAAGTAAGTACAGGGCTTACCTGTACAGCGGACGAGGGCGTTTTCGGCCTCCGGAGGGTCTCCGAGGGGGTGGGGCATGCCGTTTTCACCCTTCCCAGCCTCCAGGAAAACTTCTGGAACCTGGGGAGGGTGAAAAACGGGCCTACCAGGCCCACTGGATGTTGGGAAACGGGCTGTTTCCAGCCTCCGGAGGGCCTCCGGGGGGAGTGGGAAAGGCTGTTTTTGCCCTCCAGAGGCTTCAGGTAGGCCTGCTAGGCTCAAAATGGGACACGGGGGGGGGGGATGGGGTGGTCGTGCACCCATGCGCGGGGGGGGGGGTCAGGGCACGGGGGGCATTGAATTATGATTGTGGGCATGCACACGCGCGACCCTCTCCCACGCTCCCCCACGCTTTTGGCACGCGACGGCAAAAAAGTTAGCCATCATTGCCCTATACACTTTGAGAGAAGTGGCTGTCCAGTCTCTTCTTAAAAACCTCCAGTGAAAAACATCTTAGTCTCAAGTTCCTGGGGACCATTTAAAAAGGTCTGTGAACCAGTTTGACAAATCCCAGCCTAAAGTATTAGGGCCCATGAGAACATCTGCCTGGGAAAGCTGGCTGGGGAATTCTGAGAATTGAAGTCCACAGGTTTTTAAGTTGCCAAGTTTGGACCTTGCTGGTTTAGAGGCGAAGGGAAGCCTGAAAAAGCCTGAAAATGCAGCCCCACATGCAATGCTCTCTCTTCCCCACTATGTTTCAGTTAGTTTTGCTTTCTGCGTGAAACTTTCTCAAGCTCTTGGCAGCAAAGGAATGGACCCTGAGACCAACGGAGAGTTTTATGCACAGAAATGCTTCCACAATAAGAAATCAAGCACAGGAGAAGGAAAGGCGAAAGGAACTAAGTGCTGAACAATGCAGAAGCCTAAGAAATATTCACGGCCATCATCATGGATAAAAATCGATTTTAAAAAATAATAATAAAATAAAATCAATTTTTAAAATTTAAATCAGATTTTTTTTTTATTTTTATCAAATTTATTTTAATAAAATGCTTTTGGAGTAAAAATCTATCTAAAGATAGTTTTCTATTTAAGATTAGTTTATTCAGCCTGAAATGGAGCTTAGTTATGTAGCATGAGGCCATATATTCTGCAATATTGGGACTGTCAGTGAATAATAAGCAGGTCAGAGGAGGAGCTGCTGCAGGACAGAGATGACAGTTGCTCTTTAAAAATTATTTAAATTGAGTTGATCTAAATCAAGCCTTTTTACTAGTGATTTAAATCGTGATTTAAGTCGACTTGATTTAAATCAAACCCACCCTGGCCATCATCACCAAAGACCAATCTCTCCTGACTTCACTTTGGGGTCAGTTATCGCTCTCCTGACTCTTTACCTCATGGAGTATCTGATCCGATCCTATTATATAGTCAGAATGGGGCTTCAGGCCAGCTAAGGCTGCCGGAGAAGCTGGCTCCACATCCTAGACAAGAGAGAAAGATCATGGTTATGGCTATGGACCACGTAACTCAAGCATATTCAACAAAGCCAGTGGGAAAAGCATTTCAATCCAGTGTTTGGTAAACCTTTTTGAGAGGTGGGAGGGTCTCGTCTCCTAGCAACTATCTGCACAAGTTCAGCAGTTTTCTTGGCAAAGTTTGAACCTGGTTTGCTATGGCCTTCTTAGGACTGAGAAGGAAGAACTGGCCAAGATCACAAAACTGATCATGTCTAAGGCAGGGTGAGAATTCACAATTTCCTGGCTTCTAATCTGATTTTATGTATATCCCACCCTTACTTCTGTAAGTAACTCAAGGTGGCTAACATACCATACATAATCCTCCTTCCTCCATCTATTTCCCCCAAAACCATGTAAGGGAGCTGGGCTAGGATGAGTGACTCACCCAGGGTCACCCAGCCAGCTCTCATGGCTATGGGCAGATGACAACTCAGTGTCTGCCAGTTAGCCTAATGCCTCTTAAACACCACACCAAAGTATTCCAAGGAAATCTCATGAGCTATGAGATGTTTTGTGGAAAAAACAACCACTTCTCCTCATTTTGAATATTGTGTGTAATGAAAAAGTTCCCTGTGTTTCTGTTTTCCATTTAAAAAGTTCCACCCTGTATTAAGGATGTGAATGTTTCTATTCTAATTAAGTTTGATTGCATTCTGTAATATGCAACAGATTTTTTTCTCCTGCAAACTGACTTTTTTATTTAATGCAGATTTATACATGGAAATAATTACAGGAATTGCTGCAGAATTTAAAAAAAAAATTATTAACAAATAATTTCTAATTCTATCCAAGACAGAAGCGGCAGAACTGAAGGCACAAAAGGGCAAGACTTGGTCAAGCACCAGGAACATCTTCCTAGTGTTCCACCTAAACAAAATAATATCTTCTAATACACTGATTGGCAAAGTAAGCAAATTAGTGTACAAAGTGTTCCTAAAAGGACAGAGATTTGAAAGCTTGTGACTTAAATCAAGAGCAGATGAACAATTTTCTCAAAAATAATCTTTCTAAGGTAGTCTCCATTTTATGAGTACAGTGGGGATTCAGAATTTGTTGCAAAGTGATGCAGTTGAATCACATTTGTTTTTCCAATGTTTCTTACCATTGTCATTAAATGAATCTGACTTCCCCCACTGCCTTCACTTGTTGGAAACCCCTTGGCAAGGTTGCAAATGGGGATCATGTGACCCTGGAACGCTGCAATTGTAATAAATCAATGCTAATTGCAATTTTGATCATGTGAATGCAAGGCCAGTGCAGTCATGTGAGAACTGGTCTTAGATCACTTTTTTCAGCACTAATGTACCTTCAGTTATTCAAATGAGCAGGTCATAAGTCAAGGACCACCTGTAAACGATCTAAGTAAAGTTGTCAAGCTAGACTCCTCATAATTCCAATGCAAAGTCCGTGTTTTTTTCTGGAAGTAACTCAGTGGTTTTCCTTCTCGTCCAGCTTAAACTACTGATTTTCTATACTGACCTTGCTTAGTATTCAAGATCAGCCAAGAGCAACTAGATTATTTCTAGGCATTCTGGGAGCTGAAGTCCACAAAGCTTAAAGTTGCTGTGGTTGGGTAACAATGATCCAGAAGTTGTAGCTGATACAAAATGCAGCTGTGCTTGTTTATATCTGTGCTCTTGAACTGCACTGGTTGCCAAATCCTTTCTGGGTTCAATTGAAAGTGCTGGTAGTTACACTATAAGTCAGAGGTCTGCAACCTTGGCAACTTTTAAGATTTGTGGACTTCAACTCCCAGAATTCCACAGCCAGCAAAGCTGGCTGAGGAATTCTGGGAATTGAAGCCCACAAATCTTAAAGTTGCCAAGGTTGCAGACCTCTGCTTTAAGTAGCTCTCCATGACACAAGGCCAGGTTATTTGCAGGATCACCCTCCCCAGTCATGTCTACCCATCCCCTCACATCTGGAACAAGAGGCATGCGATGCTACGGACCCCATCCATTTAAGAACCCACCAAAAGAACCTTCTGGAACCTCGTCACCCACCCCACAGATTATATTAGCCCCCATTTCTGTTGGCCTTTTGAACATCCTTGAAGACTTGGCTAGATCACTGTTCATAGGAGTCGGAGTTTCTGTTTAAGTGTCTGAAGTAGTTTTGTTTGCACTGTACAGGTGGTCCTCAGCTTACAACCAAAATTTATGTTCATGAGAAATTTATTAGGCGAGTTTTGCCCCATTTTACGACTTTTCTTGCCACACTTGTTAAGTGAATCACTGTAGTTGTTTAAATTAGTAACATGTTTAAGTGAATCTGGCTTCCCCATTAACTTTGCTTGTCAGAAGTTCACGAAAGATGATCACATGACCCAGGGACACTGCAGCAGTCATAAATATGAATCAATGTAAAACATTTGACCGTGGAGATGCTGCAACGGTCATAAGTGTGAAAAATGGACATAAGTCGCTATTTTCAGTGACGTTATAACTTCGAACACTAACAAACTGTTTTAAGTCAATGACTACCTGTATTTGTTTTGATTTATTGTTATCATATTCGCTGTCAATTGTCTCTTTCGTGTTTGCAGTATTTTTTGCTGACTTTCTTCCTATTGTAGTTAGAATCAGTCAGAATCACTGATAAATTAAATAAGTAAGTAAATAAAACTGGTTTCATAGGAACTTAAGGAGCCCTCCTAACCTGTCTAACCCTTTGAAGGACCACCTCTCCTTGCTCTTTCAGAGCGGAAAGGCAGGATAGATTATGGGTCCCACCTAAGTAATTGATGGGACATAGAAGCAGGCCCTTCTCTGTAGTGGCTCCTTCCCTTTGGAACATCATTCCCAAGGCAACAAAGTTGGCCTCATCTTTATTTTTTCACAAGGCCCCGAAGGCAGGTTGTCTCAGTAGGTTTGAGGAACTCAGATTGTTTTGGAACTGATCAAGAGGCTTGTTATGATTGTGTTTGTTGCCACCAAAGGGGATCGGGATTTCTGGAATTTTCATATTGTTTTGTCTTTAATGTTATACCCACCCGGAATCATTGTGAGTGGGGCAGCCACATCAATCAATCAATCAATCAATCAATCAGTCAGTCAGTCAGTCAGTCAGTCAGTCAGTCAGTCAGTCAGTCAGTCAGTCAGTCAGTCAGTCTGTCTGTCTGTCTGTCTGTCTGTCTGTCTGTCTGTCTGTCTGTCTGTCTGTCTACCTACCTACCTACCTACCTACCTACCTACCTACCTACCTACCTACCTACCTATCTATCTATCGGATTTATATGGCCTCCTACTACTCTCAATGGGCAGCCTACAAACAATAAAAAACATCATAAAAATAAAAAGAATAACACACGACACACACTCCATGGCGACAAGAAGCAATTAAACCAGCCACTTGATGCGCTCCATCCACTCTGGGTTCCCCAGACCTGTTGGCAAAGGCCACATCTTCAGGATCTTGTGAAAGAGTGTTAAAATGGGGGCCAGTCTAATATCTGAGGGGGATGATGTTCCACAGGGAGGGAGCCACCACGGAGAAGGCCCTTCTTCAGATTAGGAGATGGGACCTGCAACATTCCCTGCATCCCACTCTAGTGGGTCAGGTAGATGCAACTGAAAAAAGATGGCCCTTCAGATAACCTGCCAATATACATTGAAAGAGTCTCTTCTTCCAGCAGTGCCTCTTAGCAGCTAAAATCTGATCATTCGGCTGTGATTCGAGATAACAACCAATCAGGACTAGCAGTCACAGAAAATCCAATGCAACACGGAGTTCCACTTTCCTGCTTACCAGCACGTGCCAGACGTGTTCATTGGCGCCTTGGAAACTGCAGAATCGCACACTAGCTCCTAGCAGTCCCTGCCCTCCCCACATATTGCTGGGGATGACCTCCACTTCGCGCACTTTCATCGTTTTTATGTTGTAGACTTCCAGTTTCACAGCTTTCTCAACATTGGCTTTTAGTAGATCTTTCAAGGTGTCACCTTCTTTATTCTATATGCAGGGAAGAGAGGGAAAAATTTAGGTCTTGTATCTGGATATGGTAGCAAACACAGAAATAAAAACCTGGAATGGAAGCATCTGTAGGCAGTAAAAGCAGGAAACAACATTTCATTCATTCATTCATTCACTCACTCACTCACTCACTCACTCACTTATTCATTCATTCTAGATGGCCAGCCATCCTTCCAGGCTGGAAAGAAATTTAAACTTTAATTTTACAGTTATTGATGGAAAACAAGTCCCACTCAACCTAATTCCAGATTAAGTGGAGATTTAGCACTCATTTGGTGACTGTTAAAAGTTACAGTGCCACTGAAAAAAGTGACATATGATTGTTTTTCACATTTATGAAATGCTTGGCATCTAGCTCCTATTTATGACAGCTGCACTAAGCTGAGGGTCATGGGATCATCATTTGTTTCTAGCAAACTTCCAAAAAGCAAAGTCAATGGGGGAAGCCAGATTCGTTTAATGACCGCATGACATTTACACAACAATTGCAGTGATTTGCTTAACAACTGTGACAAAAAAGGTTGTTAAATTGGGTACAACTCACTTAACAACCATCTTGCTTAGCAACAGAAATTCTGGGCTCCATTGTGGTCGTAAACTGAGGATCAGCTATTCTGTAAATTGGTGTAAATTTACTGACCAATTTTTTTGGGGGGTTAGTTAAAGTTAGGATGGAGTGTGGCAACATTAGTATTTATTTTGGCTTGGGAGGTTGATTTTGTTAATGGATTTTGTTTGCGGTTTTAAAAAATTAAGATTAAAATTCTTGGAAATTTGTGATGGCAAATTCAGATGTTTATTCATGCAAACAGAAGTTGCTGCCTTAGAACAGGATCTGCGTAAGAAAAATCCAACATTTCTGTCCTGTCCTGATATATATATATATATATTTTAAATGCAATGCATGAACCTAGGTCATTTTATCAACAAAACTATAATCATGGGCGAAATGTGAAGAAAGCATCTTTTAGCCCAAATACGAAAACATAACTCCTAAGCAAACAGATATGGATAAAAAAGACAATACAGGTAGTCCTCAACTTATAACCATTCATTTAGTGACCGTTCAATGTAACAACAGCACTGAAAAAAGTGACATTCTTCATACTTTGTAGCATCCCCATGTGATCATGTGATCAAACTTCAGACAGTTGCCAACTGTCTCATATTTATGACGGTTGAAGTGTCCTGGGGGGGGCATGTGATCCCCTTTTGCAATCTTCTGACAAGCAAAGTCAACGGCGGAAGACAGATTCGTGTAATAACCGTGCTACTAATTTAACAACCGCAGGGATTCACTTAACAGCTGTGGCAAGAAAAACCGTAAAATGGGGCAAAGCTCACTTAACAAATACCTCAACTTAACAAAAGAAATGTTGGGCTCAACTGTGGTCGTAAGTCGAGGACTACCTGTACTCGGATGCCAGACTGCCACGTTGACTAACTGAAATAACAGCTGGAAGTCACCAGCGAGCCTTCTTTCTCTCTCAATTCTGCATGTCTTCGGTCGAGCAGCTTTTAATCTGTTAATGATTAACAATGAGGATTATAGTTGGTCAAATAATGAGAATTGATTTTGGTGACTCAGCAAAGAAGTAAACACCCTCCCTTGTCTTTCCCACAAAGGGAAGACAAAGGGGCAGTTTGATTGTATCAAACAGGTTTGAACACTCAAGAGCTCGAAGATGCCCTCAAGCCAAGATGCAGAGACAATGCAGAAAGTGTTCTCCTCACATAATAAGATTGGCATTTCAGTAACTTTTACAGGTACTCCCCGACTTACAACTGTTCATTAAGTGACCATTCAAAGTTACAACAGCACTGGAAAAAATGACAACTTTTCCTACATATGACTGTTGGCAGCATCAGTCGTACTTTGGTGATCAGTCATACTTTGGGTGTATTCAGGATAGCCGAAGGGGTCCTGGGAGTGTCATTTCTAACATTCCTAGGGAGCTTCTGACAAGCGAAGTCAAAAAAATCCAGATTTGCTTAATGACCGCATGATTCACTTAGCAACTGCTGTGATTCACATAACAACTATGGCAAAAAAAAAATCATAAAATAGGGCATGACTCATTTAACAGCTGCCTTGGTTAGCAATGGAAATTTTGAAGTCGATTGTGGTCGTAAATTGAGGACTACCTGTATTGGAAACTGCTAAAACTAGAGCTCTCCCAAAGAACCCTTAAAAAGTGTTTGTTTCCACTGTATTAATTGTAATAATAAATTAATTATTGAGTTAGGTTTAAAATTGTTTTTATTGGGGGGGGGGGAGATGCCTTGGAGTCAATCCTAGAAGTTTTAATTTCTACAGCATATTTTTTAATTTTCTAAGCCAGAGAGAGTTGGTGAGAAAGAAAACCAGTAAATATAATAATGAAGCATATAAAGAAAAGAAAGTTACGTTAATGATGGGAGAATTTCACTTCAGCTTCTGGTCCAGAGCTATTTCTCATGCCACGATTAAGTCTTTAGAGACAGATCTTTAGAGACAGCCATAAAAACTGGATTGTTTTCTAAGATTTTAAAGAAAGTGGGGAAAAAAGCTCTCACCCAATTCAGCTGCATTTCAATTCCCATTACAGGTAGTCCTCAACTTACAACCATAATTGAGCCCAAAATTTCTGTCGCCAAGTGAGACATTTGTAAAGTGAATTTTGCTCCATTTTACGATCTTTCTTACCACAGTTGTTAAGTGAATCACTGCAGATGTTAAATTAGTAACACGGTGAATCTGGCTTCCCCACTGGTTTTGCTTGTCAGGTCACCAAAGTGGATTATAAGATCCCTGGATACCATAACCGTCATAAATATGAGACAATTGCCAGGCATCTGAATTTTGATCCCGTGATCATGGGGGATGCTGCAACAGTTGTAAGTGTGAAAAGTGGTCTTAAGTCACTTTTTCCAGTGCCATTGTAACGTTGAACAGTCACTAAATGAACTGTCGAACTGTTGAGGATAACCTGTATCTGCTATGAAAACAAGAACTGCAATGCCGGCATCAAATCCTATCACCTGCATGGGGAAGGGACCGAAGAGCTGCAAGCCCAGCTTTTGCTTCCACAAGCTGCATCTGATGGCATGAATGCTTTTCAGTCTCAAAGCTACCAAAAGGGAGGAAGAATCAATGAATTCAGACCTTCCTAAAACCGGGCCACTTGTGGTTGCTTATACAGCAACCTCTGCACACAATTTCCCAGCAGGACAGTTTAGAACAAGAGAGTTCTGGCCACCATCTCCAGTTCTGGAAAGTTGATCTAAGAAGGGAACGTGTTTGGTAGATCGGTTCTTCATGTCATATACCCTAAAGCAGGGGTGGGGAACTATGGCCCTTTTATGACTTATGGCTCAGGAATTCTGGGTGTCCACAAGCCATAAAGGGGCCATAATTCCCCACCTCTCCCTAAAGCGACTGGCTAAATTCCTGAAGTTTCTAAGATGCAATTGAATTGGTGATAGGGCGCAAGAGGCAGGCTGCATTTACCAAGGCTGCAATTTGGCCCAAGGACTTCAAGTTGCAAACTCTTGCTTTACATTATTTATACATCCATTCATTCCATATTTGATTTACTATCTGCATTCATGATGTGCTTTACACAATCATGTATCAATATGGCCAGATGGAATAATAGAGCTGGAAGGGACCTTGGAGGTCTTCTAATCTAAACCCGTTCAGGCAGGAAACCCTACATCACTTCAGACAAATGGTTGTCCAATCTCTTCTTGAAAACTTCCAGTGTTGGAGTACCCACAACTTCTGGAGGCAAGTCGTTCCACTGCTTAATTGTCCTCCCTTTCAGGAAATTTCTCCTCACTTCTAAGTTGCTTCTCTCTTTGATTACTTTCCATCCATTGCTTCTTGTCCTGCCTTCAGGTGCTTTGGACAATAGCTTGACTGTCTCTTCTTTGTTGCAGCCCCTGAGATATTGGAAGACTGCTATCATGTCACCCCTAGTCCCTCTTTTCATTAAACTAGACAGACCCAAATCCTACAACCATGTTTTTCATATGTTTTAGCCTCCAGGCCCTTAATCATCCTAGTTGCTCTTCTCTGTACAATTTCCAGTCTCAACATCTTTTTTGTATCATGGCGACCAAAACGGGACACAGTAGTCCAAAGATGGGCAAGACATTATAAAGTGGTATTAATACTTCATGTGATCTTGGTTCTATCCCTCTGTAAATGTAGCCTAGGACAGTGTTGGCAGCTGCAGCCAACTGCTGACTCATATTTAAGTGATTGTCCATTAAGATTCCAACATCCCTCTTACAATTACTACTATTGAGCCAGGTACCACCTATCCTATATCTGTGCATTTGGTTCTTCTTCCTAAATGTAGAACCTTACTTTTTTCATACTTCCTGCTTTTTTTTTTTACAGTAATTGTATATGGTGATCCTTATTCAGTCATTTGCTTATTTGTCGAATTTTCTACTAAAATTTCCAAAAATATAGCAAAGTTCTGCTTGATTGCAAATGCTATCAGAAGACTCCCAAGTTTGATTGTTAACATGATTAAGGATAATGAACTGCCATATCTATCATCTTTACAGGTAATCCTCAACTTACAACCATAGTTGAGCCCCAGGTTTCTTGTGCTAAACAAGACAGCTGTTAAGTGAGTTTTGTCCCATTTTAGATATTGCCATAGTTAAGCAAATCACTGTGGTTATTAAGTGAATCACATGATCATTAGGCAAATCCAGACTCCCCCATTGACTTTACTTGTCGGAAGTTGCTGGGAAGGTTACAAATGGTGATTCCATGATCCTGTGACACTGCAGCTGTCATAAATATGATCCAGTTGCCAAATACCCAAATTTTGATCATGTGACTATGGGGATGCTCAATGGTCATAAGTATGAAAAATGGTCATGTCACTTTTTTACAGTAAGTCTATATGTATTCAATTTATTTTTATTTTTTTATATACACACATTATTATTATTAATCGTTCTCTGTAATTTGCTCCTTGTGCAGTTTTTTGGTCTCTGACCCATAATCCAAAGACACAGAGAAGGTTTGTTAAAGACCTCTATCTATTAAGGGATTTAATAGGAGGAATCCCAATAGTGGACATTCTTTGGGAGTGAAAGTTGACTCAAGCAATTTATAATTTCAAAAATAAAGTCAGTTGCAAGAACACTGACACAGGCAACTGCCCACATGCACACGCACACGCACACAAACTCTCTCTCTCTCTCTCTCACACACACACACACACACAGAGAAAAAAGAGAAAAGAGAAAAAATACTGGCTTCTCTTAGCTATTTACCAGTCTGGTGTGTCCTATGGTAAGTATGAAATCAAAGAATGGCTCCAATCCAGCCTGCTGAGCAGGGGAATTTTCCTGAATCTGCAAAAATGGCAAAATTGACATATATACACATTGCATAAAACTGAACATCAGCATAAGAATGCACTTCCTAAAGAAAGTTGGATGCTTAATGCAAAAAGTGCTTGAAGTAAGCATGTGCACAGATTTTAACCATAAACATATGTTATTAATAACTGGAGGAGTTTCTTATAATCTGGAGCCCCAAGACCGAAGCTGCCCAGCCCAGCAATTTGGAGAAGAGTCGTAGTGGCACATTGGTTAGAATGCAGTACTGCAGGTCTAACTCACTGCCAGGGGTTCGATTCTGACCAGTTCAAGGCTGACTCAGCCTTCCATCTTTCCAAGGTCAGTAAAATGAGGACCCAGATTGTTTTTGGGGGGGGGGCAATATGCTGATTCTAAACCTTTTAGAGAGGGCTGTAAAGACCTTGGAAAAGGCATATACGTCTAAGTGCTAATGCTATTTCCCTGTCCCAGAGGCAAGATCCAAGGCAAGGCCAAACATCACCTCCTTTCATAGTAAGCTTCTTGGGGAGTTCACAATTTCTGAAATTTTAATTCTTTTGCAAGAAGGATCTCAATTTCTCAGACTTTGGGTTAAACATTCTCCACAGAACTGCTTGCAGTGCACTTATACAGCTTAGGTTCAACATACGCCCACAGAATGCATTTCTGAATAGTTCCTTTAAGTCAAGCTTGACATCTGATGTCTTTGTGCACACCCAGCAATACGGAAGGGCTTTTGACTTTACATTATTTCAAGAAGCTTAACTTCTGAAAGCCACCGAGGAAGGGCAACGTACCCTTCCCCACAACAAGTTAAACATCTCACGCCAAGACCTCGCCCAACAACCTTCCTTAAAAAAAAAAAGAACAATAAATTACTTCTGCAGTCATGACTCATAACCTCTGCACACAATATTAAAAAGGCACAGCACTAATCTTGCAAAGACATGGCTTAATCATTCTGTTCCACCCAAGCTACAGGATTCCAATCATCCCCAACCAATTTGACCGTTGGGATAGAGGTTGCAGAATGAGAAATGTATTCAGAGATACATTCAGTGAGGAAGGGTGCATCAAGAGTCAGCACCCATACCATATCAAAGATATACGTGCCTAAAGATATTTTATCCATGTAGTTGTCTCTATTGCTATTATCCTTGTTATTTTCTCATCTTTCTTACCTCTCATCTTTCCTACTACATCCTCCTATTGGTAAGTTATGATTATCAATTATTGTTTGCATCTTATGATTTATAATTGTATCTATGACTTATCACTTTGTTGCTTGTATGTACTGGGAGCTTATGCACCAGAGACAAATTCCTTGTGTGTCCAATCATGCTTGGCCAATAAATAATTTTATTCTACTCCATTTGATTTGATTTTTATTCCACTTTTATAAGTAACTCAAGGTGGCAAATATACATAATACTTCCTCCTCTTTTCTCCACAACCACCACCCTGAGAGAGAGGGACTGGCCCAAAGTCACTCAGCTGGCTTTCTGGGACTCTAACTCAGTCTCCTGATTTCTAGGTCAACACTTTAACCACTACACGAAACTGGATATGGTGTGATCCTTCCAAGATATTAACAAGTTTAGTCATGTTCTATTTTCACCAATGCAAAATTCATCCTTGAAGCTGGGATATACCTTTTAACAAAAATGGCAAAATAGCAAAAAAAATAAATGACTGGATTCTACACACAGAAGAAAAAAAGGCATATGGCAACAGCTGTTTTAGGGTACAGTTAAGTTCTTTTTATACAATTTTGGTGGACTACTTTTTACTGCTATTGACTTTTGCAAACTGCCTTAACGTTCAGCAAAAAAATCAACTATGTTCTATGAATCCGCAATATTCCTCCCTACAAAGCAAGTTACTAATCGGAAGAGTAACAAATTGAGGTATCAGGTGGCAGGGCAGGTTTTCTGTAATTATGAACAAAGCTAAATGGCCCTGATTAGAGCTTGCATAGAAAACCAGCAAGGGAATTTCAGCTTAGAGGTCAGGCTGGAGAATCAAGAAAAATACCCTAGAGAAAGGCAATTCTCAAACTCTTCCATAGAGCTGTCAAGGAAATTACCCAAGTGGCCTTAGGGAAAGTCATTCAGAGGTTTCTGGGTCTTTTTCATTTCTCCAGCTTTCTTCCTGGATCAGGTGTCTAAAAGAACTAAGTATTCAAGGTATCTGGAGACAAAAACACTTGAGAGTCAATATACTTTCTACTCAAATAGACATTTATCGTGGTCAAGGATAGATATATTTATTTATTATTATTTATTTATTATTTAGATTTTTATACCACCTTTCTCCCGAAGGACTCAGGGTGGTGCACAGCCAACACTAAAACACACATATACAAACAATTTAAAAGCAATTTAAAAATATATTAAATAATTTGGCCCCGATATTATTAAAAAAAACTAAAACAACCATTAAAATTCATGTTTAAGCCAGCCCAGATTGTTGGAACAGTAATGTCTTGAGCGCATAGGTCAGGGATCATCCGTATCTCCAGGGGCAATTCGTTCCAGAGGCCAGGTGCCCCCACAGAGAAGGCTCTCCCCCTGGGGGTCGCCAGTCGACATTGTTTGACCGACGGCACCCTGAGGATTCCCTCTCTGTGGGAGCGTATTGGCCGGTGGGAGATTATCGGTAGCAGAAGGCGATCTCGTAAGTACCCAAGTCCTAAGCCATGGAGCGCTTTAAAGATGGTAACCAACACCTTGAATCGCACCCGGAAGACCACTGGGAGCCAGTGCAGCTCGCACAGGAGAGGTGTTACATGGGTGCGCCGTGTCGCTCCCATAATCACCGCACGGCTGCATTCTGGACCACTTGGAGCCTCCAAGTGCTCTTCAAGGGGAGCCCCATGTAGAGAGCATTACAGTAGTCCAGACAGGAGGTGACGAGGACGTGAGTGACCGTGCGCAAGGAGTCCCGGTCCAGAAAGGGACGCAACTGGTGAATCAGGTGAACCTGATAAAAAGCCCCCCTGGCCACAGCCATCACATGATCTTCTAGAGACAGCCGTGCATCCAGGAGGACACCTAAGTTGCGAGCCCTCTCTGAGGGGGCCAAAATCTCACCCCCAATAGTCAGCGATGGAACCATACCGGGACGTCGGAAACCACAGCCACTCGGTCTTGGAGGGGTTGAGTCTGAGCTTGTTTCTCCCCATCCAGATGGATGTCAACTGGACTTATAGATGCTGTGCAAAGAAGTAAATATTGGCTCAAATATCAGGATGAAAATACTTGAAATAAGGACATCTGCCAGCAGTTTGGTCTAGTGGTTAAGTCACCAAGCTAGAAAGCAAGCGCACCTGAGTTCAAGTCCTGCCTCAGCCATAAAAGCCAGTCACTCTCTCTCTCTCAGCCCAACTCACCTTCACAGGGTTGTTTTTTGTGGGGAAAATAAAAAGGAGGAAGCCTTATTGGATATGTCCGTTGCCTTGAGTTATATATAAAAATAGTAAAAGAGGGGAGTTATAAATTTTATTTATATTTTATTTATAAAAATATTTATTTATAAATAAATAAATTTATTTATAAATCAATAAAATTACACTCAGCCTCACAGAGGGCGCTTCCCATGATCCTTTCCCAGCTGGTCACTTGTCATCAAGAGATGTTGGATTGGATGCCCATCATCCCCGTCCACTGGGTGAGAGCAATGGGTCCTGGAGTCCATCATTGAAAAACGCTTCAGGGGGGCCAGCAGTGCCAATGCCCTCCTCCCCCCGCAAAAGGGATTGGACCAATGCCTGTCCTTCCCACCCACTGGCTGGGGATGATGGGCGCTGGAGTCCAGCTTCGATTTCGGACTGGCTACGCCTCAGTTGGGTCCCTCCAGGGAAACGCTGCTTACCCCGTGCACATGATAACCCTCGGAGCCCCCATCGGGAACCTCGGAGCTGGAGCTCAGCCCCATGGCTGCCCGCCCGGTGAGACACCGACTCAAGCGCTGGGAGGAGGAGAAGACCCCGCCGGCTTCAACGGCTTCCCCGCCGTCTCCATCGCCAACGACACCACAGCTCCCACAGCTGCAAACCCTGGCGCGCATGCGCGCGACAGCGGAGGACGCCGGGAGACAAAAAAAAAAAAAAAGACCAGCCAACGAAGCAAGCCGAGCGACACACGCGCGCCTCATAGGCTGTGGCGCCCGTCAGTCCCCTAACGTCTCCAACAGGGGCTTAGCAACGGAGCGGGGGGGCGGGGACAGCTGGCGTTTTGGATGCGTGGGGTGGGTGGGAAGAATGCCGGAGAGGAGGAGGAAGAGGAAGAGGGAGGGAGGAGGGAGAGGCGAAATCCGCCGCTCTCCAGGAAAGGAGGAGCAGCTCTTCCGCGATTGGTTGCTGAAGACGTTCATCTCGGGGCGGGGCCGGGACCGGTTTGTGGCACGCGCTTTGTCGGTTAGGTCAGAGGGGTCTCCAACCTTTGACAACTTTACGACTTGTGGACTTCAACTCCCAGAATTCCTCAGCCAGCTCAGCTGGCTGAGGAATTCTGGGAGTTGAAGTCCACAAGTCGTAAAGTTGTTAAAGGTTGGAGACCCCTGGTTTAGGCCGGTCAATACGGTTTTGCTTCTCCTTAGAGAGGGCGCGATGGCTGTCGCGGACCCCCAGTCCATGGTAGTCTCCACACGCTCCCAAAATACACGTGTTTCTGATATAAAAATACACCTATTGAAATACAGCTGGGAACACTGGCCGTATTAACCGAGAGATGGGTTCATATGCCTTTTAAGGGCAATGCTTCTCAACCTCAGCAATTTCAAGAAATGTGAAATTTAAGGGGTAGCTTAGTTTTTGAATCTATGTAATATTTTTAGGGTCATCTTTGAACAATGTTTAATTGAAACAAAAGGTTTAATTAAAGTTGGACAGCTTTTTGAAATATATTGCAGTTTTAAATCTAAATTTAATGGATAGTTGTTTTTTAAAAAGTCTGGAAATTTAGATCATGAAGAATGTTTTACTGAAACATAAAGTATTAAGATATTTTAAAATGTTTAACTTGAGATTATAGAACTCTTAAAAGGCATATATAATTAAATGTTAAATGTTTGATGTTACTTAACTTAATGGTTAAAAATGCTACTCTAAAGATATGTTTTAAAGAAAGTTCTACAATGTTTAATTGTTTAATTAAGTTAAGTATATGTTAGCTTAGGTTTGCTAACATATACTAAGCTAAGCTGTTTTTGCCCTGGGAAGTGGGGGGGGGGGGGTTGAGGGGTGCTGAGGATAAAATTGTTTTATGATTTTTAATAAAATAAAAAGAAAGGCAAATGTATTAATAGAGAAGTAAGAAGAAGATGATATAAAAGATGTATTAGATGATATATTCAATGATTGATTATGTATTGTTTGTATGTGTGATTATAAAAATAAAAAACTTTTGTATTAAAAAAAATTGGGACTCTTGACAACTAGATGTATTTACGATGGTTGCCAGGATCATGTACTGTAATTACCATTTGGGACCTTCTGACAAGCAAAGCCAATGTGAGAAGTCAGATTGATTTAACAACCATGTTACTAACTTAACAACTGAGGGAAGAAAGATTGTACAATGGCAAAACTCACTTTAACAACTGTCTTGCAAACGTAACATAATTTTTGGGCTTAATTGTGGTTGTAAGTCGAGGCTACCTGTACCAGGAGTTGCTTAGCTTGAAGAAAATTTTGTTTGGTTTTTGTGTTACATAATATTCTAACTATGAATTCTTAGAATTGGAATTTTTTTTATTACTGCAGGAAGTATGACCTAGATAATTTTGGCTGATCTCAAAAATAAGGTCAGATTGGATTAATATTTAGATGGGAGACCACCAAGGAATCCCAGATTTTTAAAAAAATCACAAAAGAAAGTAATGTAAACCAACTTTCAAATGTTTGCCCTAAAAGCTTTGTGACAGTTAACTTTAAGTTTCAATTTAAACTGAGTTTAAATATGCTTGGAATGAACACACATCTATCATCTGACAAAAATAAATAAACAATAATAATTAATAATGAATAAATTAAAAGGAAAACAAAAAAAAATTCATAGGGCAGACTCAATGGTTTACTGCAGTGGCCCCCAACCCTTTCGCACCAGGGACCAGTTCTGTGGAAGGGATCAGAGGGGCTGTAATTTCATGTGCTGCCTGCATCCTGCGGATGGGGCTTCACTTGTTTATGCGGCCTGGTTTCTGGCATGCCACAGTCCAGTGCCAGTCCACAGACCAGGATTGGGAACCTCTGAACTATTGAGTGTTTTTTTTATGCCATCAGTTTTCTATGTTTCTATGAGATATCCATGAAGTTACAAAGAGTCAAGCTCAATTTAAAACATGTTTTATCCTACCTTAGTTTTATAGCCAGCTCAAATTTCCAAGTAAAAGTATATGGATCAATGACATTTTTGAGCACCATGATACTTGCCGCTGATGTGTAGAAATTAAACTCAGTTACTTTTTATGACAAACATAAATATCTAGCAACATGTTTATAGAACAGTTTATACCGTTACTCCTTGGTAGATGTAGTGAGGATTTCTTTTAAATGCTGAGTTAGATAGCAGATCCAAATCTCCCTGTTTTTATATATATATCTCTTAATGTAGTGAGCAGAACCAAAATAACTTTTCAACTCTTTTTTTTTTCATCTCAAGGCTAGAATTCTATACTATGCTCAGGAAAAATACTTCAACCATGTTATTCAAGCAACCAACATTGAACTGTCCAAACATGCTCATGATCCAGTGCTGCTATTTTTCAAGGGTCTTGGAACCTTGCTTCTGGGTAATTAGTAATAATGATCATTTAAAATAAATTAGTTGTGCTGAGTAAATACTGTAGGATTACAATTAATGTTTCTGGAACAGGAGTTGGAGATAAATGTGGAAGGAGTGTTGAAAACTCTGTACAGTTTAGAAAAGATGATTAATTTACATTCGCAATCTGCCATTCTCTATGCAAATTAGTATAAAGAATCAAGAGATCTCTGAACTAAAACTGGAAATTGAAAAGCTAGAACAAAATCTCCTTGGTTTAGAAAACCATAGATGGGTGGTGTAACTTGATAGAGCAACTCAGCGAATCAAAATTAATTTGAGCAAGTAAGTAGTTTAAAAGATAATATGAAATCAAATGATACTGAAATGTCTTAAAGCAACAAGAATAAACTAATTAATACATTAAAAGTACACAAAATTAAAAACTAAAAGCCAAATTAGCAAAATAAATGTATCAGATCTATACATTAATAAATCATGAGAAAAACAAAAAAAACAAAATATACAATACCAAGGATTGGAAAATAATATTAGGACATTTCCACCCAAGTGTAATAATCAAGCCTCTATTTGCAGAGCTGATTTTGCATGAATTGTATTGGCTACAGGATTAGCTTTGCTCTCCAAAATAATTATGTTTATAGACTTTAAAGAATAATACAGTTGGAAGGGACCTTGGAGGTCTTCTAGTCCAACTTCCTTTTCAAGACCCTATACCATTTCAGACAAGTTGTTGTCCATTCTCTTCTTAAAAACCTCCAGTGATGGAGCACCCACAATTTATGGAGGCAAATTGTTTCACTGGTTAATTGTTCTCACTATCAGGAAACTTCTCCTTAGTTCCAGGTTGCTTCTCTCCTTGATTGGTTTCTATCCATGAATTGTACTGGCTATAGCTTAAGCTTTGCCCTCCAAAGTAATTATGTTTATGGTAGTTTCCAAGTGAAATCTACTAAAAACTAAATTCATTGCTTTGGACCTTTACAGGCCGAATCCAAGAAGGCATCTCACTGCTTGAAAATGCCCAGAAACGACATGCTGATGTTTCCTTATGCTGCCTTCTAGGTCTCATTTATGCTCACAAAAGATGTGAAAACGTTGGTGAGTTATTATCCCACAAATTGTTTAAAATGAAAGCTATAGCATATTTTCAGGAGCTGTCTTGCAACCTTGCAGTCAGTCAGATGAAAACCTGATGAGGAAGACTTCTTTCTTTCTTTCTTTCTTTCTTTCTTTCTTTCTTTCTTTCTTTCTTTCTTTCTTTCTTTCTTTCCTTCCTTCCTTCCTTCCTTCCTTCCTTCCTTCCTTCCTTTCTTCTTTTCTTCCTTCTCTTCCATTTTGATCCCTCTATTTATAATGCTAAACTGTGCAGAGGGAAAATAGCTACAGTTGGAAGACTGAAGAAAACTTGGCCAAATAAATATTGAGTTTCAGAGGAAAAATAAGACGTGACAAGCAGGTATTTTTAAATAAAAAGTACAAGAAATTGAAGATAAAGGTCAAATTGAAGATAAAGGTCAAATTGAAGAATTATTTAAGAACATTACAAACATGATGGAAATTTTTTATGTCAAAAAAGTCAAGAAAAATATAAAGAAGTGTTAGTGCAAGAACGTTACCAAAAATATCTGCAAATCAATTAATTGTACAATGGCTTGATAAATCAAAGACAAGTGAAAAGCTGGCCAAGAGAAGAAAGTAACTAGATATTGCCACTAATGAATAAATGAATTTATAGGAACTCAAAGAAGATGTTTTTGAAAGACAATCCTAATGAAACAATACCCACAGTCACAATCAGGAGCAACTGGACAACAATAATGAGATGGAGTCATTCACTTCAAGCAAACACTCTATTGAGAAATCATATTAATACCTGCAATACTATTTAATTCTAACCTACACTCTCTTGCCAGTGTCTCCAGGGTGGCATCTATAGGTGTCAATATACCTGCAGATACTTATTTTGTTGCCGGCCAGACTTCTTGTCATATCTGACCTTTCATATTTTTCTAATATTTTAAATTTTAAATAAAAGGGGGAAAAAAGCAATAATGTTCACAATGATTTTGTTTCCTATGCGGCATAGTGATCTGTTTTTGAGAGAGAGACCTACGGTTATGAAATGTCAAACAATGTTGACTTCTGTTCTCAGAATATATGATATCCACAAATATTCAAGCATGTCAATTGCAATATCATAACTTTCTCAGTTTTTAACAACTTCATTAAGGTTTGGCTTATATCGCATGGAATACTGCAATGTGGACAGTACTCATTTGGATTTACTGAGTACATATAATATATAAAACTAAACACATAATTATATAGCCTTTTTCATTGTTTAAAAATAATATGATTTCCACAATAGAGTGCTTCATGAAAGAAGGCACATTGCAGTAATTCTATGTATTCCAAGATCGTTTGTAAGACTTCTCACTCTGTGTTTTCTCTTACTTCGTAACATAACTCCATTCTCCCTGTTATTTTGTTTGAACCAGGATTGGATATTTTTTCCCTTCCATTTGGAACCCTATATTGCTGCTATTTCCAAATGATCTTTTGATGAATATGCAAGATTTACATAAATTAATTTTGAAAAGTTTGTTTTGGAAAAAATATTGATTTGTAAAGGTTTTCTTTACTATTTTGAGATAGTTGACTAATGTAAGGTCTTTTTTTTTCATTTTCAGTGGTTCCTTGGCTGCTATTTTTTAGTTCCTTTTGAATTACTTACAATATATGAAAATAAAACAAGTGGTTATCTGAGGGACCATCTTTTACCAGTCATATCTACCCGACCCAGCAGAGTGGGGAGGCAAGGAATGCTGCGGGTCCCATTCCTGAGGGAGATACACCTGCTGGGACCCAGAAGAAGGGCCTTCTCCGTGGTGGTTCCCTCTCTCTGGAACATCATCCCCTCAGAGATTAGAATGGCCCCCACTCTAATATTCTTCCAGAAGGTGCTGAAGACCTGGTTCTGCCAGCGGGCCTGGGGAACGCAGAGCAGGATGGAGCCCATTACATGGCTCGTATGATGTGTTGTTGCAGGGGGTGGGGGTTATTTTATTATATTATTTTATTAATTGATTATATGATTCTCTCTTTTATTAATTTTGTTTTTATATGATGTTTTTATATTCTTGTTAGCCGCCTTGAGTCGCCATGTGCAAATAGGCGGCAATATAAATCTCCTAAATAAATAAATAAAGTGGAAAACAAGAATAATTGTCATCTGTTCTGTTTATTTTCAGATTCCGCTGCTCTTTTGGACTTAGAAACCAAGTTGAAGGAAGCACGGAAAACTGCTGGAAGCAATGCATTGTATTACTCAGGGATGTTTCTGTGGCTAATGAATAAGAATGATAAAGCAAAGGAGTATATTGACAAAATGTTGAAAGTATCTAATGGAGCAAAAGAGGTACAATGGATTAGAGCAGGCAGTTTCACACACCTGAATTCTGAAATGTATTTAAAATAAGTTTAAATTATTTTTAATATTTTGTAAAATGTAAACCGATAAGACATAATATGTTTCCTAAGTCTTCCTGAAGCAATAATTGGGCAATTAGTCTTCCGTACATGTAAGGAAGAGAATGGACATACTTGTCTGGTGCCTTTGCTTACTGAAAAACTTGTAGAAAGTGCTCTTTTACCTTTTACCTTTGCTCCTGGCGTATACTTTCTATACAACTTTTGAATTCTTCTCCAGGATTTATTTCTGAGCTGTGGAATATTGGCAATGTCTGAGTTTTTGGCCTTGATGAAAACCTTGAGCTAGCTAGTCCAGAAGCCTTCAGGGGTGAAATCCAGCAGATTCTGACAGATTCTGGAGAACCGGTAGCAGAAATTTTGAGTACTTCGGAGAACTGGCAAATACTACCTCTGGCTGGCTCCAGAGTGGGGTGGGAATGGAGATTTTGCAATATCCTTTCCCCAGGAGTGGGGTGGGAATGGAGATTTTGCAGTATCCTTCCCCTGCCACGCCCACCAAGCCACGCCCACAGAACTGGTAGTAAAAAAATTTGGATTTCATCACTGGAAGCCTTGGCTATTGACTTCTTACAACCTTTGTTTCCACTGGATATTGGAAATAGTGGCCAAATCCAGGAAGTTTTGAAGAATCATAAATTAGTGTTTTGGAACAAAAGAAAGCAAAAGTAATAGGTGGATGGAAGCTCTAGGTACGGCTTAGCTGAGTAGAAAATACCACAGAATGATATTTTCCATTTCTTCTTGAAATAATTCTGGAATACATTTCCCCAAATTTGGGACCTAGTAAGCTTCCTCAGGCTCCAAAGCTCTATGTTATTTCAGTCTGAATGAAAATCTTTTTAATATACATAATATGACCTTAACAGAAACTGTTAAGGATACAAAGTTCTATTCTGTGCTGGGCTAGCATGACATATTTATCTGTGCTTAACTGAACTATAGTTTATTGAATTGCAGAATTTACGGAACCAAAACTAATTTCAAAGCCGGAATTCACCAACAGGCAGAATTGTACTGTAGTTGGATTGTTTGGGCTCAGTGTGCCATATGAACAGAGATACATTTCCCCTCTTGTTTTAGTGTTGGGAATTAGAAAGAGAATACATCTCTAGGAATGTGACAGAAGGATGCTATTTTTTTCTTGGTTAAATACAACGGTATCTCCAGGATGGTCAAAATCTGCATGTTAGTGGGAATGGCATTATTATTGCACACCTTAATACTGTTATATATAGGTATGTTTGAGGGACATACATACCCTTTCTTCAAACACCACCAGTCATATATTAAGGAGGTTGAAATAAGTAGAACATTATACACATATGTATAAAATAAGACATTTTCATCCTTTAGTGCTGGAATAATATTTGTATTATAAGTAACTCATAGTAAATAAGCATGGAATGTACAGAACACCCTTTGCTGTTCTTATGTTCTGTTACAAATATTTAATCTTCATTAAATTTCTTAGAAGTTCATCACTTTTTAAAATTTCTGCAGGGGCAGGTTTTGAAAGGATGGATCTATGTTACATCTGATAAACAACATTCTGTTAAGAAATCTATTAAATATCTGGAGGAAGGAATTCAAGACAATACAGATATATTTGGGATGATGGGAAAGGTAGGTTATGGTTTTGTATCTTCAAATTATTAGGGATGTACCGGTATAATGACAAGGCTTGGAATTGTCAGTTGAAAAGTCTAATATAGGCTGCATATTTTTGGTTGAGCTTAAAAAGCTGAACAGCTAAATTAATATTACTGGATCCAGGCCCCTCCTGAATTGTAACAGCAGTTAGGACGGTAATTCATGGTTATGCCCAGGCCATGGTGTTGGCGTTTCTGAAGCAGTAATTCCTCTTGCCTTGTAAGAGACCCTGGTACTCTCCCTTCTCAAATGACTATCAAACCCAACAATTTTCAATAACTACCAATCAGTCTCCAACATTCACTTTCTGGGGAAGGTTTTCGAGAAAATGGTCAGCCTGCAGCTGATGAAAATCCTGGAGGAAAAAGATTACCTAGATCTATTTCAGTCAGGTTTTAGGCCAGGATTTGGTACTGAGACAGCCTTGGCCATCCTTGTCAAAGACCTGTGTCAGAGCTGGGATGTGAGTGGCACATCCACCCTTGGGTTTGATTTCTCAGCAGATTTTAATATCATTGACAGTTGTATCCTTCTGAACCAGTTCAATGGGTTGGAGGCAGAGGTGGGTTTCAGCAGGTTCTGACCAATTCTGGAGAAGCGGTAGCGGAAATTTTGAGTAGTTTGGAGAACCAGTAAATACCACCTCTGACTGCCCCCGCCCCCATCTATTCTCTGCCTCCCGAGTCCCAGCTGATCGGAAGGAAATGGGGATTTTGCAGTATCCTTCTCCTGGAGTGTGGAGGGAATAGAGATTTTAGAGTATCCTTCCCCTGCCATGCCCACCAAGCCACGCCCACAGAACCAGTAGTAAAAACTTTTGAATACCACCACTGGTTGGAGGTGGGGGCTCTCTTCTCAATCCTGGCTTTATATCCATTTGTTCTTAAGGCTTGTTCTTGTGCAATCAAAATTAGTCCCTCGATCTCTTTCTTCAACTTTCCTGCTCTTAGCCATTGCCAGGTCTTTTTAGTGTGCCTCTTAATTTTTTTAATGTACTGGCTATGTAACAACTTTGTCTTGTCGTATCTCTTTTCTATTCTTCATTTTATTATGGTTTGTCACATAGTCAGTCAAGATGTTTAGACTGTATTTGGCATTTTTATCTGTTGAGTCCTTCCCAAGGATCAGGGATAGGCAGATGTTGGTAACAATGCAGGGTGTAAGCTGTTGAGCAGCCAGCAAAGTGGTGGAAATTCTGGCAGCGGCAGCAGTAGGATGGGAGTTCTAAATTTACTAGTTCTTAAAAAACATTGATGAGTCATACAATGCTGCTTGGCCGGCCACATATTGTCCAGGCCCATTAAATTGTATTGCTGGGTTTTGAGATCCTAAGTAACATCTTAATAAATACAAAATTCATACTTTGTTTGTTTTCAAGAAATAGAACTGATTGAAATAATCATACTGGATGATGATTACATACACAAATTATTTTATAAATATATAAATATGAATTTATTTATTTAACTGAGTGGTTAGAATGCAGTATTGCAGGCTGATTGTGCTCAAATTGTCAGGAGTTTGATTCTGATGGGGCTCAAGGTTGACTCAGCCTTCTGTCCTTCCGAGATCAGTAAAATGAGGGTCCAAATTGTTGGAGGGCAATATGCAGATTAGAGAGGGCTATAAAAGCACTATATAAGTCTAAGTGCTATTGCTAGTGCTATTTTTAAAAAAACATTTACATAGCTGCCCATCTTAGTACCAACTGGGCAGCTCCCAATCAAATGCCAAATCTATATTGAATTTAGACAATTTAATTATCAAATATAGATGGTTAGGACAATAACACAAAGTTACTTAAATGTCTTTTACAAATAATGCACTTTTCCCCTCCCCCTTATCCCACCTGATTTTTCTGTCTTTATAGGCCAAGTATTTCATGGTACATCAGAATTATTCAGGGGCTCTGGAAATAATTAGCCAGTTAGTGGTCACTTTTCCTTTCTTCATTCCAGCCCTTGTTACTAAGATGAAACTACATTTAGCAATGCAAGACTGGGAACAAAGTGTGGAAGAAAGTAAACGGTAGGAGTTAATTGCCAAAAAAAGAGAAGATTGGGAGAAATTCCTTCAGTTTTAAAATGTTTGGGCTGCTGCCTTAGGAAGTCGCTTTCCTCTAATTGTCCTGTAATTGTAAAGAATATGTAACACATTTGTTTCTCTGCTTCAATAATGTTTTTCTGCTTTTAAATCTTCAAAATGGTTCCTACTGAAATATCTGCCTCCAAAAGGCAGATATTCTACTTTGCTATCATGTACGTTTATCATACTGAAAAAGCCCTCAGGCAGAACCTCCCTTAGTCCAATCAATAGACAGTGATAAGATTCTATTGTTTGGCTTCTATTGCTGCTCCTGTCTCTGTTGTGATGGTATGATATTTAATTGCGTTACAGGGTGTGTTCTAAAGGTTCTTACTAAGTTGCCTATGCAGTAAGAATGGAATGGAAAGACAATTTCATACTTTTTTCAAGTTAGAGCACAGTCAGGTTCCCATCTAACTTTTAATTAATCCAATGGAGGTAACTTTTCTGTGCCTTGGAGCACATAGGGGCACAAATGTTGCATTAGTTAACCATTCTATAAATTACAGAGAGAGAAAGAGAGTGAGAGGGAGAGAGAGAGAGAAACAAATAAAACAATATAAACCATAGAGATACAAGCAAGGTTATAGTCATAAGTGGGAGGAGATAGGTAATAGGAAGGATGAGAAGAAGAATAGTAATACAGTCTTAGTAACAGTGTTGTAGGAATTAGTTGTTTAGCAGAGTGATGGCATTCAGGAAAAAACTGTCCTTGTGTCTAGTTGTTCTGGTGTGCAGTGTCTATAGATTTGTTTTGAGGGTAGAAGTTGAAACAATTTATGTCCAAGATGCAAGGGGTCTGTAGATATTTTCACAGCCCTCTTTTTGACTCTTGCAGTATACAGGTCCTCCATGGAAGACAGGTTGGTAGCAATTGTTTTTTCTGCAGTTCTAATTATCCTCTGAAGTCTGTGTCTGTCTTGTTGGGTTGCAGATGACAGACTCAATAATTCCTCTGTAGAACTGAATTAGCAGCTCCTTGGGCAGTTTGAGCATTCAAAGTTGGCGCAGAAAGAACATTCTTTGTTGTGCATTTTTTGATGATATTTTTGATGTTAGATGTCCATTTTAAGTACTGAGATATGATAGAACCTAGAAACTTGAAGGTCTCCTGTTGATACTGTGTTGTCTAGTATTGTAAGATGTAGTAATATAGGAGGGTTTCTCCTAAAATGTATCACCATTTCCACGGTTTTGAGTGTGTTTAGTTCAAAATTGTTCCAGTTGCACCATAAGGCTAGTTGTTCAACCTCCCGTTTGTATGCAGTTTTGTTGTTGTCTCAAATGAGACCAATCACTCTTGTATCATCTGCAAACTTCAGTACTTTAACAGAGGGATCTTTTGAGATGCAGACATTGGTGTATATAGAGAGAAGAGAAGTGGAGAGAACTCATAGCCCGGGGGGGCAGGGGGGCTGTGTTAATTGTACAGGTATCTGATGTGATTTTGCCTAGCTTCACCGGCTGCTTCCTATCTGTTAGGAAGCTTATGATCCATTTACAAGTGTGATCAGGTACAGCTAGCTGATTTAGTTTAATTAGAAGAATATATGGAATGATGGTATTGAATGCTGAGCTGAAATCTACAAAGAGGACCCTTGCATAGGTCTGGATGATCCCATAGCCACACTTATTCCCCTTCTTTTCTTGGATGGAAATTTGTCCTCTTTTAACACTGTTAACTATATTAGTTACAGTGTTTATGTAACCTCAAAAAAGTAGGATTTACATTTAATATAAATAAACATTGTTGCAAATGTAATACTTGAGGAGAAAGGAACAAACTACCACCCAAGAAGAAGGCATGAGGCAATGTCTCAAACATGAACTTGTTTCTAGAGTAACCAAAAAAACTCCTGGCCATGTTATATAGATTCAGTAGATGCTTTTTCTTTGTTTTTTTTAAAAATAGAAATTTCTATAGTTCCCCAAAACAAATGAATTTGCTCCATCCTCCGTATATTTTAAAAATGATGCAATCCTTTTCTAATTTATTTTCATAGTCATCCTTCACTAGAGTATGACCATGTATCAACCTGTCACTTTTAACTAGAATTAATCTCTTTTAATATTAATAATCTATTCTATCTGATATTGCTTTCTCATTCCCTGGAAACAATTCTTGTTTTAGAATCTTAAGCAAAGAGCCAAATGATATAGATGGACTCCAATACATGTTGATAAATCATCTTGCTGTCACTGGCAATAAAACCATGGTGAGTATTATATTAGTAATGTAAGACTGGGGGCTCTGATTTCATAGTTCCTTTAGTTCAATCAGCATTATAGTCTTTATCCACAGTAGAGTATGTCATGTTCTGCACTGTTAACAATTTGGGAATAAAGTTTACTCCCTAGACAGAAACCTGGCATAAAGAGTTTGCAATATAACTCAGAATGGGACAACTTGCCACACCCAACTTGCCATGGGACAACTTGCTACAGGACAATTTAACAATTTAATTTAATTATTTAAAATAAAATATGATTCTATTCCACCAATAGAATAAATATTATTTGATATTAGTGTAGCTCTTGCCCTGCAGCAAGTTGTCCCATGGGGAATTGGCTGTGGCAAGTTGGCCGTGGTGAATTGTCATTGACCCCTCAGAATGTATCCTGTCGTATCTCAACTTAATAAAAACAAATTTCTGATCCATAGAAAGGAACATGTGAATGTAACTGTAGTATAGTATTTAGGGCTTAGTGTTAGAAAATTGAACTAGAAGATCTGATGTTCATGTCTACACTCTGGAAACTCACAAAATGAATTGAAATTAATCATTATCACTCATGATGAATCTATCTCTCAGATCTATGCATGTGATTAAACTGGAGGAGGGCATATTGAGATTCTAAAAGAGATAAATATAATTAAATAAATAGATAAAGGTTACAATCATATAGATGGTTAGTGATCTTGGTCATTAGAGTTTTCTTATGTGATTCAATGTAACAAATTATTGTGTCTGATCATAAAATAATATTAATGTTTTGAACGTAGGCATTACATCTGCTTAGAGAATATATTGTTGCTTTGGATATGAAAGAGCCTCAAAGACCAGAATTTCACTTTCAAAAAATGCTGGTGATCACTAGACTGGTAAAACCCTATTAATCTTAATATTTAGTTTTGCCTATCTTCCTAAATTTAATTTATTTCTTTAATTATTTATTTATTTAATTTGTTTCTCACCTTGTTTCTAATCAAAATATTAGTGATGCAAAGAAAAATCTGAGTTACAGCTACTTTGTGCATTAGATATGTTCTAAAAAAGATAGCTCATAATCCTTGTTTCTATTTATTCATGTTTGTCTGTGTGTGTTCACTAACTTTCTTGGAACTGTCTTATGTTTAGTCTGGGAAAAATCAAGATATCCTTCAGGAAGTGTATGACTTCATTAAAACTGCATGTAGCAAGCTCGTATCTACCGATGCACGTTTTGCAAATGAACTAGGATATCAGCTAATCCTTCAAGGAAAGTGGAAGGAAGCTTCTGGGTGGTACAGAAAAGCCATAGATTTGGATGAAAATACCGTAGATTCATTGACAGGTGGGCTACTACTATATAGGTGTGTATATATATGTATGTATGTGTGTGTGTGTGTGTATGTATATATATATATATATATATGTTTTTTCAGGTTTTCGCGGGTGTTTGTATGTAGGTCTTTGGTTATTCGGGTCTTCTCCCACGTAAAATTGGAAGTGTCTTGGCGACGTTTCGATGAAGTCTCATTCGTCATCTTCAGGCTGCAATAGCAATTGCAATTTGCTCCTGGAAGCACGAAGCCGAGAACACCAGCCTGAAGATGACGAATGAGACTTCGTCGAAACGTCACCAAGACACTTCCAATTTTATGTGGGAGAAGACCCGAATAACCAAAGACCTACATATATGTGTGTGTGTGTGTGTGTGTGTGTGTGTGTTTTCTGAGGTTTTCGCGGGTGTTTGTATGTAGGTCTTCGGTTATTCGGGTTTTTTCCCGCATAAAATTGGAGGTTTCTTGGCAACGTTTCAACGAAGTCTCATTCGTCATCTTCAGGCTGGTGTTCTCGGCTTCGTGCTCCTAGAAGATTTTTCTTTAGCTGTGGTTTGGAGCTGTGAAAACTGAGACATATTAGAGTATGTGAAAATGCTGTTCATACACAGAAATGCTGGATATGCCAGGATAGTGGAAGACAGATTCATTCAAAGAGCAAAAGACTTCCAGAGAGAAATGAAGCTCCTTGGCATCCTTTGGTTGAGGAGAGGAGAAGAGGGGGAGGAGTGGGAGGGGGAGAGGAGAGGAGAGGAGAGGAGAGGAGAGGAGAGGAGAGGAGAGGAGAGGAGAGAAGAGAAGAGAAGAGAAGAGAAGAGAAGAGAAGAGAAGAGAAGAGAAGAGAAGAGAAGAGAAGAGAAGAGAAGAGAAGAGCCAAAATCAACAGGTGAAAGAGCAACTGTCAAGTCTCTGTCTGTCTAAAGATAGCTGAGCCAAAAAAACTTACAGAGAAAGGGGTAGTGGAACAAACAGCCGCAAGACTTGTTTAATAAATTCACTATAAATAATAACTTGCATAATTTCATTTGTAAATATTTTGTCAACAAAAGTGGTTATTCCACCATTTGATTTATATGGGTGGTTTATTGCCATCCTGAATATATTTGAACCTCTAATAGAGAAAAGATCCAAAGAGAGAAAATATTGCAATTAAACTGAAATATGATGATAAGGAATTTTCACATCTCCTCTTTTATGATACCTTTGCATTAACTAAGGTCAATTGCTTATCTGCTTTTTTACAATAACAAGATTGTGACAGTTATTAAGAGTATATTTTATCATATATGTTTATTACAGGGATTATATGGTGCCAAGTGCTCGGAGGAAAGCTAGAAGAAGCTGAACAACAATTAGAGTTCCTGAAAGAAGTTCAACAGTCAATTGGAAAATCTTCAGTTAGAATATTCTTTATTTTCTTTGATTACTTATTTTACTTGTTTTCTTGGTAGGATCCCCCATTAGTCACTCCTAGAATCACTTCCATTTGACACCATGCTGAAATAATGGTCATGAGAACAATTGGATGCCAATTAGTGATGTCTGGGTGATGCTACAGGATGCTTTCATCATTACCAAGGAATCTTATTTATTATTTATTTATTAATTTTATTTCTATACCGCCCTTCTCCCAAAGGACTCAGGGCAGTGTACAGCCTGATTAAAAGCACAAAGACAGACAAAATTTTAAAATTATTAAAATTATTAAATAATTGGCTCAATTATAAAACCCCCAAATTTAAAATCCCAAATTTAAAACCAATTAAAATCTTTACATTGATAGCCCAGCCTGGCGGAACAACAAGGTTTTGAGGGCACAGCGAAATACACGGAGATCGGAGATCTTACGCATTTCTGGGGGCAGTTCATTCCAAAGGGCAGGGGCTCCCACAGAGAAGGCCCTCCCCCTGGGTGTCGCCAGCCGACATAATTTGGCTGATGGCACTCTGAGGACACCCTCTCTGTGGGAGCGGACTGGCCAGTGGGAGGCTACTGGTGGCAGAAGACGGTCTCGAAGGTACCCAGGTCCAATGCCATGGAGCGCTTTAAAGGTGGTAACCAGCACCTTGAATCGCACCTGGAAGACCACCTGGAAGACCATCTGTTGTACAGACTATGAAGCGGCAATTAGTGCCCCTTCATTTATCAACTCCCTCCTAATCCAGATCATCTCTCCATATGGCAGATAGCAGCTCCTCCTTGTGTGGTGATGTTTCAGCTATTTTCATGCTTCTAAAGTCTTACATGGAAAAGATCACATGTACAGTTTCAGAATAATTCCATGTAACTCCATATTACTGGTAAAATATCTGCTTGCCTTGGCAGATTAGGTTGCCAAAATGGGTTATGACAAAATGGAGTACTGGAATGCCTTAAATGGCAGCAGGGGTGAAATCTAAAATTTGTTATTACCGGTTCTGTGGGCATGGCTTGGGGTGGGTGGATAATGTGACTGGGTGGGCATGGCCAACTTCTTTTTTTTTTTTACTTTTAAAAGCATTTTTTTGGCCAAAGAGGTTGTAGAAAAAATGCTTTTAAAAGTAAAAAACAGCCTCTGATGATCGTGCTGCTCAGCTGGGCATGGAGTGGGGGGGGAGACGCAGGGATTTTTGCTACCAGTTCTCCGAACCACCCGCCACTATTGCTACCGGATTGGGCGATCCAGTCCAAACTGGGAGCATTTCACCCCTGAATGGCAGTGCCTGATTACTACCAATGCCTATTCTGATTTTCTTCATGGGAAGATATCTTCTCCTTTCTAATGTGTTATGAGAAATGTAACCACTTACCGCATTTGAGGATGAAAGTAATCATTGCTACTGTCGAATTGGTAGTGTCTACTTTACTATAAATAACATAGTATTCCTACTGCTACATAAATAATGCTTACAAATGTAATTTTGCAGAAATACCACAGAATAATTGCATATGCATAATTATATAGGTGTAAAATAAGGATTTTTATCTGGAAAGAGCTGTAGATTTGCTTGTTCTCCCCATGCTGCTTATTTTGTTCAGAATGATCAGCTGGACCAGGAGAATTTTACATATTTTTCTCCCTGATCCTCTCCCTTGTAACCTCTTCAAAGAAACTAGGGCCACTTCAGTGTGTCTCAAGAATCAATTGGGCCTTGTTGGTATTTAATTTAAGGATTATGATTAAAATTGGTTATTTAATGTATTTATTTATTCATTAGGGTAAACTCTACATCAAAACCACATGAATTTGTTTAGTACAGGTAGTCCTCAACTTACAATAGTTCATTTAGTGATCGTTCGAAGTTACAACAGCACTGGAAAAAGTGACTTATGACTGTTTTTCACAGTTACAACCTTTGCAGCGTCCCCATGATCATGCGATCAAAATTCAGACGCTTGGCAACTAACTCATATTTATGATGGTTGCAGTATCCCTGGGTCATGGGATCCCCGTTTGTGACCTTCTGACAAGCAAAGTCAATGGGGAAACCAGATTCACTTAACAACCAGGTTACTAATTTAACAACTGTGGGAAGAAAGGTCATAAAATGGAGCAAAACTCAATTAAAAAATTCTGACTTAACAAAATAAATTTTGAGCTCAATTGTAGTCATAAAGTGAGGACTACCTGTATTCACACGCAGCATTTAACGCCCAACCAGCTAGAGAAAGATAAGTAGAATTCACACATGAAAATGAAGGAAACAAATAATCCTGCACTTCTCTCTATTTACACTCTAGTTTATATACAATTTGCACTGAATTTCATGGATATTAACTTCATTTTTAAAGCACTCTCTTCTCTTTCAGATTCTAGCTTATCTGCAGGCTGTTATTGCTTCAAGGAAAAATAAGACCGAACAGATTGCTGGTGCCTTTCTCAATGAAGCCGCAGAACTTCATTTTTCTGCTTTGCATGGTCTTCCTTTGAGTATTGAATATTATGAAAAGCTCAACCCCATGTTTTTGATTGAAATTGTGAAAGAATATTTGACCTTTTGTCCCAAACAGGTAGAAAACTTCCTTTCTTACTTATACTTTCCTAAGCAGTACAGCATTTGGGAAGGAATGAACAGCCTTTTGATATGAACAGCCTTTGAGATGAATGTAGGTTAGCTTTTAAGCCTGCCAAACATTTAAGTTACCTAATTTCTCCACCCTATTCTCAATTACAGGTGGTCCTCAATTTACAACAGTTCATTTAGTGACTGCTCAAAAGTTGAAACATCACTGAAAAAAGTGACATGACTATTTTTTTACACTTATAACCATGACAGCATCCTCATGATCACATGATCAAAATTTAGACACTTAGCAATATTTATGATGGTTGCAGTATCCCGGGATCACATGATCCCCTTTTGTGACCTCTTGTGACCAGCAAACTCAATGGAGAACCCAAATTTACTTAACAACCATGTTACTAACTGAACAACTGCAATGATTCATTTAACAATTGTGGCAAGAAAGGTCATAAAATGGGGCAAAACTCACTTAACAAATGTCTCACTTAGATAATGTCTCACAACATAAATTTTGGGCTCAATTGTGGTTGTAAGCAATGGTGGGTTGCTCTGGGTTCGGCCCGGTTTGGGCGAGCTGGTAGTGGTGATGATGTGATGTCAGCGAACCGGTTCTCTATGACTTGAAGCTGGGCCCTCCCACCCGCCCCTGTGTTATACTTATTTGTCATTTTTTTAGCCCACCTGATAGGTGCGGCAGAGTGGATTGCTGCACCTCAGCTGGGCAGAAATCTAATGTGCTTGCACAGAGCGCAAGTTTGCACGGTTGTTGCTTGCAAAGCACGTGCACAAAGAGAACCGGCGGTAACACCGGTTGTAACCCACCACTGTTTGTAAGTCAAGGACTACCTGTATTGGCACCGAGAAAGCTCTGGGTCGCATACGTCAAATAGTTTCTCAAAAATGAATGAACATATACTTTTGGGAATAGCCAACAAATAAATTATTTCACCTTGAATGTTACAGTTCTGAAAAATGTATATTTTCACTTTTTACTCTTATAGCCTCGTTTACCTGGCCAAGTTTTATCTCCCCTTCTAAAGCAAGTGACAATAATTTTGAATCCACTGGTAAAATCAGCTCCTGGGATAATAGAGCCTCTTTACCTCATGGCTCAAGTTAAATATTTATCAGGTAAGTTTTGATCTAATTGCTTAGCCAAATAAAAGTAATATTCGCAGATTTTAGATTATAATTTTTTAAATTGGTTATTTTGATAAATTCAACATAGTTTAGTCACTAGAAAATTTGAAGGAGCCTGTTTTGTACAAGTATTGTTTTATTTTCTAACACTTTTTATGATTAGTTGATCCTGATTTTTTTCTGTCTTCATGCTTTAAAGAAATTTTAAAATAGGTTATTTCCAAGATATACATCTATGCCTCCAAAACTTTCAGGTCTCCCATAATGAGCTTTGCATCTGATCCTATGTGCACTGGTGTCTCACAATTTAGCTACTTCCAGACATGCCCTTAGGTTATGGGAACTGAAGTTGGAGATATCTAAAAGATAGCATTGGAAAATATTGGTATACATATTAAGTAGAAGTGAGACCAGGCATTTGTGTAGTAATGTCTGCTATTGAGGAGATAATTCCTACTGTTCAAATATATTTTATAAACAGAGCTACATTTTCAATCATTCAATTTAAGGCCATAGCTTAATTAATTTTGCCTTCCAAATTGGAAATAACTCTTTCAATGGTGGACAAGGTTATGCGCAGGTGGCAAATATCTGTAGCTTGGATGGAGGATGAGGGTGGAGGTTCCACAAGCTCAGAGAATGAACATCCTCAGACAAGGGTATATTCTGAAAATACAATGCTGGTTGTAAGAAGTTGATTATACTATCCTGAAACTATTGCTTCCTCCTTAGTTTAACTTTTATTTGGACAGGAAATAAAAAGCGAGTGAGATGTGTTGGCCTAACTTTATTAAATATTAACAATACAGTAACCAGTACACTTATCAAAAGCTGACTTCTTTCCACTTCAAATTGGAAATTCAAATATTATCAGTTTTTAATGGTAAAAAATACAACGCATGGTTTAAATTAATACTGTGAATTATTTCAATGCTTAAAGAACCAATATTATTACTTCCTTATAATATAACCAATAAGATGCATAGGTTCGATTTAGAAAACCACTTTGGGAGTGCAAAACAGTCAGAACTTTAAGAATAAGAAGCAGATGATGTAGAACTGCTGTTTTGCAGGAGAACTTGAAACCGCCCAGGGTACACTGCAACGTTGTCTAGAGCTGGACCCAACATTAACAGATGCCAATCTTCTTATGGCCCAGATCCACCTTTCCCAAGGAAACATCAAAGAATGTGCCCATTCACTTGAAACAGGGGTTAGCTACAATTTTCAGGTGAGACTGAACCACAAGAAAATAATTTAAATATGTGTGAGAGGTGACTCTCTTTTTTGCTGTACTGCCTATTGATCTATTTAAGAATTTTAAAAATTTCAAAATAATTCTATTTTGAGACTTGCACATATTCAAAGAAAAGGACAGGAAATTAGTAAGTTTGCTTCCCCAGTGTAACCTAAAATTGTCATTTTAATCATTTCATGTTTATGAAGAACCCTGACATACATACATACAAACATACATCAGTGGTGAAATCCGGCTGGATCTATTCGGCTCGCATGAACTGGTAGAGGCGGCAGCGGGAGGCTTCACTCACCCACCAGGATGTCATTACATCCCGTTTTTTACCCTCTGCGCCTGCGCAGAAGAGGTGCGCACATAGCGCATGGGCACTCCTGTGCGCTCCTATTCCCAAACCGGTAGCAAAGGTAAGTGGATTTCACCGCTGGCATACATACATACATACATACATCATACATACATACATAATATATTTATTTATTTAGCTGCCCAGTTCACACATAGGTAACTTTGGGCAGCTTACAAAATGTAAAAAATCACTTATATAATAAAACCCATTAGATGAAAAACAACCCATTTGCCAATGAAATTTGACATTGTCATTAAATCCCAGTTTTGATTCATAGTAATTTAAAATACTATTTCAATCCTTCCCTATTCAATGTGTGCTGTTGAAACATCACTTAAATATACAGCTACAGGGCTTCCATGCTGAGATTTCTTCCTCCACTGGTTTTATTGGAGCAACATATATTATAGATTGTCCTTTGCCACTTAGATTCTGCTCAATGCATGGTATAATTAATTAGCTTAATTTTTTTATATAAAATTGCAAAATGAAACTGGATATCATTTTAAAGAACCTAATAAAACTAGTGTTTACACAGTATCAGAATGGTGTTCTGGGAGTTGAAGTCCATAAGTCATAAAGGGGCCATAGTTCCCCACCCCTATTCTAAAGCATTTTAAATTTAGTATTTTATTTGTGTCAACTTTTAATACTTCTTTTCTAGCTTCGTGATTCTCCATTGTACCACTTCATCAAAGCTAGAGCACTGAATAAAGTTGGGGAGTATCCTGAAGCGATTAAAGTCTTAAAAATGCTTATCAATATACCTCAAATAAAAGGGGATGCTAAGAAAGGCCAGGGACCCTTTGTCACAATGAGTGAGCAAGTCTCCATTTACCTGGAACTTGCTGAAGCTCTTCGACTCAATGGGGAGTTGGTAAGAAATCAAAATTATTTGCCAGATATTGAAGATATTTGAAAAAATGTAAAAGAGTGTCACTCTTATAATTATTATTTTTTATTTGTTAAAAAATAGGGGTGTAATGAAAAAACAGTTTGTTGATATTTAATGGTTTTATTTTATTATGTTTAAGTGGTTCAATAAATAAATATTCTATGAATTCTATGAATTTTAATTTTCAATGTGAGAAATATCAATCAATATAAACCATATTTTAAAAAAGGTTTTTTGAGGGGGTCCTCCATAATTTTTAAAAATGGGAAGGGGTTCTGAGAGAAAAACATTTAAAAAGCACAGATCTAGACAACCAAAAATAATTAAACCAGATCAAAAAGTAACTAGCTAATATTGATATTAATATTCAGGTGTTTTTAAAATACCTCGGGGGGGGGAGTTATTTAGTAGATTTGTTCCAAGCATTAGGGATTGCATTATTTGGATCTATTGGTTTATGGGCCATTGTTAATTTAGGCTGCATAAAAATTGGAACATGTTCCTCACAGTTAAAAACCACCACTAACTAATTTTAGGCCTGGTGTGTTATTCAAACAATAACCTTCATCTTTATGCTCTTCTATTAAGTTAGCAGTAGCTGATATTTGCTGAAAACAAAGCAGGACCTTCTCAGTACTAGCTCTCAAGCTTTGCCAAGATGAGACTACAGTTTACCTGAATGCATGTTAGGGATGATCAAGTGAAGGCATAATTATCAATTAATCATTTAAGAATGATTTAAGAAGGCCAATTGCTGACTTCTCCAAAGTAATCAGGAACAGTTTCAAATAGTTTATGGTGCAGGCAACTGTTACAAATAGTGCTTTAAAGTGATCAAACTCTTGTGAGATTAAATCTTGCAAGATTTTGGTGGATTCATAATGAGATCTCATACACTAACTTTAGATTAATATGTTATGCTCACTGCTTTTTGTGCAGTTGTTGATCTGTTGTGAGTTATTATTCCATACAATTATATTTTAATTGCTTTCTCATATCACCAAGTACAATGAAATTAGATAAATATATAACTAGTGAATTCCATACCTTGGTGAATAATTAGTAATATCTTTTAATTTCTGTGTTGTCAAAAATGACCTTCTTGAAACCTTGAATAGTGATGCATCTGCAGCTATAATACAATCATAGATCGTGGTATCATGTGACCATGCTGCTTAGTGATGGTAGCTCAGCAGTCCTCACTGTTAAGTATGGCCCGCGTAAGTTATTAAGCAGGGACCTCATGTGATCATGACTTCTGACATCCAATCAGTTTCCTCATTGACTTTGCTTATGGGAAACTGGCAGGGAAGAGGGCAAATTGTGATCATGTGATCACAGGAACACTGCACCAGCTGGAACTTCAAAAACTGGTCATAACTGCCACTCATTCAATGCCATTACAAGTTTGAATGGTTGCTGAGAGAGTGGTTGTTAAACAAGGATTATCTATATGCAAGAACTATCACTTAGCTTGTTGATAATATTTTTTAGGTCCAAAAATTAAATTAATATTTGGGAGCAGCTCAAGCAGATGCTGCCCTGATTAACTGCATTATAAGGAGTGGGAGGAGGTATAGCACAATCAGACTTGTAAGATTTTATTATCGCAATCTTGATAAAAATAGTTATACCCTTTCTATAAAGTTTATATCCTGATCTGGTCAGGTGAGGCTGATAATTTGTTTTCTGCTTTGTATTGTGATAAAGAAAGGGTAAGTGTAAAAAAAACAAGGTAATAATAAAAAAGAATAAAATCTCTTCAGTTCAACTCTTCAATTTGATTTTTGGCATCAACCATTTTTTAGCCTCAGCCTCTATCTGCGTTATGAAAATATACTGAAAATGTTCTTTTTAAATATTAAAAATTACTGGAGTACATATATGAAATTAGTTAAACTTTCTAAAACTGTTAAATAAATGTTAATAATTTTATCGGTAATAATTACATAATCATTAAGGTTTGCAGTTTTGTTTTCACATGCATTTTTACTTTCCAGCATGAAGCTACCAAGATAATGCAAGATGCCATCAATGAATTTAGTGGGACCTCTGAAGAAATCCGTGTCACTGTTGCTAATGTGGATTTGGCTCTCAGTAAAGGAGAAGTGGATTTAGCTTTAACAATGCTGAGGAATATCACTCCCAACCAGCCATATTACACTGAAGTTAAGGAAAAGATGGCTCAGATATACCTTCTGATCCGAAAAGATAAGAGATTATATATTGGATGCTATTGGTAATTTTTTTTACCTCAAATTAATGCTGTCTTTTATTTTCTGCAACCATTCACTTTCATATTTTGCTTTAGGGATAGAGAAGAACATGAAAAATTAGAGCAAACATAAAAATTACGACCAGTTCTGAATAATACACTGACAGTATAATACTGATTTTAGCAAGAAGGCTGAGAAGTATTCTATTTCCAGATTCTTGTTATGCCCTAGCTCAGATTACACCCCTTCCTTAAGAAACAGCAATACGATTGCTTATGAATTTAATTGAGCTGTTGGATGCAAAGGTGCTAAGTCACTATTTGAATGAAGCTCTTATCAGAGAGCAGCACTTCAACTTTCCTTCTCTCAGCGAGTGAGCAGGATTTTCTGGTATGTGTCTGTATCCGTCTGAATATACATACATACAATGGTCAGATCAACTTTCCCAACCTGTAGCTTTCTAGATATGTTAGACAATATAGTTGATGCAACATGGACATATTCTTAGGATAGAGTTGTATTCTAAAAGACAAGGTTCAGAGAGAAGAACAAAGTTCACCAGGGGATAGTGTACTCCTTGAGAAGACTTGGGCTTTTTTTTTTTTTTTTTTTGCTTTAATTTATATGCTGCCCTTCTCCGGAGACTCAGGGCGGCTTACAATGCGTTACGCAATAGCCTTCATATTTTTGTATATTTATACAAAGTCAGTTATTGCCCCCACAATCTGGGTCCTCATTTTACCTACCTTTGAAGGGATGGAAGGCTGAGTCAACCTTGAGCCTGGTGAGATTCGAACTTACAGTAATTGCAAGCAGCAGATGTTAATAACAATGCTTTAGTCCACTGTACTACAGGCTCCTGAAATATGGCTTCCCTTTCTTGCCATATTTACAATAGAAGTGCTATCTCAGATATGACAGAATCTTCATGCCTCCCTATGAATGTCTGAGTGCATTCCCATTCCCTAATATGATTGGTTATACAAGTATTTATTGTATTTGTGCATTACATTTATCATTTGCTGAACATTAATAGTGTACCCACTCATATTGCAGTGCAGCTAGGCAGGTGTCTATGGAGATTCTCAACCATCCAGATCAGGGGTGTCAAAGTCAATTTCATTGAGGGCCACATCAGGGCTATGGTTGACCTCGGGGGTCCAGGTGGGCATTGCTAACTGGGTGGGCGTGGGCCAGCCTGATGCCACTCCCCAAACTGCTGCCATGTTTCTCCTTCGCAATTGGTAGACCGGGCCGAAGAGACATGGGTAAACCAGACTGAAGCAACACGGGCTGGCCCCTTACATTTTCCAGGACGGCCCTGGGGGCCGGATCTGACCACATCATAGGCCGGATCCGGCCCCCATGCCTTGAGTTTGACACCCCTGACCCAGGTCATAGTTATCCTAAGGGTGCTTTTTCCAAAAAGCAATTGGACTTGAGAAGTGAAACATTTACAAAGAAAAACAAAAAAAGTCCAGTTGCCTTTTGGAAAAAGCACTTTTGGGAGCTAGTCAAATGAGCTGTGCCAATCTAAAAGTTATCTCTTATTTTTTGCTTGTGAAAACTTAAAATTATCCCCTATATTTTTAACTTTTTCTTGTAATTTAAATACCATCCTTTTACCTAGTGAATTGTGTGAAAATTTGCCAAGTCCTCATACTAGTCTTCTCTTGGGTGATGCTTACATGAATATTCAAGAGGTTAGTTGAAAAATATTATTTATTATTGATTCTATCTCTACCCTCTTCCCTCCCTCCCTCCATCATGTGTATGCATAAAAATAAATATATAAATATTAATCCTCTGACTATTTTTCAAGCAGCTTGCCAGATCAGGATTTCGAAGGCAGATTACCCTTATACATTGGCTGCCTAAAAATTGATGAAGTGATCTGACAGGGTTTGCACAGGCATAATCTTCTCTCCTCTCATTTAAGATATCAAAACCATATGTGAAGCATTTGAGAATTATCAAACTTTACAGTGTTTTTTTTTTTCTTAAACTCTACATTCTCAGCCCCCAAAAGAAATCTCCATGTACTTCACAATACTTCTTCACCCCCGTGGAGGCAATCTTTTTCTGACTTTTTCTGTGGTAGGGATTCCTTCACTCCCCCTCCCTTAAGGTTTATCCACAGGTCCTCATGATATCATTTCTGCTCTTTTTAGACTCCATCTGCTCAGCAGCTCCTTCAATCATCCAGCTAGCTAGCTAGCTAGCATCTAGAGAGAACTATGTTTATAGTAGAAACATGGTTAATGTACCTGGGGGAGGGAGGCAAAATTAAGTTCCAATTCTTGTTTCTTTGTTTGGGAAGGGAAGGGAAGGGAAGCTAGTAGCAAGGCGATGTTTTGTTGGTTCTTGGATTACTGTACTGACTTGTGCAATGGGGTTAAGTGCAAGGACAATAATTTGACAACTAATCAGAGAATAGCACATTATTCCTTGACCACTGAAATAGAAATAGCATAGTGTTATATTATTTATTTATTTGTTCGATTTATATGCCGCCCTTCTCCGGAGACTCAGGGCAGCTTACAATGCGTTAAGCAATAGCCTTCATACTTTTGTATATACCTGTTTAGTAGAGCTTTCAGGCCCCCCTAAGCAGTGTTCTTTTTTATACAAAGTCAGCTTATTGCCCCCACAAACCGGGTTCTCATTTTACCTACCTCGAAAGGATGGAAGGCTGAGTTAACCTTGAGCCTGGTGAGATTTGAATTTACAGTAATTGCAGGCAGCTGGTGTTACTTAACAGCACTTTTAGTCTGCTGCGCCACCAAGGCTCATCATATTAATCAAGATAGAGCTAGGTTTCCACTGTCCATATATTAACAGAAGGCATTAAACCCTGTATCAGTAGAGTTTAGACAACTAACAAGTGGGACAATGAAAAACTATCTTTAAAGTGAGTGTGGGTGTAGAGTCCAGAAAAACAAACACAGAATGAAGCTGAGGTAAAGGGATTCCAAAGCTATCATGATTAATGTTACATATAAAAATAACTGCAATGTTACTTTCATTGTTTTAGCCTGAAAAAGCTTTAGAAGTCTTTGAAACAGCTCAGAAGAAGAATCCCCTGGACGCAACATTAGCACGGAAAATTGGGCAGGCTTATGTGTACACTCACCAATATAACAAGGTTCAGAAATAGATTTATTTATTTTTTATTCAATATCATTCAGAATTGAGCCAAGGAAACGTACAGCCTGCTATCATCCTTTAATCTGCCCAATGAACTGAATTTGTACTTGAGTGCATAGTCAAAATCAGGATATGGGGCTAGTCTGCTTAGTTTGTAAACTACTGGGTTAAATGGAATTAGATACAAAAGGCTTTGTAACCCAGGACATTAAAAAAAAAAACACCTCAATTTTACAGGACTCACTGATGTAGCAAATTTTGAAGTGCAGGAGTTTTCATAATAGCCCTATATGCAAGAAAAATGTGTAGGCGCACCCTCTACATGTGTAGGCTTCTAATTAAAAGCCCCATGATAAAACTCACACAATCCCATGTCCATTTGTCAGGGAAGTTCTACTACACTTAGCAGATATATAAGCACACATTTATTTTTGATCCAAAGCCTTCACTTGGCTAAAACAATCTTTTCAGTCATTATTGAAAATGCAAATAGTATTGCAAAGATGCATTGTTATTTAAAATGCTAGCACATGGTAGAAAGGACCCTCAACACAAAAGTTTAGTATCTACCTTTTGCTTTATTGTTTCTCTTGTATTTCCTACTATTCTTTCACAAACAAACAAAAAAAGCTTTGGTTCCAAGTTAATGGCCTGTTAAGACCATTCGGTTTCTAGAGCAAATTTTGTGCTGAAAAAAAAAACAGCCTTGTTGTTTGGTTTGGTTTCCTTCCTTTTCTAGCTCATTAAATTGACACAAGTACAGCTTGGATTGCCTTCCTAATCCAAATAAATTTGGAGACATGACTTGCTCAACATTAATGAGATTTAGGAAGACTAGCAAAACCTAATTATTTCAGCTGATCTTAGAAGGAAATATTAATATGTTATTATCTTTGGCATAGGAATATTTGATTATATAATGCTATTTATTCGGGGGGGGAGCGGTTTCTGCGTTCAATTGGGAATTTTTTCCTGTTTGGTTAATTTTTTTTTATTTTGGTAGGATTGCAAGCCAAACAGAATCAGTTGATGATTGTAATTGATGATTGCAACTGTATAAGCCTATTAAAATTAATTAATTTAATTAAATGAATGGGGTAAAAACAACAAATATATGAATCAAATTTGGTTACTATTCTATATGGGAGTAGATTTAATTCAGCTGTGAAGTCATACAGTCTATTGAGAGCAGCAGATTTGAGGATAATATGATATACTTATCCAGCTTAGGTCTCTAAGACTTGTCAGTCTCAAAGAAGCATGTTTTTCATTCATAGCCAATAGCTGAGGCTCTATTATCAATATATATCAAATTGTTTCAGGCTATTAATTACTATGAAGTTGCTCTCAAGATGAGTGAACAGGACTTTTTGTGTCATGATCTTGCTGATCTCCTATTAAAACTCAAAAAATTTGGCAAAGCTGAAAAAGTTCTGAGCCAAGCACTAGATCATGATCCAGGTAACATTTTTTTTCCTTTTCTTGGAATCTTCAGCTGGAGTTTTTATGTTGATATAAGGCAGAAAGTCTACATTTCACAATATTTGTATATAATACCTCATTTCTCCATTGAAGAATTTTTATGACTATTTGTCTTATTGCACCATCCCTGCCTTATCTATAGTTAATATTTATATATAATTGAGACTAGAAACAGTGTAAAGAAGAGCAACAAAGGTGACTAGGGGGCTGGAGGCTAAAACATGCTGGAATTGGGTATTTCTAGTCTAGTGAAAAGAAGGACTATGACATGATAGCAGTGTTCCAGTATCTCAGGGGCTGCCACAAAGAAGAGGGGATCAACCTATTCTCCAAAGCACCTGAGGGCAGGACAAGAAGGAATGGATGGAAATTAATCAAGGAGAGAAGCAAACTAGAACTAAGGAGAAATTTCCTGATACTGAGAATAATTACCCGGCAGAACGACTTGCCTCCAGAAGTTCTGGGTGCTCTAACACTGGGAGATTTTTAAAAAGAAATTGGACAACCATTTGTCTGAATTGGTATAGGGTTTCCTGCCAGAGCAAAGGGTTGGATTAGAATACCTCCAAGGTCCCTTCCAGCTGTTATTCTGAGGAAATTTCTGAGGAAAACTGAATGGCAGAATTCTATATCTAATCATTCAAAAATATATATACAAATTAACAATTATTTCTGTTTAATTTACAGTTGATGATCTGCCTTCAATGATGAAGGATGTGAAAAATCTAATATTACTAGCAAAGATTTATGAGACAACTAAAAGGAGAGAAGTTATTCTGGAAACCCTGACAAAGGTAAAATATCAACATTACATAAACCACAAATCAGAACAGTGATTCCCCGAAAATATGACATGTCCTGAAAATAAGGCCAAGCCTGATTTTTGAAGTGGGCGTAAATATATGCCCTCCCCCGAAAATAAGTCCTAGTGAAGGGATGGGCAGGGGCAGCACAGGAGGCAACCCTTCCCTTCCCTGGTCACCTTATGGAAGCTCGGCACCTTAATTGGGGCCCGCAGATCAGCTGAGCCAGCAAGGACCGGGAGCTGTCTCTCTGCGGAGGCCTCCCAGTGCAATGCTCTGCCACAGCTTCAGAGCAAACCTTCACCTTCCCTGCGCAGGTTTGCAAGGCTGAAGGCTTCAGAGGAAGCATTTTTGGGATGTCTGTCTGTGCAGAGCTCCCCAAGGATAGAACGATCGGCAGGGAAGGGGGGGCGGATTTTCCTGCTGATCGGAGCAAGGTGAAGCTCCACCCTTACAATCCTCTGCAGGGAAGGCGGAGGTTTGCTCCAAAGCTGTGGCAGAGCATTGCACTGGGAGGCCTCTGCAGAGAGACAGAATGAGAGGCAGCTCCCGGCCCGTGCTGGCTCAGCTGATGGAGGCTCCCTCATGGGACTTCCAACCCCAACGGACCCAGTGGGCACGAGCTACCCCAACCCAGAAAGGGGAAGGAGCTGATGGAGGGGAGGCTGTGGGAAGTTCTGGGAGTTGAAATCCACAAGTCTTTAAATGGCCAAGTGACTGCCCTTGCTACCGCTGGCCTCTTTGCCCTCCTGGCAGCGCTGCGCTTGGCAGCTCTGCGGGACTGCTCCTGCCTGGCTGGGTTCAATGATCCCAGATTAAAAACCTCCGAAAATATCCTGAGCGCCACCAGCCTGCCAGGGCCCTTTGGGAGCGGCTGCCTGTATTGCCTCGGCCGCCGCTGCCGCCTTTGGGCTGCTGAATGCCAGCCTGCATACCTATTCGGTGCTACAGATACTGGGTTTGCCGTACATCTACGCTGAGCCCGACGGTCTTCGGACCCTGGCGGGCATTGCAGCTCTCTTACCAGCTGTGCGAGGTGGCACGGGCAGCACAGCTCCATCCGCATGGGGCCTGCTGCAGCCGAGAAGTGTCCCAGCAATAACTGGGCCAGCAGGTAGAGTGGGTGAGAAGCTTCCTGCTGGCCAGGCACTGAAGTTCCACTACTGCTGCTGGTGTGGTGGGGTGAGGGGAAAGAGAGAGAGAGAGAGAGATCTCCTTGCCGGCTGTAGCGGAGCCAAAGAGTCTAAAGAGGGCCAGATGTGGGGGGCAAGGGGGGAACGTGAGCAAAGGCGAGGAGCTGCACGTTAACCTGGCGGAAGATGGAAAAGTTTTTGCAGGTGCAGCACATGGCTCTGCCCTCCGTCTTCCTGGTCTGGCTGCACAGCTGAGGGCGATGGAGCAAACTGTGCACAGACTTTTGCCCATTTCTTTCTGGGCACGAAGCTGGTAGCTCTGTGGCCAGCCACTTTGCTTTTTTCCTATGGGGCGCTCGTGGGAGGCACTGGCAGCAGTGGCAGCAGAAGCAATCCCAACCCTCTGTCCACTCCATCCTTCTGTCTCTCGGCTTGCCTGCAGCCGTGCCGAACAAGCAACACCACAGAGTGTCTGGATTACCTGCCTCCCCCATGCCTCTGCCTCCATCTGCTGCAGGTGCGACCGTGCAACCCACCTGCAAGGCAGCTGGGATCGCTTCTTTCCCTCCTCCCTCCCCCCCCTCCCCGTCTCTTTCCATTCCATTGCTGCTTCTGGGGAGCAGATAGCATGATGGAGAAAGCGGGGCCAGTGGTATTACTTTAAAAAGATCTCCCCAAAAATAAGCTCAAGTGCTTATTTTGAAGCCCAAAAGAAAATAAGACCCTGTCTTATTTCCGGGGAAACACGGAAGAATTATTTCAAAGTAAATTCCAATATACAAAACAAAATACGTACTTGTGTTTTTCAAATAAGCCACAGTTTGAAATCAAGTAGCAACCTAACTTTTGTATCACAATAAGCTTATGATATTTATAACCTACTCTTTCAGACAGAGAAGGTAACCAGTTGAGAGCAACAAGTTCAATATTCATCTTTCTTAATTTGTTCTCAACCAACAGAAGGGTTGACAGTTATCAAAACAGGAAACAGATGTAAACTGCCATGCCTTTACAAAATAGTCCTCAACATCGAAACAATGGAAGGAAGCAATAGTTTTGCCATAATAAGCACCTATATTTCGTGTCTCCTTTGAAAGTAGGGGATTTATTGAAATTCTTGTATTGTCACCTTAGCATTCTTTCTAAGAAATATTACTGATCAGAGCATTTAGGGTTTTTAGCCTTGAATTAACTGTTTCTGGTCTAGACTTCAAAGAGAAAAGTCTGATCTCTAAAGCAAAACCAAAGTACATGCAAAATTAAGAGACATAATGAGAAATGGTTTGTTCAAAATGTATAGATAGAAAAAAGAATCCCTAACATCTTGATTGAATCTTCTTCCTTCTGGGATTGGACAGCTGTTTGTCTGGAATATTATAGGGTCTTTTGTTTGGGCAGGGGGTTTGTGAACTTCAACTCCCAGAATTCCTGAGTCAGCCAAGCTGTCTTAGGAATTCTGGGAGTTGAAGTCCACAGGGTGTAAAAGAGCCAAGTTTGTCTACCCCTGGACTAGAAGATCAACCAAGATCCCTTCCAATTCTGTTATTCTGTTAAACTCATTAGACTTATATCTTAGGAAATCAAGCCAATGTACGTTGTACTATCATTTGACTCATAATTTTATCTCTTCACAATGATCATATATGGTGTTTGTTTGTTTGTTTGTTTGTTTGTCTGTATTATTCATGTGGCCTTGTATCTCACCACAGTGATTCTGGATTGTTAACACAGTTAAAAATCAGAACCAGCAATAAAAATAACATATATAACCTCAGCCAAGATTTAAAAAAAACAATCAAGAATTAACCTAATCATCCAGCCTTTATGACAACATGAACCTCAAGTCCAGAACACAACCATTTCTTCAGTGCCTTTCAAGAGGCCCCCGGGGACTCAGGGCCAATCTGATCTCTGGGGAAATGACGTTCTCAGAGAGGCTTTAAGATAGAAAAGGCTTTCATCCTGGATCCCACTAGCTACCAGTCTTTAATGTCACATGCCTTTTTCTACCACAAATAGAAAGAATTGATGAGGGGTGGTATCACAAATAATCCAGTCCTGTGGCATGAAGGGTTTATAGATGACTGCCAGCTTCTTGAACTGCACCCACAAGCACACCAGCAGCGAATGCAGCTCGCAGAGCAGAAATGCGTACACATTAAGAGGCACTCATAACTGCCTATGTCCTCTCATTTTTGCACCAGCTGCAACTTCTTTAAGGGCAGCCTGTATAAAATGCTTTGTAGTAGCCCACTCAGGCAATTTATTCATTTATTTATTTGATTTTTATACCGCCCTTCTCCAGGGCAGTGAACAGCCAAGGTAAAACATAGCATACAAAATTTAAAACAATTTTAAAAGATACTAAATAATTTCGGCCCACAATTTAAAAACACCCCAATAAAATCAATTACAAATTAAAACCGAAAGATGGGATCAAGCCAGCCCGGCTAGATGAAATAAGTGAGTTTTAAGGGCCCGACGAAAAGTCCGGAGGTCCGGGATCATACGTATCTCTGGGGGTAGGTCGTTCCAGAGGGCAGATGCTGCCACAGAGAAGGCTCTCCCCCTGGGGGGGTCGCCAGCCGACATTGTCTGGCCGACGGCACCCTGAAGAGCCCCTCTCTGTGCGAGTGTACTAGCCAGTGGGAGGCTATTGGCGGCAGAAGGCGGTTTCGTAGATACCGAGGCCCTAAGCCATGGAGCGCTTTAAAGATAGTCACCAACACCTTGAAGTGCACCCGGAAGACCACCGGAAGCCAATGCAGCTCGCACAGGAGGGGTGTCACGTGGGAACGCCCCGTCGCTCCCATAATCCCCCGTGCGGCCGCATTCTGGACCAGTTGGAGCCTCCAGGTGCACCTCAAGGGGAGCCCCATTTAGAGAGTATTGCAGTAGTCCAGGCGGGAAGTGACGAGTGCTTGAGTGACCGTGCGTAAGGAGTCCCGATCCAGAAAGGGACGCAACTGGCGTATCAAGCGCACCTGGTAAAAAGCCCCAATGACTAAGGCCTGAGAGTAAAGCCTTCTGATCCAGCAAAGGGCATAACTGGCATACAATACAGAACAGTGTAAAAGCCTGCCAGGCAGAGCTGTCACCAGATCTTTGAAGTAGATTCTATTAAAGTGACTGGCTCAACTTGTCCCCTGATTTCAGTCCAATAACCAAACCACAATAGCAGACTTTAAAGCAATTGCTAATTTTCAGCCTAACCTTATGATAAAACGGTATGGGGGAAAAACCAGTATGCCGCTTTAAGATCCTCAAAGGAAAATAGGAAGATAAATCTAAAGAATGCCACTAATAAGTAATTGCCTCAGAATTAGGTGTTCATCAGGTGCTAACTTACATGTAGCCCCAATTGCCCTAATTTTATACATTTGTCCTGTTGAAGGCTTATGACACCCAACAAAGGATATTAAAGAGAGTTCGTGTGGAGCAGCCTGAGCTGATCCCTCCTCAAAAACAAATGCTACTAACAATCTGTGTGCAGTTTGCCAAGTTCCATTGTTCAGAAAAGGAATATGAAAAAGCTGTGAAGTACTACTCAGAAGCCCTGGCCTCCGTGCCAACTGATAATAAGGTAACCACCTCTCCACTTCAAAGGCAAACCATCTAAACTGTCCAGTTCTGGGACTTCTTGCAAAAAATGCTGAGTCAGATTCAGTAAAGCATTTTTAGATTCTTAAGCAGCAATATGTATTTCAGATCATTTAATATAAATTTGTTTTGCTTTATCAGTTGTTAGGATAAAAATTTACCCATTTGAAATAAGTAGCAAATGGCATGACTACGGTACTATTATTGGAAAAGAGGCAAACTGTGTGAGTGAATGTAGTGTGTTTTATATTAACGATGCCAAGACAGATTGAACTGAATGGTAATAAAAAACTGTTCCGAGTATGAATTATGAGGAGCCAAAGCCCCTCACAGTGACGCAAGTCAAATTGCTGGCCAACCTCAGGCAAAGCCTAGAAATGAACTTTTGCTTTTAAATTTGAATATTTCTTTTCTTAGTTTACCAGCACAAAATGTGGGGTCCAGGATGGAATTGAAAAGTGACTCAACCTAAAAGCAGAGTTAACTATAGTCTCTTTAGTCCAGCCATAGAGCGAGGGTTAGAGGTATCTGATATAGAGGTAGTCCTCTATTTATGACCACAATTGAGTCCAAAATTTTGGTTGTTAAATGAAACATTTAGCAAAATGAGTTTTGCCTCATTTTAAGACTTTTCTTGCCACAGTTATTAAGTGAATCACTGCAGTTGTTAAGTTGGTAACACAGTTGTTAAGTGAACTTGGCTTCCCCATTGACTCTGCTTGTCAGATTCAGAAGGTCACAAAATGTGTTTGCATGACCTGGGATATTGCAATCATCATAAATATGAATCATTTGCCAAGCATCTGAATTTTGATGACCATGGGGATACTGTGAAAAATGTAAAAAAATGATCATGTCATTTTTTTCAGTGCAGTTGTAACTTTGAATGGTCACTAAATGAACTTAATAACTCGAGGACTACCTGTATTATCATTCCCTTATTTTGTATCAATTTATTGCTGAATAAATGTTATTTCCATTTTATTTGCAGATAATATTCGAATTAGCTGAACTATATTTGATACTAGGAGACACAGACCAGTGTGAGCATTACTGTTCTCTCCTGCTTCAAGATGATGAGTGCTGTGAAGTTGGAACAATGGTATGCAGTTTGTTTGCCTTCTCATATACTCAGCTCTAAAAAAATGAAGTTTTGTTGTGGTTTTCTGTTTTTTTTCTTTTTTTAAAGTTTTATTACACACATATTAAAACATTGGACACGCGCGCGCCTAGCCAAGATGTTCCCAAATACATCTCCGATGTGCTGGAAATGTAAATCACAGAAAGGGACATATTATCATCTCTGGTGGCTATGCCGAAGGGCAAAACAATACTGGCAACAAATTAAAACAATGATTGAAGAAATCACGAAACAAAAACTGGAAATGAGGCCGGAAACCTTTTTATTGGGAATAATCACAACACAATATACCAAAGAAATAAAATATTTGATCATCCATATCCTCACAGCAGCACGTATACTCTTTGCCCAACATTGGAAATCTGAACAGTTACCCACAGAAGACAAAATAATAGCTAAAATTACAGAATGTGCAGAATTGGATAAGCTCACAAAAGAAATACAAGAGAAAGATGATACTGATTACTATTTAATATGGCAAAGATGGTACAACTGGCTGGAGGCAAAAATAGGAATATAAAGATGATTTTCGAGTACTCAATAGAAATGCATAGAAGTAAATAAGGAGTCAATTATATATGTACATATATAACTAAGTAACTAGGTGACTGTAAATATTGATACAAATAGAAATATAAAAAATAACCCACCGTTGTAATATCTTCTAAGAATCAGTCATTGGACTGAATTGATGTGTGTTCGTTTTGTGTGTTGTTTCAATGTATCTATGTTGGTTTTGTTTTTTTCTTTTCATTATTAATAAAAACTATTAAAAAAAAAATAAAAAAAATAAAACATTGGACACGGTGTAATTCCTGGCATTCTCTTTGCCATACATACTAAAATGAAAGATAAGTATCATATATACCTTATTACTTATATACAATTAGTCTGTTCAGTATTTATATATACTGAACATGACATCCTCCTTCTATCTATATTACTTATACATTTGTTTTATCCATTATTATTCTCCCATTTTATGAATTCTAGTCAATTCTTGTTTTTCGACCCTCTTTTCTGTTCCAACCATTGATAAAATTTGTTCCATATCTCGTGGTATTCTGACTCGCCTTTATTTTTCAATTCCAAGGTTAATCTATCCATTTCCGCACATGTCAAAATTTTTTTGATCATTTCATCTTCTACAGGAGTTTCCTTATTTTTCCAATTTTGGGCAAAACTCATTCTTGCTGCTGTTATAATATGTATTAATATGCTGGTGGGCCCACGGGGGAGGGCCTTCTCTGTGGCTGCCCCAGCTCTCTGGAACCAGTTACCTCCTGAGGTCCGGACCACCGCCACCCTATTGGCCTTCCGAAAAGCGGTGAAGACCTGGCTATTCTGGCAGGCCTGGGGCCGTTGATCTCGCTGTTGCAATCGTGTGAGATCTGGCCATGAAAGATGTGAATGGGTTTTAATGTTTTAATTTTTAAATGTGTTTACAATGGGTTTTTTTTAAATGCATTGTAAGCCACCCTGAGTCTTTGGAGAAAGGCGGCATATAAATTGAATTAATTAAATTAAATTAAATTATTAAGTGAGTTACCCCTTTAATGTATTTCCCATTTATTATTCCCAATAGGAATAGTTCTGGTTTATATTCTATTTCTTCTTCAATTATTTCCACCAACCATAAATAAATCTTCCATCAATACTCCTTTGCTTTTTTACATAACCACCAGATATGATAGTATGTGCCTAATTCATGATTGCATTTCCAATACTTTGGCGATAAGTTTTTAAACATTTTTGCCAATCTCTCTGGTGGAAGGTATCACCTGTAGAACATCTTATATAAATTTTCTTTGTACAGTATTGCCAATGTTATTTTCCTGTTTTTTCCCCATAATTCTTGCCATTTATCCAATTGTATATTATACCCGAAATTTATTGCCCATGCCACCATCGTTTCCTTGACCTGCTCTTCCTCCATTTTATAATCCAATTTATAAATTTTCTTTACCAATTTATCATTTGTCCCCAGAAAAATCTTATCTATTGTCATTAATTTCCTATTAATGCCCCACTCTTTCATGTCTTTCAAACAGCATGTTTGTATTTGTAAATAGGATCACCACTTCAATTCTACCTCTTGTTCTTGTAATTCTTGCCTCAATTTCAGTCCCCCTTCTTCATTTATAATATCCTTATAGGTAACACATTTTCCCTGATTGATTAGATTTGGATGGACTAGCTCTTCTAATGTAGATAACCAAATTGGAACCTTCATGTTGTGGTTTTCTTTATCTCGACAGCTCTTCACTGGGTGACTCTTCTGAAAAAAGGTTTGAAAAGCTTTCAAGTGAAAATTCAGTGGAATCTGAAATTATCAAATATTAAATGACATTACTTTAAAAAAAAAATCAGTTGTTTGGAAGCAGCTCTATTGCTCACACGAAGAGATGTGATAAAGGAGTGTCAAAGGTGCTTTTTCCCCCTTCAAAATGCAGCTGGACTGTTCTTTTCTTGAGGAAGAAGAAGAAAACGTTTCGCTTCTCATCCAAGAAGCTTCATTAGTTCTGATGGTGGGAGAAGAAAACTTCCATCCCCCTGCCGTCACAACTGATCAAGCTTCTTGGATGAGAAGCGAAACATTTTCTTCTTCTTCCTCAAAGGAAAAAAAAAACAGTCCAGTTGCTTTTGAAGAAAAAAAAAAGCACTTTTGAGACAACTTTGACCTGGATGACTGAGAATCTCCACAGATATGATAAAGGGAGTATTTGCTACAGCCCAGAACAACATTGTCTTAATGGTGTGATGACACAGAATATAGTACACAAATTCAGTATTTACTATCTCAGACTAGGAGCAATCCCATTTATTTTGCTCATTTTGGAGAAAGCTTTTTTAATTTATAAGTCTATGCGCGTCTCAAAGATATTTGATTTTGTGTTGACATTTACTACTTAATATGAACATTCCCTGGAGAGTCAGAAGAGGCTTACAAATGGGTTGCCAAGCTTCCAGAAACTGAGGCAGTAGACAGAGTTCCCAGAATCTGCTTACAGTTCAGAAGCTGGGGTAAGATGGAACCAGGAGTATATAATTAATTCAAACAAACAAGAAAGAAGAAAGATATGCACAGTGGAACAGTCTGCAAACTTTCTCATATGGAAGTTCTTTGCATGTTTTATCTATCTATCTATTTGAAAGTTCAGCTTATGGAAAAAATATTATCTATTTGAAACTATTTTTATGGATTTCATGGTTCTACAATCAAAACCCTGTTTTTATTTGTTCAGTCTGTCTGGGATAAAATATAATTTGCTTGCAGATCTCCGAAGTCCCTTCCAACTCCGTTATTCTGTTATTTAAATGAACTGTTGTAAGTCGAGCACTATCTGTACATGTGCATATGTAGAACATCTAACTATCCACAGACACACAATCACAAAAGGAAATGAGATACCCACAACTTGATGCATCTCCAGAAATGATCTTTTCCAGTTGTTAAAGTTCTATGATTCTATTTGAGTTGACCAATAGTTTAAGATAAAAAGTCCTTATGCTTCAGCTCTTCACTGGTAGATTTATTTTCGTTTATTTTTATCTTTATGAGCTTTTATAAAAGAAAGAATTTTTTAAATGCTGTGGTTTTGCTTTCTGTTGAAATATTTAAATATTTTTTTTCTTTTGTTAGATGTTGGCAAACCTTATGTTTAGAAAAGAGAAATATGAGCAAGCCATAAGTCTTTACCGGAATGTTTTGGAGAAAAATGCTGGTATGTATTTATAATTTAATAAAACCACTTATATGTTTCTTTTAGACCTTAAATGGGATTATTGAAGTAGGTTACAAAACAAATTAAAAAATTATCGAACTAAATAATTCCTTTGAAATATATCTATGTTATCAAGAATTTAACTGTGAAAAGTGTTGAAAAAATATATTTTTGCTAAAAGTATAAACTTGTGATTTAGATAACTTTTCAGTTATGGAGAGCTTGATTGATTTGCTGAGAAGAAGTGGTAAACTTGATGAAGCAACACCCTTTTTTGAACTAGCCAAGAAAAAATCAATTAGAACACCTTTGGAACCTGGCTATAATTATTGCATGGGGCTCTATTATTGGTAAGTCATAGAGAATGATATTTATGAAAATCAAAGTTTTAAGGTACACCTAAATATGATGTTCATGACTCAAAATCATAACATCCCTTGTGTATTAGGAAGAAATAATTGAAGATGGAGTTGTGTTTCATTCTAATGCTACAGAAGAAAAGGAATTAGTGTCCCTCCAACTTTTGCCAAGATCCTGTTTGTATAAAAATATGACAATTTACACATGTCATATTGATACCTGTGCTATAACTATGGGTCAAACAGTGAAGAAAGCTGTCAGGGAATGGCGCAGCAGGTGTCCAAATGGGGTCAGAGACACTAACACGAACTTGTAGTTTTATATAAATAAATATATATTTATATCTATATTTAAAGCAAACTAAATAGTGAGGCAAATATGAGCATTATCTAGTAAATCAATTCAGGAACATCATGAGATAAATCACAGGGCGCACACAGAAGAAAAAAGGCGGGACGAAAGGAAAACACCCACTCAGCACCCACAGCAACCAATCACAGATTGGATTTTAAATGTATAATTTATTTTTTTTTAGTTAACTTTATCTTTATTTCTTTTCTAAACTTGTAGAAATCTCAGGCTCTTTTAGGATCATCAGTCCAACAGATTATAGTTAATATAAGCCTAATTAGTCTCTGGGCTTCAATTCACTGGACTCTGTATTGAATCAAGTCTGACAGTATGAAACCAAATGTCTGAATATACAGTATTTTTATTAGCAAGATTGACCATTTTAAAAGCTGCCATCCCTCTCCCACCAGTCAACTACAACCATGTGTTCTGGCTCACGATACAACCCCACTGCTCCAACTATTAAATTTAAATCTCTTAATAGAAGCACATCAGAGTATCTCTAATAACATTTGGACTCACCTAGGTGGCTGAGTTAAAATGCTGCCCAGCAGCCCTTGAGTCACTAGAAAACTATGCTGGCATAAATTGTGCGTGTTAGGATTGCCATTTGCAGGCACCAAAGGGCGGGGGGGGGGGTTCTGGTGCTCTTGCTCACAACGCCTTCATCGTGCCTGTGACATGGAAGCACAGCTAGTCTTGAATGCAACTTTAGCATTCTTTCCGAAGAGCATTCTACCCAGATTAAAAAAAAAATCAGCTTAACTGATAGGCCACAGATGCAGAGGGAAATATGAGGGAACAATTGATAATGAACAAGCAGAAACAATTAGCTGAGTGACTGAGGAGTTCGGTGTAATCCAATTACCATGTGGCTGACAGCACCTGGAAGTAGCCAATGGAAGACCATGGAAAAATAAATTACACATACAATGGTAATTAGTACAGAATGTCCTGGATTTATGACAACAATTGAGCCCCAAATTCTCTCTCTCTCTCTCCCTCCCTCCCTCCCTCTCTCTCCCTCCCTCCCTCTCTCTCAGAGTGCCTCTACTGTGCATCATAATAACATGGCAGGAAAAAAATGTGCTTACTGGGGCACATTTACATCAGATTAGGGGGAAGTGGGAAAGAACTGCATTGTCTCCTCAGTTTTAAAGTGATTGTTGCCTTATCTGTTGTAGTAAGAATATTTTCAGAATTTGATCTTTTTAATTTTTAAATGGATTTTAAATGTATAATTCATTTCTGTGTAGTTAACTTTATCTTTATTTCTTTTCTAAACTTGTAGAAATCTCAGGCTCTTTTAGAATCATCAATCCAACAGATTATAGTTAATCTAAGATTAATTAGTCTCTGGGCTTCAATTCACTGGACTCTGTTTTGAATCAAGTCTGATAGTATGAAACCAAATGTCTGAATATACAGTGTTTTTATTAGCAAGATTGACCATTTTAAAGCTGCTGTACTGCATGTACTTTTTAAAAACTTTCTCTCCCTAAACAGGCATATGTGGCAACCTAATCAGGCTTTGAAGTACTTCAACAAGGCCCGTAAGGATAGTGATTGGGGCCAGAAAGCCCTTAGCTATATGATCCTGATATGTCTAAACCCTGACAATGAGATAGTAGGTGGAGAGACTTTTGAAAATCAAAATACTACAGATGCCAGGTAAAGGAAAAGCTCCTTAATAAAATATGAAGCTCATGCCCTTAGATATACTTTTTAAAAGTTGATCTTTTCGTAGTTTTTTTTTAATCACTTATCCTCCAACTGGGCCTGAAAAACAGGATTATGCCATTCGCAGACAAAGAAAAAAAATACTTTTGTCCATATTGCAGTGTTTTATTATCCCATAATTGCCTTTGTTCCCCAGGTACTATTTATTCCATGAAATTTACAGGATTACATAATTACTTTATCCTATCCAGTTGTAGTTTTTCCAGTACTTTAATAATAAAATAATTGTTGTTCTATTGTGTCTAATTTGATTAAAGTGGGTGCAAACTTAATTAACAACAAGCAAATAAACCAATAAGTAAGCAAGCAGAACTTGCCTTATAGCAAATATAATTAGTGTAGTATAGAATTCGATAGCAAGCCAATTTGCTTCAGATCTGACATGGACAGCCTTGCGGTATCCATCAGCAACTCATTGAATGAACTGTGCCTACACCTGCACAATCACCACACAGGCTTAGGAAGATACACATTTATGTTCAAGAGGCATTACGGAGGCAACAATAGGCACATTAATGCTGGATCGTTGCTTTGACCAGATCTAATTACTATACACTGTTCTTCTCTACAGTAATCTGTACAGATTTATCAAACCTCTGCTGAAGTAGACAAAATCCACTTGAGATTTTATGCACGCATGACCCTCTATCCATAAAATCTCGTTCGTTTTATCTCTGGGAAAAATTCCATTCGCCTTTTAACAGACATTCCAATGTAATAGACACCAATTAGTCAATTAAATCCAAGCTTTATGGTTATATTACTGAGTTTAAAAGGCAATAAATCAGTAACCTTTTCTTTAATGTTGTCCAGTACTTGAATAGTTTAGGAAACATCGAATACTTTCTTTTCACAGTAACGTAAAGGAAAAAAAAGAATCTGAACAGCATGGGATACGTACAGCTGAGAAGCTACTTAAGGAGTTTTATCCTCACTCCCAGGAAGGCCAGAATCAAGTGGAAATGTTGCAGAGCTACTGTTTAATGGCCACAAAAGAAAAACACAATGTGGAGAAGGCTCTGAAAGTATTTATAGAAATGGGACAAAATGAGGTAAATAAGAGAAATTATTTGAAATTCAGAATGATACATATCAGCAGAAACTTTGTAAAGGCATCGGAATGCCCCTACAAGCTAACTCTCCTTAAAAGATTTAGATTTTTTTTTCATAGTAGTATCAATAGAAGTAGAAATACAGGTCAGTTTGTCCAATGATGTCTACTATCTTACTCTATACTGAAATAGTATACTTTTAATCTAGAAAATAAAAATCTATTCCTTAAGTGGTATTCGATGACAGGAAATGCTCTTTCAACATGTCCAGAGTAGTTTTCCTTATTTCTTTTCATATATGCTTCTTTAAAAATTGGCATAGCCAGAGATGGAAAGAAGATAATGAAAAATGACTGGTGTAAGTTGGAGGGGAGTCTACAGTATTATAAAATAGCTCTCCTACATAGGATGAAGCAAAGATTGTATGACCTTATATATTAATGTGGACTTATCAGTAGAGCTGTTGTAAAGTAACAGTGAATAGCTTGAGGAAAAGCTTATCCCATTTTCCTTTATCTTTCCCTGATCTGATCTGATCTGATCTGATCTGATCTGATCTGATCTGATCCCATTTGTCCTCCCCCCTGCCCCCTCCCTCCTGGCCTTTGATGGCGGGATGCCAGTGAGGCACTAAGATGGCAGACTTTGTGTTTGTTTGTTTGTTTGTTTGTTTGTTTGTTTTGTATCACAAAGGCAAGATATAAATACGTATGTACATACATAAATATATATGTCAGGTCTGCCATGTTCAGCTTGGCGCCTGGCTGGCATCCTGCCATCAAAGGCCAGGATGGAGGGGGCATTATTTTTACAAATAATTCAAGGTGAGAGACATACAGGAAAAGCTAACCCTTGCTACTGTCTATTAGTCATCTCAATAAAGATAAAGAAACCAACCTTCTAAGAATATGAAATAACTGTTAAAATCTAAACTTCTCCACAATTTTTAAAACAGAGAGACAATGTCCCTGCCATTCTGGCAATGGCTCAAGCCTACATGCTGCTTAAACATACAGCTAAAGCCCGGACCCAGCTCAAGCGCTTGATCAAAGTGAACTGGTCTCTGCCAGATGCTGATGAGTTAGAAAAAGCTTGGCTGCTGTTGTCTGATATTTACTGCACCTCTGGAAAGTATGATCTTGCCACTGAGCAAGTGAAGCGCTGCTTGCGATACAATAAGGTAAGAAGATGTGAACCATTGCAGTGGTAGAATAAATTTTCACAGGACTGGGTTTAAATAGGCCTCCTAGGCTTAACTTTATTATCAAACCACATGAATTCCTGAATCTGAAAACTTTCTTTTCTTGATTAAGCGACTCTTCTTCCCTGAGATTTCCCAAATCATTAAGAATGTAATATTTTGTTGCTGTATTTCTGAACAATGAGAAGTTTCAAAAATATTTACTGTAATTAATGTTGCACTATGCCACTCAAGGTAGTTGATGAAATTAAGTACTATACCAACACTTATAGTACTATACCAATGCTATCTGAGGGACCATCTCTTGCCGGCCATATCTACCCATTAGAGTGGGGAGGCAGGGAATGCTGCGGGTCCCATCCCCGAGGGAGATACACCTGGTGGGACCCAAAAGAAGGGCCTTCTCCATGGTAGTTCCTTCTCTCTGGAACATCATCCCCCCAGAGATTAGAACAACCCCCAGAGTAATACTCTTCTGGAAGGCGCTGAAGACCTGATTCTGCCAGCGGGCCTGGGGAACCCAGAGCGGGACGGAGCCCATTAAATGACTCGTGTGATCTGCTGCTGCTGGGGTGGGGGGTGATTTTATTATGATTTTATTATATTAATTTATTTAATTAAAATTAATTATTTAATTTAATTTATTTGATTCTTTTTATTAGTTTTATTGTTTTAAATGTGGTTTTATATTCTGTAAGTCGCCTTGAGTCATCATGGGCAAATAGGCAACAATATAAATTCAATAAATAAATAAAAAAAAAACACTTGCTCAGGAATTTGCTTTTTGGAAGGAGATACAAGAAGTGTATCAAGTATTTAATCACATGAAACATCAGTAACGCCTCATATCATAGATTGACAATCAGATTTATAATAAGATCATTAATATTATAGAATTCCCTACACTTAACTTCCTTGTTTCTTTTTCCAATTCTATCAGAATTTGAACTGTTACATTCATACACTCATACTCACCTGTGATATTCAATCATCCTAGAATCATTTGCAAATGTATTTTAGCGCAATACTGCCCCTGAGGTAAATTGTAAATATGAGAGGTGGGAGGCATGATAAGCTATTTCTTCAGGGAGCAAATTCATGTAAATGTGAATTGCATCCCGTTAAACAATAGGGTGTTTAGGATTTGTATCATGGAATTGTAGGGCTGGGGGGGATTTGGATGTCTTTTAGTCCAGCCTCTGGCCAAGGCAGAGTCCTTATATCATTGTGGATAAATGGCTATCCAATCTTTTCTGGAAAACATCCAACGATGGAGCACCCACAACTCCAGGAGGCAAGTTGTTCTCTAATTGTTCCCACTTTCGGTTTTTAGCAACTTGTAGGGAGTTCACATAGATTTGCATGGCTTTACAGCAATAAAAATTATTGTGTTTCATGCCCCTAATTTGCCAACAGAAATCTTAAAACTCAAGAATTAGCTGAATGGAATCTTTTGGGTGTGTGGAACAACTTGACCCTCCCTAAAATTCATAAAAACCCAAATTCAGTTTGAAGAAACATTAATAGATTTACAGGCAAGGATACAGCTGTTGGTTAAAATATTCATTGGCCCAAAAGGTGGTTGCTGTTTAATAAAAACTGCATGTAAAGAAATAGTTTATTGCTGTTCTTTAATAGTTTATTGTAATTATTAGTTCTCTGTAGAAACCCTGGAAGCGGTATTATTTACAAATCAGAATTTCCAAAAGCATCTATTTTACACATTCAATTTTATTCTTTAGTCATGTGCAAAAGCTTATGAATGCTTGGGATTTATTGCTGAAAAGGAGAATGCGTATAAAGATGCTGCAATGAATTATGAATTAGCTTGGAAGTATAGTAACCAAGCAAATCCTGCAGTTGGTAAGTATTAATTTTTCAATTCAATTTGCTTGAATTCAATGGTGTAATATTTAGGACTCCTATAATATCATCTCTGGCATAGAATCTAGTTTTGCTGTATGGTGGTAGTCCATACATGTCAGGCCTATCAAGAAGGACTTACTATCAGAAAACAGACAGTATTACAAGAATAAAAATTGTTAGGTAAGTATTAAAAGTGTTTAATTAAACAGTAAATTTTGTTAAATAAATGGGTTTGAATTTGGCAAACGTTAAAAAGCTAGTATCAAATTCTATAACTGTATAAATGTAATTACCATAAATAAATTACATGTGCTATGTATCATTTTATGTATATTCAATTTAAAGTAAAAATAACATTCCCAGGTGCAAAAAAAGTACAATAGTTTGCATTATTGTGCTCATTACACTCATTGTAAGAGATAATATTTTTGCAGCGTGCCAACCTATCACTTTTCTCTTCCTATAGGATTTAAACTGGCATTCAACTACCTAAAAGATAAGAAATATGTAGAAACCATAGATGTATGCCATGATGTAAGTTTCCCCAAAGCATAATTTAGTTACGAAGGGTGTCTGTAGTGACTTTGTCAGCTCTGCATCGTCCCACTTAAAGTGGTTACTTCCAAACTTTATGCAATTCATGGAATTGTAAATGTGATCCAGAAAGTAAAACTTCTATTTTTAATGCTATCATATTTACCTGCACCTCTTCTAATCTTGTTTTTAACCAAACCCACTAAATATTATACATTTGAATTTAGACGCATCCTGAGAGTGGTCATAATCCAGGGATTCAAACTTTGCAGCCTACCTGAATTGAGTGTCCCTTTCAAAATAGATTTTGGGGGCCCTGTTTTTTTTTTTTAAGGCATTTTTGAGATTCTGACCAGATTATGTAGCACTCAACACACGAGGAGCCAGCTGTACCCACTGAGTTATCGTGGGCATTGCAGAGCTTTTCTCCATGGCTCAGATGAAGTGCCCTCTACTTGCCCCTGAGTCAGCCAAAAAAGACGGGTATAAAACATGCTGTTCCCACTGTCAATCTCTGTCTTGTCTCTACAGCCTCTAAACGGCCTTTCTGCTGGGTTACATAGTACAGGCCATGCCAAGCAATAGCACCCGATAGGCCCTCTGGCTTTGCTGCCCTCCCTCTTGGGGGTATCACCAACTGGCAGGAAACTGATTGTCAGTAATAGAACTGCTGTTTTTGTCAATGGCTTCAACAGATTGCAAGTTATGGGATTAGTCATTTGAACTGTCAAAACCTGGTATCCCCAAACACACTGAATACCGTAGCTAATCTGCAGAGTGAGTGGGAAGGCTGCTTTACCTATCACCCAGCCCAATGATCAGTAGCTCTTCAAGCTAGCCTTGGAAGAAGTTTACTAGTGTTTTTGAAATGATATGAAACACAGACTCAAAAAGAGCCTCCAACAGTTCTTTTGTAGCCTCTTCTGTTTTCCTAGGCAGCCCACCCTTGTTTTGCCATCTTCCGGAAGGAAGTACCCCCCTTTTGTGTGCACCCCCATCTGCAGGGGAGAGCCATCTCTCCGTATTTCCATGAAACTCCTTGACCCCTTTTAATCAGCTGCTTGGCAGAAATGAGGACTGGCGATACTGCAGTAGCTGGCAGCTAAAAGGGGGGGGGAGAGAGAGAGAGAGATTTAGAAGACAACAAGCTTGCCCTATTCATGGAATTTTACAGATAATCCAGTGTTTTTCCAGTGTTTTCCATCACTTTTGTATTTGTTCATATCATAGAAATACTACTTCAGATTGGGGGAGGGGGGGCAAAACAGCCACAAATCATCTTTCTATTGATCGTACTAAATGCTTATCTGGAAGTATCTATAGATCTAGTATATAATTTGGTATCATATTAATTGTAAATGCTTACTGTTGCTTTCTGCTATTAAAAATTAATTAATTTTTCCTTCTTAAAGGTTTTGAAGGGATACCCAGATTATCCAAAAATTAAAGAGGAAATTTTGGAAAAAGCTCAAATGGCATTTAAACCTTAAAATGTGCAGTTTTACGTACTTCATCAACATGGAGACTCAACAATAAAGTTGCATTATTTGCATCATTTAAATTACCTTAATTGTCAAAGTAGCTTCTTGATAAGCAATTCAGCAAAATAGCACATCTGTTGCAGTTCAGTTTCTGATTTTGGGATGTGTGTTTCTTTTCTCTCACTCCACGTAGACCTCACTACCCGTGTTTCCCCGAAAATAAGACCCTGTCTTATATTTTTTAAAACCCTGAAATAAGTGCTTGGCCTTATTGCCATGTGCTCAAAAGCCCGATTGGGCTTATTATCAAGGCGTATCTTATTTTGGGGGAAACAGTACAGTTTCTGAATATAGATTTAACATCTATGAGACTAGGTTGCCATTTCCTTCTGTGTCCACAAGGTGGTGGTGTCCCTTCACTGCGCAAAAAATGTAGTCTGTTAAAATTAGATCAAAACAAATAATATAACTCTTCACTTGAAACAGTGCTTCATATGATTACATGCTTCAGCAGTGTATTTTCTCCCTTTGTGATGTACTTGAGAAAATGTAGAACTGGGTTAATAATGATTCATCATAGCATCACTTCCAAATTTCAATCCAGATTCCATGCTTGAAATGATGTGTCAACTCTTCAGAGTCAAACATGTTGTTGCTATTCAAAATATTTACTTCCCAAGGATATCTTTGGGACATTTCAAACTGGATCTTTTTTTAAAAATAGAAGCAGTACAGATTGATGAGGCTCAATGAAATGTTCCTGCTTCATTTTCTCCAGACTGAATCTTCGCCATCAGTTACTGTATTTAATAGAGACAGGAGTTATGGGAGAGAAAATCCATTCACTCACCGAAAGGCTAAGGATGGACTGAAGCCCTCCAGCTTTCTTTCAATGTACAGATAGTCCTCAGTTGACAACAGCAGTTCGTTTAGTGACCATTCAAAGTTACAACAGCACTGAAAAAAAAATGACTTACGATTGTGTTTCACACTTTTTTTTTTAATTTGATTTATATTCTCCGGAGACTCAGGGTGGCTATTTTAGCAATAGCCTTCATACTTTTTGTATATTTATACAAAGTCAGCTTATTGCCCCCACAAACTGGGTCCTCAATTTACCTACCTTAGAAAGGATGGAAGGCTGAGTCAACCTTGAGCCTGGCAACATTCGAACTTGCAGTAATTGCAGACAGCTGGTGTTAATCACAGTGCTATCAGTCTGCTGAGCCACCAGGCCCATGCACACTTGTGACGGTTGCAGCATCCCCATGGTCATGTGATCAAGATTCAAATGCTTGGCAACTGACTCATATTTATGACGGTTGCAGTATCCCAGGGCCATGGGATCACTTTTTGTGACCTTCTGACAAACAAAGCCAATGGGGAAGCCAGATTCACTTAACAACCGTGCGACTAACTTAACAGCAGTGATTCAGTTAACAACTGGGGCAAGAAAAGTTGCAAAATGGGGCAAAACTATCTCACCTAGCAACAGAAATGTTGGGCTCAGTTGTGGTTGTAAGTCAAGGACTATATGTAGTTTATAGATGATACTAGTTTGTTTTAAATAGTTCCATATGCCACCATCATGGTTTAGTGATTTAGTTCACATATAACATTAAACTAATGTTGTTCTGAATGGATGGTTTAGCATCATGCTTGAACAGCTTGAGGTGGTGCCTTCTGAAGATCAGGTCTCTTAGCACCCTCAGAAAGCAGTGAGAATCAGTTGACTTCCCATCTCTAATCATCTGAAGGCAACCCTAGGCCACGCCAGAACCATCCAAGGATGCTCACTAATATGAGTATACAATTCCTACCATTCCCTGAATGTAGGAAATGAGGTTTATATCCATCAAAATCTTCACTTTATCCCCAACAGAGCCCTTCTGGGACAATTATTTTGCACCCTTGGCACTTGTAATCCCCATGGAATCATCTCTGTCAATCTATTCAGGTGGTTTTGTTTCATTGTCTTATTCCAGCACATGTAACCTGCCAGCTCTTCCTTTATCAGGTGCAGAGCAGGAAATCTGTTCTTAACGGAATAACAGCGCCGAAAGGGAACTTGAGGGTCTTCTGGTCCAACCCCCTGCTCAAACAGGAAACCCTATACCATTTCAAATAGGTGACTATCCAGTCTCTTCTAAAAAACCTCCAGTTGATGGAGCACCCACAACTTCTGTAGGCAACTTCTGTTCCACTGCTTAATTGTCCTCCCTTTCAGGAAATTTCTCATTTCTCAGTTGCTTGTCTTCTTGGTTAGTTTCCATCCATTGCTTCTTGTCTTGCCTTCTGGTGCTTTGGAGAATAGATGGACACCCACACCCATACACCCACATTTCCCTTGTGACAGACCCTCAAGGAAGAGGAGGAGCGTGTGAAGGGATTTCTTTGGACAGGGTTTTCCAGCCGAGTCTGCTGCAGAAGGTTGGGCGTGGCTACAGTTCAGCTGGGAGTTGGCCAGCACATTACCAGGGCAACGCTCAAGCAAATAGGACCTGTTCCTATGGAAACCTAAAGCAAAGAAAGACATATTGGAGGCAAGAAGGAGTTAAGGCTTTGAGGTGTGCCTAATACAGCTCCTGTATTACTTTATTACAAGCTTGACACAAAGAAATTCTAAATAATCAGCAGTTTTCCCCTAGTGCAGTATCTCCAGGCCAGCCAAACAAAGTTACCTTATTTTGCAACATAATTCATTAATTATTCTGTAATTGAATATAGATATAGTACAGGGTAGTCCTTGTTTTACAACCATTCGTTTAGCAAACATTAAGTTACAAGAAAGTGACTTTGACCAGTCCTAACTCAACTGTTGCAGCATCCACACAATCATTTGATCAAAATTTGGATGCTTGGCAACAGGCTTGTATTTACGACAGCTGCAGCATCCCGGGGTCATGTGATCCCCATTTGCAACCTTCTCAGCCAGCTTCCAACAAGCAAAGTCAGTAGGGAAAGCCAGATTTGCTTAATGACCACATGTTTCACTTAGCCAGTGATTCATTTAACAAACATGTCAAAAAAAAAAAAGTCATAGAATCGAGCATGACTCAACAACCACCTTTCTTAGCATTGTAAAATCTGGTCCCAATTCTGGTCGTAAGTTCAGGACTACCTGTAGTATCCTATTTACTATACATTTAAATGTTGTTATTTGCACAGATACTGTTCTACTGTTCTAGTTTTGAACCTTTCCTTTAAAACCACATGCCTAGACCCAATTTTACAAGGTTTTTTGCAGCAGTCATTAAGTAAATAAATCAGTCATACAGTGAGTCCTGTGGTTATTAAGCGAACACTGTGATCATTAAGCAAAGCCATTATTTGCTATGGACCCGTGTTCCCAGGAAACTGGAAGTAAATGTCAGTTTCCAGCAAAAGCATCGTAAATCATGGACACGTGACTGCAGGGTGCTAGCATAAATGCAGACTAGTTGCCAAGTGCCCAAAGGCCAGTCATGTGACCACAGGGGAACAGACATCAGAATTTCAAGTCCAGGTCATAAATTCCACTTCTGGGCTCATAAATTAAGCACTACCTGTACATGAATGAAGGTGAATATACATGCCCCAAGATAATGTTTCAGGATCCAATCAGGGTCAGTCACTGGGACCAGAGGTTTAGTCTTCCAAGCTTTTGAACTTGGGCTGCTGCCCACCCTCAGGGGAACCTCTCTCTAACAGAGTGTGCGCTTTGGGCTATTGTATGTGTGTTGTTTGTTTTGCATCAATTTTGCAGCTACTAAGATTGTTGGACGGGCAAATGCAAAAACAGCCAGGGAAGTGATTGAAACCTTGGAAATGAGTTCCTGGTCAGTCAACAGGAGTGCTGATTGATCACCAGCTTACCAGGTTCTTAGAAGGTGAGGGCTTGACAGCACAAGGAAACAACAGCTTAACAACCGGCCATCAATACCCCAATCAACAACTAAAAAGCCACACAAAACCAGTCACCATATAAATAACACACACAATAGCCCAAATCGCACACACTGCTAGAGAGAAGTACCGGTAAGTTCCCTAAGGATGGTCTCCAGCACAAGTTCAAAATCTCGGAAGACTAAGCCTCTGGTCCCGGTGACCAGCCCAGATTAGATCCTGCAACTACCATACCTGTACAGTCTGATAAGTGAGGGAGGTCCCTTTCTGAGTTTCTTTATTCATTATGCAGATGTGAGCTATTCCTCACTTATCTGATTACTCCCTACACAATAATTTCTTCACCTTCCCCCCACCTCTGTTTCCCAAGGTACCACTCCCTGGTCCATTGGTTACCCGTTTATGATTTTGGCAGTCTGATGTAGGAGATGACCAGCTGAGTCTGAGGGAGGGGTCAAACGCGTCATTAGTCTCGAGTCCCTTTGCATCCACAAGAAACCTTGAATTCGTTGACTTATCTACTGCCAACTTGCTTTGACCGTTAGCAGTTCAGATTCTTTTGGAGAGCTTGCAATAAACCTTCATATTCATTTGAACTGCTTTCCTGATTTCTTATGCCTGGCACCTGGGCTTAATTTAAACAAAGAAAGCTGCCACGGTGGTGCAGTGGTTAGAGTGCAGTACTGTAGGCTACTTCTGCTGTCTGTCTGCTGACTGCAATTTGGCAGTTCAAATCTCACCAGGCTCAAGGTTAACCCAGCCTTCCAACCTTCCGAGGTGGGTAAAATGAGAACTGTCTGTACTAAAGATCCCTTCCCCATCATCAGGCCATAAATCCATGACCCAGATTGTTGGGGATTTTGCAGTATCCTTCCCCTGCAGTGGGGTGGGAATGGAGATTTTGCAGTATCCTTCCCCTGCCATGCCCACCAAGCCATGCCCACCAAGCCACGCCTATAGAACCAGTAGTAAAAAGATTTGGATTTCACCACTGATTTCTGGCCTCTAGAGGGCCTCCAGGGAGGGTGGGGAAGGCCGTTTTCACCCTCCCCAGGCTCCTAGAAGGCCTCTGGTGCCTGGGGAGGGCGGGAAATGGGCCTACTGGGCCCACTGTGCCATTGTGTGCCAAAATATTCTATTCTATTCTATTCTATTCTATTCTATTCTATTCTATTCTATTCTATTCTATTCTAAACTCTGAAAACTCAGATTTAGTTCCTTGGAAAACGAAACAAAGGGAGGGCAGATTAATGTAAAAAAAATAACATAAAAGTAAAGTAAAGCAAAATAAAATAAAATATAAACTAAAAATTATAATAAAATAAAATATCAAAATAACTCAGCCCTTTAGCGACAGTATCCAAAAAAACCCCCACCCGTAATTGCTTTGGATAGTGAGATGGGCAGCATATAAATTTAATAAATAAAAGCGGAAGATGGTTCATTTCAGATCCAACCAGGCAGAGCCTGGCAAACTTGCCTGTTTCGCTTCCTAGAATGACTTTGGGCACAGTGACCAATTGACCACTGCTCTTTCAGGGTGCAAAATCAGGTGGGGCCCTTCTTTCTTGGCCTTTTGCAGGCTGCCAAATCTGGTTCTGCTTGGCATTTAAAATGACACGTGGGCCACCGCCTCCCTGCACCGACTGTGTTCAGTTTGCCTTTAGGAAAATCAGGCTGGAATTTAATTTCAGGAGAAGGGGGGGTGTCTTACCCCCCCCTCCCGCCTTCAGGCTGGGAATAAACTTGAGGAGCTCTGTATTTGGCGGGCCACCTACGAGTTTCTATGTGCCATCAATCTCACAAGACCTGAATGCTGCCGTTCTGTGAATTGTCTGAAGGCGCCAGGAAGTTTTAGACTTTTTAAAAAAAAAGAAGAAGAAAAAGAAAAAGAAAGCTTTGTTGACAAGGGTGCAGGTTGTTCCCAGGCTTGGCCACCCAGAATATTTTCAGCCGCTGGATTGCTTTCAAGAAGCATCATCCTTCTTGTCAGAACACCGAGGAAGCAGGAATTGTGTGCAACTCTAAACACTTCCCTCTTTGCCCAAAGCGAATCCATAATAAAACCATCAAATAACACAGCTGGGTCCTTTGAGAGCTGAAAAATGATCTTCCAGGCTGAGACGAAGTTGCCCAAGGTGATTGTTCTTTTCCCAGATAATTTTAGCATCTACTTTTATGCCCAATGCTTCTCCTAAGGCTTGCATTTATTTAGAGGTGATGGTTAGTAATTGCTGGTGGGGGGGTCTAAAGTGGTGGCCTTGTACCTCATTAGCCTCCAAACAAATACACCTTTGGGCACAAACGTGGCCAAACCACATCTGCACTGCAAAAACCTCCATTTTTCTCTATCTTTTTGCTGCTGTCTAACACTCTTCTCGAATTGTGCACACAGTTATAAGAGCCCAAATCACAGCAAGAGAAGGTCTGCAAACTTGCTAGGTTTTGCATCCTCACCGTGCCACTTCTGCCTGCATTCTCCTTTTGCAAATGGGATCTTTTATTTTCAGGCTACATGGAAATCTAAGCATTATATTAGTGTTTCTTGGCCAAAAAGTTAGGTGGATTTCCTAGAATTCCCCAGCCAGCCACATATCTTTAAATCCACATATTTTAAAGCTGACAAAGCTGTGAAACACTGCATAATACAGTCCCTAAGTGCCTAACTAATTGAACTGAGTGTGGGATTATTTGCTAAACAAAATATCATCCTTTTTATTGCTGATCTTCTCTGCTCTATGTGATCGACGTCTTTACTTGTGGATTTTTGACAACATCCCTTCTGCAGCGAATACAGGTAGTCCTCAACTTACGACCAGAATGGAGCCCAAAATTTTACGTTGCTAAATGAGAAATTTGTGAAGTGAGTTTTGCCCCATTCTACAACTTCTCTTGCCACATTTGTTAAATGAATCACTGCAGTTGTTAAGTTAGTTACACCGTTGTTAAGTGAACCTTAATGTCAGGAGGTCACAAAAAGGGATCACCAGCTCACCTTGGATATTCGTTCTTAAGTGAATTTTGCTAGCCCTGGTTTATTTTTCTTTAGGGATTATGAGATTAGTTTTGGTCAAACTAAAGTCTCATTTACAGAATGGGTCAGGAAAATTTAGCCATGGTGGTGAGTTATGGTGAGTTAACTCTTTTTCTAAACACATATTTTTATTTTAATATTTTATTTAGCAGCCAAGAAATGCTGGAAAGAGGGCTGTGAAATAATTAACTTCTCCAGAGAGAGGCTGGAGGTTTTGCTCTGCTTTGTCTTGATTTGGAGTAAATTATTTTTTATCCATTAAATAGACCTATCAGTTTAACTCACGGGCGCTCAATTAAAAAGCAGGAAACCAGGCTGTTTAACCTTTTACAACAGCTTTTTGGCAACCTTGTTCTAGAAGATTCTGAGGCCTTTTATTTATTTATTAAATTTATATGCTGCCCATCTCACTATCCAAAGCAATTATGGGTGTGGATTTTTGGATAATATTTCTAAGGTGCTGAGTTATTTTGATATTTTATTTTATCATGCTTTTTAGTTTATATTTTATTTTATTTCGCTTTATTTTTTATGAAAAAAATAATGGAAGTTTTCAACTATTCTGACTCACACTGAACACTACTGAGCTGGATGAATTACAGGTAGTTCTTGACATAAAACAGTTCATTTAGTGACTGTTTGAGGCTACAATGGCACTGAAAAAAGGTATTTATGACCGTCTTTCATACTTACGACCGTTACAGTATCCCCATGCTTACGTGATCAAAATTTGGATGCTTGGCAGCATGCTCATATTTATGACGGTTGCAGTGTCCCGGGGTCATGTGATCCCTTTTTGTGACCTCCTGACATTAAGGTTCACTTAACAACGGTGTAACTAACTTAACAGCTGAATTGATTCACTCATCCCTTTGGCAACCTTCTGACAAGCAAAGTCAATGAGGGAAACCAGATTCACTTAACAACTGTGTGGTTCACTTAACAACTGTGGCAAGAACGGTTGTAAAATGGGACAAAATTCACTGTCTCATTTAGCAACAGAAATTTTGGGTTCAATTGTTGTCGTAAGATGAGGACTTTTTGTAATAGCCTGTATCAATAAAACTGAGCATTGGGGTCTGTTTGGTGGAAACTGAAGTCTTCAGCCAAATGTTGTTCATAACCGGGACTATACAGGCAGTCCTCAACTTACAACAGTTCACTGAGTGAGCATTCAAAATTACAACAGTCCTGAAAAAAGTGACTTATGACCATTTTCACACTTAATGACCATTGCAGCATCCCCATGGTCACGATTTACATCTGGATGCTTGACAACTGATTCATATTTATGACAGTTGCAGTGTCCTCTTTTGTGATGTTCTGACAAGGAAAGTCAAAGGTGAAGTCAGATTCACTTAATCACCATGTTACTAATTTAACAACTGCAGTGATTCACTTAACATATGTGACAAGGAAAGTCACCACTGGCTCTGAATATAAAATTTGACCAATGAATTAACTCTTGAGTGTTAAAATATGCCTGCGTGTGTGTGTGTGTGTCCCCCATCTATTTTTGGCCTAAAAGATCATCTGTATAACAGAATAATAGAGTTGGAAGGGACCTTGGAGGTCTTCTAGTCCACTCCCCCTACTCAAATGGGAAATCCCATACCATTCCAGACAAGTGCCTGTCCAGTCTCTTCTTAAAAACCTCCAGTATTGAAGCACCCACAACTTCTGGAGGCAACTTCTGTTCCACTGGTTAATTTGTCTTCAGTGTTAGGAAGTTTCTCCTTAATTCCAGGCTGCTTCTCTTATTGATTAGTTTCCATCCATTGCTTCTTGTCCTGCCTTCTGGTGCTTTGGAGAATAGACTGACCCCCTCTTCTTTGTGGCAGCCCCTCAAATACTGGGATACGGCTATCACCCGCTAGTCCTTCTCATTAAACTAGACATACCCAATTCCATCAACCGTTCTATGTTTTAGTCTCCAGGCTCCTAATCACCCTTGTTGCTCTTCTCTGCACTCTTTCTAGAGTCCCAATATCTTTTTTATATCATGGTGAGCAAAACTGGATGAGGTTAACCTGTAGTTAGCCCAGAGCTGAACTGCTGGCAAGGAAGCCGTCACCAAAAAGGTGATTTCATGGACATGTGCAGGTTTTTTTTTTTTGGCTCAAAACAGATGTGGTTGGCCTCTGCCTCCTTCTGGAATTTATTTATTTACTTTCTAGCCCAGCTTCCTGCAAGGTCAGATCCTGCTTAGTTTCAGAGCCAGGCAAAGTCCAGTCTCTCTCTCTTTGCTGAGGCCCCTGGAGCAGCAACAGTTTCATATGAACAAACCAGAGGCACTGCTAAAAGTGGAGGCAAAATCAATAATCAGAGCTGAAAATGCCACCATGTTTCCCACCCAAGGGGATTTTCCAGAAAATGGCAAATATGAGATTTAGTGACTTGCTTCTGAGTCAGAAAACAATTTAGTGGCTGTGTTCATAGCACATTGAATCATCAGCTCACCTGTTGTACAAACCTAATCTGACAGGTGCTCCAACACTGGAGTTTTTTAAAAGAGAGACTGGACAGCAAGGGGTTGGACTAGAAGACCTCTAAGGTTCCTTCCAATTCTGTTATTCTGTTCATAGTTCAGTCTATGATGTGAATGTACCCACTAAAACAGTTTGCTTCATGTCATAGCATTTTAAATTCCCCCTATCCGTTTGTTTTCTTCTTTTCCTTTCTTCTTTCTCTTTCTTTCTCTCTCTCCCCCTCCCTCCCCACCTCTTTTTCTTTCTTTCAAAGGGGAACCCCTCCCCCATGGCAAATTAGAAAAGAAAGAAATACCAACCACTACATTCAAAGCTGGGAGGGAACAAGAGGCACGATTACTGGTCAGCCTACATTTGATATCCCCCAGACCGGACATCCCTGTTCACTCTACCATCGAGAAGAATCACAACACAAAAAAAGGTCTATTTTCATTATTTTTTTAATTGAAAGGATAATAAAAAAATTTCTTCATATTGCTTCAACAAAATGAGAGACAGCAACTTGGCTGGATAATGCTTTTTGATTGGTTGGTTGGTTTGGTTTTATACAGCAAATGAAAAGGAAAAATAAAATCTGTACCTTTAAGCAACATGAATCCAATATATACACAGAAAAATATTCCAAAAAACAAAGGCAGAGCGGTTTAAATCAAATGACTTCCATCAATACATTGGCTAGTTACATATTATGTCAATAAATACCCAGATTTAGCTCAGGTTGGTGTTTTTTTTTTTCAAAAGAACAATGGGTCTGAACATAATATGCAGAAAGAGGAAATATGCATTTATTTACAAGTCAGTGCATACTGAAGTGAGGATTGGTGCCAAAACAAAATGAATAAATTAAAGCAGGTGGGTGGGGGAAACATGAAGGCAGGACGAAACTACTGTGTCCATTACCCCACCGACATTCATTGGAAAACGAAGCTGTTTTCTAGAAAAATATGCCAAGAAAATAGGAATGTTCTAAAAGTGATTGCATTAGTGCCAAAAAAATATACATAAACAGTACCCAGAGAGGAAAAAAACTTATAAAGTAATAATTAATATAAATTGTTTTTTTATATAAAAAAAATCCCATCAATTAAATAAAAATAGGGAAAATTAGAATATCCACTTTTAAAAAGAAAAGCTGTCCACAGCAGGATTATGCCACATTATTTCTGTAGACATTTTATTCTGCCATCATTTGTTAACTGTTTCTTCACATAGACCAGATGGGGGCCAGCTGTCTTCACAAAAGCTTCCCAACTTGGGAAGAAATTTGGGGCCCTTTGTAAATTATTGAAGGTCAAAGGGCAAGGTCGATCAGCTCAGACAATGAAAAGACCAAAATGTTGTTTTTTCCACCCCCTGCACACCACCAATTTCCCAGACCGTAAAGGCACCCTCCTGAGCAACTCCTAACCCCTAAAGCCAACTATCCTAAATCAAGTCACCCATAAGACTCCGGTAACCAGAAGCTGCGGAAGTCATATCAAATTATCTCCCGCTCCCTTCTCCTGAATAGCAACCTTCTCTTTTTACAGTATGGTAGTCTAGGGAAGATAGCAACGCACAAATGTGCAAAACTTTAGCCCCATTATGTGCCCTAACCGAACCTGGTAAGAAGTTATTACAGCAGATCTGTGGGATACGATCCCCCAGAGTCAAGATGGCAGCCATGACAGGAGATGGAAGCTCCACCTGGTTCTTTTGTGGGCCCAAAACTTTCACAATGGTACCCCAACAGTGCAATTGAAGCTCTCTCTGGGTTTTACAGATGCCATCTTAAACTTCCGGGGCCATATCCACATCTCTTAAAGTTTTCAAGTTTAAGAAATGCTGATCTAGATGGTTTTCCTCAGAATTTCAGCAACAAGTAATGCAATACTTCCCTCTCATTCTAAATCATGTAAATCGGCTTATTATAAAAAGTATCTTGTTCTCCTGGCTTGGCCAATGCAAAAACAAAACAAAAACCCAGTGTTTTCTCCACTTCCAACCAACTCTGAGCATTAAACTTTGAGCTACAGTGGCAATGATTGCTGACTAGGACTGTTTTCATGTTCTTTTAGAAGATTAAAACTATCATCCGTTGTCAAGTTGCAAGAGAACTCCTGAGCACTCAAAATACTGGTCTGTAGCTATCACAATCTGTCACCCCAACTCAAGCAACGAGAACTACAACTTTTTGGGAATTAAATGGATCTCTACCTTGTCCTCTCCCATAAGAGATCCAAAATTTCTGAAATAATAACACATTTCTCTCCTTCGTTCTCCTCCCAAGGCTGTAAAATGTTCTCTGATACTTGCCCACACCTCTCCAATCTAGGTGGGCATCCATAACGACAAATAAGGTATTTTCTATCAAGGTTCCATGGCCAAATCCTTAGATAATTAAATAAATAAAAATAATAATTTATAACACAATGTAAACTCTCTCTCTTTTTTGTTAAATAGTTCATAGGTTTTTGTTCCTCTGTCTTAATAGTTTAAAGTTTGATAATTTGTCATATTTAACTACCAGTCTTATCAAGTACAAAACTGTAGAAATCAGGGGTGTTTTTTTCCTACTTAAATAGTAGCAAGACTCTGCTCTTCATAATACAATGCGTGAACTTTGCAGGTGAAAGGCTGCCTGTAGCAGTCGCTTTCAGCTGTATTGCAGCATTTAGAACAGTTCTTCTCAATTCCAACAACTTTACACTGTGTAATTTCAATTCCCAGAATTCTGCAGCCAGCTATGCTGGCTGGGAAATTCTGGAAGTTGAAGTGCTGAGAAACACCGATTTAGAATGCTCCCATTCACACCTTCTAAGGCTCAAATTCTTTGCTAAGCAATGGCTATGATTCCAAAACAATTGCACAGCAGTTATATCCATCACAAATATTCCAGAGTTCGGCTAATCTCCAGTAAAAGTAGTGCCCTTTACTGCATGTGCCCTACTTTGTCCAAATATCTGAAGTAGGCAGCAATATAATATATCCAAATTTAGATCCAAAACTTCTAGACTGCATCTGCATCTGCATTACAAAGCAAGACATCTTTGGAATCAATTCAATGCACTCCGGAAAACAAGGTTAGGAATTGCCAGAAGAAAGGTGGAAGGAAGGGAAAGAGATAAAAAGCTTGGGGACAATCTGTTTAAACCTTCTGAGACCTTTCCCCTCACCCTCCCATGCCAGATTCTTAAAATTCTTCCTTGAGGAATCCAAGATTGTGGAATAGGATTTCAAATCCATAGCGGAGATATGTGAGGAAGGGAAAGAGGGAGGGAGGAAGGAAGGAATTAAGGGGGGAGGGAGAGGTGGAGAGACGGAAGGAAGGAAAGAATCCTCCCTCACTAACTCCGTCCTTCCCTCCCTCTCTTCTTAATTCTTGCAAGGAGGGAGAAAGGGAGGAGGGAGGAGTTAGGGAGGGAGAGAGGCAGGGAAGTTTCCTTCCTTTCCGCCCTCCTTCCCTCCTTAATTCTTGCAAGGAGGGAGGAAGAGAGGGAAGGGAGGAGGGAGGGAGGGAAGGAGGTTTTAGGGAGGGAGGGAAGCTTCCTTCCTTCCCGCCCTCCCTCCCTCCTTAATTCTTGCAAAGAGGAAGGAAGAGAGGGAAGGGAGGAGGGAGGGAAGGAGGAATTAGGGAGGGAGGGAAGCTTCCTTCCTTTCCGCCCTCCCTTCCTCCTTAATTCTTGCAAGGAGGGAGGAAGAGAGGGAAGGGAGGAGGGAGGGAAGGAGGGAAGGAAGGGAAGGAATTATGGAGGGAGGGAAGGAAGGAAGGAAGGAATTAGGGAGGGAGGGTGGAAGGAGAAGATGCAGCTTAAAATGTCATCATCTTGGTGTTTAATCCAAAGGGGGTGAAGGGGAGACAAAGTAAGGGAATTTTACCTTAAATGCAAATAAATCAAGGGCTGGTCTGCCAAATATCTCTTTCCCTTTCAGCACCTTAACTGACCACAGCCTAACCAAGAAGCCTGTGACAAATAAATAATATATATTATGCAAAAAGAAACCGATTGTACATAATATATGATATAAACTATAACTAATTTAAATAAAGTCCCATGCTTTGTTGAAGCTTGTTTAAATTGGTGATCCTTTCCAATAAATAGGGGAGCAAAGAAATAATGCAAATAACATAATTATTTCCCCGGTTGTAAACGTTTTCCCATTTCATCAATAGCAAATCATTTGCACAATAAATACACTTTTGTAACTCTCACAAAGCGATTGCAGAAAAATTGTCCACAAACATTTCAGCATGTTTGCAGAAGGTGCTGGGTCGGTAATCCACAAACTTAAAAGATATACAAGCAATATTCCTTACAAAGTCTCCCCATTCCCCATCCCCATACAAAATGCAAGAAAATTGTGTTTTAAGTTGCAAAATTCATCTTCCACCCACCCACCCAAAATGCCATTAAGATCTCAAAAGGTTTTCCACAAATAGTATAAAACAAACAAACAAAAACTTTAGCACTTTTTTTCTCGACAGTGTCCAAAATTAAAACAATATTGATTTATCTTCTTAGAAAGATCATCTTCTCAGCATCGAAAAGAAAAGGAATGTTTATTCACCATAGGAAATGAGAAATTGTCCAGTTTTCCTTTCACACACACACACAAAAAAAAGTATAAAAATTTAAACCTTCATGGTCTCTACTAGAGATGATTTAATGGCATCTTCAAGAAGCTGGTTGTCTGAAAAAGGTGCAGGAATTTCTGGGACGGATTCAGACAACCCAATCAAGGACTCCAGAAAGCAGCTGCTCTGATCTGCAGGTTGGACTAAGGTGGGCAGATTTGGCAATTGCAGTTGCAAAACTGTGAAGTTGTCCACATTCTCATATTCCTTCAAGGAGTTATACAGAGGTCCCAGGTTGTAATCCGAGAAGGGCTGGAAAACATCCAAAGAGTCGGAGGAAAAGCTCAGATCCATGTAGTTCTTGGAGTCTGGTTCTTCAAAGGAAGATGGGGAATAGCTGGCACCTTTTTCACCGTCTCCAGCGGGGATCTCCTCAAGGATACAGCTCGGTGCCTGATTGGCATTCTCATCCAAGCAATCACCGATGTTTGTTAAATAACTGAAACTATTGCTGAAGCCCATCTCTTCAACAGGGTTGGTAGCACACTGGTTTTCCACATCCACGCTGAAGAAACCAGAAGGGTGGAAAGAACTCAAATTATCCTGGCAGTGGCCAGCGTTACTGATGTCTTCTTCTCCATCCGAATCATTGAAGTGGAGGATCCGAGCCAGGCCGTTGTCATCGATGTCTGATTGTGACTTCGCGTTACTTTCAAACAACTCTTCCAAATCCTCACTCTGATTGGATGACGCCGATGAGTCGGTCATGTTGCTACTGGAGCTGTTCTCGTTGACGGTCTCCAAGGTGGTGCTGAAGTTGAAGACGGGCATCAGCGTGACGGCCCTTTCTTCATGGGAGGCCTTCTTGACCTGATAGGCGAATGGGTGAAGATGATCTCGGAAGGATAGCTCAGACTCAAGATTCCCATCATCGTTTTGCTGGTTCTCTTCCAATCCCAGCCTCATGAGGGTGTGGATGAAATGCGTCTGCACCCGAGATTGGTTGAACTCAGTTCTCCCCTCTGTATTCCCACAGCTATCTCTGGTGCAGCCACAAGGAAAGGAGGTGTAATCCATCTGTTGGAAGAGAGATCGAACATTTAGAAGAAGAGACACCTAACATCAGTCTCCATTCCATTCTCCATTGTAACTCAGGACATAAAACATCTGGAGGTTATCAGCGGTTGTTAGCGGCTTATTTGCTCTAAGCCGCTTAAGCGCTCCCTTGAGGACAGTGTCATACAGTGCATGAAAAACACAGTTATAGCTCATTGGTTAAAGAGAGCTGGCCACTACATGAGGGAATCTGAGCTGTGATTGGATGCTGTGAGCTGTGATTGATTGCTGAGAGTAAAGGGGGAGGTTCCTTGTTTCCCGCCTTTTTTCCTCATATGCTCTGAATGCTCTCTCTAATTTACCTCACGATGCTCCTGTTCATCTCCTTTATTTACTGTAAAAATGCATTTATTTATATAAAACCACAGGTTCTTTGAGAACAGGCAACTGAATTTCATTTTTAATGTGTGCCAGTGTTCTCACAGTAAAAAAAAAAAGGCAATGAAAGTTGTCTTTTTTTAAAAAAAATTAAAAAAATTTAAATTGCACATGTGTCAGCTTCCCTGACTCATGTGCAATTTAATTAAACAGCAGGTCCTCTTCAAAACAAAAGGAGTCCAATGACAAATCAAGGCATTGGTCATTACAAGGCCTTTCCTAGGAAATGTTTTTCTTATCCATTTTGAAAGAAATCTCTTTGTGAATGAGCACAGACATTTTTTCTCCAGTTCTGCCTTCCTGAATCTTTTTTTTTTCCAAATTTTTATTAGAATTTAAGATAAAGTTAAGGTGTAATGTCTCCTGCATGGGCAGGGGGTTGGACTAGATGATCTACAGGGTCCCTTCTAACTCTATTAATCTGTTAAACTACAAATAAAAACAAAAGTCAAGAAAGAAAAAGTGCAATGATAAAAAAAAAATCCAATAAGATTTCCTTCTGATGGATTGAACTTCCAAAATTCAACAGATGTACAATTTAGGGTCCACCTGGCCAGCAATTCTGGAAATTTAAATCTAGCACATCTGTTGGTTTTGGGGAACTGAAGACAAATCTACTTGGAAGAAGCTAGGTTGAAGCCAACTACTTTAAATAAAAGAGTCATTATCCACATCATTCTGCTTTAAATATCAGTCCCCAAGAAATTCTGCTCTATTCATTTTGCGTAGGTATATTTCTGTGTTCCATCATTTCTGCCTCAAGTTTTGTTACTTGGATTATTTAAAGCCCACAGATCTCATTTCTAAGATCTTCCAGAGTTACCAAATTGCAAACGAAGCCACAATGAAATGCTGAAACAATGCCAAAACTATTAAACTCACACAACCAAGACATAAACATGAATGGTTCATTTTACATATTGAAATGAACCACCAGACTTACTATTAACTTGGAAGGAACCCAAGTAGTGTTCCAAAACCACGTTTAGAAGTTAAAAGAATTAAATGAAACTGATCTTTAAATCACTTTAAATCACAATCACTGGGACCAGATTGGATACTGCAAAATTGTGATTGTTGTTTGATAAAACGTGTTTTTGCTTGCCAGGATCTACTTTTAATTCAGTTTCTAGAGTGGTTGAGTACTTTGGGGGAAAATATTTATCTTTAATACCTCCAGTTGCAGCAGGGGAATAAAATAAAGCTGCACACTTAAAAGAAGAACAGAGGTGTTAGGGGGGGAAATATTTTTTTCTTGCCCCTTTGACAAACATGCCCTATTTTTTTAAAAAAAAAAACATTTTAATACAAATATAGTTTCCTGGATTGGGTCACTAGCTAGCCCCCTCGCAAATCTATTAAGCCTTTTGAGATTTTATTTATTTTTTGATTATCTCACTATTATTGTTTATAAGTAACTCAAGGAGGCAAACATACCTAACAGTCCGTCCTCCTTCTCTTTTCCTCATAACAACCCTGTGAAGTGGGTTGAGAGAAAGTGAGTAGCCTAAAGTCAGCCTGCCAGCTTCATGGCTAAGGCAGGATTAGAACTCACCATCTCCTGATGTTTGGCCCAAAGTCACCCAGCCCACTTTCATGCTTAAGGCAGAACTACAAATCACCATCTCCTGGTTCCTAGGCCAGCACCATAACCACTACACCAAGCTGGCTCTAACATGCTTTAAAAATATTTTTTGATTTACTTTTGATAGCTTGCAATATTTTGGGTTTTTTTGGGTGGGGGCAGCGATAGGCACCCTGCTGCACAGGATAGCTAATTCTTAGCTTCTCCTAATGTAACTAATCTGTTCCTACACAAACCTGACTGGGAAAAACAATCAGAAGCAGCAGAGTGTCACTGCATTTTTGTATTTACCAGGTGAGCTTTTATTTTTGAACTTTCAGATTTACCGTAGCTTGCCAAGTTCTTATCTCTAAGCTAACTGTGCATGTCCACATTCTTTCACTTTCTTCTCCGGCCAAGAGAGGTGGCCGGGAAAGCTTTGCCAAGATGTAACTAATTAGATTAGTAAGATGTTTTATTTTCTTTATAACAAATAAATGAGTTTTTCTTAGAAAATATATCTTTGGGTTTATTTTCTTTAAGTATACTTCAAGGGAAGGTCACGATCCATTCTCTAATCAAGGTGCAATTACCCAAAAGCAGAATGGGATTAATTGCCACCCTGACACAGAGGAACTCTGCTGCTAACATTCTTTTTGATGTTTTAGGTTCTTTAAAGGAAGGCTACCCACCTGGCATTTAATTCCTGCCATACTGCAGCTGCAGGTTTCGGAGTCACAAAACCCCTGGCAGTTACAGCCACAGTTTTCCCGAGAAAGGCGAATCCTTTGCAATTGCTGCTTCTCCTCTTTGTCAATCTTCCTGACTCCCATGGACTTCAGCAAGGCGCGCCTCTTCTTGGTGGTGTAAGGCTGGAGGAAGAATCCATTGCTCAGATCCATGTTGCTGATGTCGACATCGTCCACTGAGATATCGTCTACGGTCAGCCGTTTGGCTTCCTCCGACTCCTTCGTACCATTCATGGTCAGCTGGATTGGGGAGAGGGAGACAAAGAAGACCCTCAGTCCTACAAGGGGCTCAAGACTTCCTAGGCAGAGATCCATCCCCTTCTCTGACACAAACTTTGGGGTGGGATTTTATCCCAGCAGGTCAAAAACAAGGCAAATGCCTAGTTGCCATGCTGAAAAATTACCCCATTTATTTTCCTACCAATACAAGTAGGAAAATCGACTTATGACCAGAATTGAGCCCAAAGTTTCTGTTGTTAAACGAGACAGTGGTTAAGTGAGCTTTGTCCCATGTTATGACCTTTCTTGCCACGGTTGTTAAATGAATCAATGCAGTTCTTAAATTAGTAACACAGTTGTTAAGTGAATCTGGCTTCCCCAATGACTTTGCTTGTCAGGAGGTTGCAAAAGGGGATCGTGTGACCCCCAGGAGACACTCCAACCGTCATAAATATGAATCGGTTGCCAAGCATCAGAACTCTGATCACCCGATAATGGGGACCCTGCAATGGTTGTAAATGTGAAAAATGATCATAAATCACTTTTTTTCAGTGCTGTTGTGATTTGGAACAGTGACTAAATAAATGGTTGCAAGTGAAAGACTGGATTACGTGTAGTCATTTGACTTGATGAAAGAGAATTTGCTTTCAGAATTGCTTTCTGAAAAGAAAATACTGGGGAAAGTTTCCTTGCTTAGCAACCAGGCAGCTTAATGTCTTTCTTCCATTACAAATAGTCCTCAAATTATGACTACCATTGAGGCCAAAATTTCCATTTTTAAGCAAGGCAAGTGAATCACATCCAATTTTAGAACAATTTTTTTGACATGGTTCTTAAAGAAAAACACTGTAGTTGTTAAAAGGAATCATGCATTGATTAAGCAAATCCAGATTCTTCCATTGATGTTGTTTGTTGGAAGTCAGCTGGGAAGATTGCAAATGGGTGATCATGTGACCTTGGGACGCTGCAATCCCTGTTAAATACAAGCCAGTTGCCAAGGGTTCAAATTGCAATTATGTGACTGCAGGAACAGTGATAGTGATAGTGATAGGTGTAAGGGCCAGTCATAAATCATATTTTTCAGTGCCATCGTAACTTTGAGCGGTCACTAAATGAATGGTTGTAAATTGAGGACTACCTGTATATAACCAGCAAACTGGCTTCCCCTATGTTCCTCCAAGAGGCTTAACCAGACTAGAATGGGAGCAGAATGATGGAAAGGAAGAGAACAGACAGCCATGTCTCTTCTGTTCATTCCAAAACTCAGCTTCAGCAAAATACACACACACCCCACGCCAAGACCCGGTGGTCTTCCGGGTGCGCTTCAAGGTTTTGGTTACCACCTTTAGAGCGCTCCATGGCTTAGGACCTGGTTATTTACGGGACCGCCTACTACCACAAACAGCCTCCCACCGGCCAGTATGCTCTCATAGAGAGGGGCTCCTCCGGGTGCCGTCAGCCAAGCAGTGTCGACTGGCAGCCCCCAGGGGGAGGGTCTTCTCTATGGGGGCACCCACTATCTGGAATGAGCTCCCCCCGGAGATACGGAGGATCCCGGATCTTTCCGCCGTGCTCTTAAGACCCTCCTATTCCAGCAAGCCGGCGTGACCTAATTTTCTCCCCTTTCTTTTAAATTTTTAAATTGTTTTAAATTATTGGGATCTTTAATTGTCTGGGGCTAAATTATTTAATTTGGTTTTAATTATGTTTCTAACTTTTGTATTTATGTATTTTATTCTGTGCCTGTTCACCGCCCTGAGTCCTTCGGGAGTAGGACGGTATATAAATTTAATAAAACAAACAAATAAACAAACAAAAGAAATTCCCAAAAAATTCTCGAACACCCTGAGAACATTGTTCTTCTCCATAGAAAGAAAACACTGAGAAATGACAGAGTAGGTTTCAGGGCCATGTTAAAGCTACCTCGATAAAGGGGGCTGGTGGTTGTTCTGAGATTTAAGAAATAAATGAAAACTTTATAAACAATGTAAAAAAAGTTTTTTTAAAAAAGTAACTAAAATGCAGGAAAATTCTTTCCCCAGGAATCCAAAACTCCGTGGCACACATTCTTCCAACTCTCCTCAAGGAGAGTTAAGTGTTCCCACGTTGCTCCTGGTTGTAGAGCTAAATGGGTTTTATCTGTCTTTTGGAGCCAAGAGGAGGGGGAGCCCCAAGCAAACCCGAGTTCCCTAAAATCTTCCGACTGAATCTGGGACGCTTGCAAAAGGAGAAAATTCTTACTTTCATTTTAAGAGCTTCCAGTTTCTCTTCTTTCAGCCTGTCCTTCAATTTCTCACGCCGGACAATCTGCTGCTGCCTGCAAAACTCCGACATGGTGAATTCCCGGGAGAAGCCATGCTTCCTAGCCATCCCCAAAGTGCAGCCCCCACAGCTAGGCACGGTGGTGAATCCTTGGCAACGCGGGAAGTAGAAAACGGTGACCCGGTCAAATTCAACGTTGTTCTTCTTCTGCCTCTTGCTCTTCTTCAAGATGGATGTGGCTGCAGGAAGAAGGAGGGAAGGAAATGAGTATTGACTGCCGTTATTCTTTTGACAAATATCTTTTTTTTTTTTGCCCCCCTGCGCAACTTCCCTCTAAATTAATGTTTCTCTTATTTCAGCAACTTTAAGATGTGTGGACTTCAACTCCCAGAATTCCCCGAGCAACAAGAGATGCACTTCTACTCCCAGAATTCCCCAGGCAGCATTCTGACAGCTGAAATCTACAGAACTTAACATTGCTGAGATTTTTTTTTTTTATTTGATTTATATGCCGCCCTTCTCCGAAGACTCAGGGCGGCTTACAATGTGCTCAGCAATAGCCTTCATCCTTTTGTATATTTATACAAAGTCAGCTTATTGCCCCCACAAACTGGGTCCTCATTTCACCTACCTTAGAAAGGATGGAAGGCTGAGTCAACCTTGAGCCTTGGCGAGATTCGAACCCTGCAGTAATTGCAGGCAGCTGGTCTTAATAAGCTTAATAACAGGGTGCCTTAAACCCCTGTAGTACCAAGGTACCAAGATTGAAAAACATGGCTCTAAATCAATGAGGACTAGGAGCTTGCTTTTTAAATTCCTACTAAAAAGACAGCCATGATAGCAATAGCACTTAGATTTATATATCACCTCCTAGAGCTTTACAGCCCTCTCTAGGCAGAGTTAGCATATCACCTCCCCGCCCCCCCAATAATCTGGGTCCTCATTTCACCGACTTCGGAAGGATGGAAGGCTGAGTCAATCTTCAGCTGGTCAGGTTTGAGGTAATTGAACTCCTGGCATTCTAACCACTGCACCACCACGGCTCTTGATATATATGACATTACAGGTAGTCCTTGACTTATGACTGATCACTTAGCAACTGTTTGACTTTATGACAGGACACTCCCCACCCCAAAAAAAGATACTTATGACCTAAATTCAAAGTTCCACTGCCTACGTCCACCTTCATGGCCACATAACTGCATTCTGGTCACTTAGCAACTGACCTGCATTTGCAGTCTCCAGTGGTCACATGACTGCCATTTATGACATTTTTGCCAGAAACCAGCATTTATGTTTCTAGCGAAAAAACAAACAAACAAACCCTGATAAAGGAGAATGAGTTTGCTTAACAACCACTTTGCTTAAGTTTGTTATCTAATTTTAGGTTCTATTTAATTGGGCCAAACTATGTTATAGTAAGAATTTTAATTAGCAATTTTATGATGTTTGTGTATCTATATTTTTTCTTGACTGTACACCGCCTTGAGTCCTACGGGAGAAAGGCGGCATAGAAATATAATAAATAAATAAATAATAACTTAAAGACTCCGTTCTTCCCTCTACAACCACTGCATTTGCTTAATATCCATTAAAACAGTGTATAAATTGGGCACAGTAATATGGTGACCTGCTTTATGACTGTCACAATTTAGGACTGAAATTGTGGTCGAGGACTACCTATAATAAAAAAACCAACCACCGACTATGTACCCCATTTACACATGCAAAGAACTGGCTAGGAACCCACCAGAGAACTCAATTGCTACAAAATATATTGCAAAACAGTTTCCATTTACAGAATACGTTGTATTCCTTTGTAGTGTGTACTTGCTGTGTATTTCACACTTAAGAAAAAACAGGAATGCAACCCTTCCAACAAAAAGACTAACTCAGAAAAAAAAAAAAAAACCCACGAAGCACCAAGTTCTTAACCTGGTTAACTTAAAAAACTGGATTTTTTAAAAATCTTGGAAAAATTCTGGCCCAGATAATGAAAGCGAAATACGGGGAAAGATGGCACCTGTTTTATTATACTAACCCATCTCCCCTTCGAAACAGCAAAGTCTCTTATTTATTTATCATTTGTTCATTTAATATCCTACTTCTTATTATTTTTATAAACAATTCAAGGTGTTCAGGTTTTATAAAATTAATTTTATAAATGTACAGGTAGCCCTCGACTTACGACCAAAACTGAGCCCAACATTTCTGTTGCTAAGCAAGACAGCGGTTAAGTGAGTCTTGCCCCCTTTTGCGACCTTTCTTGCCACAGTTGTTAAGTGAATCACTGCAGATATTAAGTTAGTAACATGGTTGTTAATTAAACCTGGCTTCCCCATTGACTTTGCTTGACAGAAGGTCACAAAAGATGATCGACGTGACCTCAGGACACAGTGACCGTCATAAATATGAATCAGTTGCCAAATGTCCAAATTTTGATCACGTGACCATGGGGATGCTGCAACGGTCTTGCAGAGCCTTGGTAGTACAGTGGTCTAAAGCACCCTGTTATTAAGACCAGCTGCCTGCAATTACTGCAGGTTCGAATCTCCCCAGGCTCAAGCTTGACTCAGCCTTCCATCCTTTCTAAGGTAGGTGAAATGAGGACCCAGTTTGTGGGGGCCATAAGCTGACTTTGTATAAATATACAAAAGAATGAAGGCTATTGCTTAGCGCATTGTAAGCTGCCCTGAGTCTCCGGAGAAGGGCGGCATATAAATCAAATTTTTAAAAAAACGGTCGTAAGTGTGAAAAACGGCCATAAATCAGTGTCTTTATAACATTGAACAGTCACTAACAAATGGCTATAAGTCTAAGACTTACTGTATTAAAAAGCTTTTTTTTTTTTAAATAAGCAGCTTCCACTTTATCTTCACAATCACCTTGTGAGGTTGGCTACAAATTCTGATCAAGGTGTTAGGGTATGGTTTGAGCCTAACAAGTTGTCCAGGCAATATATGTGTTCTGTGTTCTGTGACTTTAATATGAATATGTATTGTGTGACTTTAAAGTTTTCCTGCTGATTCATTGTAATGCTGAGTCATGCTGTAATTAGATAATCACTAGTTGTAAACGTATTTAAGAAAGGTAGTGTAAAGTATTCAGTTGATGATAAGCTACCATAATGTGTGGAGTTGCTATCATTGTGCTATCATCAGTTGGATGGATCTGCTACCATCGTGGTTTGTGAACCAGAGTGAGTTTGTTATTCTAACCAACTACTGTTTGTATGGTAAGAAGATTTTTGTATCACTGGACTGATTTAACTGGCAAAGACTTGGATTTGATTTAAAGACTACGAGATTGTTTTTTTCACTATAAAGTAAACTTTTGATAAACCAGTTTGCACATCTCTTATTCATTGCTCTCAGCAACGTTTCTCTGTGCTCCACACTCTGCTGGTTGGTAACACAACAACAATATCCTTAACACAAGGTATATCTAATTAAAAGGAACCACGCTGGGTAAGGCCAATTTAAGCTTCCTTCCCTCTGCCAGCCTAGTTTCAAGCTGGCATCACCCAGGTTCACATTTCCAGCCACTCTCCTTCTCCGATCCACGCGCCTTCCCTGGAACAGCCATTCCTGCATGTGCCACCCGATACTTCAGCTGGTTTTTATTCTGGCCAGAAGCCAGACCCGGTTTCTCCCCTTCCCTCTGCATGTGCATTTCCAGAACTGAGCTCAGAAGCTATTTAGGCAGGGGTGAGTTTGCAAGAAAACTTCATCATTCCACCCTCCACCCTGAATAGGCTACTTGTGGTCCTGGAACCACCTGGTGAAATATTCATAAGTGTCCTTCAAATGAGCTGCCTCTCTCTGCCATCAGCAAGGAATTCTGAAGGGAATCGACAGAAGCAAAAAAATCTCTGCTTTCTTCTTTAAAAAAAAAGGAAAGCCCCCCCTTCCCCTCCACCATCACCTCGCCAGTCCATCTAGCAAGGCTGCTTTGAGGCTTTTGCGCCTTGCCGTCCACCAAGAAGATTGGTAACCGTTGGCTTATTCCCCAAGGTCTGCCCTGAAAAGCAGCTGCCATACACTTAATCTCTGCACAGGTGATCCCTAGGAAAACCGAGCACTTGAGTTGTTTATCTTAAAAGTGGCAACCTGTGGAGCAGGTTTTTCGAAAAAAAGTTTTAATCTCATTGCCAGGATTAGGGCTTTCCTCTCTCCTTTTGGTAAAGCACATTTATTTTTTTTAAGTCAAGAATCGGAGACAAGAAGGCAAAGGAGAAAAAAAAATAAAATAAAGGGAGATGCTGAGCAGGCTAGTAAGGAAAAGACAAGGTGAGAATGAATGAGGAAGATGCAAAGATGAGCTTTGGAAATATTTGCTCCCTGCTTCTACTTCCAGCTTTGTGACCAGGGATGACTTGATAGCAGTCTTCCAAAATTTATGGGGCTGCCACAAAGGAGGAGGGGTCAACCTCTTCCCCAAAGCACCAGAAGCCAGGACAAGAAACAGTGGATGGAAACTCATCAAGGAGAGAAAGCAACCTAGAACTAAGGAGAAAGTGGGAGCAATTAAGTTGTGGCTGCTCCAACATTGTTCAAATTTAATGTAGATGGCTTTAATGTAAGTTGGCTGTAAATTGAACAAATCACTCTCAACAGAGGAGGAGAGGTACAACACCATCTATCTCTTGTTTACAACACGGTCTTTTCAGCAGTTTCAAAAAAGTTCCATGCTGATTTGCACTATTTGGGTGACCCTGAGGGCACAGATAAGCCTCCAAGTAGCCTCAATAATTCTCAGAACGAGTGGCAACAACCAGCTGCCTGCAAGAAGTATACATCCTCCCATTCCTCACCATAAGAGCCTTGGTGGCGCAGCAGACTAAACTACTGTTAAAAGTAGCACTTAGCTGCCAGCTGCCTGCAATTACTGCAAGTTCAATTCTCACCAGGCTCAAGGTTGACTCAGCCTTCCATCCTTTCGAGGTAGGTAAAATGAGGACCCGGATTGTGGGGGCAATAAGCTGACTTTGTATAAAAAAAGAACACCGCTTAGGGGGGCCCGAAAGCCCTATAAGCAGATATATACAAAAGTATGAAGGCTATTGCTTAATGCATTGTAAGCCGCCCTGAGTCTTCGGAGAAGGGCGGCATATAAATCGAACTAATAATAATAAAATAATTCACTCAGAACTGAAGAAGCTTCTTGGATGAGAAGCAAAATGTCTTCAAGGAAAAACAAAGGAAGTCCAGTTGCCTCCTGAAAAAGCACCTTTGGGACAACCATGACTTGGGTGACTGAGAAAACATTCAGGCCCCTTTTATTACAGTTCCTCCTTCACACAAAACCCACACGTGCTACTTTGAGCATCAAAGTGGTGGCACAGAGCATTGCCTTCTCCCTAATAATTTATTACGAGCAAAATCTTTGTGGTTTGCAAAGATATAGGCTCTGCAAAACCTGGCTTGCTCAGGGTGATTTAGCTTAAGCTGGCAATTTGCAGAATTCAATTAGAGAGAGATACATGAGAGGTCAAACCAATCTGAGTGCATTCATAATACACATTGAGCTAGATCGATCTGGAATCCATTTACTTAAAATGGGCTCGAGTCTTCCAGATATTAAATAATGAGAACTGAGCTTCTGGAGAGAAAAAGGAAGAGCTGCGAGGTGAACAGCAGCCAAAGAATCTGTGGTCAAGAATTAAAAATGCAGTCTCTATAGTGACCATCCCTTGCTATCTCTGCCCCTTACAACAAGGGATGCTCTCAAAGCCAAACTGGTCAGCTGAGATCAGCTAGTCCTTGACTTACAACAGTTCATTTAGTGACCGTTTGAAGTTACAGCGACACTGAAAAAAGTGATTTATGACCATTTTTCACTTATGACTATTGTGGCATCCCCATAGTAATGTGATCAGAATTCAGATGCTTGACAACTGGTTCACATTTATGACGGTTGCAGTGTCCCCCAAGGTCATGCAATCCCCTTTTGCGACCTTTGGACAAGCAAAGTCAATGGGGAAGCCAGATTCACTTAACAACCATGTTACCAACTTGACAACTGCAGTGATTCACTTAACAATTGTGCCAAAAAGAAAAAGGTCGTCAAATGGGGCAAAACTCATTTAACAAATTTCTCACTTTAGCAACATAAATTTTGGGCTCAATTGTGGTCATAAGCCAAGGACTAATTGTATTTCTTAATTGACCAAGAGAAAGAGTCCTTCCCTCCCCTCCATCCATCCTTTCTCCTCTTTTCCTTCCTTCCTTCCTTCCCTCCCTCCCAAACATCTCCCATCTTCTCCCAAATCACATTTTTATCCTACTTTTCCTCAATCAAGAGAGAACACATACCCCATTGCCAAGAGTGAAGATGCAAAAAAAAAAAAAAAGAAAGAAACTAATTATTTTTATTACCCTGCTTGAGTGTTTGCCATCCTCCCTCTTCCCTTAAACTGTCTGGGTTGCCTTTTGCACAAGAGTCCAAAGAAGAAAGCAGCTTTGTTGCTTCCACCGACACCCAACACATTCTGAAAGGCCAGCAGATTTGCCAAACAGTCTGCTAAATCTAATATTCCCAAAGGTTCTGAACAAGATTTATTACAAGTCCTGCCCTTGGTTAGGAGCAGAGCAGATGGCATTCCTGCAAAGAATTAGGTGCCATTTCTGTAGAAATTTAGGGATAGAGGCACATACTGATCGCTAATTAAAAAAAAAAAAAGATGCTGCAAATCTCAGCCAACTCCTGTAAGAACAGATCAAGGTTCTGCAGGAGGCACCTAGTTAAATAAAAGGTGGCATCATAACCAGATTCTCAGTCTTAAAAAGTTAGTTTTAAAAATGGCAAATGTTTAAAGATGATTTGCTGCTACATAATACTTTGCCTTAGGAGCTTTTCAAAAAGTTAATCGAAGGGGAAGCAATCTCACCAGAATTGAAAACTTTTATTTTTGATTTTTTAAAAAAGTACATCTTCTGATTCAAATCATTTGCAAGGTGGGCTCTGAAAGTACATTAACTCAATCCAATCCTTGCAGTGCTGCTAAACCTTCTCCGTGTTAATAATATTTCCTGTCACTATTTCTGACAGCTGTTTTCAACTCTTAAACCCAACATAAATACAGGCAGTCCTCCACTTACGACCACAATTGAGTCCAAAATTTCTGTTGTTGAGTGAGACAGATGTTAAATGAACCTTGCCCCATTTTACGACCTTTTCTTGCCACCGTTATTAAGCAAATCACTGCAGTCATTAAGTTAGTAACGCAGTTGTTAAGTAAAGTGGACCAACATGTCCAGGCAGTTCTCGACTTATGACCACAATTGAGCCCAAAATTTATGTTGCTATGTGAGAAATTTGTTAAGTGAGTTTTGCCCCATTCTACAAATTTTTCTTGCCACATTTGTTAAGTGAATCCCCGCTGCTGTTAAGTTAGTCCCCTGGTCATTAAATGAACCTGGCTTCCCCTTTGACTTTGCTTGTCCGAAAGTTGCAAAAAGTTTATTTATTTTATTCAATTTGTATCCCGCCCTTCTCCTAGTGGACTCAGGGCGGTGCACAGCCAGAACTAAAACACATACCAATACAAAATTTAAAATTTTTAAAAGAATTATATAACTGTGGCCCAAAATTTAAAAGATTGAAACTAAAACCCAATTGACAATTTAAAAGGCTAAAAAAGGCTTTTTTTTAGCCTTTTAACATGACCCTAGGACACTGCAACCGTCATAAGTATGAACCCGTTGTCAAGCATCCGAATTTTGATCACATGACGATGGGGATACCGCAATAGTTGTAAGCGTGAAAAACATTTTTCAGTGCTATTGCAACTTCAAACAGTCAGTAAGCGAACAGTTGTAAGTCGAGGATTACCTGCATGCACAATGTGTGACAGATGTCAAAAAGCCCCATAGCCAGACGGGCCCAAAGCTATTTGGATGTTTTGCAAAATTAGCATTCAAAATCTACTGAAAGATGATTTTATGGCTTCAAAACTGAAAACTTCTGGTGGTTAATACAACTGCAGAGCCTTAAGAGTTGATTGAGCACAGGTACATTAAGAAGCACGATACTTACGGGTGAAATCCATGTTTAAGGCCATGGTGGGCTTGATGCCTCCTTGAGAGTTGTCTTCGTCAGATTCCCAACCTGACAAAGCTGAAGAAGATGAGAAAGGAGATGATGAAGATGAAGAGGAGATGTATGAAACATCATCTTCCAATTCATCATGTTTCCGTTTTAGCATTCCTGTCATGATTAGGATGAGATTTTTTTCTTCTATCTGAGTGAAAACAACAAAAAGAAAAGAAAGCCATGAGTAACAAGTCCAAATCATTTTCAAAGGTATGTTCCAATGTCCAGTGTCACCAGACGGAAAGTTTTTATGAGGTTCTCACTTGCCTGGAAGGCAAGACAGGAAGACAAAGGCTTCCTCAACCCAGCCAGCCCTCAACTCTTCAAATGAGCTTAGACTACATCTCCCATCTTCCCCACCTACCAGAAACCCACATTGTTCTCCTTCCAGACATCCATAAATCTCTTCACACAGAACCCTGATGCCCAAACTCAATCCAATCTCATTAGGACCATTTTCTCAGGGTCAAGATGGGCTGCTGCCAAGTTTGGACCAGTTCAGGCGACAACCCCCCCCCCAAATGAGGACTTTACTTTCTGTAGCTTTGTCTAGGACAATGGTGGGAAATGATGGCCCTTTTATGACTGGTGGACTAAGCCAGTCATGCTGGCTGAGGAATTCTGGGAGTTGAAGTCCACAAGTCATAAAGGGGTCCATGGTTCCCCACCTCTGATCTAGGATCACTGTTTCTCAGCCCTTGCATCTGTGCGGATGTGTGGACTTCAACTCCCAGAATTCCTCAGCCAGCTATGGGGAATTCTGGGAGTTGAAGTCCATACATCTTCAGAAGAGCCTTGGTAGTACAGTGGTTTAAAGCACCCTGTTATTAACACAGCTGCCTGCAATTTACTGCTGGTTCGAATCTCTCCAAGGCTCAAGGTTGACTCAGCCTTCCATCCTTTCTAAGGTAGGTTAAATGAGGACCCAGTTTGTGGGGGCAATAAGCTGACTTTGTATAAATATACAAAAGTATGAAGGCTATTGCTTAACGCACTGTAAGCCGCCCTGAGTCTCCGGAGAAGGGCGGCATATAAATCAAATTAAAAAAAAAAAAAAAAGTTGCCAAGTTAAAAAACAACAACAACAGGTCTAAATTAAAAAACAACAACAGTAACAACCTGATATAGACAGACCAAAAACTACAACTAATGACAAATGTGCAACGAGTGGCTTGTTTCTAGGAACGGGTAGTCCTCACATGCTTACATTTCAAAAACGAAAGAGCCAGAAAATCAACCTGCCTTGTGTTTTAATTCAGACTTGTGCAGACGTCCAACTTGTGCAACCTTGGCCCAAACCGAGGGGCGTCAGTGGGGAATGCAACCACCCTAACATAAACACATAGAAATATCTCCTCATCTTGGCTAGGTTTGCCAACAAAGACATTTTGTTCTGATCTTCCAGTTCTTACTCATCTCGTTTGACCGAGAACAGCCTTTATAAAAAAATATATATTATTTTTTTTTTAAAAAACACCCCTAACCAGAAACATGATGAAGCAGATCAAACCCGCAGGAATTCCTCTCTGGCACAGCCACCTCTTCCAATGCTGGGAACATTTTCCGAAAAAATATTCAGGCCAGATGCACATATTTCTCTGATTCGAACATCTCGTTTCCAGAAGGAAGAAGGTGCAGGTCAGAGATGGAAAGGAGGAGAAAGGAGTAGGGGGGGGTATGAGGGGTGTGTGGAAGGACAATGCAATCAGCTCTGAAGTTTGCAGAAATAAGAGGGCTTATAAAGACCCAAATTCTCCTAATCTGCTACAAAGGCAGGATCTTCCAGTGGGAAAAGCTTTTAGGACCCCTTTCAAGTGGTTTGAGGTTGCCCCAAAGGAAGGACGTAGTTCCCCTCCACCATCCATCCACCCCCGAGTAAAAATAAACAGGCAAGGAATTACATTCTGCAGAGAAACCTGCATTTGTGTAACTGCATATTGCCTCAATGTCTGATCCAATGAAGGAAAAACGGAGCGATTTATTTATTTATTTATTTTTTAAAAAAGAACACTGCCCTGCTGTTGTTTGTTAGCATGACTGCGTAGGGCGCAAGAGAGCTAGGGAAAAAGTTGAAAAAGGAATCTCTCCTCTGTGTGTTTCACTTTGGAGGGGATCCTGCACAGCTGAAACTGGATGGCTCTTGATTGGCTCTGCCAGGAGGAAGCTCCTCCTTGTAATCCCCCCCAAAAATGCGAATGTTCCTTTTGGACCAAGGAATCCAGGCCTTCTCAGTTCAGCCAAAATCTGTGCTGCACAACTAATATTTCTTGATTGGCCTGTCAGAGTTAGAACCTGCCTGATGTCCAAGATTTCAAGATTTCTTACCACTTGTTCATCCAGTTTTTCTTACAATACCCCTGCAAGGTTGGCTGGGCAGAGGAACAAGGACAGGGCCAAGACCACCCAAACTTCCTTAATTGAAGGCACACCTTTTTCGCACTGCTAGCATAACGCTCCTATCTCAATCCCAAGCTGGTCATAGATGGGTCTTTTCAGTGGTGGGTTTCAAAATTTTTTACTACCAGTTCTGGGGGTGTGACTTGGTGGGCGTGGCATGGCTTGGTGGGTGTGGCTTGTGGGCGTGGCAGGGGAAGGTTACTGCAAAATCCCCATTTCCTCCCGATCAGCTGGGACTCCGGAGGCAGAGAATAGATGTGAGCAGGGCCAGTCAAAATTTTTATTACCGGTTCTCTGAACTACTCAAAATTTCCACTACCGGTTCTCCAGAACTGGTCAGAACCTGCTGAAACCCACCTCTGGGCCTTTCTCCTTAGCACCTCTCCACCTTGCAGTCCTGGGAATAGATCTAACAGTCCTCTTCCCTACTATGTTGGCATCACATAAACACATGGACTTCTAAAAATAAAGTTCTTCGTGGATTATCCGAGTCGAGCGCTTTCCCACTAAAAAGAGCACCTTCTGCTTCAAAATTCCAAATTTGCTTCGTTTCGATCCCAGCAGAGACACACGAAAACACAGGGCCCTTGGCAGCGGTGGGCTGCTGCCGGTTCAGACCGGTTCAGGCGAACCGGTAGTTCTGACCATCAGCTGGCCCCGCCCCCGTCCTATCCTGTTCTATATTTCCTTCTTTCTGGCTCAGCTGATTCACGCGGCACAGCTGATTTTCGCCCCTCCACTGTTCTACTTACCGGAGCTGCCGTAGAAGTAAGCAGCTGAGCTTCAAATTGCTGTATTTTAAATCCTGCGCCCTAGCGCATTAGGCGTGCCCGTGAAGTACGTGTGCATGTGCAAAGCACGCGCTCACAGAACCAGTAGTTAAACCGCTTGCAGCTCACCACTGGTCCCTGGGCATGTGCAAAGTGCTTTTCCTTCCACAACACAAATGTTTATTTTCAGGGTTCAGGGGCACCTCTTAAGATTATGATCCCACTCCTTTCTCCTAAAAAAGCAGCCAGCGCCCAGCTGCCTGGATGTATGAAAGCACACTGTGTACATAAGGGAAGTTAAGGACATTTGGCTTCGGAGATTCTTTGGTCTCCTGGTGCCAGCTTGGGCGCAGTCTCAGGAAGCCCAGCCAGCCTCTTTGGCGCTGCTTTCCATGCCGCGGCGCTTTCCAAAGCTGGTTTCAGCTACAGAAGCCATGCCAGCTGTGTGGGTGCTCAGCTTGGGAGCAATGATTTACTACCGAGACTGATTTACAACCAAGGCGCTACTTTGAGAAAGCAACCAACAGGCTGATGGTACCGAACGCACCACCCACATTTCTCCAGCCCTTGGGCTCTTAACAGCCATCTAGTGGGAATCTATTTCCAGACCTCTGTGCCATAAATAACAGCACTCGGTTTCCTGAAGAAACATCCCCAAAAAACAAAAAAGCAAGATATTTCGTTGCAGTTGAGGAAATCTGAATCTTCACGCAGAAAAGTGAGCAGCCATGATTCTGGGTGTAGATTGGAACTCAAAGGTTGAGCATCAGCCGAACCCTAGGAGCCTTGGTGGAGCAGCAGACTACGGTGCTGTTAAGTAGCACTTAGCTGCCAGCTGCCTGCAATTACTGCGAGTTCAAATCTCCCCAGGCTCAAGGTTGACTCAGCCTTCCATTCTTCCGAGGTAGGTAAAATGAGGACCCGGTTTGTGGGGGCAATAAGCTGACTTTGTATATAAAAAAAAAAGAACACCGCTTTGGGGGGGGGGCGAAAGCCCTACTAAGCAGGTATATACAAAAGTATGAAGGCTGTTGCTTAACGCATTGTAAGACGCCCTGAGTCTCCGGAGAAGGCCGGCAAATAAATCGAACCAATAAACAATAATAATAATAAACATGCCTACAGATTCAATCAATGAAAATAGAGCTGGAAGGGACCTTAAAGGTCTTCTAGACCAACCCCCTGCTCAAGCAGGAGACCCTAAATAATTTGAGACAAGTGGCTTTCCAGTCTCTTCTTAAAAACCTCCAGCACCCACAACTTCTGAAGCCATTCCACTGATTAATTGTTCTCACTGTTAGGCAATTTCTCCTTAGTTCTAGGTTGCTCTTCTCCGTGATTAGTTTCTATCCGTTGCTTCTTGTTCTACTCTTTGGAAAATAGGTTGACCCCATCTCTTCTCTGTCCCAGCCCCTCAAATATTGAAACACTGCTATCATGTCATCCCTAGTCCTTCTTTTCTCTAGACTAGCCATACCCGAATCCTTCTTCATAACCGTTCTTCATATGTTTTAATCTCCAGGCTTTTAATCATCCCACTGCACTTTTTCCAAGATTAACTTTGGAGAAGTAAGACGAAGGAAGACAGAAGACAAGACCAGCTTTGGCAGGAAAAAAAATTTCACCCAACCAAGCAAGGACCATTTTCTTATGTTCTATCTAGACATTCACCCATCTACACCCTGAAAACGCAGAGGTTTGCAAGCTATAGGTAGTCCTGAACTTACAAAGGTTCGTTTAGTGACCATTCAAAGTTACAAAAACATTGAAAAATGTGAGTTATGACCATTTTTCACACTTATGACCATTGCAGCATCCAGTGGTGATGTGATAAAAATTCAAATGCTTGACGACTGGTTCATATTTATGACGATTGCAGAATCCCGGGATCACGTGATAATTTTTTGCGACCTTCCGACAATCGAAGTCAATGGGGAAGCCAGATTCATTTAACAATCATGATACTAACTTAACAACTGCAGTGATTCATTTAATAACTGTGGCAAGAAAGGTCATAAAACGGGGCAAAACTCACATAACAGCTGTCTCACTTAGCAACAGACGTTTTTGGCTCAATTGTGGTCATAAATCGAGGATTACTTGTATAGGTTCCCAAGCTAAATTGTGACAATCAAATCCTTAATCAGCAGCCCTGCTAAGAAGATGCACCTTTTGAGGGGTGGAAGAGAGGTTTAATTTTGTTTTGAAAAGCACCCTAAACTAATTACACCCCAAGACAATCTTTGCCAACAGAGCAAACAAGTCTACAACATGTTACTGACTCTCTTCCAATCTCTTTAGGGGGGAAAAACATTTTGGCTGCTTGGAGGCTCTGTTGACTCACCTTGGTGAGCAGGGAAAAGCTATTTATAAGCCTCTCTCTAGGGAATCTCAATCACATTTATAGACCAATGGTGTATGGTCACATCCAAAAAAAAAAAAGAGTCTGGCTGTGAGAATGACTTAGGAATGTGAGGGTGTTGCCCAGAAATTTGAATGCCTTTCGATATGCTCTAGGGCAGTGATGGCTAAACTTTTTGCCATCATGTGCCAGGAGCGGGTTGCATGCGCATGTGCCTGCGCCCATAATTCTATGTGCCTCGCCCCTGCGCATGCGCGCGTGAAACCCCCCCCGCTCCTGGCATGCGATGGCATGGTAGGCCCGTTTTTTTTGCTCTTCCAAGCCCCCAGAGCCTTTCTAGGAGTCTGGGGAGGGCGAAAACGGCCTTCCCCACCCAACCTGGAGGCCTTCCAGAGGCTGAAAACGGCCCGTTTGCCAACTTCCGGTGGGACTGGAAGGCCCGTTTTTTGCTCTCCCCAGCCTCCAGAGCCTTTCTAGGAGTCTGGAGAAGGTGAAAACGCCCTTCCCACCCCTCCCAGAGGTTTCCGGTGGGACCGGAAGTTGGCAAATGGGCCATTTCTGGCCTCCGGAGGGCCTCCAGGGGAGGGGTGGATGCCTTTTTCGCCCTCCCCAGACTCCTAGAAAGGCTCTGGAGGATGGGGAGAGCAAAAAACAGGCCTCCCCTCTGCCCACCCCCCCCAGGCCCTCTGGAGGCAGGAAACAGCCTGTTTCCCTAGTTCTGGCCTAAAAATCAACTGACTGGCTTGCACATGCGCGCCTGAGCTGAGCTCACATGGCCACTGATACGGCTACGCGTGCCACCATGCTTGCTGGGGAATTCTGGGAGTTGAAGTTTGTCTGTCTTAAAAGTTGCCAAGGTTGAAAAAAAAGTGATCTAGGGTTTCATTAACTCACTGCCGCTAAAAATAGATGAAGGAAGCTTGCTGTGGGACAAAGATGGGAAAGAACACATATTCCCCCCCCCCCTCTCACACACACACAAATTCCCATCTTAAAATGAAAGCAAGAAGCAATTCAAAGTGTAAAAAGGCCTTTTCTCCAGCAAGCGAGGCCAGATAAGGTCACCCTCTGGATCCCAGAGCAAAAATCAAATTATTTACTGCAACTTTACCCCAGCATGTGTTCCTCTGGAAGGGCTCAATTCAATGATGGGAGAAGAATAGTTGGATTGGTGTAAATTTGATAAATAATTCCATAAAGCATTAGATACAGGCAGTCCTAGGCTTACGACCACAATTCAGCCCAACAAGATAGGTAAGATAGTTCCTAAGTAAATTTTGCCTCATTTTATGGCCTTTCTTGCTACAGTTGTTGAGTAAATCACTGCAGTTGTTAAGCTAGGAACATGGTTGTTAAGTGAATCTGGCTTCCCCATTGACTTTGCTTGTCAGAAGGTCGCAAAAGGGGTTCATATGACCCCGGAACCGTCATATATATGAGCCATTTGCCAAGCATTCAAATTTTGATCATGTGACCACGAGAATGCTGCAATGATGAAAAACGGTCAGTGCCACTGAAATATTCAACGGTCACTAAATGAATGGTTATTAGCTAGAAACTACCTGTAAAGAGCTTCGGTGGTGCAGCGGACTAAAGTGCTGTTAAGTGCTAGCACTTAGCTGCCAGCTGCCTGCAATTAGTGCAAGTTCGAATCTCACCAGGCTCAAGGTTGACTCAGCCTTCCATCCTTTCGAGGTAGGTAAATTGAGGACCCGGATTGTGGGGGCAATAAGCCAATTTTGTATAGAACAACACTACTTAGGGGGCCCCCGAAAGCCCTAATAAGCAAGTATATACAAAAAGTATGCAGGCTATTGCTATAAGGCATTGTAAGCCACCTTGAGTCTACGGAGAAGGGAGGCATATAAATTGGACTAATAAATAAATAAATAGTTATAAATTGAAGTTAACGGTATCACCAATCTGAGGCTTCCATACCAAAATGTGAACCAAAATCCAAGTGTACTGCAAAAGATGATGGATCCATCATCAGTACATACAATGGATCAGAAGATTTGTCTCTGCACCTATAAATATTTATTTACATCTATAAATATTCCACCTGCTTTTAAAATCAGGATGGAAACGTGGTGGCAAACATCTGAACGCCGCTCAGCGCATATTTCAAATGCTCTATTTGATTGCCAATGAATAATTCAGAACACTTCCCGTGTTGGTCTCCCAGTGAATACGCTCTGTATATCGTACCTTTTAACTTTACATGTAGCTGCACACAACTCTCTTAATAACACACAACCAGCTGGAGAACTTTTCAGAGCGAAACACGGATGGTGCACTAGGACGAAGTTTTTTTTTGTTTGTTTGTTTTAATGTACAATGACTTCGCTTCCAAACAAAGTGGGGAGGTGGGAAGAAAGCACCTGCACCCTAAAATTCATAAAGCCAATCACAACCTCCAGCTAAATTCATTTCAGCATTTCACAAGAACAGAAGACCAACAGCAGGATTCTTAATAATGCACAGACAGAGTGTCCTGCAAACAGACTGAAAATAGGTGGAGAGGGTTAATGTCACTTTATAATGCCTTGGGAAGCCCACATTGGAATATGCCATCCAGTTGTGGTTGCCACGATGTAAATTATGGGTGCTCCATCACTGGAGGATTTTAAGAAGAGATTGGATCACCATTTGTCTGAAATACCGTATTTTTCGGAGTATAAGGCGCACCTTTTCCCTCCCCCCTAAAAGGGGGTGAAAATTTAGGTGCGTCTTATACACCGAATGTAGCCCCGCCCACCCACTGGCCCCCACCCTTTGGCCTCTGCCTCGCAGCAGTTACCTCCTTGCAACCAAACAGCAAGAAAAAACAGCTCCTTTCAGCTTCAGCACAGGCTAATTAGCACAAGTTGATTGGATCGGCCTCCTGACTCTCAGCTGATTTGCTCTCAGCTGTTTTGCTCAGGGCTCTGCTGTTTGCTGCAACGAGGCAAAATTGCTCAGAGGCAGAAGGAGATTTCTTTTTCTTCTTTTCCTCACCAAAAAAGGTAGGTGCGTCTTATACTCCGGTGCATCTTATACTCCGAAAAATACGGTAATATAGGGCAGTGATAGGGACCCTTTTCGGCACTCACACGGAAACGTTGAGTACATGTGCTCTCATTGGGGCCACGCTCCAGAAAAGCTGAACTTCTGGGTTCTAGAGCGCAGCCTAGCGCTCTAGAATTTTGACCACATAACCATGGGGACGCTGCAAAAGTTGTAAGTGTGAAAAATGGGCATAATTTCACTTTTCTTACTTTGAGCAGATACTAAATGAACTGTTGTAAATTGAGGACCACTCACAATAAATAAAAAGAGAAGGCCCTCAGGTCCCAAAAGCTCTGGGTTCAGTTCATGCTCTCTGTTGCAGATATAATTCAGCAGCTCTCTCATCCCAACGCAGCCAATTTACTTTCTGTAAAATGGAAACAGTGACAATGACAGGGGCTGAGCTTGAGAACAGGTTTATCCAAAGCCTTTCTTGTGGTTTAAAGTTCCTACAGTGGATAATTCCATCATTAATAGAGGGGGTCCACATATTTTCTTTGTTCCCCTTCAATCTGTCCCCTAATTTATAGGAACTATTAATGTATACACTGGGCTATTTCTAACAAGTCAGCTTGTCACTCTGTCACTCTCTCTCAGTCCTTAGGAAGCACGCAATGGCAAATCAGTTCTAAAAACTGCGAGGGCTAATCTAGGCAGTTGTTAGGAGTCAAAAGGCATTTTTTTAAAAATGTGGAAAAGGACTCTGACAGCTGAGCTGCAGAAGTGTAAATAGCCAATAGATGGCAGCAAAGAGAGGGGTTTTTAAAAATATTTCTTTGGTGACATCTAGTGGTCATTACAAGATTACCATATTTGGGGCCTAATAATGCTTTCAACCTAAAGATGCCCAAGGTATATATATATATGCAACTCAAACCCCTCTCCCTTCTCCTCTCCCCCATATTATAAAATCAGCAGTTTTTCTTTTTGGTAGTTGCACCCCCTCTGGCCATAAAAGTAAAGGTGCACAAAGAAAAAAAAGATCTGGATTTTTTTCTGAGTCTAAGATTTTTTAAAATGTAAGTTGATGGGCCTTCAACATGGTTTACTGTATGGTCAAAAGACCCCTTTGGAAGTTGACATCTGTTTTATCCCAACTGGCAAATTCTGCCTTGGTTTCCCAAATGAAATTTAAAAAAAAAAGAGTAAATAAAAACTAAAACTAGAATGCCTATTATGGAAGATTTCATGCGATGAATTTTAATACCACTCAGTTTTGATTTCAAAAGAATGACTTCAGCAACAGCACAAAGAAATTTATTTTAGGTAAAAGTGTGTGGATTTTTAAATCTTTTGTGTAGTTAATAATCAGTCCGTGTACAATCAAAGTATATACTAATTACTGAATGTTTAAGCAATCTCTGATTCAGCTTCATTATGCTGTACCCTTAAATAGGTAACCAAAGGTAAGCAAAGAGTTTTAAAGGATGAAATCAGAACCATATACTATGTACAAATCCGGACTGCAGACAATAATTTATTTTATAAGTTTCTACACAGCATCAAAAGGATTTTTCACCCCAATAAACACACACACACAGAGAGATATAATCTTACTATGAATGCTTTAAGTGTTAAAACTTTAGGGAGAGCTGATACCGCTTCAGCTCAGAAAATCAAACATACAGGACAGTTTAGCAAACAATGGTATTATGGTTAATCTTCCTTAGTACCAGTAGGGGTTGCTCTAGTTACAAAGGAGAGAGATTGTATTAGTTTTATAAAAAAAAAAAGGAACTGGAACTGTTATTGGAGTTAAAAAAGTAAATCAGAAAAGAGGGGAAAAGAGAGAAGGAGGAGGGAGGGAGGGAGGAAGGAAGGAAGGAAGGGACTTTCCCATGGTTAGTTCCATTTGTATCCCAGTCTACAGATTTCACAGAGTTCTTACTATCAAGGAAAGCAACATACACAGAGTTCACAGGCTGAAACATTTCCCATCTCATTGTCAGTCTGTGTGCTCAAAACTAAACCACAACAAAACTTCATGGGACTCAAGAGAATTACCAGTTTACTTTGAGAGCCACTCCTACAGGTTTATTCTGAGTAAGTTAAAACCTCCTTCATGGGGGGGGGGGGCTCGCACCTGATGTATAACTACCACCACCACCAAATTGTGCCTCGAACTAAAATCTCTGTTCAGAGTTATGCCAACCTAAGCACAAAAGCAAGAAGTACTTTGGACCAGAACTTAATATGGAACTAACCCAATAAATTGACAGAGACGATGCCAGATTCTGATCCCCTTCTCAGACGTCAAAGGGAAAAAGACAGCAATCCCCTTAGCTAAGTTTTAACCGGACATCTGGGGGCTGACGCCTGGGTTCCTGTCAGTTTGTGACATCATCGCAGCTGAGTTCCAGCAGCCTCGCCATTCCGTCACTGCTAAATGATGCAAGTCTTACTAACTGGCAAGCCCCCATGTTTAGAAGAAGAGCTGACTTCTACTGCTGCTCGGCTGCGATGAGTCACTTCCCAGGAATCAAACACACAGTATTTCCCCGGAGTAGCTATGACAAGCAGGAGAGGAGACCAACAGGAAGAGAGCGCTTAGGAGAGAAAAACGCCCCACCTTCATTCATTCTTAGCCGTACTCTCGGTGAAGGGCATCAGCCCCCTCTGTGGATCCAGAAAACTCACACTAGTCTTATCAACATCGTTTGGGGGAGGGGGAGGGTTCATTGTTCGTCCCACAACAGCCCCGGTATTAAAGATCTCTCGAGGTGGATCAGAGCTGGAAGTGGAACGAACTCAGCAAGAGACCCCCAAACGCCCAGTTCCAAGGAATTGGAGCGCGACTTAGTCAACCCCTTCCCCCCAAAAAACCATCCTCCGGGCTGGCACGTCCCCGCCAGCAACCTTCTCTTACCCCTCCCGCCCCCACAATGCCCCGCAGGTAAAAGTGAGCTGGGGATCCGATCAGCAGGCAGGCAGGCAGTTTCCCCGACCCCTGAGCGCTTTGCTCTCCCTCGTTAATCGGGCGCGCACCTGGTGTCGATCCGGGAGGAAACGCTAAAAGCGAAGTCGCTTCGGGTTGGCCCCGGCAGGGCCAGGGATCGCGACCCGACCCGGAAAACCGTTTCCCGGCCCGCCAGCCTAGTCCAGCTCAAACAAACCCTCTCCTTCGCTGCGGTTGCAAAACCTTGAGTCAAGAACAGCCTCTTCCCAGGGGCCCCACCGCTTGGGAATCGGGTCCCCAACCCGCACAAACAGTTTCTCAAACAAGTGTCTGCCTGAAGGAGGACACCCCCGACTTCAAAACTCCGGCCAGAGTTGGAATTCCCTTCCGACGGTGGGAACTCTCAATCGCCCAGCCTCCACAGCGCCCCCTCCAGGTCGGGCATCCTAGCCCTCTGCCCTTCCTATCCCGACGTGCCTTTTTCCTCCGCTTCTCGAATCCCAGACGAGACGCGAGTTCCCTCCGGCTAAAACCCGAACGGGCCCCGTCTTATAGGGAGCCCCCTTCCCTCCTCCTGCCCCGCGTTGCCAGCCAGGACCCTTCCCCGCTGGCCCCGGAGCGCCCCCTCCTTCGGGTAGGAGAGTCCCAGTGGTGGCGGCGTCGCTACGCCTCCGGCTCCAGCGGCCAGGCGCCCCGACGGAGACACTTACCGGCGCCGCTCGAGGCTCCAGGGACATCCGCCGGAGAAATGCAGAGACGGCTTCGGGTAAATCCGGCTGGCGGAGCGGCAGTTCAGGCGCGCATCGCCGCGGAGGCAGCAGCAGCAGAGAAGCGCTGAGCTGCCTGTCCGTGTTTGGCGCTGCTCTGATCTGGAGGGCGCCGCCGCTGCTGTTGCCGCCGCCGCCGCCGCTCCTCCTCCAGCTGCTTGCGCTGCCCTTTTTCGTCAGTGGAAAACTCCTGTGCGCTGACGCAGGAGGTGACCAGGGAGCTCAACCAGAGACAGCCTGGCCCGCTTCCTGCCCGGCCTCCCTGTCTCCTCGCCCTCCTCCCTGGCGGAGTCACGCTCGGCGGCGGTAGGAGCAGCCAGGGGAAGAGGAGGAGGAGGAGGAGTAAGAGGGGACGGGCAGCAGCCTAGTAGCCTCCCTTCCCTTCCATTCCCGGAGAGAGAGAGAGAGAGAAAGGAAAGCGCAGGGATTGGCTGGATCCGTGTGGCGGCAAGGGATTCACACGTCTGTTTGCGCGCGTGGGCCTCGCCCGCAGGAATTTCGCCGCGTTTCGGTGGATCGGGCTCCCCGGGCACCACTCGAGGCGTCCCTCCCTCCCTCCCTCCCTCCCGTCCGTCTTTCTTTCTCCCCTTTGGAATTGACTGTAGTAGGGCAAGCCTTCCGGATTGCAGCCAGAGGTGGGAGAGGGGCGGCGGAGGCTGCCTGGTGGGAATCCCTGCCGCGAGGGAGAGGGGGTTTATTGGCAAATGACCCCAGCGGACTTTGAGAATGATAGACATGGAAGTCGTACCTCAGAGGAAGGCGCCTGATCGTAGGGTATCCGGTAGCTAGAGTTATGCTTAGTGGAATTAAACCCCCCCCCCCAAACACACACACACTGTCCGTCTTTGATTCAGACCAGGGGGTCTCCAATCTTGGCAACTTTAAGCTTGGCGGACATCAACTCCCAGAATTCCCCAGCCTCTGGGAGTTGAAGTCTGCCAGGCTTAAAGTTGCCAAGATTGTAGACCCCTGATTCAAACAACCAAAAGGGAACCCAACCCCATTCTCACACCTCAGGGGAGAGAAAGATGCTTGTTTAGTTACCAGATTAGATCTATCCAGTGTGGTGCCTGTGAAGAAGTCTTGGAGTCTTGTGGCCTTTGTAATTAATAATTTTAAAAGGGTTTTTTAATAAATTTTTTCTTTTAAGAACAAGGCTCTCTTTTCCACGCCTGTTTAATACGAGTGATCCTCAGCTTACAATCACCATTGTGATTGTAAGTTTTGCCCCTTCCTTGCCACAATTGTTAAGTGAATCACTGCAGTTGTTAAAAGTTAAGTGTCACAGTGCTTAAATGGGTCTGACTTCCCCACTGACTCTGCTCGTCAGGTGGTCACTAAAGGGAATCACATGATCCTGGGACACTGCAACTGCCATAAATACATGCCCATTGCCAAAATCTCCAAATTTTGATCACGTGATCATGAGGATACTGCGATGGTCATTAAGTGTGGAAACAATGCTGTTCAAACTGAATGATCACTTAAATAATGGTTCCAAGTTGAGGACTATCTGTATTAAAGATCCCTTCCCTGTCATCCGGCCATAAATCCAGGATATTCCAGAAGTGCAAATACCCCACTAACCCAAAATGCAAATTTTATAAAGACCTGCATAATGGACTGTGAGGGGTACCCAAATCTTGACTAGAAACCAGTTCATACGTTCCCTTCGTCAGTTTTTGCCTGCAATTTGCACCTTTAATCTCAGTTTATTTGTTCCCTGTGAGAATTTTAAAGTTGGAGAGGAGACAAATGGAGCACACCTGAGCCCCTCCCCCTCCTTAAGATGAACAACATGGCACAATCCAAAATATATATTTATCTGGACTTTGGTTGGCTGGGGGATTCTGGGAAGTGCAGTCAAAGTTCATACCAAATTGCCAGCTTGAACAACAATGTAATCTGTATAACTCAATATCAAGCTAGAGTATGAAGGAGGAAAAGATTTGGAGAGGGGATAGATCTGAAAATATAGGATGGATGAATGGATGTAGAGCAGTTACACAGCTGCCCAAATAAACCGATACGATGCTGGGCACTGGACCCCAGTAGTAAGAGAAATCAATTACATATTCCTAAAAAAAGTCCTTGATATGCAAAATGGGAATTTTCCACCTCCTTCACTACCCCTTTTGCTCAAGAAAGTAGGGGAAATGACATCATAGATGCTTATAACATTAGAGCTGAAAAATTTGCTAGTAAAAAAAAAAAAAAGGAAAGGATATACCAGAAATGGAAAAAAGCAATTTCGAAAGGCATTTAGAGACCTTAAAGAATTATGTCTAAGAGAGGATGGAAAAATAACTGTAATCTCAAAAACATACATATCTATGTATGTTTTAGGAATATATGGTTAATTTTTCTTACTATTGGCATATATTGCCCACAGTGGCTACGTCTGGCATCTGTATAAATGCTGTAAATTCATCCATCCATCCATACTTTCTCACTTCCTTTTTTTACAGACTCTCCCCAACCCCAAAATCTTTGCGCCTTCTTCATACAATACAGTAGCTTCCAACAGAGCAACATATTAGTAGAGTTGCTGAAACTGGCAACTTTGTGTGAATTTCAACTTTGTGGCAGGAGAATTTTGGGAAAATGAAGTCCACACATCTTAAAATGGCCAATTTTGAGAACTATTAAACTAACTCATTAAATCTATGAGAATCCCACCCAGGTTTACATTATGATTCAATGTGAAGGTTTAAAAAAATGGAGTAATGCATCTCTTCCTCACCCTTTGGTTAAATTATCCATGAAATGTAAGCAGCCTCTACTTTTAAGCCTGCATTTAGGATTTAATGTATAAAATCAGTCAATCATGGCTTATGAAACAAATTAGGGTTTAGCTCTGCACATCTGTTCCTTTAGCTGCAATATTTTAGCACATATGGAAGGTTTCAAAGATCAATGGTAAGCTGGTTTTACACATAGTTAAGCTATCATTTGTGGCCAGGAAAGGCTGAATCTGGGTAAAAGGAAAACTGCAATTCTGGGCTTAGTTTCCCCATGGAAATCTCCCTGCTTCCAGAGGTTTATTCTGTTAAACATGGACAGGACAGCCCTTTTAAAATAAACACAAGGACAAAACAGTGATGAAATCCAATTTTTTTTTACTACTGGTTCTGTGAGCGTGGCTTGGTGGGCATGGTGTGGCTTGGTGGGCATGGCAGGGGAAGGATACTGCAAAATCCCCATTCCCTCCCCACTCCTGGGGGAAGGATATGGCCGGTTCTCTGAACTGCTCAAAATTTCCGCTACCGGTTCTCCAGAACCTGTCAGAACCTGCTGGATTTCACCCCTGGGACAGACTGATTAGAGGCCACTAGCCAACATATGAAAGCCATTTCTATTTTCTCAAAATCAAGATGGAATTTGGATGGGCAGCTGCAAAATCAGATTTTGATGTCTTTAATTGTCGGATAAAAGTGGTTAAGGCACCAGGCTAGAGACCAGGATACTGTGAGTTCTTGTCCCACCTTAAGCATGAAAGCTGGCTGGGTGACTTTGGACCAATCCCTCTCTCTCATCCCAACCAACCTCACAGGGTTGTTATGGAGAAGATAGGAGGAGGAAAATATTACGTATATTCACCAGTTTGAGTTATTTGTAAAAATGAAGGTGGGATACAAACCAATAAAGTAAATAAATTTTAACTGTACCTTGTCTGAATATCTCTTCAAGAGACGATGCAGAGGACTAGTCTGATCACTAAAAAGTATGGAGAGAGATTTTTAGTATATATCGTTAATTATCATGGTTTCTAGGGAGAAAGGAAAAAATTCTGCGCTTTCCTAGGACTGGGGTTTTCAAACTTTTTCAGCCTGCAGAACCTGCTGGTTAAGACAATTTCCCAGAAGCTCTGATCAAGAAACAAAGTTCTAATCACAGGAAACTGGTTGTATTTGAGAATCCCCCCCCCAACTTCAACATTAGGCTTTCATTCCCCCCCCCCCAACATTAGGAAATCCATCAAGTTCTTGCAGACCTCCAGGCTTAAGTTTTTTTGAAACAGACATTTAGGAGGTGACAGAATGACATTTTCCAGTTTTTCCCTTGTAAAACATCAGCTGAGTTCATGCAAACCCTTCAGCTTAAATGCATTAATTCTGCAATGCCAGCTGGCTTGCTTGATTACTCATCATACAGGTACTGTAGTCCTCAACTTACGACTGCAATTGAGTAAATTTTGATGGTCATAAACTAGGACATCATGCAATGAGCTAATTTCACCACCTTTTTTTGTAGAGGTCATTAAGCAAACTCAAGCATCCACCATGGTCATTAAACAAACCCAATAATCACTAGGGACACATTTTGCTGGAAACAGGAAGTAAATTCCCCCCCCCCCAAAGCATAAATTGCTGCAGGACATTGCAAATGGCCATAAATGCAGGACAGTTGCCCAGCTGCCAAATGCTGTTATATGAAAGGGAGGGGGGCAGAATTATGGAACTGGGTCTTAAGTGGGGGAGGGCTCCGCTGGAATTCTGAATGATTGCTGAGTGACCAATTGTAAGTTGAGCATTACCTGTGCTAAAAATCAGGAGTGTGATAAACACATTTTATTAAAAGGCATTTTAATGCTACTATTAAGGTAGACAGGCCATTTACAGAAAATTACCTGCTTACCTGCTTACCTGTTGTATGAATGCAGGCAACTGGGTTCCTTAACGAAGCATAGATCAATCAATCAAGAGTGAATGTGTGTAATTACATACAGGCAGCTATTAAACCACCCTGTTTCCGTGCAATGGGGACTTATAAGCAAGAGCTTATGGTTCAAGATACAATATTGCCTGCAAGGAGATTTTCTGATGGGGTTTTCGGGTGGCAGGCAGAATTTCAACAGATGTAGAAGTCAACAGAGTGAAGACTCAACAGCAGCAAAAATCAACTTACATCATCTTTGGTAGCCAAGGAACCAACACAGTAATGGTCTCTTAAAGGAATAACCAAGATAATTCATTTTTCATTTTTACTTCTCAAATTTTTAGAATAAATCCCAAGTTGGTTATAGTAATAGCATTGAGACTCATATACTACTTCATAGTGTTTTTACAGCACTCTAAGCTGTTTACACATGGGATGCCGGGGCTCAGTGGCTAAGATGCTGAGCTTGTTGATCGAAAGGTCGCCAGTTCAGCGGTTCGAATCCCTAGTGCCGCGTAACGGGTTGAGCTCCCATTACTTGTCCCAGCTTCTGCCAACCCAGCAGTTCGAAAGCATGTAAAAAATGCATGTAGAAAAACAGGGACCACCTTTGGTGGGAAGGTAACAGTGTTCCGTGCGCCTTTGGTGTTGAGTCATGCCGGCCACATGACCACAGAGACGACTTCAGACAGTGCTGGCTCTTTGGCTTTGAAATGGGGATGAGCACTGCCCCCTAGAGTCGGGAACGACTAGCACACATGTGCGAGGGGAACCGTTACCCTTACCTTTAAGCAGTTTACAGAATCGGCATACTGCGCTAAAATAATTTGGTTAGTTCTCCAGTGGCTCCAATTGGCTGAGTTTGCAAAGCTTGAGAGTCTGTCATGCATGGGTTAAACACAAGGGCTGAGTCCACAGCTAAACCATGGTTTGGTTTAGTCATGCTTTGTGTCGCAAGCCACAGTGGCCATGCTAGAGCCAAACACCCCACACCAATAGGCCAAATCTGACCCTATCAAAGGCAACTTTCAGGACCTGCGGCAGTGGCAACACACTCAACCCCCAGGGTTTGTATGCAAGAAAGCTCCACAACCACCAGCTGTGTTAAACTCTCATCCACAATGCAAATCTTTAACCTTTAATATAAGGCGGATGCCAAAAATGTAAGCCTTCCTGGAATGGCTGCACTTCAAATTTCTACTTTCCCTTCCTTGCACATCCCTTTTTTTTTTAAATTTTATTTTAACCCTCTCCCCCTCCCTTTGAAAGTGCCCTCCCCATTTTTCCTTTTTTTTTAAAAAAATTATTTTAACATTTTAACTAAACAAACAGAAAATGGTCTCCTCCCTCCCTTTGCTTCCAGGCAGCCGACTAGATTAAATTGTGGCTAGTTTGTGCCTCAAAGTCCGGGCGAGCCTGAAAAACGCCACTACAAGAGTGTCCCACTTGGCGCTTCATTTCTCTGGCTTTCGGACTAATTGAAGCTTTGAATTAATCCACTTGTGCGGCATTTGCAGAGTACAACGCAAAACGCAACTTTTTTCCTTGGCTGGATTTTTCAAACACGCCGAGTCCTAAAAAACCGGGTTAACATCGTCCCCTTGGCTAGTCCAAACCACCCATCCATTTTTACAGCTTCTCTCTCTGGATGCCGCGACTGACCAAACCCCCAAACCACAGTTAACGAATCCCAATTCAAATGAACCTACCGTAATGAATCCGGAGTCAGACGACTTCTTCTCTCCAGCGCATTGGGTCTTCAGAAACCCAAACATCCGAGGGGGCTGTCCAGGGTTTTAAAGCCACCGGGCGGGGAAGGGAGGGGCGGGGAGGGGCAAACACCTCGCAGACCTGTTAGCTTCTCGCCCCCGCCCATGCGCTCTTCCTGCGCCGGCTTTGACGGAGCGCGCTTGCTTCCCCGGGACTCTGCAGGAATTGGGGCGCCTGCTCAGCGGGTCGTGCGACGGTCGGCTGGCCAACTTCCAGGCATCCATGATTCCTGCCCCCTTACTCCCCCCACCCCCAAACCTTGGATTATCTGGGAATGGTTTATCGGGAGAGCGCAGCAAACCCGCGCCAATCGTGCTACCCGACCATTTCCTTTGCGCGGTAAATTCCAAAAATAGATTTGGTCCGAGCGCAGTTTAGCCAGGGATTGGAGCTGGCATGGAGGAGGGTTTCGACCCACACCGTGACTGAGGCCGTTGGCAATTGTAGTCCAATTGGGCGTGGGGAGAAGAAACTGGTGGTTAAGTAACCACCTTCGTGATGCGCTTATCGCTGCGGGGACAAACGCGCGTGGGAGCGCATCCCGATTCACACACCCGGGGAAAGGTGTGTGATGCTTGGTTTCTAGGGATCCCCACTGGATCTCCCTCCTCCACTCATTCCTGCAAAAGAGGAATAAGGAGAAGGGGTGCGCTTGCACAAGACGCTGACCCACAACGTAGAGGAGCTAGTTTTAATTGACCACGTTGGGGAAAATCTATTTATTTATTTATTGGTTCGATTTATATGCCGCCCTTCTCCGGAGACTCAGGGTGGCTTACAATGCATTAAGCAATAGCCTTCATCCTTTTGTATATACCTGCTTAGTAGGGCTTTCGGGCTCCCCTAAGCGGTGTTCTTTTTTATACAAAGTCAGCTTATTGCCCCCACAATCCGGGTCCTCATTTTACCTACCTCGGAAGGATGGAAGGCTGAGTCAACCTTGAGCCTGGGGAGATTCGAACTTGCAGTAATTGCAGGCAGCTGGTGCTACTTAACAGCACTTTAGTCTGCTGCGCCACCAATCTAGCCAACTTGCTGGCAAGGGAGCCAGCAGGATACTGGATTCACTGAGCAAGCTTTGGCTCAGTGGCTAAACCAGAAATTCAAGACAGATCTCATTTCTCAGGATCTTCCCCCCCACCTTTAAACAGCTTCTTCTTGTGGGGGAGGGTCTCATTACAGCCACTGCTTTTTAAGACCCTCTGTGCACACCTTTGGGCTCTGGGATTAAGCATTCAGAACCAATTACAGGCAATCCTTGATTTACGAGCATAATTGAGCCCAAAATTTCTTACGCTAAGCAAGGCAGTTGTTAAGAGAGTTTTGTCCCATTTTATGACCTTACTTGCCACAGTTGTTAAGTGAATCACGGCAGTTGTGATTGCTAACAAGGTTGTTAAATGAATCTGGGTTCCCCATTAGCTTTGCTTGTTAGAAAGTCACAAAAGTAGATCATGGGATTATGGCTCAGCAGACTGAAAGCACTGTAATGTAAGAGCAGCTGTCTGCAATTACTGTAAGTTCGAATCTCACCAGGCTCAAGGTTGACTCAGCCTTCCATCCTTTCTAAGGTAGGTAAATTGAGGACCCAGTTTGTGGGGGCAATAAGCTGACCTTGTATAAATATATGAAAAGTATGAAGGCTATTGCTTAATGCATTGTAAGCCGCCCTGAGTCTCTGGAGAAGGGCGGCATATAAATCAAATTAAATTCCAAAATTCCACCCATCCACCTGCATTTAAGGAATTGCTATCTCTGTACTGCTTCATTGGTCCAATGCTTAGATTTTTTGGCAAAAACACAGACTAAAGTTCAAATTCCTATTCAGCCCCATAGCTTTTAAGACTGGAATTAGAAGTACGTATGTAGTCCTTGACTTATGACCACAATTGAGCCCAAAATTTCTGTTGCTAAGGGAGAAATTTGTTAAGTGAATTTCCCCCCCCCCATTTTATGACCTTTTTTTGCCACAGTGAATTGCTGCAGTTAATAAGTTAGTAACTCAGTTGTTAAGTGAACCTGGCTTCCTCATTGACTTTGCTTGTCAGAAGGTCGTAAACGGGGATCACATGGCCCCAGGGACATTGCAAACGTCGTAAATATGAACCAGTTGTCAAGCATCTGAATTTTGATCACATCAGCATGGGGATGCTACAAAGGTTGCAAGCGTGAAAAAAGGTCCTAAGTCACTTTTTTCAGTGCTGCTGTAAATTTGAGCAGTCACTCAATGAACTGTTGTAAGTCAAGAACTAGTTGTAGAAATCACAAGCAGGCCATGGCTACTTCACACAGTGCACCAGGGGTGGGTTCTAAATTTTTTTACTACCGGTTCTGTGGGCGTGGCTTATTTTGTGGGCACGGCTTGGTGAGGTGCACCACATGACCATGAGGATGCGGTCGTAAGCATGAAAAACTCACTTTTTTCAGTGCCACTGTAACTTCGAATGGTCACTAAATGAACTGTTGTAAGTCGAGAACTATCAGTACTTCCGAGTAGACCTGTACCATGTTTTTTACTGAAAAGTTCTGGTCCATCACAGCTTAACTCACTTCACGCGGTTGTTGTGATCCACCAAGGAGCTTTTTGGAAGGTAGAACCAGTGTGGGATTCAGCCGGTTCGCACCACTTCGGGAGAACCGGTTGTTAACTTTCTGAGTAGTTTGGCAAACTGGTTGTTGGAAGAAATCATTAGGGCAGAGAACCGGTTGTTAAATTACTTGAACCCCACCACTGGCTAGAACTGTGGATATGATCAAAATTGGATATCTTTTTAGAATCTGAATTTAATTGTAAGAGTTAAATAGTAAAAATGCAACACCATGCTTGCAAGTTTTGGCTTTTTTAGTAATTCTGGAAGCTCCAGGATGGGGTCATATATTATATAATGCTTCAATTATTGATGGTTCATTTATTTTATTCTGTCTTGCTATTTTGTTCATTTTATTATATTGGAGAAACTGTTGTTAGCTGCTCAGGGATATGCATATAAGATAGAGGCCATCTAAATCTCCTACATAAATTAAGAAATATCTAAATGTGGGGCCTACTCAGTTAAAGGATCTAATTGCTGCCTCTGTAGTTTTTAACCATGAGCAATGCAATACCCGGTTTGGGTGCCATGTATGTAGTTTTTTAGCCATTCTGTTAGGACATGACATGTATGTATGTAGGTGTGTGGGGTATAATATCCTCCCCTCAGTGTGACTGCAGGATCCTATATCAAACAGTAGATCACATTGTGACTGGCTATAAGCTGAGGACATATACTGGTACTTTATATTTGATATTTTTAATATAAGCGATGCTACACTTCAATGGTTAGATGGCCTAGACATTGGTATTTGAGCATAGGTATTTTTTCAACATTTATATTTTATTGAGTTCTAGTAATCTAGATGAAATGTTAACATACATTGCTAGTCCATTGTAGGATAAGCCATACGCTAAAAAAATAAATTCCCCAGAGTATACCATTGTGAAGGTAGTCTACACTTCATACCCTGACTTTCATTCTATGGTGCCATATTACAATGATTTAATCATGGGTTTACCTTAATTTAATATTTTATCTTGTATATTGTGCTGTCCACATACTTCAGATAAACGTATTTGCTTATTTAAACCTATAACAGAGTTGGAAGGGACCTTGGAGGTCTTCTAGTCCAACCCCCTACTCAGGCAGGAAATCCTGTACCATTTCACACAAACGGTTGTCCAATCTCTTCTTAAAAACTTCCAGTGTAATTTGGGGGAATGGGAATCATATGCAGGAACCCACAAAGGGGCATGATTTCCAACCTGCAAGTAACAGTAGTGGTTGTGGGGTATTAGTTGTTGTTTAGAAAGAAACAACTTCCTAAACTAACACAACCATCAAATACGCCACAACCACTATCAAATTCTGCTGTTACCCACAACTAGGGTCTCCTCTCAAAGTGCTACCCAAGGTTGATGTTTCAAGAACTTTGCAAACAAGGGAGGGGGTGGGGACTTCAATCAAAATAGAGCTGGAAGGGACTCTTGAGGTCTTCTAGTCCAACCCCCTGCTTAGGCAGGAAACCCTACACCACTTCAGACAAATGGTTATCCAACCTCTTCTTAAAAACTTCCAGTGTTGGAGCATTTACAATTTCTAGAGGCAAGTCGTTCCACTGGTTAATTATTCTCACTGTCAGGAAGTTTCTCCTTAGTTCTAGATTGCTTCTCTCCTTGATTAGTTTCCATCCGTTGCTTCTTGTCCTGCCTTCGGGTGCTTTGGAGAATAGGTTGACAGTGACACCTCCTCCCTTCTTTGTGGCAGGCATATTTGTGGGTGCATGTATGTGTTTTATTAGTGTCGTATATCAGTGATTGCATGATCTCTGTAGATGCTAAATAAATAAAATATAAGTTAGAGGAGTTTTTCTCTCCCAATTTCAGTGGAAAATATCCCATAGCTAGCTGGCTGATTTGGACTCCAGCTGAGTGCATTATGAATCTCTGTCTCTTTTAACCCCAGGCAGAAAGTGTGGTGCAAGATCTATGCATTTACAAAGCTAACGAACATGCCCAACGTGTTTTCGTGATATTTACTTAAGATAAGAGACAGCAAAAAGATAGGCCTCCTTCATCTGCATCAAATGATCTGATCGTCCACACCGAGATTTTGGAGAGGCACCGTGGCTGCTGGGTAGGTATACAAATAGCCTACCATTTGCAACCTTTCAAATTAGTAATTTCTGGGGGGGGGGGGGTAGGAAGACTTACGACTGGTCCTTGTACTTACAGCCATTGCAGTATCCCCACGGTCACATGATCAAAATGTGGGCATCCCAGAGTCATGTGATTACCGTGTGCGACCTTCCCAGTCAGTTTCTTTCTTTCTTTTTTTTATTGAAAAAGTTTTTCAAATACAGTCAGTTTCCAACAAGCAAAGTCAGTGGGAAAAGCTGGATTCAATTAACAACCATGTGTTTTCATAAATTGGGGACAGCCTACTTAAATTTCATCGTCCTTCAATAAATTCAATATGTAGTTAACTTTGAGCTCAAGTCTCTGTATAACCTACCAGAGGTGGGTTTCAGCAGGTTCTGACCAGTTCTGGAGAACCGGTAGCGGAAATTTTGGGCAGTTCGGAGAACCGGTAGTAAAAATTCTGACTGGCTCCACCCCCATCTATTCTCTGCCTCCCGAGTCCCAGCTGATCAGAAGGAAATAGGGGTTTTGCAGTATCCTTCCCCTGGAGTGGGGTGGGAATGGAGATTTTACAGTAACCTTCCCCTCCAACGCCTACCAAGCCAGAGTCTTTCAATACTTGAAGGACTGCCCTAAAGAAGAGGGTTTCAATTTATTCTCCAAAGCACCTGAAGGCAGGACAAAAAGCAATGGATGGAAACTAAACAAGGAGAGAAGCATCCTGGAACTAAGGAGAAATTTCCTGACAAGGAGAACAATTAATCAGTGGAATGGCTTCCCTCAAAAGTTGTGGGTAATCCAACATTGGAGATAGTTAAGAAGAGAATGGACAGCCACCTGTCTGAAATGGTATAGGCTTTCCTGCTTGAGCAGAGGGTTAGACTATAAGACCTCCAAGGTTCTTACCAACTCTGTTATTCTGTTATATGCAATTTAATCCTTGGCTCAAGTAAGTCGAGCCCACCTTGCTGCAGACAATTAGCTTTGGAAATGAAAATACCTGCCCTCCTTATAAGGTGGGCGTAAATAAAAGCCGATTTACAGGGTAAATTTTGCATTGGGAAGGTTATCTGCACAGGTAACAAGATGCTACCTAATTCTCAAATTTGCAGTGACTCACCATTTGCCCTTAATTAAATTTACAGTACTTTAATTAAATCAACAGATAATCTTCTGCTACTTTAAAGGTTTGAAGGCATTACATCATAAACTGAACTTCCAAAGTTTTTGAATGATGAAGAATGTGAATAGTTTGAAGGGGGGAGGGGAACAGAATTCCATGTCCCATTTGGATGGATTATTAGAAATGCATTTCCTTCCTTCCTTCCTTCCTTCCTTCCTTCCTTCCTTCCTTCCTTCCTTCCTTCCTTCCTTCCTTCCTTCCTTCCTTCCTTCCTTCTTGAAATAAGAATGATTGCAGCAGCTGAACAACACAGTTTCATCACCTGGCACGTGAACAGTAATCACACTTAGATTTTCAAAGTTGTGGGAGAGAGGACAAACTAAGCACCAGCCCTTGTAAAAGGGGCTGCATCCTGGCTTGATTACTGCAACATGTTGTACAGAGGGCTGCCTTGAAAACTGAAAGTCTTCAGAAATTGATGCAAATCTTATAGCTTGGCTGAGAACTGACACAAGGCACTACAATGGTATTTCTCAACCTTAGCACCTTTAAGACAGGTGGACTTCGATTCCCAGAATTCCCCAGCCAGCATGCTGGGGAATTCTGGGGGTTGAAGTCCACTTATCTTAAAAGTACTAAGGTTGAGAATTGCTGAACTAAGATCCTGAAAAGCATGCAAATGGACAATTTGAACTGATGTTCTGAACAAAACTTAAACAGTTAGCATTAATCTTTAGAGTCCTCAGTGGCTTAGTACCTGATTTTGTAAAAGATCGCTTATCTTGTTATAAATCTTTTGCACGCACTGTGTGGGAAATAGAGGCCTCAATTTCGCTTTCAGCTGTCATTTCTCAAGGATGTTGGATGACAAATAAGGAGGCCCTTTTCCTGCATTGCACGCAACCTAGAATATGCATTTCTCCTGGGGGTGGAGAGCCAAAGTTGCCTGCAGAGCACAGTCAAAAAAGTCAAGATGGCAACTGTGCCTATAATCTATAGGTCCACTTGTTTTTATTTGCAATAGACATTAAAAACAAGGGGAACTTCAATTACAGGTAGTCCTCAACTTACAACAGTTCATTTAGTGATCATTCAAAGTTACAATAAAAAAATGACCATTTTTCACAGTTAACAACTTCAGATGCTTGGCAACTGGCTCGTATTTATGACGGTTGCAGTGTTCTGGAGTTACGTGACCTCTTTTTCCAACCTTCTGCTAAGCAAAGTTGATGGGCAAACCAGATTCATTTAACAACCATGTTACTAACTTAACAACTGCAGTGATTCACTTAACAACAGTGGCAAGAAAGGTCGTAAAATGGAGCAAAAACTTAACAAATGTCTTACTAACAGAAATTTTGGACTCAGTTGTGATCATAATTCGAGGACTACTTGTACAGGCAAAGCCAACATCCTGTCTGTTTTCAAATTTGCGACCAAAATGAAGGGTTTTTTTTTTTTTTGCTAAGTTCTTTTGCTAAGAATCTGAGCTGCTAATTAGCTTCATTTTTCATTGGGTTGGTTCAGTGGTGAAATCCAAATTTTTTTACTACTAGTTCTGTGGGCGTGGCTTGGTGGGCATGGTGTGGCTTGGTGGGCGTGGCAGGGGAAGGATACTGCAAAATCTCCATTCCCACCCCACTCCAGGGGAAGGATATTGCAAAATCCCCATTCCCACCCCACTTTGGGGCCAGCCAGAGGTGGTGTTTGCCGTTTTTTCCGAACTACTCAAAATTTCCACTACCGGTTCTCCAGAACCTGTCAGAACCTGCTGGATTTCACCCCTGAGTTGGTTCTTTGCTTTTTGGAAAAAAATAATAATCTATATAGATAGTTCTAGCCTTGCGATTATTTTTTTAGGGACTTTTAGTGAAATTGCAACAGCATTGAAAAAAGTGGCTTACAGTGGACCTTTGCACTTACAACTACCCGTATTGCAGCATTCTGACAGTCACATGATCAAACTTTGGGAAGTCAGCAACCAGCTCGTATTCACAAGGGTTACAAAGTCCCAAAATCAAGTGATTGCCATTTGCAACTTTCCTACCTGGCTTCTGACAAGCAACGTCAATGGGCAGCCCAGATTTGATTAACGACCATATGATTCACTTAACAACTGCAGTGTTCCACTTAACAACCATGACCAAAATGGTCGTGAAATAGGGTGCAACTCGCTTAACAATCCCCTTGCTTAGCAACAGAAATTCTGGTTCCAAATGTCATAAATTGAGGACTTCCTATAATTGACTTACAGATAATCTTCAACTTTTGACTGCAATTGAGCCCAACATTTATGTTGCTAGGTGAGAAATTTGTTAAGTGAGTTTTGCCCTATTTTCTTGTCGCATTTGTGAAATGAATCACTGCCCTTGTTAAATTAATAACATGGTTGTTAAGTGGATCTAGCTTCCTCCTGGACTTTGCTTGTCAGACGGTCGCAAAAGGGAATCATGTGACACTGAAACCATCATAAATGTGAGTCTGTTGCCAAACATCTGGATTTTGATCACATGACCATGGGGATGTTGCAACAGTCAAGTATGGAAAAATGATCATAAATCACTTTTTTCAGTGCCGTTATAACTTTGAACAGTCACTAAGTGGTTGTAAGTTGAGGACTACCTGTATAATGGAGAAGTCGACGGAGAAGGAAGGCAGGACTACTGAAATTTTATTGTGCCTCAACCCAGATTCTTTTGCATGTTTTTTTCTTTAAATTTTCTTCACAATTTCATCCAGAATTTTTTTTTTTATGGGTAGCTAAGCAGCCAGTTAGAATGGATGAATGGATGAATCAATAGATGGATATAAAAATAAGCACAGATTTTTGGGGATTCCTGAAATGCTGGCATGGGAGATCTTTTCAGGAATCTCTTGAGAAGAAAGATCCTGGAGCTTCCAAGAAAGAGATCAGGGGGTGATGGGGAGCCTCTTTTCCCATAAATAAATCTTAGCGCAAGGCAGAAGCTTTCGTGAATTTTCTCTTATCAGAGGCACATAGTGGATAGCTGTCATTTTTGCATACTTTTCCTGTGATGGGAGAAAGCTGCAGCTCCTGATTTATTTGCCATTCGAGAAGCTTAACAGGATTCTTATCCTACAATGTAGGTTTCATGAAGACAGAAGATCTCTCTTCTCTTAGATCAACCTTGAGAAAATGGAAATTTTTGGCCCTGGTTTCTTCTTTGCAAAAACAATCCCCACATTGGCAATTAAGTTGCCGGTAAAAAACAACAACATGGAAGTGCTATTCCTTATTTTGCACTTTCTCCTAAGATATGCTTAAAGTCGTACGAATTGCCAGACTATTTGTCAGAAAATATTTCTTGTAAAAAAAGAAAGAAAACACCTTAACATTACAGGTCTTCAGTGTCCAATACAAGAGAATCCCAGCAGGAAGGAATTGGCAGGTGCCTGTTTGAATTAAAACTAACATGAAAAAACTGTAATGGCACAGGATTTTTTTTTTTTTGAAAACTCAAAGCGGTGTAATTGGAATTTGTTCCTCCTCTGCTCTGTTAAATAGAGTTTATCCCTCCCATTAAAAAAGAAATGCAACCCAGGATGGGAGGGAGGGAAGTTCAGCACAGGCAATGTAGCATTTCCCCACTCTTTGGATCCAGTTACTAGAAAGTAAACCACATAGTAATCACCAGATATTTTGCATTTCAGTTCTCATTGGTCTCAAGCAGTTTTACCAGGCAGGTTTATGGGAGTTATAAGAGTCACCTTGTGGCAAGATGGATGATAAACAAATCTTAGAAGAGATAAATAGATAGATAGATAGATAGATAGATAGATAGATAGATAGATAGATAGATAGATAGAGATACAGAGATAGAGAGATACAGAGATACAGAGATACAGAGATACAGAAGATAGATAGACAGAGATACAGATAGATAGATAGAGATACAATAGACAGACAGAGATAGATAATAGATTATATCTATATATCTCTATCTATCTATCTATCTATCTATCTATCTATCTATCTATCTATCTATCTATTCGTAGATTTTCACAGGTAGACGTATACAAGTTTTGGTATATTCGGGTCTTTTCCTCGCACAAGCACGAAGCCGAAGACACCAGCCTGAAGATGACGAGTGGGACCTCGCCGAAACGTCACCAAGATACTCTCAATTTTACACGGGAAAAGACCCGAATACACCAAAACTTGCATACATACATATGTATGTGTGTATGTATATATGTATGTGTGTGTGTATATATTTGTTTATGTAAGTTTTCACAGGTATATATGTGTGTACAGTTAATATCTCGGGTTTCTTCCCATGTAATTGTAAACATATCCTTAAAAGGGTAGTAGCGACGTTTCGATGAAATCACATTCGTCATCTTCTGGCTGGAGTTCTCGGTTTGGTGCTAAGTTGCCCATAAGCACCAAACCGAGAACTCCAGCCAGAAGATGACGAATGTGATTTCGTTGAAACGTCGCTACTACCCTTTTAAGGATATGTTTACAATTATACCGGAAGAAACCCGAGATATTAACTGTACACACACACACACACACACACACACACACACACACACACACACACATGCTTTCTTCTCTTATCGTAGGTTGGCTTATCGTATGGCTGCAACTTGAGAAACTTGGTTTACGTAGGAAAATACCTGGTTGAAGAATATATATATATATATTTATATATATATATAAAATCTACTTCTTTCCCCCCCCTCTCTTTCTCTCTCTCTCTCTCTAAATTATGTCATTATTTTTGCAATTCAGGAGTGCACAGCCAAAGATAGCACAGAGATGGAAGGATCCCTAGAGGCCATCTAGCCTAACCCGCTGCCCTATGTAGGAATCCAAATTGAAGCATCTCTCAGAACGGCTGTCTAGCCTTTGATAGGTGCACGTTCTCCAAGGCCATCATCTCTCTGGGCCATCGGTTGCCTGGTCCAAAGGTTATGTGATATCTTTGTTTCTCTTTCAGCATATGCAGCTCTCAAGAAAAACAAAAAAACTAAGTGCCTTTGTGTCTGTGTGTGTGTGTGTGTGTGTGTGTAGGGATGGTGATGGTAGTTGTCCCTGGAGACACATCTGGCAGAGGAAGCATCTGAGGGGTCTTTGGTGCTCTCTGAGCTTGCCTGTTTTCTTGCAGAATTTTCATTACCCTAACTAGGTAACTCGTCATCAGTGCTAAAGGAAGCATCTAAAATACGCAGTAATGTCATGGAATAATTAATTTGCATGCAAGACAGCTTGCATAAATTGGAGTTAAAACCCTGAAATTTCTGTGTATTATCTCTCACCCTCCTCTTTCTTGGGCTGCTGGTTTCCAAGATGGGAAACTTACCCTGTTCCCCCTAAAATAAGACCTCCCCTGATAATAAGGCCAATCGGGGTTTTTGAGTGCATGGCAATAAGGCCAAGCGCTTATTTCAGGGTTCAAAAAAATATATAAGACAGGGTCTTATTTTCAGGTCAGTTGGTATTGGATGGAGCAAGAAGAACAGGTGGGCAGGGAAATATGAGCATTTGCTCCCTCACATGAATCAATGGATGGATATAAAAATAAGCACAGATTTTTGGGGATTTCTGAAATGCTGGCATTGGAGATCTTTTTGGGAATCTCTTGAGAAGAAAGATCCTGGAGCTTCCAAGAAACAGGGAAATATGAGTATTTGCTCCCTCACATAACTCTCATGGGGGGTGGGGTCCAGTCTCAGTGAAGAATTTACATGCAGGGAGCATGTAAACTTCTGGTAGTGGTCAAAAAACAAGTTCTTGAACCAACAGAAATAAAAATTCGAAATTCCATTTCAAAAAGGAATGTTCTGATTGGTCTTTTTCTTTTTCTTAAGCTAATGACTCTTGGGTATCTTTTATTTCCTCCATTCTGCCCCCATTTTTATTCCTTGGCTTACAAACCTCTTTAATACAAAGGAAGAAGGGAAGAGTGAGAAGAAGCAATAGAAGCAAAGAAGGAGAGGAAGAGAGATGAAGGGAAGGGTCAGAGGGAGGAGAAAAAAGAAAAGGAAGGAAGGAAGAAATATAAAGAGAGGAGAGGAAGGAAGACAAAAAAGAAAGGAAGGAAGGAAGGAAAGGAAAAAAAGGAAGGGGGAAGGAAGGGAAAAGAAGGGAGGAAGCAAAAAAGAAAGGGAGGGAGGGAAAGAAAAAAGGAGGGATGGAGAAAGAAAGGAAGAAAAAAGAACAAGTGCTCTGGTCTTGACAGATATCAAGTAGCACAACCTCGTTTACACAATAGCTTATCACAAGATAAAAGCTTTGCTATGTCAGCCTTGGGGGAGGGGATAGAAAGCTGCAGTTGTGGATGCAAATGCAAAGTAGTTTGAGGGAATGGGAATCATTTGCAGGAACCCACAAAGGGGTGTGATTTCCAACCTGCAAGTAACAGTAGTGGTTGTAGAGTATTAGTTGTTGGTTTAGAAAGAAACAACTTCCTAAACTAACAGCTAATACGCCACAACCACTATCAAATTCTGCTGTTACCCACAGCCAGGGTCTCCTCTCCTCTCAAAGTGCTACCCAAGGTTGATGTTTCAAGAACTTTGCAAACAAGGGAGGGGGTGGGGATTTCAATCAGAATAGAGCTGGAAGGGACTCTTGAGGTCTTCTAGTCCAACCCCCTGCTCAAGCTTGAGGCCCTGTACCATTTCAGGCAAATGGCTGTCCAATCTCTTCTTAAAAGCCTCCAGTGATGGAGCGCTCACAATTTCTGGAGGCGACTTCTGTTCCACCAGTTAGTTGTCCCCACTGTTAGGAAGTTTCTCCTTAATTCCAGGTTGCTTCTCGCTTTGATTTAGTTTCCACCTGTTACTTCTTGTCCTGCCTTCAGATGCTTTGGGAAATAAGTTGACCCCTTCTTCTTTATTTTCTTTACTTTTGCAGGGAAAACAACTGGTAAGAAAACTGCTAAAGGTTGGTGGCAAATATGATCGATGTTTTGAGGTTGTAAATTCTCAAAAAAATGGTAAAATTTAGTTATTTAAAAGATGTGGGGGAAGGAAGGAAAAAGGATGTAATGTAGACCTGAACATTTTATGGTCCCTGAGCAATGCCTGTCCCCTTTAACTATCCCTTTCCGGTCTGGGTGAGATCAAGTGGAAATTAGAAATCAAATTTAAACAAGTGTATATGGTGCACACAATACAACTGTATTGATATTATTTTGAAACGGCTGCTTCTCCCCCACAATTTATGTATGTGTGTGTGTGGTTGGCTTTTCGTTCAGCCCTCCATAGTTTCTCACATGGCCCCTTGGGAAAATTAATTGCCCACCCCTGATCTAACAATATCTGCAGTTGTTTGTTTCTTAAAATAATTCTCTGCTGATGCCACTTAGCAAGTCTAACTTTCTACACATCACCTTCCCCCAGGGGTGAAATGCTCCCGGTTCGGACCGGATCACCTGATCCGGTAGCAATGGCAGCGGGTGGTTCGGAGAACCGGTAGCAGAAATCCCTATGCCCCCCTCTCCACCATGCCCAGCTGAGCCACACGATCATCAGAGGCTTTTTTGTTTTTTTACTTTTAAAAGCATTTTTTCTACAACCTCTTGAAAAAATGCTTTTAAAAGTAAAAAAAAAAAAGCCTCTGATAATCGCGCAGCTCAGCTGGGATCGTCAGAGGCTTTTCAAAGCATTTTTTTCTGCAACCTCTTGGCTGAAGAGGTGGTAAAAAAATGCTTTGAAAAGTCTCTGACGATCCCAGCTGAGTTGCCTGATCATCAGAGAGGCTTTTCAAAGCATTAGAAAAAATGCTTTAAAAAGTTAAAAAAAAAAGTTGGCCACGCCCACCCAGTCACATTACACCCCACCACCACCAAGCCACGCCCACAGAACCCGTAGTAACAAATTTTACATTTCACCCCTGCCTTCCGCCCAACTCAGGGATTCCCCTGGTGGTGGTGTGCTAAACTCCTGACAACTGCCAGTCCTGAGCTGCAGTTCTCAGGATGGCCCCTAGAGGCTAGCTCAAAGATGCAAGAAGCATTGTGTCCTGCCCCCTAGTGATTATCCAGAGTGCTGCAGAAAAGGGATACAGATCGAAAACTCCCAACTCTCGTGGTCACCCAAGTGGTTGTAACTGTTGTGCCCTATAAGCCTCATTGTGGAGGGCATGGGAAATTGCTGCCCACGCCACATTCTAAGGGCAACAGGTTGCAGGAGGAGGCTGGTAGCATGACAGCACTGTAGGATGATGACAGCATGACTGGGAAATGACTCACAAGCCAGCTGTGGATGCCTCAGTCCACATGATGGAAAACAACGTGTGTTTAGAGCCCATATATAGGCAAAGGTTTCCAAAACAGAGAAATGCAAAACATAAACAGTTTCTTTTTCTGCTAAACGGTCTACCTAACATGCAAAGTAGCTGAAATGGCAAGGGTGACAGTATACAAACAGTCCCTGACTTATAACAATTGTTTAGTGACTGTTCAAAGTTACAATGGCATTATGGCCATTTTTCACACTTACGACCGTTGCAGTATCCCTGAGTTCATGCGATTAAAATTCAGACACTTGGCAACTGGTTCCTATTTATGACGGTCGCAGTGTCCCAGGGTCACGTGATCCCTTTTTGTGACCTTCTGACAAGCAAAGTCAGTGGGGAAGCCAGATTCGCTTAACAACTGACCCACTAACTGCAGTGATCCACTTAACAACTGGGGCGAGAAAGGTTGTAAAACGGGGCAAAACTCACTTAACCAATGTTCTCGACTTAACAATAGAAGTTTTGGGCTCAGTTGTGGTTGTAAGTCGAGGACTACCTGTAATACGTCCACGCGTGGTGGTGGATCCGTGGCCTTTGAAATGGGAGGAAGCAGAGGAAGAGGGAAGTTGAAACAGGGGCCGGGTTTCAGCTCAGAAGCGTTCATGATAGGCCAGTTTTCTAACCAGGTTTAGTTGGGCAAGCCATCATGGCTGGACAAGGAAATGGCCAACTAGAAAATCAGCATTTCTTCCTTGGCCAAGGAACAGGTGGCTGATAAGAAGACACCAGCCTTTTGAAGAAAAAGGTAGACTTTTCTTTTTGAAGAAAAAGGTTGAACTGGGCAGGGGCTTGGAAATGCTGACTCAGGGGCCAGAGGTCTCTGGCATGACTCAGCAAGAGATAAAGGCCAGCCAGGGAGCAAATCAGCTGGACTGGAACGGAGGCCTCCAGTGTGAGCTGTTTTCTGCCAATTTTGCAACCCGTTGCACAGACCAAAAGCCTTGCCAGTCATTCAAAGGAACGCAGAACCAGAAGGCGCAATCTTTTATGACTCAGAAATTCTCATTCATGGCACCAGCTGAACGGTATACAGCGCAGTCCCTAATGGTGGATTTAACCGGCAATCAAATTGCAGTCTTTTTATCAGCAAGGGATACAACATCGTGTCACATACGGCAAAGTGCAAGAAATATTAAGCGTGAGAAAAAGAGATCTCGTGAGAAGAATGCAAAACTTAGATGCAAGCTTTTTAAACGAAGTTTCTGAACCTTGGCAACTTTAAGATGGGTGGACTTCAACTCCCAGAATCCCCCAGCCAGACATGCAGGGTTAGGAATATCCCTGGGGGTGTTGGCCTGCCTTGTAGGGCTGACGTTTTTTAAGGTAGCAAAAGCCTAGAGCAGTGATTTTTCCACCTCAGCAACTTTAGGATTTATGGATTTCCATGTTCAGAATTCCCTAGCCCAGAGGTCTTCAAACTTGGCAGCTTTAAGATTTGTGGACTTCAACTCCCAGAATTCTCCAGCCAGTATAGCTATGCTGGCTGGAGAATTCTGGGAGTTGAAGTCCAAAAGTCTTAAAGCTGCCAAGTTTGAAGACCTCTGCCCTAGCCAAATGCTGCTTGGGGTATTCCGGAAGTTGAAATCCATGCATCCTGGCTAGGGAATTCTGGGAATTGAAGTCCACAGTTCTTACATTGCTGAGGTTGAGAAATGTTAACTTAAAGGAACATAAAAATATTGCTATTTTTCAGGGTGAAAAATTAAGTCCTTTTAAAATTAGAGGCATATCTTGTTACACAAAATCCAAGTCCTGTAGTAACTGCCATGGAAACAAAGCAGCTTTGAGTTTCTTCTACAGGGGATCCTCTTCTTACGACCACAATAGAACCCCAAATTTCCATTGCTAAGCAAGACAGTTGTTAAGTAAGATTCGCCCCATTTTACAACCTTCCTTGCCACACTTGTTAAGTGAATCACGGCAATTGTTAACTTAGTGACACGGTTGTTAAGTGAATCTGGCTTCCCGCCATTGACTTTGTTTGACAGAAGGTCGCAAAAGGGGATCACGTGACCCCTGGACATTGCAATCGTCATAACTTTGAGTCAGTTGCCAAGTGCCTGAATTTTGATCACGTGACCACGGGGAGGCTGCAAGGGTCGTAAGGGTGAAAAATGGTCATAATTCACTTTTTTCATTGCCATTGTACCTATGGTCACTAAACGAATGGTTGTAAGTCAAGGACTACCTGTATTTTACAAGCTTTTTTGGGGGGAAAAAAAGTAAGAGTGAAAAAAAATGTCAACTTTGCAGGGATTTTATCGCTTCCTCCCTCCTTTCCTGGGACTGGAGTCTTGGCTGGGCTCAACAGGTGTGACTCATTGGCACCTATCGTACCTGAAGTTCTTCACCTCTCAGTCCAAAACAGCCTTTGGGCCCCGTTATGCAAAACGGCAACTTTTTCCAAACTCCAAACTTTTTTCCTTTTGACCCCCGCAAGCAAATGAAGCAGGGAGCCTAAGGGGGTTGTGGGATGAGGGTCCCAGATCCCGGCCTGCTAGGCGAGGCAGCTTGCTGCTATATTTGCTCCATGAAACCGGTTGTTCTACCTTGGGTAGCTTTGACAGCTGGCACGCAGCCTGCCAAGGAAAACCTTTCCAAGCTCTGGATGCAGGCGCACATGGCTCTCACTGCTCGGAGCCTCCCACTCACCAGACTGGTTTTGCAGGAGAAGTGTCAGCCAGAGAGAGAGAGAGAGAGGGAAAAAAAGCCACTTCCATGCCTCTGCCTGCGACTACCTGCCTCCTTGGTCAGGAGCAGTATATCTGCTCCTTCCAATAAGTCAGGAGGAACAAGGAGAAAACCTGCTGCTTCCATGAAATTAATTGGAGGCTGGCCTTAATACTATTTACGACCACAAACGAACCTAAAATTTCTGTTGTTAAGCACGACAGTTGTTAAGTGAATTTCGCTCCATTTTACGCGCTTTCTTGCCAAGTTGTTAAGTGAATCACCGCAGTTGTTAAAGTTAGTAACAAGGGACTTATGACTATTTTTCACACTTAACGACCGTTGCAGCATCCCCATGGTCATGTGATTAAAATCCGGATGCTTGGCAATTGACTCATATTTATGATAATGGCGGTGATTCGCTTTTGTGACCTTCTGGCAAGCAAAGTCAATGGGGAAGTCAGATTCACTTAACAACCATGTGGCTAACAACTGCAGTGATTCACTTAACAAGTGTGGCAAGAAAGGTCATAAAATGGAGCAAAACTCACTTAACAACTGTCTCACTTAGCAACAGACATTTTGGGTTCCATTGTGGTCATAAGTCGAGGACTACCTGTAGTTGTCTGCTAGATTTATAACCCCCATTTCCCCCCCCCCATGAGCTCAAAATGGATTAACCTGGGAATGTTGCTTTGTGTTTTCTATGTTTTCTCTGCTTTCATCAATTTTCTGTGTATCTATGTGTTGTCCTCATAACAACCCTGTGAGGTAGGCTGGGTTAGGAAAGAACATTGGATAGAGACATTTCCATAGGATGATACTTGCACCATTTTTGCTATTTCTTGTTGTACATGACTGCAACTGTTACTTGTGCATAATTTTGTTGGAACCAGAATTATGACAAAGCTAAGGGAAAAACCATTTTCAAAACAAAGATGCAAATGCACAGACACAACCAAATAAAAGGATAAAAGCAATGTAGCAATCTGTCATTTCTCCTTTTTTTAAACTGGCGATTATGCATTCCTTGCACAAGTCTGTGCCTTCGGAATTTGCGGGAAGAAGAGGTTTTAACTCCCATCAGGAGTCTCTCTGTTTTGCAAATAATTTTATACAATTTCTTCTCCTTGCATGTAAGCTGCCCATAAAATGAATACATAAACACTTTCTGACTAGAATGCATGTTTTGTGCTCAATTGTAGCTCAGAGATTACCTGTATTAAAATATCTGTGCAACACATAAGCGTTACATCTCTTCCACATCACTTCTTGCTGCTTCCTAATGCACAGTGCACAGACTTAGCCGGAAAGGGGAGTTTTAACTCTGCTGGATAGGAGTGACCCTTGCCTCCATTCAGCAGGTTGGGAATTGTAGTCCCATCGTGGCTGGTGTAGAGCAGGAGATCAGATCAGGAAAGTTGGCCAGCCAAATTGGTTTGGTCTCCATGTTGCAAGACAAGTGAACGAGCCAAAAACCACTTCCCTAATTTTTCTCCTCAAAAGTCTTTTAGCCTCCCAGAGAAGAAGCAGAGAAAAATAATTCTCCTTTGTCATGGAGTCCATTAAAAAAAAGGTTGCCCTGACTTGTACCCTTCACCACAAATTATTATGGGAATCAGACCCACATGAAGAGGTTGTGCAACCCAGATGTTCGAACAGGAAGATTCTGCCTGCAGTGCAACCATAAAAGTTTACTATGTAGCCCTTTAAATGGTTTTAAAACACAGTTTTTCCTGCTCCGCTTTCTGAAAAAAAAATGCCATAGCCCACTTCGTCTTGCAAACTCGCTCGGATTCTGCAGAACAGGATCAGTCCAGACGACGGAGAAAGATTTGCATTTTTTAGAATGAAGGAATGCAACTCCTCTGTTGACGCCTGGGGTGCAGAGGCTGGGCCTTAAAAGGGAGGGGGCTTTAAAAAAAATATTAGCCAGGCCAATGGGTCAGCATTACACAATACAGTTATTCATTCCTTTAGAGCCCAGCGGAGGGGAGGGGAAGGGAAGGGAAGATGCTACCGACCTCTGGCATAATAGCTTAGCCTCCAGAAATGGCAGCTAATTCATAGGCTATCAAGGTCATCTCGAAGGGAAAAAGTTTGAAACTCTGGAAAGTGTCAGATTATAACAAGCCATGCCTTCAACCTGCTTCTCTTCAGACGGTTTAGGTTTCCAGCTGCAGATGTGCAGGCAAAGGATACTAGGAGTCTTAAGGGGCAGTAACCAGAGCTCCCCCTCTTTTTTTGGGGGGGGGAGAAATCTGATTCCATCCTTCAGGATCCCAATAGGGACTTTGGTGTCTTAGCCGAAAGGTGAATTCCCTTTGATATTTCTTTTTTTCCCCCCCTTTTTAACCTTTACGCTCCTTCCATTTGCTACTTTTAAAAAGTGCAATATTGTGAGCATACATTTCCCGCTGGGAAAAAAGCATTTTTACAGTTTTGTATGCCCTCTGGTCCACTGGGGTGCAATAAAACAGTCAGGGCTTTGCAATTCTAGACTCACGCTTTCGCTAAGATGTTAAAACGAAAGAGAGATTTTTTTAAAAAAATAAAAACAACAACCAGTACTGATGGGTTTCCCTTTACTAGATGTGTTTTAGATCAGCATTTCTCAACATTTGGTTGTAAAAGCAGCGGAGAGTGGGCCCATGACTGGGGCAGAGGAAGCCCCCAAATATCAACACTTCAAATGCGGATCATAAGTACAACAAGGTAGGTCCTTCAGGAGTTCAAACAGTCACTAAGAAGAAAGTTATATGATTGAGTGATGGTTGAGTGTTTTGGGCTGGTTTTCTCCTGGACATACAGGTAGTCCTCGACGTATGATCAAAATTGAGCCCCAAATTTATGTTGCTAAGTGAGACAGTTGTCAAGTGAGCTTTGCCCCACTTTGCGACCTTTCTAGCCACAGTTGTTAAGTGAATTACTGCAGTGGTTAAGTTAGTCACACGGTTGCTAAGTGAATCTGGCTTTCCCATTGACTTTGCTTGTCAGTGGGTCGCAAAAGGGGATCACGTGATCCCAGGACACTGCAACCGTCATAAGTATGAATCTTTTGCCAAATGTCTAAATTTTGATCACGAAAATGCTGCAAGAGTCATAAGTGTGGAAAATGGTAATAAGTCACTTTTTAAAGTGCTGTTGCAACTTTGAATAGTCACTAAATGAAAGGTTGTAAATCGAGGACTATCTATATTATTCTGCCCCCCACCCCTAATTTTCTTGTTCCTTTAAAATTGCAAGCAGCCCATAATCATGTGGAATAAGGCAGCCTCTAAATCAGTGTTTGTTTGTTTGTTTGTTTGTTTGTTTGTTTGTTTGTTTGTTTTAAAATTGGCTACTTTAAGATTAAGGACATGCTGGCTGGGGAATTCTGGGAGTAGAAGTCCAGAGGTCTTTAAATGGTTGAGAAACACTGTTGTAAATGATAACACTTAACTAAAGTTAAATCTGAAGCAAGGATAAACAAGGAATAAACCCATTGTAGCTTTATGCAATGATTAACTATCTCCCAGCATCCCTTGTTCTTGGTTAGGATGATCAGAACTGCTGGGAGTTGTAGTCTGAGAACACCCTGGAGGGCCACAAATTTCTCATCCTGGTACAGAATTATAGATATAATTGAGATACAGTTGGTCCTTGACTTACAACTATTCATTTAGTGATTGTTCAAAGCTATAACGGAACTGAAAAAAAGCAATATGACAATTTTTCACACAATGAGCACTTCAGCATCCCCATAGTCACATCATCAAAATCTGGATCTTGGGCAACTGACTCATATTTATGACTGTTGCAGTGTCCTGGGGTCATGTGATCGTTGTTGTTTTTTTTGCAATCTTCTGACAAGCAAAGTCAATTAAAAAGTGCCAGATTCACTTAAAAACCACGTTCCTAACTTAACAACTGCAATGAATCACCTAACATCTGTGGCAAAGAAGGTTGTAAAATGAGGCAAAACTCACTTATTAACTGTCTCACTTAGCAACATAAGTTTTGGGCTCGATTGTGGTCATACATTGGGGACTATCTGTACTATAAATTCAAGCAGAAATACATTGTCTAGTGCAGGGATCTCCAGCCTTGGCAACTTTAAGCCTGGAGGACTTTGACTCCCAGAATTCCTCAGTCTGCTGGCTGGGGAATTCTGGGAGTTGAAGTCTGCCAGGCTTAAAGCTGCCAAGGTTGGAGATTCCTGATCTAGTGAACTATATAACTGCTGTTCTACCCAGGATACAGGTAGCTTTGTGTTTTTACCTGGATTAAACCATTGTTCTTCTAAACTGCAATTAGTTTTCAATTTGCAACCATTCATTCTGAAACTATTAGAAATTACAACAGCACTGAAAAAAGTGATTTACAACCTTTTCCCCGCACTTATGACCGTCATGGCATCCCAAGAGTCCTTGATCAAATTTCAGATCCTTGGCAACCGGCTTATATTTACAATAGCTGCAGCATTTCAGAGTTATGGGATCAACAATTTGTGAACTTCCCAGCTGGCTTCCGACAAGCAGAGTCAACGGGGGAAGCTGGATTTGCTTAACGACTGTGTGATTCACTTAACAACGGCGGGGAGGGAAAGCTCTCAAAATTGGGCATGGCTCACTTAACATCTGCCTTGCTCAGCAACGGAAATTCTGGTTGTAAGTCGAGGACTACCTGCTGTTTTTGGCTCGGATAGATTTGGGGATTCAGAAGAGGGAGAGAGACAGAGATAGAAGCATTCCTTCATGTTTCCAGCAGCAACAAAACCATGGCAAACACCAACTTTTTGCTAGAAACATCAGAGCAATTCCATTTCCAAAGAGTAATAAATAAATTTCAGCGTGCCGGGAAAAGATGGAACATTAAGGCAATCTTTTCCAACCTGATGTCCTCCAGATGTGCTGGAGAAGTTGTGGTTGCTTGCAGCTGGAGGCCCAAAGTTGGGACAGGCTGCCTTGAAGGCAGCTTTTTATTTCTTTACGGGAAAGACCAAGGTTCCTGGACACAAATCTTGTGGCAAGGAGTGTCTGTTTTTAACTGTGTACATGTTAAAAAACAAACTTTATTTCCTCCATGCAGATATTGCCCTGGTGTTTGTGCTGATAAGATGCACTTGGATATTCAAGAAGAAGAGAGGTTTCTCCATCTCCTTCCTTCTTGGAGGACAAAGAGAAGGGTAACTGAGCCAGGGTAACTGTTCTAACTGTCAGGAAATTTCTCCTTAGTTCTAGGTTGCTTCTCTCCTTGATTAGTTTCCATCCATTGCTTCTTGTCCTGCCTTCAGGTGCTTTGGAGAATAGCTTGACTCCCTCTTCTTTGGGGCAGCCCCTGAGATACTGGAAGACTGCTATCATGTCAATCCTAGTCCTTCTTTTCATCAAACTAGATAGACCCAATTCCTGCAACCGTTCGTTAGCCTCTAGTTGCCCTAATCCTCTTTGTTGCTCTTCTCTGCACTCTTTCTAGAGTCTCAATATCTTTTTTATATCATGGCGAGCAAAACTGGATGCAATATTCCAAGTGTGGTCTTATGAAGATTTGCTGGCTGCATTTTGCATTCTTCCTTGGACATCAAGAGATCACTTTGTGGTCCCACATTTTCGTGGATGTTACTCTGCCGATTGAAGACAAGAAAAAATACAGGCCGCTTAAGGTTTCAATCCTGAGTGGGAGCTGGTTCCACCTACTTACAGGTAGTCCTTGTTCAGCGACTGCCTCATTTACTGTCCCTTCGCTGTTATGAGTGATGAAAAAGTAACGTTATGGCCAATCCTTGGCATGTATGACCTTCACAGGTCTGCAAAACAAATGAAAGGTGAAGTAAGATTGTAAGCACCATGATGCTTTCACTTAGTGACCATTTTGCTTAATGGCGGAGCTGGGGTCCCAGTTGCGGTTGCTAAACGAGGACTATCTGTACAATGATGGAAAGATAACTCAGTTGTTCTACCTTGCAGGAAATTCTCCAGTTGATAAATACGTTTTTGGAAATTCCAGTGAAAGAGACAGTACCGTAGGAATGGCCAAAAGATGGTGACCACAACAGTACAGGATTTTCTCCCTGTTTTGTATGTGTTACAAACATTGGATAAAGTGATCTTGGATACAGAGAAAAAGGAAGCAATTGTGGTTTGGGCTATCTGAGGTTTTCTGCTTCTTCCCCTTTTCTGTTTCTACAACAGAGGCTTCAACAAGCAACTATTTTTTTCACTTTCGTCTTCTCAGTCTGAAACCTTCTGCCCTGTTATAACATTTCCGTGAAGGGTAATAATGGACTTTTATTTTATTTTTTTTATTTGAACCACTCCTAACAGCATGCTCACAATGTTTATCAGTGGTTTGCCGAGATCCTGGTGGCTAGCAGCAGCCTAGCTGGAGACCCATTGAAAAAAAAAAAACCTTGCTTTTCCATGGGCATGCAATAACACTAATATTCCAAACTAATGTACTTATTTTATTTTATTTATTAAATTCCCTAGAAAGTTTCATTAGAGGACTAGGGAATGAGCAAAGGAAGAAAATGAAAATTCAGGTTGCCCCAGTTGCTAAATTTACAACGCCAACTTACATTTTAGGGTAGAAATGTAATCAATTACAGCTAGTCCTCGACTTACAACAATTCATTTAGTGACTGTACAAAGTTACAACGGCACTGGAAAAAGTGACTTCTTGATTAGTTTCCATCCATCTCTTTTTGTCCTGCCTTCAGGTGCCTTGGAGAATAGTTGACCCCTCTTCTCTGTGGCAGCCCCTGAGATATTGGAAGACTGCTATCATGTCTCCCCTAGTCCTTCTCTTCATCAGACTAGACATACCCAGTTCCTGCAACCGTTCTTCATATGTTTTAGCCTCCAGTCCCCTAATCCTCTTTGTTGCTTTTCTCTGCACTCTTTCTAGAGTCCCAACGTCTTTTTTACATTTTGGTCACCAACACTGAATGCAGTAGTCCAAGTGTGATCTTATCAAAGCATTATAAAGCGGTACTACCACTTCACGTGATCTTATTTAAGAGCCTTGGTGGCGCAGTGGACTAAAGTGCTGTTAAGTAGCACTTAGCTGCCAGCTGTCTGCAATTACTGCAAGTTCAAATCTCACCAGGTTCAAGGTTGACTCAGCCTTCCATCCTTCCAAGGTAGGTAAAATGAGGACCCAGATTGTGGGGGGCAATAATAATAATAATAATAATAATAATAATAATAATAATAATAATAATAATAATTTTATTTCTATACCGCCCTTCTCCCGAAGGACTCAGGGCGGCGTACAGCCTATTTAAAAACAGAATAGACATCAATTTAAAATAATTTAAAAGTATTAAATAAATTTGGCTTAATTTAAAACCCCAAAAGTTTAAAACATCCAATTTAAAATTATGTTGCTAACCCAGCCTGGCGGAACAATAGGGTCTTGAGTGCGCAGCGAAATACCCGGAGGTCAGAAATCTTACGAATTTCAATAAGCTGACTTTGTATAAAAAGAACACCGCTTAGGGGCCCCCGAAATCGCTACTAAGCAGGTATATACCAAAGTATGAAGGCTATTGCTTAACGCATTGTAAGCCACCCTGAGTCTCCGGAGAAGGGCGGCATATAAATCGAACCAATAAATAAAATATTGGAGGTGCCATTCCTTATTTAGAATGAGGTGTCGAACTGGTTAGTTTTCAATTTTCAGTCTCATTCAGAGATAGGACTTTTTTGGGGTGGAGCGAGCAACAGATTGTAAATGAAGAGCACAAATTCAGTTTAGTCTCTTTAAAGGATTTGGTACCACCGACTTTTCCTTTCGGTGCAGTTTCAAACTCATGACAATTGTTGTTTTGAAAAGGGTTTAGCCTTAGTTACTCCTGAGAAGCATTGCTGACATCAGTGAGACAATTAGTCATTGTGACTAATTGAAATCCCATTAATTGCAAGATGCCTGAGCTCTGACTAAGCTCCACAGAACGCTACCCAGGAGTTTGAGAAACAAATTCCAAAAGGCAGCCGATAAATAAGACATACCATACATATTATGGTAGATTCCACATCTCACCCAGAGGAAAAGTAGTTTTCTTAAATATCTAGAATGAGTTCCTCCTTCTGACAAATTCTGTGGCTACTGGTATCATCACCTCCCCTCCAAAAATATTACTGACCACCTCTCGGATGAGTCCCTACAAGGAGTCAAAAATATCAAGATGGCAAATCCAGCGCAGATCAAAAAGAACAAGGCTTTGGTTGCATGGAGTCATGACCGCCATTTTGACTTTTATGACCTCCTTTGCAGGTGCCTCTGGTCTATCTCCCCAAAGGGGCCCCACTTCCGCTATAGCAAAGTTGGTGAACCAGAATGCTAATATTTCAAGACTGGCTTCAATAAAAACAAATTGTCCCTTTAAGACAGTGTGTGACAACTTCAGCAACTTCAATTCCCAGAATTCCCTATGCTGGCTGTGGAATTCTGGGAGTTGAAGTCCACACACAAGTCCATCATCAACGGTTGAAGTTGTTGACAAACAAGCTGTAAGGCTTCACATAGGATACCTGACTAAAATGGAATGGGGTTGTGGTCTATGTCGTCTGGGAGCACAACTGCTTGCTTCCTGTGTTGTGCAACCCCAGCTGTCATGTTAAACCACAAGTATATGTATCTGTTTGGGCACAGCACGTGATGTACACAGGAACTGTGTTGTTTTAAGACTTAGAAATGGATGCTGACCAGAAACTTTCCAATTTTTTTTCAAGTTAGGGAACTGATTCTTTTTTTTAAAAAAAAACTTCCCAGAAGCCTGATTGAGAATCAAAGTTCTAGTGACAGAAAATTGGCTGCATTTAAGTTAATTCTTATTTCCCCCTTAGTCCGTCAGGACTACACAATTTGAAAAATCCAGACGTTGATCATATTTTGAGAGCCAGTTCGGGGTAATCTTTAAGGCACCACGCTAGAAACCAGGAGACAGTGAGTTCTAGTTCTGTCTTAAACACAAAGCCCAGCTTTGTAATTTTGGGCCAAGTCCTTGTCTCTCTCTCTCTGCCCTATGAAATAGGCAGTGGCAAACCACTTCTGAAAAACTCACCAAGAAAACCGCAGGGATATGTCCAGTCACTAAGAGTTGATTGACTCAAGCAGAGCAATAAAAATAAAATTAAATTAAAATTAAAAATTAGCTGCAAAACTAAAGATTATCATTAGGTGGCAGATAAGTGGGTTTTTTTATCCCACTGCCTCCACCTGGTGGTGACCTCAGGTTTGGCTACTTTGATATTTTACATACATACACAGGGAGGGAGGGAGGGGAGAGGGAAAGGAATTCCATTTCTAAACTGACCTTGTCTCTCAGAGATGCCTCTCTCTGTGTGGACTCACAATCAAGGAAGTCAGAAAAATGAAATTCCCATGAACAGTGGAATGGAAATTGATATTGCTTTATCAGCTACTCCTATTAACAATTATCTGAAAGTAATGTTCTCTTTAAGAGTCCAATGAATTAAAATATTCCCCAACCCATTCCCCGAACTGATCCAATGAACTAAAATATTTCCTGACCCACTCTCCAAATTGATCTGCTTTGTTTTCCTTACAAAAGTTTAAAAAATGCATCTGAATTTTTGTCAGGAATAGCACGGACATATGAAAAAGTTTTTTTTTTTTGTTCCTTTTATAAGATGTTAGACAATTGCATCCTTATACTGTTCATGCTGTCCTTGGACTCCAAAGCTTTTCCAGAATTTTTTTTTTCAACATGTAAACATCTACCATGAAAATATTAAACTAATAATGACAAGTACAGTATACATTGTAAAAAAAAAAAAAGTAGTTTAAAAAGCTATCAAAACTATTAGCCCAGGTTGGCTACAGAGAGAGAGAGAGAGAGAGATGAGAGAGAGAGATGATAGATAGATATAGATAGATAGATGAGAGATAGATGATAGATACAGATAGATGATAGATGATAGATAGATATAGATAGATAGATATAGATAGATGAGAGAGATGAGAAATGATAGATATAGATAGATGAGAGAGATGATAGATAGATAGATAGGTAGATATAGATAGATATAGATAGATGAGAGATGATAGATGATAGATAGATAAATACAGATAGATGATAGATATAGATAGATATAGATAGATGAGAGATGATAGATAGATATAGATAGATGAGAGAGATGATAGATAGATAGATAGATAGATAGATAGATAGATAGATAGATAGATAGATAGATGGATAAATAACCCACTAGTGCTGTATTAAAAAAAGAAAATAGAAGACCTAGGAGAATATCTGATTTCAAAAAGATTTTGGGACAATACAGGTGATCCTCAATTTACAGCTGGCTGCTTAGAGACTGTTTGAAGTTATGACCAACCTGAAAATGGAGACTTTGAGTTGTTCAGAGAACTGGCAAATACTACCTCTGACTGGCCTCAGAATGGGGTGGGAATGGAGATTTTGCTGTATCCTTCCCCCAGGAGTGGGGTGGGAATGGAGATTTTGCAGTATCCTTCCCCCAGGAATGGGGAGGGAATGGGGATTTTGCAGTATCCTTCCCCCAGGAATGGGGAGGGAATGGGGATTTTGCAGTATCCTTCCCCCAGGAGTGGGGTGAGAATGGGGATTTTACAGTATCCTTCCCCCAGGAGTGGGGAGGGAATGGAGATTTTGCAGTATCCTTCCCCCAGGAGTGGGGAGGGAATGGAGATTTTGCAGTATCCTTCCCCCAGGAATGGGGTGGGAATGGAGATTTTGCAGTATCCTTCCCCTGGAGTGGGGAGGGAATGGGGATTTTGCAGTATCCTTCCCCCAGGAGTGGGGTGGAAATGGGGATTTTACAGTATCCTTCCCCTGCCATACCCAAGCCACGCCCACCAAGCCACACCACGCCCACAGAACCGGTAGTAAAAAAATTTGGATTTCACCACTGTCTAGAAATATACATGTTTTTAAAAAAGCCCTTGTATCAAAAAAACCTGAGCCAATGAAATTGCTGGAATGAACTTTATGGGTGGAGCTAAGGCAGAACTAGAGAAATCAAGGGGCGGGGCTTGGCAGGACATAGCCAATCCAAGAGCTGCACAAAAGTTTTGCTCATCCCCCCCCCCCCCCCGACACACACACAATTGCAAAAAGAACAAAAAGAAAAAATTCACAGCAAAAAAACCTTGTAACGAGTACCGGCTGAGCAAGGCAGTGCCACAACCCCCTGTCTGTGTATATCTGGGTATATTGCTCACATCCAGATCTCTGACACATACCAACACAATAAGGCCAGCATCGTGGCAGCTTCCTCCAGTGCTTTAGAAAATGGAAAATAACGTTGCAAGCCCCAGGGACAGCAGTTTCAATTTCCCCCGAGGGATGATTTGCCAGCAGTTAGTTGGGAGAGCAGATGGTCAGAGATAAAACATTTGCTATACAATCTGCAAATCAAGCTGAGGTTACTTCCTGCAGGGCACCTACCGGTAATTTGTATTTGTATTTTACCAGTCATGAGGGCTAGAAACTTAGGCCGTTTGAACAATGGAAGCTGAAATCAATAGACAATTCCTTGTTTTTTCCCCCCACCTCTACTCCCTTCCAATCAAACATTTAACCCCACTTTTTTTTCCCAAGAATAAATGGAGTGAAGGGATGGGCAGAAAAAAATTACACGCTGGGGAAACAGCAAGGTGAATGTCTTTTCATTAAATGATCTCAACTCACCAAAACTTTATTACTAATCAGCCAAACTTCAGTTATTTGAATTAGAATGGGGAAAAGTGCAAAAAAAAAAAAAAGAGCAACTAAGATGATGAAAGGTGTGGAGACAAAAACATACGAAGGAATGGTTGCTGGAATTGGGTATGTCTAGTTTAATGAAAAGAAGGATTAGGGGAGACAAGATAGCAGCCTTCCAATATCTCAGGGGCTGCCACAAAGAAGAGGAAGTCAACCTATTCTCCAAAGCACATGAAGGCAGGACAAGAAGCAACGGATGGAAACTCATCAAGGAGAGAAGCAACCTGGAATTAAGGAGAAACTTCCTAATAGAACAATTAACTAGTGGAACAACTTCCTTCCAGAAATTATGGGTGCTCCATCACTGGAGGCTTTTAAAAAGAGATTGGGCAGCCACTTGTTTTAAATGGTACAAGGTTTCCTTCTTGAGGTCATTGGACATTGGACTAGAAGACTTTCAAGTTCCCTCCCAGTTCAATTCTGACTGATTGTTTGATTGAAAGATAATCCCAGTCTAATTCCTGAGAGGGGAAAACTAATTTCCTTTTTTTAAAAAAAAATTTGATTTATATGCCGCCCTTCTCCGGAGACTCAGGGTGGCTTACAGTGTGTTAAGCAATAGCCTTCATACTTTTGTATATTTATACAAAGTCAGCTTATTGCCCCCACAAACTGGGTCCTCATTTTATCTACCTTAGAAAGGATGGAAGGCTGAGTCAACCTTGAGCCTGGCGAGATTCGAACTTACAGTAATTGCAGACAGCTGGTCTTAAATTACAGTGCTTCTGTCTGTTGAGCTAAACCAGGCTCCTTGGGAAAACTAATTTCCAATAACATTTCTAGTCTATCTTCCTCTCTACCTATTTTGCTGTTTTGACAGTTATTGCTTTGTAGGAAGCTAAAACGCACCCCTCTCCTAGAGAAATGAGATATTTTAGAAAAAAATTAAAAAGGGCAGAATATTTCCCTTAAAAGGGAGGCAGAAACTCACCCACCCCCCCTTCTGTCAATGGGCCATTAAGGCCTGGGCCAGTCTATTCTACATAACAAAGATCTACCTCCTTCAGGCAGAGCCATAATAGGAATTGCCCAAAACTCTTTCATTACATCATCACCCAGCAAGAGTCAACCAAACTTAAAACACAGACAACCTAAATGACCTCTGACAGCAACCAATCAGGATACTCTTCCTGTGCCCCGGGAAGTTCAAAGCCAGAGAGGGTATATAACCCAGGGACTCTCAGCATCTCGTCCCTTTTTCGTGACCCAAGATCTTCAAGGCATGTGGTCCTGTCCACCATTAAACCATCTTTCCAAGCAGTCTCCATGTCTCCAGCGTCTTTCTTCCCACTTGGAACTGAACCCAGATGGGCATTTTCTTCCAAAAGCTTGAACAATGTTGAGCTTAAATTCTTGAGGATGATAGTATAGACGCTTTCCTATGGGAACATTAGAGATTTAGAGAGTCTCTCTACCCCAAGAATCAACTAATTTTGTAGCCCAAAGTAAAGCTTCCATTTTTGTCAATGGAAAATTTTTTTTATAAGTTTATGACATTTGTTTATAAAAATTGAGATAGGCTTGAAAGCAAGCCAAAGTGGAATGATATTAGCCCTCTCCCAGCTGGACTTTGGCTTCTCCAATTCCAACTTTGTCCACCCCTATGGGACATAAATCCAAAGGTCTCCATATTGGGGACGTGGCCAGTTAAGGTGCCCACTTAGCATTGAAAAGCTGCTATCTTTTAATAAAATTTGTGAGTCAGAAAAACTGAACTCTTGATTTTCGGCTGCCATAGAGTAGCTCTCTTCCCCTGTGGGCTTCATCTAGCACTCAACCCACTACTCAGCACTGTCTCCTAGAAAGAGGAGGCCCCTAATGAAAGAAATCAAGAAATAAATCTCACACAATTCAGATAAGCCTCAGTTTACAATTTAGTTCATTTAGTGACCGTCACTGAAAAAAAATGATTTAAGTCTGTTTTTCACACTTATGACTGTTGAGGTGGTCATGAGATCAAAATTCAGATGCTTGGCAACTGACTCATATTTATGACGATTGCATTGTCCTGGGGTCACGTGATAGTCTTTTACGACCTTCTGACAAGCAAAGTCAATGGGGAAGTCACTCACTTAACAACTATGTGACTAATGTAACAACTGGAGTGATTCGCTTAACAACTGTGACAAAAAGAGTCGTAAAATGGGACAAAACTCACTTAACAAATGTTTCACTTAGCAACATAAATGTTGAGCTCAATTGTGAGCTGTGTCAGGAGAGCTGCTGGGAAGGGATGGGTGGGGGCAAAGATGTTTTTCCAAGCCATCAACTGTGGAGCCCACATAGGGCTGAGCATGTAAATTTGCTTGAAGAGCCTGGGGATTAGCCAACGGAAATTATCTAGAGATGCTACGATGATGGTTGTATGGTGGCTATAGTAGATAAGACTTGAAAACCTCTCCTTGCTCCCTTCCTTCCTTCCCTGCATTCCTCATGCTCTTCTTCTTCCTTCTTTCCTTCCTCTTATTCTTCTTCCTTTCTTCTTCCCTTCCCGCCATTACTCCTTTCCACTTCCTTTTTCATCCCACTTTCTTTCCCTTTTTTCTTTCTCCTTTCCTCATTTTCTCTCCACTGTCCCTGTTTATTTTCTTCCTCTTCTTCCTTTCGCCCTCGCTCCCCTCTTTACTCCTTCTTTCCTCCTCTTTCTTTCTTTCCTTCCTTCCTCTCTCTCTCTTTCTCTCCTTCCTTCCTCCCCCTCCCCTTCCTCTCTCTTTTTCTCTTTCTTTTTCCTTCCTTCCTCCCTCCCTCCCTCCCTTTCTTCCCTGCATTCCTCATGCTCTTGTTCTTCCTTCTTTCCTTCCTCTTACTCTTCTTCCTTTCTTCTTCCCTTCCCGCCATTACTCCTTTCCACTTCCTCCCACTTTGTTTCCCTTTTTTCTTTCTCCTTCCCTCATTTTCTCTCCACTGTCCCTGTTTATTTTCTTCCTCTTCTTCCTTTCTCCCTCCCTCCCCTCTTTATTCCTTCTTTCCTCCTCTTTCTTTTCTTCCTTCCTCTCTCTCTCTCTCTTTCTCTCCTTCCTTCCTCCCCCTCCCCCTTGCTCTCTCTTTTTCTCTCTTTCTTTTTGCTTCCTTCCTTCCTCTCTCTTTTTCTCACTTTCTTTCTCTCTCTTTTTCTTCTTCCTTCCTCTCTCTTTCTCTTTTTCTCTCTCTCTTTCCCTCCCTCCCTCCCTCCCTCCCTCCCTCCCTCCCTCCCTTCCTTCCTTCCTTCCTTCCTTCCTTCCTTCCTTCCTTCCTTCCTCCCTTCCTTCCTCAAACAAGGGCCCCTTTCTGGAGCTGCAGTGCCTTCTCTTTCCCTCCGTCCAACTCCAGGAAGCATGAGGCGGGGCCTGGGGGAATGCAAACTGTCACTGCAAACATTTTAGCAGAGCTGTTTCCCAGGAAGGGCCGGGAAAGTTTGCCTTCGGTGTGGCCGACTGTTCTTCAGCCGGCCGGCGCATTCCCTGCCAATATCCGCTCTGGAGGATGTAATTTCTCTTGGCTCCCGAGCAGATGGAAGAGCGTCGACTTCTTTGGAAACCCTTCTGAGAAAAAGTGGAGATTGCCTTAGTCAGAAGCAGAAGCAGAAACAAGGGAATGTTGCCAAAAGGGAGAGAAAACACTCAAAATACAAGTGCCGGTTGGTAGAACAAAAATGGAATTTGTAGGTTTGCTAAAATCGAAAAAACCTAGCTTTTTCTGAAAAGGGAACAGAAAGCAGATGATACTTTATCTGCCGCCCTTCTCAGCCCATCCAGTAAAGTACTGTGCAGGATATTTTAGGAAAATTTTTGAACCTGGACCCAAGATGGTAAAAATGTCAAAAAATGAATTTCCCCCCTCCCTTCTGCAACCCTATTGCATCTGTATCCGTATGAGATTCTTAACCATGATTAAGCTAACCACAGTTTGTTCATTTAAACGACCATTCTGGGATCCCACACAACCTATAAATCTATGCAAGCTAGTTGCAAAAATATGTGCTGGGCTAAAACTGCATTGCCCGGTTTGCAATTAATATGTTTTCAATTGCACATTGAACCAGAAAATACAGGTAGTTCTCAACTTACAATAGTTTGCTTACTGACTATTCGAAGTTACAACTTCACTGAGAAAAGTGACTTACGACCGATTTTCACACTTACGACCGTTGCAGCCTCCCCAAGGTCACATGATCAAAATTCATATGCCTGGCAACTGACTCATATTATGACGGTCACAGTGCCCCGGGGTCATGGGATCCCCTTTTACGACCTTATAAGAAAAGTCAATGGGAAAACCAGATTTACTTAACAACTGTGGCAGGAAAGGTCATAAAATGGAACAAATTCGCTTAACAAATGTTTCACTTAGAAAAAGAAATTTTGGGCTGAATTATGGTTGTAAGCCGAAGACTTCCTGTATCAATACCCAGATTTTACCTGCTCTGTTATAGAAAATACAGACCACGTCATTCTAATTCAGGCATGTTTAGAAAAATAGGTTAATTGATTGACCATGGTTTACTTGATTGGGGGGAAGGTCAGTTCTTTGAGAGTAGATAACAAATACAACCGAGGTTGCTTCCACTGTAGTGCTGGATGACTAGTCCTCAATTTACGACCACAACTGGGATCAGAATTTCCATTGCTAAGCAAGGCACTTCACACCCAATTTTATGCCCTTTTTCCCGCATTTGTCAAGCAAATCTCTGCGGTTATTAAGTGAATCACATAGTCATTAAATGAATGCAACTTCTTTCATTGACTGTCGTGAACTGGCTAAGAAGATTACAAAAGATACTTCAACCATTGTAAATACATGCGTTTGCCAAACAGCTGAATTTTGATTGCATGATCATGGGGATACAGTTGTAAAGGAGCAATCGTAATTCACTTTTTTCAGTGTCATCCGAACAATTGCTAAATGAATGGTAGTAATCCAAGAATTACCTGTACACCTGCAAATAAATTGCAATGTTTTTACTTTTCTTCTACCCTTCCTGACTCAAATCTCTCCAACGATCATATTTTTGAGGAGAAAATACGTTCATACAAAAAAATAATTGCAGGGAAGGACAACAAAGATGATTAGCTGGCTGGAAGCTACAATCCTATGGAAAACGGTTGCAGGAACTGAGTAAAGAAGGGATTAAGAGTGACGTGATAGCAGTCTTCCAATATCTCAGGGGCTGCCATAAAGAAGAGGGGATCAAACTGTTCTCCAGAGCACCCGAAGGCAGGACAAGAAGCAACAGGTGGAAAGTAATCAAGGAGAGAAGCAAACTGGAAACTAAGGAGTAACTTCCTGACAGTGAGAATGATTAATCAGCTTGCCTCCAGAAGTTGTAGGTCAGTTGGTGATGAAACTTTTCGGCACCTAGTGCCCAAATCGGAACGTATGTGCAAGTGCTTGCGCCAGCCAGCTGGTCTTTGGGTTTCCGGCACACACATGTGCGCCGGCCAGCTGATCTTCGCGCACACTGCAGCACCAGAAACCCGAAGAGCAGTTGGCCGGCTTGTGCATGCCTATTTTTTGGCTGTTTTCCAGGCTGTTTTCCAGGCTGTTTTCCAGGCTGTTTTCCAGGCTGTTTTCCAGGCTGTTTTCCAGGCTGTTTTCAGGCCATTTCAGGCATGCGCATGCATGGCAGAACTGAACTGGGGCGATGGCTTGCGTGCCCACAGAGAGTGTGCCACCTCTGGCATGCGTGCCACAAGTTTGCCATCACAGTCGTAGGTGCTTCATCACCGGAGTTTTTAAAGAAGAGATTGGAGAGCTATTTGTCTGGAATCTTACAGGTCAGGATCTCCTGAGTAAGCAGGGGGTTGGACTAGAAGACCTCCAAGGCCCTTCAGCTCTGTTACTGTACAGTAGTCCTTGACTTATGACCACAATTGAGCCCAAAATTTCCTAAGCATGACAGTAGTTAAATGAGTTTTGCCCCATCTTACAACCCTTTTTGGCACAATTGTTAAGTGAATCACTGCTGTTTAGTAAATTTAGTAACACGGTTGTTAAGTGACTCTGGCTTAACCATTCACTTTCCTGGTCAGAAGTTCACAAAAGTTGATCACGCGACCTCAGAACATTGCAACCATTATAAACACATGCCAGTTACCAAGCGTCTGGATTTTGACGGATGCTGCAACCGTCATTAGGGTGAGAATCGGTCGTGAGTTACTTTTTGCAGTGATTTGTAACTTCAGATGATCACTAAACGAACTGTTATATATCCAGGACTACCTGTATTCTGTTATTCAGTTATGTAACGCACATGAAGTCATTAATTTGTGCAAATGCATCCCTTGTGCTCTACAAATTTGGGCATTTGCAGGATGATAAAAAAAAAATACCAACTACAACTATGAGATTAAAGCCTTGCCCTTTATTATGGGGCATTGCCCATGCCACACTTAAAACAGAGAGCAGAAAGTCCCATAGTTGCAGCTAACATCTTGCAAACCACAATTCATGGCTTGGTGCTGTAGATAAACCTCCCCAACAATGCCTTATTCAACACACAGCGGAGGCACAAACTGGCAAAGGGCGTGCTAAACCCACACTGGAAAAACACTTTTGGGTGTTCTTGCCAGCGCTCTTCCTCACTGTAGCTGGCTTGCATCTGGCAAAAATATGAGAGAGGACATCTCAAGGGAGAGAGGATAAAGTAGAGCCCCGAGGATCGTGGCAGTTCATCTGACTTACCATGCATATGCTAAGAAAGTGTCCTGCCTCCCTTGCCTTAAAAAAGCAGGAAAAGGGTGTGCAGAAGGAGGCAGGCATAATGGCTGCAACCAGCAAAAAGCAAACATCTGTTTCTCTGGGTTTTGGCCTCCCTTCAGATGCATGCAATATTACACAGACAGCACAAGAATCTTTGCGTCACGCCCAGCTGCTGTTTTGTGAATGGCCACTATTTGTAGGCAATTAGCACTGTCTGTAATTCCTGTATTTCGTGTCCAGCTGATCTCTCTCTCTCTCTCTCTTTTTCTCCTCCCCCACCATGGATGTGTTTATCACTCTCTCTCCCTAAATAATAACAACCCCATGAGACAAACAAAACTTTCTCTGTTTTCTGTTTCCCAAACAGGTTTGGCTTTGTGTGTGCAATGTAATCACAAACACACGAATCCGCAAACACCGAAATTTGAAACCCAATTCAGCAACAGTTGAGTTGTAACACATTGTCTTTTTCTGAGGCACCCTAATCACGCGTTTTCTCAGCAAATAGGCACACGTTTTTGTAAACCGCAGCTCACCAAATCTTGTCTTTTTAATAAAATTTGCAAGTTGGCAAACATACTACCAGATTCCTCTTGATATTTGGCTACTGTAGGCATTCCTCTTATAATGATTTTTTCCCCCTGAACACTGGAATAAAGAACAGAATTGCCTCTAGTCCTAGCCACGAGGACTAGAAACTTTATTTATAACACGGAAGTAGGAATCAGAATTTTCCCAAGGTCAGAGCGCAGAGGAATTGGCAATCTTCTTCAGAAAAAAAATTTCAATTGAAGCTTCTTTAGAGGAAGAGGCCATAAACGTTTGACGCTTTATTACACAACTTTTTTTTTCTTTTAACATTTGTACCGTCAGGATCTGGACTGGAGCCAAGATCAGCTTTCGTTCAGCTGAAGTTATGATTAATATGGACTTTGCAACGATTGCTCTGCACACACAAACTCCTCCCTAGCAATTCTTCTACGTAATAGTGGCACCAACTTGTTCTAATTGTTGCTGCATTTACCTGAAAGAAAAATGATTTTTCACCCCAAGCAATTAAAATGAGAGGCTTTTCATCTTGCGAATTAGTTAATGAAGGCAGTTAAGACTTTTTTTCCTGTATTTTGGATTTAATCTTTCTTCTTAGAGGCAGAAATTGTTTTAAATTTATGTTTATCTTCCTCTCCAGGAAATGCAATTATTTCAATAAATGTGGGAAGATGATAATATTACAGACCGTCCTCAATTTACAATAGTTCATTTAGTGACTCTTCAAAGTTACAATGGCACTGTAAAAAGTGACTTATGACCATTTTTCACACTTACGACCGTTGCAGCATCCTCAGGGTCACATAATCAAAATTCAGATGTTTGACAACTGATTCTTATTTATGACGACTGCAGTGTCCCAGAATCCTCAGCTTTTGCGACCTTCTGGACAAGCACAGTCAATGAGGAAGCCAAATTCACTTAAGAACTGTGTTACTAGTGTAGGAAGTTAGCACCCATCCCTCTCCTAGAATATTTCATTTTTCTAGGAGAGGGTGGGTAGTAACTTCCTACACTAGCTTAACAACTGCAGTGATTCACTTAACAACTGGGGCAAGAAAGTCATAAAATGGGGCAAAACCTATTTAACAACTGTCTTACTTAGCAACAAAAATTTTGGGCTCAGTTGTGGTTTTATGTTGAAGACTTTGTGTAGTCTGTATCTCTTTATATACAGTATATTCAGAAGAGCAAGAGCAATAGCAGTTAGACTTATATACCACTTCTCAGTGCTTCACAGCCCTCTCTAAGCCATTTACAGATTCAGCTAGTGATGAGATTATTGCTCCCAACAATCTGGGTCCTTATTTTACCAACTCTTTATTAATATCAATTCCATAGAATCTCACACTCTCTGCATATGCAGACTGGGCCATAAACCATCACTCGCCCTCTTCCACGCACCAACTGCCCACCTGTGATTTTCTGCCTGCAAAAAATGTGGGAGCACCTCAACAAAGGAAGAGCCACTTGAACAGGTAGGTGGAGCCAGGACTAATGTGGATAGAACCATACCTAGATTTTATTTGATGGAATTTACTTGTCTATATATTTTATGTGACAGTTTGACAAAATGAAAACAGAGTTCAAGGAATGCTTGAAATGAGATCAGAAAAGGCACGATGGCAGTCCCTTTTCTCTGGTGTGAAGACAGTGGGGGGAAAAACTTCAGAATTTGGGGATGTACCTGAAACCTTGGCAAGACTTACGGTTTCCATTGGTGTCTGTACCACGTCTATGATGGCCCCATTGTTTAGATTTAGCTAACAGAGTTCAGAGGGAAGGTAATCTTGGCATTCTGGGTGAAATTCAGAATATTCCATTAAGCTACCAAATAAATTATAATTCAGATTTAGCAGATTAACAGAGTTGGAAGGGACCTTGTAGGTCATCTACTCCAACCCTCCACCCAAGCAGGAGACCCTACACCATTTCTGACAAATGGCAGTCCAATCTCTTCTTGAAAGCCTCCAGTGATGAAGCTCCCACAACTTCTGAAGGTAACTTCTGTTCCTTTGGTTGATTGTTCTCACTGTTAGAAAATTTCTCCTTATTTCTAGGTTGAATCTGTTCTTGATCAGTTTCCATCCATTATTCCTTGTCTGGCCCTCAGGGGCCTTGGAAAATAGTTTCACCCCCTCCTCTGTGACAGCCCCACAAATATTGGAAGACTGTTATTGTGTCTCCCTTGGTCCTTCTCTTCACTAGATTAGCTATGCCCAGTTCCTGCAACCTTTCATCGTATGTTTCAGCCTCCAGTCCCCTAATCATCCTGGTTGCTCTTCTCTGCACTTTTTCTAGTCTCAACATCTTTTTTATAGTATGGTGATCAGATCTGGATGCAGTACTCTAGGTGTGGTCTTACTAAGGCTTTACAGAGCGGCATTAGTACCTCACTTGGTACCAATTCTGAAAAAAAACCTGCCAAGAAAACTGCAGGAACTTGTCTAGGCAGTTTTGGAATGAGACATGACTGAGTGGAAGAAGTAAACAAATACATTCAGGTGTTAGTATGTGACTTCTTGTCACTATATTTCTCCTGTACTAGAAGACTGCTAAAGGAAACCAAGCCTGCCTGTCCAGGATAAAATGATGGTTAGATAGTGCCATCAACACAATGAACAAGAATTTGGGCAAATTCTGGGGGACAGCGGAGGACGGGAGGTGGGGGCAGGGGCTGGCATGTTATGATATAGAATAGAATAGAATAGAATAGAATAGAATAGAATAGAATAGAATAGAATAGAATAGAATAGAATAGAATAGAATAGAATAGAATAGAATAGAATTTTTTATTGACCAAGTGTGATTGGACACAAAAGGAATTTGTCTTGGTGCATACGCTCTCAGTGTACATAAAAAAAAAGATGCGTTCATCAAAAATCATAAAGTACAACATTTAATGATAGTCGTAGGGTACAAATGATACAAGCAACAAAATTACAGTCATACAGTCATGAGTGGAAGGAGATGGGTGGTGGGAATGATGAGAAGATTAAAAGTAGTGCAGACTTAGTAAATAGTTTGAAAGTGTTGAGGGAATTATTTGTTTAGCAGAGTGATGGCATTAGGGAAAAAACTCTGCTTGTGTCTAGTTGTTCTGGTGTGCAGTGCTCTATAGCGTCGTTTTGAGGGTAGGAGTTGAAAGAATTTATATCCAGGATGCGAGGGGGTCTATAATATTTTCACAACCCTCTTTTTGACTCGTGCAGTATACAGGTCCTCAATGGAAGGCAAGTTGGTAGCCATTGTTTTTTCTGCAGTTCTAATTATCCTCTGAAGTCTCTGTCTGTCTTGTTGGATTGCAGAACCAAACCAGACAGTTATGGAGGTGCAGATGACAGACTCAATAATTCCTCTGTATCAGCAGCTCCTTGGGCAGTTTGAGCTTCCTGAGTTGGCGCAGAAAGAACATTCTTTGTTGTGCTTTTTTGTTGACGTTTTTGATGTTAGCTGTCCATTTTAGATCTTGCGATATGGTAGAACCTAGAAATTTGAAGGTCTCTACTGTTGATACTGTGTTGTCTAGTATTGTGAGAGGTGGAAGTATGGAAGGGTTTCTCCTAAAGTCTATTGGGTCATGAAGAGTTGGAAATGACTTAGCATCTGAAAAACAACAAAACATTACAAGACTCTTACATGAGATAAGATTGGATCAGTGTTTTTCAGACTGGGCAAGCTGGCTGGAGAATTCTGGGAGCTAAAGTCCAGACATCTTTGTTGGAAGAAATATCCCTCTGGTTCAGTTCCAAGCTGGGAGAAAGGCTCTGGAGACAAAATGGAGGCTGGAGGATGGAGGCTGATCGGAAAGATGGTTTAATGATGAACAGAACTACCAAGCACATGGTTTTGGGCAGCTGACCACGTGGAGTTGAGAGTGAGGGGTTTTTATACCTTCTCTTGGGCTTTGCACTTGAGCTTCCTGTTCCTGTGCAAGAACATGTATTCTATTGTCTATTGTAGGAGTTATATAGGGGTTATAGCTGGCTCTATAGGTTGTCTGAGCTATGTTTGGTTGAAATTTGGAGTGAGGATGCAATGAAGGGGCCTTGGGCAATTCCTATGGTGGCTGAGGGCTAATCCTACCTTTGTTCAGATCTTGCTGCAGGGAATTTTTGCCTATGAATAGAGCTACCTAGATACTCAACTTGTTTCAATAAGCTCTTTATCTCTTAAATGCTGACATCTGCTGAGGGCTATTAAGAAAGGTAGGGGCTGCTTCCTCCCTCTAAAAAAACATGTTTCTCAATTTCTCATCCAAGGAAATATCATATTCTTCCTTTTTAAATATTTCTCAAAATATTTCATTCTTCTAAGAGAGGGGTGGGTGCTAACTTTCTACATCTTGAAAGTTGCTGATTTTGGGGGAAAAACTCTGCACTAGATGATCTCTCAAGCCCCTGCCAACACCGATTCCATAACAATTCCCCCCTTTCCCCCCCAAGCATGAACATTTCGGAGGGCTTAATTTAATGGTCTGGGGAGATACCTGGCCTATCTGTCCTTTAGGGAACCACACAAAGCCTGCAGGACATAGGTTGATGTCATTTTGATGTCTAACGGTGGCTATGCCATAACGCCACTTCTCTGAAAGTGAAATCTTCCTGCCTTCTCTTTCTTGGAAATCACTTGCTAGCAAATGAAGTTGTTTTTCCCCGTTGCCAAGTTGGGCAGGAGTCAGGTCCATGCACACATCTCTTAGAAAGGGAGTATATGTTTTGCCAGGTGAACTGTACCGAGACTGATTCCCGCATCGTCAGCTTAATAGGAACAAAAAAAAAAAAAGAAAGAAAGAAAGAACACACCTCCCAACTGGAGCGAATGGCACTTGGTAAACCAGCTGCCAGAATGATTTATGGCTGGTGTAGGCAAAAAAACCCCCACTCTATTGTCTCTCGCTGCCCTTTGCTTCCTGCCAGTACCAGCTTATTCACATTCACTAGTGAGACAGAAATGTGTCTTCACTTATAAGAAAAGTGGCTCAAATACTCCTTGAATTTCAGAGGTCTCACTGTCCCTGCCAGATTTTAAAAAGGAAGTCTTTTGCTGAGGCATTAATATTCTGCATTTGGAGATGTTTAATCTGATGGCATCAGAACAACACAGAGTATATTGAGTGTTTAGCCTAACAAAGAGAAGGATTAGTGGTGACAATGATAGCCATCTTCCAATACTTGTGGGGCTATCACGCAGAAGGGGGGTTCGGGTCAAATCTATTTCCAAAGCACCTGAGGGCAGGATAAGAAGTAGCAGATCATTCTCTGAATATTTCAATGGGAATTTGTATAACAGTTTTTGTAAAGCCACTGGAAATAATTAAAAAAAACCTTCACTGTTATATCTTCTCCTATCTATAGAGGCTGATCCTCCTCAATTCTTATTGCATTCTTACTGCACATTAACATTGCATGGAATACTCGACTGTAGCAACTGGATTCTTTTAAAGTAATTTTGTGTGTGTGTGGGGGGGACCAACCAGTGAGGAGCATGGAAATGAAATGAAGGGAAATAAGACAAAGGTACAGTTGTGCCAGCCTAATTGCTATTTATATCTCTGCCATAGGTTGTTACTTACACACAAAAACACACACACACACACATATACATACATGCATACAGACCTTATTATTCATGAAAAACCCTTTAATGTGTGCTGCCAAATATAAGGCATGCGGAATGATTAATAATAAAAAATGGTGCAATACGCCAGTCCAAGGTTCATATGTGCTCTGTTGCAGTTCATTGTGTTGGAAGAAATATTCATCTGGGTTCAGTTCCAAGTGGGGAGAAAGACACTGGAAACATGGAGGCTGATTGGAAAGATGGTTTATTGATGGACAGGACCACATGGGTTTGAGGTCCTGGGTAGCTGACCACATGGAGTGGAGAGCGAGAGTTATTTATACCTTCTCTGGGCTTTGAACTTGAGCTTCCTGTTCCTGTGGCAAGAGCATATATTCTACTGGTTGCTGTCAGACTCCCATGGGGCTGTGCAGGGGTCATAGCTAAGGTTGTCTGAGCTCCCAGGTTTGGTTGAAGCTTGGAGGGTGATGATGTAATGAAGAGGCTTGTGTTCTCAAAGGGTGTTGGGCAATTCCTGTTGTGTCTTAATGGCTTTGCCCTGGTTTGGGTCTTGAGTGAGGGCTAATCCCATCACCCTGAAGCTGAAGGTCTTTTGTCTTGTAGATAGGCTGGCCCAGTCCTACTGGGGCTATTAAGAAAGGTGGGGGCTGCTTTCCAAGAGAATGTTTCTCCTTTAGGGAAATATAATATTCTGCCTTTTTATAATATTTCTCAAAATATTTCATTCTTGTAGGAGAGGGGTGGGTGCTAAACTTCTACAATTGGCATTTGTATTTTTTTTTTTTAAAAAAAATCCTTGGCCTTTGAGGATTTATTAGAGGACTTGTTTAAGAGCACAGATTAAGGTACACAATTTATGTTGTAGCATGAAGAGCTTATTTTAGTAGCATGAAGAGCTTTTAAGATGAAGAGTTGGAGATTTCAAAGCACATATTCTAAAAATCCTTGGGCTCTACACTTAGTTTTATCTCCTATTATGTGTTAGTGTAGTGGCTTGATAGTTACCTATCACTAATATTGTTTCCTACCTTTCAGATGACTTAATTAGATCATCTTGTAATATGAAATCAGTTCATAATGGCATTTCTGGTTAGGTTGAGAAGTGTTTGGGAAGAGGAACCCATCTCACAAGAGCTAATATTGTAAGCTATTGTTGCATACCTTCCATATAGGTTTAAGAGGGTACTCAGATTCTTTACATAAATAAAATATTCCGGGGATTTTTGCAGAAATAGGATCAGCTTGGTGTTAATCCTTCATCTATTCTTCTTTTTTTTTTTTATTGAAAAAGTTTTCAAATACAAATTTCCCCCCCCTTTTTTCCCCCTCTCCCTCCCCCTCCCTAACCCCCCCTCCCCACCCATCCCCCCCTGTGACTTCTTCATAACAAAAAAAAAACCCTAATTCATAACAGATTACTTACTCCCTCCTCTAGATATTGACCTTTACTTACTAAAAATATTATTAATATTATAACATCCCCCTTTATCCATACATATCAAAAAAGAGAAAAGAAAGGAAAAAAAAAAGACATTATACTATGACATTATAAAATAGCTTCTCCACTTTAAAACTATACGATGTCCTACTTTAACATTTAATCTTTTATATATATTACTATAACATTCCAAAGCGGCCTTCCCCATAAAATCTAGTTTAACATTTATTCCACTCTATCCATTTCTTCCACTCCCCTAAATATAACACTTAAAAATCCCTTTTCTTAGACTAATCAATCTACTAAATAGCTTATTCACCCACTATCATGCAAAATTGCCGTACACAACATTTCTTAACATCTTTGATTCACTGCCCACACTTCTTAAAAATATATGTCTATATTTTCCATTATATCTAAATAAAAAAAAAAGAAAAGACAATGACTTTAAATTTATAATCCATATAGCATCTTCTTTGAGGTCTTTCCACTGGATTGGTAGAACCAACATCCATAATCGGGTAACATAGCTTACTGGTGCAACAGTTTATTCAGGATCTTCAGTCATATCTGCCCCCATCAGTAGTAAATATCTTCTTATATGTATAAAAGTAAAAACAACCACCCGAGTGACATTATAATTATATTCCATATAGTAATAATTGTGGGTTTCATCAGGATTATTAATTCCCATCATCGTAGTGGGTAACAACCCGATCTTCTGCATGCCCCAGCATAATTCTCTTGCCTTGTGATTCAAGATAATATAATATGTTTATCAACACAAAAAGAAATTCCAAAATGGATAATTCAAATCCATCAGTTTAAGGCTCGTTTCACGTCCCCAGATTACGGCCATGCAGAGATCTGCCACAAACCTCAGGATGATATTAACCAATACGTCGCCTCTTCTGTGTTTACACATAATCGTTCATATTTTAAAATCACTGGCTTCACTGTTGCCTGATTAGAAATTTCTGTTTTTATGCCACCTATTTCTTTTTTTCTTTTCTTTTTGTGGGTTTGGTTTCCATCCTGGTTCCCTTTCTATAAAGTGTGTATCATCTGGTCGGTTTTTATTCTGCTTTGTAGATTGGTCTTGTTGATTTTGCTTTTGTATCTCATATTTCTTTTTTATCCCTTGTATATCCCCTAATTGGTTTCCATGTTTATCCTTGCCTTGATAAGTCATCACATTAGGATTAGATGCCTCTTCTCTCAAATTTGTAGATAGTCCAGCTGGGGTATCCAATAAATCCAAAGGCAATTCATCTGGTACAGTCTCTGTAATTCGATATTTTACCTTTATTTCCGGCTCCTTCTGCTTATCCTGTATTATACCTGGAGATGTTAAGTTCATTTTCAACCTATTTTGATAAAATTCTTCCGCTCTTTCAACAGTATTTAGCTGATATCTTTCTCCTTGGTATCTAAATATAATACCCACTGGGGCGTCCCACCTGTAGGAGATATTTCTCTTTTTTAACTCATTCACCAGAAAACCAAATTTCTTCCTTTCCATCAATATCTTAGGTGGAAGTTCCTTGTAAATCCAAATCTTTCTTCCATACAATTGCAAATTAGAATTGAAGGAGTTTTGAACGATATTATTCCTAATCTCCTTATCTGTAAAATAAATCACCACATCTCTAGGCCATTGCCTTTGCTTAGCAATCCAGGAGTTGATTCGATAAACTCTGTCGATCCTACAAAACACTTCGTCAGGTTGAACCTTTAGAATCCCAGCTAGAAATTCAGAAGATATTTTCCTTAAATCATCTCTATTATTTTCCTGCAAACCTCTTAATCTTATCGCATATTCTGTAAAATTATATTGTACCATTAAAATCTCTTTTTCAATCTTCTGTTGCAGATTTTCTGCATTACCATACTTTTGATCAGCATCCATTTTAGGTTTTTCTTCTAAGCTATTATCCTGAGTGTTTGTCAAATCATTTTCAATTTTTTGAATTCTATTGTCCAATTTATCTTGAATTTCTTCCATTTTAGACTCTAGTACATTAGTATTTGCGTCCAACTGTTTCATAAATCCTGTAAAACCATTAACCACTTTTGAGAGTTTTTTCTCCAAAAAATCAAACTTAGATTTCACCAATTCTTTAATTTCCTGCTTAAATTTTTCAAATTGCTGATTCACAATCTCCTCCCTTCTTTCAATCTCCTCTATAAAAAATTCTATTATATTAAAGTCAGGTTTCTGAGACTGAAGAATTAAGACTTGTTCCTTTAAGTTGTTGGTGGGGGGATCCCCCCCCTTCTTGTTTATCTGACTTTATGAGTCTCAGTGCCATGTTTCCGCCCAGGCAGGCTTTGTTAACAAAAAAAAGCAAGAAAGAAACTTCTTTCCAATCAACAACAATATCAGGTCTCCAAGGGAAAAAAAAAGAGAAAAAGACACAGGAGCAAAGTTTTGTCTACAAATGTAGCCAGTGGTATTTATTCCGCTACATTGTAGTAATAGAAAACGGAAGGACTTTCCCTTTCAGCCACTCCTCCAGCCGACGCCATTTTAAAAGGCTTTTTTTTTTCCTCTTTCTTTTCCTCCTCTCTCTTAAGTAATTTTTTTTTAAAAAAATCAGTAAAATACTTGCGGTTCAATATTACAGGTCCAGCTCACATTTTCTTTGAGTAGTCTGTTAAATTTGCAGGCTTGCTTTTGACGCCTGGCTCTGCATCAGCAGAGGTCTCCCAAAGCCCGGAGCGGCGGCTGGGGATACGGGGCATCTCATCCGCTCCGTCCCAAAAGTAAAAGAAAAACTTTTGGGACTCCGCAGAGAGTTCTACCCACCCCTGCCAGCTCTATCTCCGTTTCCTCATGGAAACGGAGTTTTTTCGAGCCGCCATCCGTTGTGAAGGCGGCTCTAACAGGCGATGGAAGCTGACGATCCCAAAGGAACGTCTGGCAGCGGCAAACAGCAACCCGGAAGTCTTCATCTATTCTTCTTAGCACATGTCTTTATTTATAAGAGAAAAAAAAAGATGACCTTGAATTTAAGATGATTCTTGCTTGGCAAGGAAACCTTAGAAAAAATGTATTCGCCTCCATTAATGTACAGTATTTTTTGCATATTTAAGACATGTGATCCTGTGACTACAGCAAGATGGTGTAAACATTTACTATGGTCATGATCATCATAAATGCAAATGGTCATTATGCAACTGGTTGGTAAAATTGAGGACTGCCTGTATGTAGAGTACTTTTTATTATTGTTCTAATCAGAACTTACAGAAACTGACACATTTTTTCCATAAAAAAATTCTTTCAAATTTGTGGGTTTTTTTAAAAGAAAAATAAAATGACAAAGATTTTCCTACGGGTACTTTAATCATGAAACTTTCCATCCTGTTTCTTTTGCATATAATTTGCATATTCCATCTTCCCCCCACTGATGAGCTCTTCACCCATCCATCTTTTGGGTTATCATACTGATGTATTCTCCCGATATTCTTTTTCATTGTTTATTTTATTCTTCTACTATTTTACTTCTGTGTTCACTCCGTTCATTTTCTTCCATTTTATTATTTTAAGCCACCTAGAGTAGCCCTAAGGGTGAGATAAGCAGCAAGTAAATTTAACAAATAAATAGATAACATTCCTACCAGGGACGATAGTTTGAACATTTGCATCCTAGGTGGTGTTAGCCCTCTCAGATAAACCAGACAGAAAACAGGACTAGAGGAACTAATTCTTCTTTAATAAAGGTAAAGTTTTCCCATATCCATTTGTGTCTGATTCTAGGGCACAGTGCTCATCTCTGTTTTTTGGCCAAGGGAGCCAGCATTGTCCAAAGAAAATTTCTGCGGTCATGTGGCTATATGCCAAAGGTGCTGTTACCTTCCCACCAAAGTGGTACCTATTTATCTACTCGCAATTACCTGCTTTCAAACTGCCAGGTGGGCAGGAGGTGGGGCAAGGTTGGGAGCTCACCCCAGAGGTGGTTTCAGCAGGTTCTGACCAGTTCTGCAGAACCAGTAGTGGAAATTTTGAGTAGTTCAGAGAACCGATAAACACCACCTCTGACTGGCCCCGCCCCCATTTATTCTCTGACTCCCAAGTCCCAGTTGATCAGGAGGACATGGGGATTTTGCAGTAACCTTCCCCTGCCATGCCCACCAAGCCACGCCCACAGTAAAAATTTTTGAAACCCACAACTATGCAAAGCTTGGGTCTTGAACCCAGCACTCAACTCTCCAGAGGACAAGCTCAGTATCTTTAACCGCTGAACCATTGTGCCTTTCCATTTTAATATATAATATACTTTAATATAAAGCTTTAATATAATTTATATTATATTAATATTATATATCTAACTATATCTATATAAGTATCTCTCTCTCTCTCTCATATTGATTAATATAATGTATATCATATTAAAGCCTTATAAATTATATATAGAGATTCTGTTATACAGAATCTTGCAAATCTGAAAGCACAAACTTCCCACAGCTTCTTTTCATTGCTTGATCCATTAGGGCACGTCCTCCTTCATTTGTTGAAAACATTTATGTAAAACATTTATTTAAAATGTCTTTTATATAGATGCCCACCTTATAAAAACTCTAGGTGCAAGCAGAGTTTTTATAATCCGAATGATAAGCCACTCCGGGTTCCTACTCCTTCTCGGATCGTTCTTTAAGCCCCCTCCCCCCCCCATTGAACCAAACCAGTTGGGAATTAGGGATGCACCTCAGCTGATTTATTCCACACCCTGGCAGTTCAATTGTAGCCTCCACTTGAGGATTTGCTGAGACGGGAACAAAATAATTGTCTTCTAAACTGTGTCACAGGAAGTCGGTTTTAGGAGTGAGTCATGCCCTAGTTTATATCCTGGGCTGTGCCACGACCTCTCAAGTGAGGTAGTCAATGAGGCAGCACCCCACAAAGGAGAATTTTAGAATTTGCAAGTGAATTCAGAAGTCATCTAATCTGACCCTCTGGCTCAAGGCCAGTTCTGCTAAAACAGATGGCCTTCTCGACTCTGCTGGAAGACCTCCAAAGTCCAACATACCACATCACAAGAGAGACTTTTCCACAAATTCCCCTTAATGTCTAATCTGTACCGTATTTATTCTCTTGTACAATAGTACTACAGACAGTCGTCAACTTATAAACAGCTCATCTAGTGACGGTTCAAAGTTACAACAGCACTGAAAAAAGTGACTTACAACTGTTTTTCACACTTATGACCATTGCACCATCCCCATGGTCATGGGATCAAAGTTGGGGAAACTAGATTTTCTTAACAACCCTATTAATAATAGTAACAACCACAGTGATTCACTTAACAACTGTGGCAAGAAAAGTTTTTAAATGGAGCAAAGCTCACTTAACAAATATCTCACTTAGCAACAGAATTGCTAATTGTGGCCCAATTGTGGTCATAAGTTAATAGTTTGTTGAATAACTGTTCGAAGTTACAATGCCACTGGAAAAACTGACTTATGATCATTTTTCACACTTACACCTGCTCATCATCGTGCTTGTGATCAAAATTCAAATTCTCGGCAACTGATTCATATTTATCATTTGTTGCAGTTTTCTGTGGTCATGTGATCACTTTTTGTGCTCGATTGACACACAAAGTTAATAGGGAAGCCAGATTCACTTAAAAACTGTGTTATTAACCATAGGAGCTGCAGTGATTCATTTAACAACTGTTAAAAACAGGGCGAAATTCACTTAACTCACTTTGCAACAGAAATTTTGGGTTCAATTGTGGTCGTAAGTCAAGGACTTACCTGCAGTGAATTCCCCCACTGAGCTGAGGGTTGGACTAGAGGACCTCTAAGGTTTTTGTCTGGTCCTTATATTATGTGATTCCAGGCTAAGTTTGCTCCACATCTGGGCCTCCAACTTGTTCAACTATAATTCACCACATCTGCTTATTTTTACAGATACTTCTCCACTTACAACAGTTCGTTTAGTGACCGTTTGAAGTTACAACAGCACCTAAAAAAGTAACTTATGACCATTTTTCACACAACTGTTGCAGCATCCTTGTGGTCACATGAACAGAATTAGGACAACTTGGCAACTGGCATATATTTATGACGGTTGCAGTGTCCTAGGGTCATGTGATTCGCTTTTGCGACCTTCTGACAAGCAAAGTTAATGGGGGAAGCCAGATTCACCTTACAATCGTGTTGCTAACTTAATAAATGCAGTGATTCACTTAACAACTGTGGCATGAAAGGTCGTAAAATGAGGCAAAACACACATAGCAAACATCTTGCTTAGCAACAGATATTTTGGATTCAATTGTGGTCATAAATCGAGGGCTACATTTCGTTCGGTTTTTTCTTCTTCTTTCCATTTCTGGGGCTAACTCTTTTCCAGCTAAAGGGTTACAAAGATCACTTAAAAAGTTTGCATTAAAGAAAATATTTGCCTAAATTCCATTTTGATCTCTTAACTGCTGACATGTACAGTATAGCTTGTAACCTTCTCACTTGTCACAATGATAAAAGGTGGTGCATTTTTATCTATTGATTTCTGGTGATAAATCCTTAAGGAATGAAGACTGGCACGTATTTATATACATGAGGTTCTTTATTTACCTATAATAAAAGACTGAAATTGAAAGAATCTGCTTAGCACCTTTTCCAGTCAGCAGGGAAGGCTGGAAGTCACCAGTACATGATGTCTCACTTAATGACCGCATCATTTAATGACGTATTTTCTCATCCCAATTGAGATTGGAAGCCGAGGAATACAGATAGTCCTTGACCTACAACCATTCATTTAGCAACCATTCAAAGTGACTTACAACTGGTCCTCAGTCTTATGACCATTGCGGTCATAAGTCCCACAGTCCCATGATCAAAATTTGGGCACTTGGCAACTGGGATGTATTTACAACAATACAGTAATCCTCAGGTCATGTGATTTCCATTTGCGACCTTCCCAACTGGCTTCCAACAAGCAAAGTTCACAGAGGAAGCCAGATTCACTCAACAACTGCAGTGATTCATTTAACAACCTTGGCAAAAATGGTCATAAAATTGAGTGTGACTCACTTAACAATCACAATGGAAATTCTGATCCTAATTATCATAAGTCAAGGAGTACCTGTATCTATAATTATAACTTCACATTAACATCTTCCTGCTTTCTCCTTTTTTATCTCACTGATGACTGGATGTTGAGGTTTTCCTGTTTGAAATGGATCTTCTTTTATTTAATAACTCTTGATTCCTTGCTAGTTTGAAGAAAAAACTGCAGAATATGCGACTTTATGTTAATAAGTATGCAAGTATATAACCCTCTGTTCTACAATTGCACTTTCTTGTTAGATCTGACGTTGTAGTAGTTTTCTTTTCTATTAGACACTATAGTTTGCTAAAAGCTTCCAGGGTAACTGTTTAACTTAATATGAAAGGTTTCTGTCTTTTTGTCAAAAAAGTGTTTGATAAAATGCCTCATCTTATCAAAGAAATAAAATTATGGAGAACAGTTTGGAAAAAGAGAAGAAAAGAGAGACCTGTGGATGGTGTTTTGGTTGCCAGCATAAATAGTAAGGAAAAATAATGGGTGAATTTACATATCTCCTTTCGGCCCAAAACCAATTTATCATAACGTATAAATTTTAGGAATAAATAAATTTAGAACGCTCATCAGCATATCACACAAAAACTATTGCGAATTCCCCACCATCACCCCATAAAAAGGCAACTTACAACAAAGGCTTAGTGAATTTTAAAAATAGATAATAGAGAGATAGATAGAGAAAAAGAAAGAGATAGATGATAGATAGATAGATAGATAGATAGATAGATAGATAGATAGATAGATAGATAGATAGATAGATGTAGGTGGGTGGATGGATGGAGGGAGATAGATAGATAGATAGATAGATGATGGATGGAGGGAGATAGATAGATAGATAGATAGATAGACAGATGATAGATAGATAGATAGATAGATAGATAGATAGATGTAGGTGGGTGGATGGATGGATGGATGGAGGGAGGGAGATAGATAGATAGATAGATAGACAGACAGATGATAGATAGATAGATAGATAGATAGATAGATAGATAGATAGATAGATAGATAGATAGATAGATAGATAGATAGATAGATGCATGGATGCATGGATGCATGGATGGATAGAGATGATAGATAGATAGATAGATAGATAGATAGATAGATAGATAGATAGATAGATAGACAGATGATAGATAGATAGATAGATAGATAGATAGATAGATAGATAGATAGATAGATAGATAGATAGATAGATGTAGGTGGGTGGATGGATGGAGGGAGATAGATAGATAGATAGATGATGGATGGAGGGAGATAGATAGATAGATAGATAGATAGATAGATAGATAGATAGATAGATAGACAGATGATAGATAGATAGATAGATAGATAGATAGATAGATAGATAGATAGATAGATAGATAGATGTAGGTGGGTGGATGGATGGATGGATGGATGGAGGGAGGGAGATAGATAGATAGATAGATAGATAGATAGATAGATAGATAGACAGACAGACAGATGATAGATAGATAGATAGATAGATAGATAGATAGATAGATAGATAGATAGATAGATAGATGTAGGTGGGTGGATGGATGGATGGATGGAGGGAGGGAGATAGATAGATAGATAGATAGATAGATAGATAGATAGACAGACAGATGATAGATAGATAGATAGATAGATAGATAGATAGATAGATAGATAGATAGATAGATAGATGCATGGATGCATGGATGCATGGATGGATAGAGATGATAGATAGATAGATAGATAGATAGATAGATAGATAGATAGATAGATAGATAGATAGATAGATAGATAGATAGATAGATAGATAGATGTAGGTGGGTGGATGGATGGATGGATGCATGGAGGGAGATAGATAGATAGATAGATGATAGATGTAGCTGGGTAGTTAGGTAGGTAGGTAGGTAGGTAGGTAGATAGATAGATAGAAAGATAGATAAGAAATCCAAGCACCAATTTATTATCAAAAGTTGCTGTTGATAACAAATTAAGGGACAATTTGTTTTACATCTTTCCTTCTGGATTTTAAGCCAGGCAGCAATTTGGGGCTCAGTTGTGGTTGTAAGTTGAGGACTACCTTATAACTGAGTCCATCCACCTTGCTGCTAATCATCCTCTTCTTTTTCCTTCCACCTTTCCCAGTGTTATGAACTTCTGAAGGAGCTGGGTCCTTGCATAATGTAGTTATAATTTGAATCTGTGCCTTAAGCGAGAAATTTAGATTGATATGCTTCTATGACTCATTAATTTTTCTTGGTTTTCCACAGTAGTGTTAATGTGCAGAATCGTGCAAAAAGGAAGAGAAATTCCTAGCTCCATTTATAGTGGGTTTATTAAGGTTGAGTGTCAATGAATATAATTAGCCCTCAACTTGCAACCATTATAAGAGCCGAGGTGGCGCAGTGGTTAGAGTGCAGTACTGCAGCTACGTCAGCTGACTGCTAGTTCAGCAGATCAGCGGATCAAATCTCACCGGCTCAAGGTTGACTCAGCCCTCTATCCTTCCGAGGTGGGTAAAATGAGGACCCAGATTGTTGGGGTCAATATGCTATTTAGTATACTGTCTTTGGTGTAAGCCGCCCAGAGTCCTCGGAGAGTGGGCAGCATAGAAATACGAATAATAAATAAATAAATAAATAAATAAATAAATAAATAAATAAAATCATAACTCAAAAAAGTGACATGCCATTTTCCACACTTAGGATTGTTACAGCATTCTTGTGATCATGTGATTAAAAACTTGGACAGTTGGCAACTGGTTCATATTTATGACGGTTGCTGTGTCTTGAGGTCATGTGACCACTTTTTGAGAACTTTTGTCGAGCAAAATCAGCAGAGAAGCCAGATCGCTTAACAACCCAGTTACTACTTTAACAACTGCAGTGATTCACTTAACAACTGTGGCAAGAAAGGTTGTAAAATGGGGCAAAACTTAACAACTATCTCACTTTTGGGCTATATTGTAGTCATATGTCAAGGACTACCTTTTCTTCGAAATGTTTCTTTCCAGCTTTCTGCCCACTTTGCTATTTATAAGTTATAATTATAAGTTTATAAGTTAAGTGCCTATGGCATTTAAGGCAATTAAAGTTTGTTTTTCTTTGGAAACATTTCATTTCTCATCCAAGAAGCTTTATGAGTTAAGCTGTCATCAGTTTTGCTTTCCATCACTTGCTGTCTTCTGCTCTCTTTTTGGTACAGGTAGTCCTCGATTTACAACCGTTCCTTTAGTGACCATTCAAAGCAGTGGTGGGTTCCTCGCGGTTTGGCCCGGTTCCGCTGAGCCGGTAGCGGTGATGATATGATGTCACCGAACCAGTTCTGGCCCCCCCGCCCCCCACCCCCATGTTATTCTTACCTTTTATTTGGCCCCATCCCCAATCTATTGCTGCCTCCCGAGTCCCAGCTGATCGGCTAGAAGGAAAAAACTGTTTAAATTCTTGCCGTGGGGCTTCAAAGGGCCGCCCTACAGCTGGTCAGTGGTAAAAGGCAGTTTGGTGGTAGACCGGTGCCTCCAAAAACAAATAAGTAGACCGGTACCTGAAAAAATAAATGGGTAGACCGGTGCCTGCAAAAATACATGAGTAGATCAGTGCCTGCAAAAATACATTAGTAGACCGGTGCCTGCATAAATAAATGGGTAGACCGGTACCTGAAAAAATAAATGGGTAGACCGGTGCCTGCAAAAATAAATGGGTAGACTGGTGCCTGCAAAAATAAATGGGTAGACCAGTGCCTGCAAAAATAAATGGGTAGACTGGTACCTGAAAAAATAAATGGGTAGACCGGTACCTGAAAAAATAAATGGGTAGACCAGTGCCTGCAAAAATAAATGGGTAGACTGGTGCCTGCAAAAATACATGAGTAGACCAGTGCCTGCAAAAATAAATGCAAGCAGTTAAAAGCCTGGTAGACCAGTACCTCTGCTAAATCCTAAAGAATTGTCACATGACCATCAAGCCATGCCCATAAAATAAGCCACGCCCACAGAACTGGTAGTAAAAATTTTTAGAACCCACCCCTGATTCAAAGTGACAACAGCAACTGAAAAAAGTGATATGATCAGTTTTCACACAATCGTCGTAGGATGCACCATGGTCACGTGATCAAAATTCAGACCCTCGGCAGCTGGCTCATATTTAGGATGGTTGCAATGTCCCAGGGTCATGTGATTCGCTTTTGCGACCTTCTGACAATCCAAGTCAATGGGGAAACCAGATTCACTTTAACAACCGTTCAACTAATTTAACAGCTGCAGTCATTCATGTAACGCCTGTGGCAAGAAAGGTCGTAAAATGGGGGCAAAACTCACTTAACAAACATTTCACTTAGCAACATAGATTTTGGGCTCAATTGTGGTTGTAAGTCAAGGACTACCTGTACTTTTCTTAACTTTCCCCAGAATCACACACATTTATTTATTTATTATTTATTTATTATTGCGATTTATATGCCGCCTTTCTCCCTTGGGACTCGAGGCGGCTTACAAAATGACAAATTCCAATACAAATCACAATGAAATAAAATTAAAATCAACGACCCCATTAAAAACAGTTTAAAATTATGACAGTGTACCCCCAAACGGATCAATTGAGTTGACAAAAGAGCCATGTCTTCAGCTCGCGACGGAAGGAAAGAAGGTCGGGGGCTCGGTGAGCTCGGTGGGCAATCCATTCCAGAGGGTCGGGGCTCCCACAGAGAACGCTCTCCTCCTGGGGGCCGTCAGCCGACATTGTTTGGCCGACGACACCCTGAGGAGGCCGACTCTGTGAGAGCGCACAGGACGATGGGAGAACGGCTGGAGATGGTCCTGCAAGTACCCCGGGCCTAAGCCATTTAGAAGTAAAGGGAAGTATTGTGGTCTTTTGTTTGTTTAAAACATCGATTATTGTTGTTCTGTAAACTCCTGCAGTCCTTTCTCTGAGATTGGAAATGGAACAAGATCATAATATTCCTTTTTATGAGCAATTCTCCCCAGGATGCCCTTCTTTAACAGACATTGACTGTAGGTCACAAAACAAAATTTGGGACAACCATTGACCCACAAAAAGTGTTCGGGGCCAGAAGCACAGGTCAGCACAGTTAAGCAGCTGTGGTATATAACTCAGCCGGTCGCCTAATGAGCTATTATTGAAAAGCAAAACCTATTGCAACTCAGTCTAAACAACATTTTCTCTGATCTATACCTCCCTTCCTTCCCAAATGGCATGCAAGTAAGGAATAATTTGCTGAAAAACAGTGCTCCGTTCTCTTGACTTTTCTGCCTCAACAACATCATGACAGCAATTAGGTTCCTGATGGATGAGAAGTCAGGCATACATAAACAAATAGTCCTCGACTTACAACCATTCATTTAATGAACGTTCAAAGTTGCAATGGCACTGAAAAAAGGGACTTAAGACTGTTTTTCATACGACTGTTGCAGCATCCCCCTTGGTCATGTGATCAAATTTTGGACCTTTGGCAACTGGCTCATATTTATAACGTTTGCAGTGTCCTGTGGTCATTTGATCTCCTCTTGCAAACGTCTGACAAGCAAAGTCAATGGGGAAGCGAGATTCACTTAAAGAACCGTGTTAAAACGTGTTACTAACTTAACAACTGCAGTGATTCACTTTACAACTCTGGCAAGAAAGGTCATAAAATGGGGCAAAACTCACTTAACAACTGTTCTTTCTTAGCCACAGGAAATTTGGGGCTCAATTAAAGAAGCAACCTAAAACTAAGGAGAAGTTTCCTAATGGTAAGAGGAATCAACCAATGGATTAGCTTGCCTTCAGAAGTTGTGGGAGCTCCATCACTGGAGGCTTAAAAAAAAAAAAAAGACTGGACAAGGGGGTTGGACTAGAAGACCTCTGAGGTCCCCTCTGTTGGAAGAAACATCCTTCTGGGTTCTGCTCCAAGTAGGGAAACAGACACCGGAAACATGGAGACTGCTTGGAAAGATGGTTTAATGGTGGACAGGATCACATGGCTTGAGTTCCTGAACAGAAAAGGGGGCAGATACAGTAAATCCTCTGGCTCTGCATTTCTTGGGGCCCCGAAAGAGTATCCTGATTGGTTGTCAGACTACCAGGGGGTGGGGGTCTTAGCTAGCCTTGCTGGCTGATGGTCACATGTGCTTCCTAGGTCACATGCTTCCCAGGTCACATGTGGTGAGTTTCTGCTGCTATTGTGTAGAGGGCTAATCCTATCTTTGTTGGATCTTTGGCAATTCCTACTATGGCTCTGCCTGAAGGAGGTAGATCTTTGTTATGTAGAATAGACTGGCCCAAGCCTTAATGGCCCATTGACAAAGGATGGGAGCTGCTTTGTCTGTAAAATATGCTTCTCCATTTCTCAACCAGAGAAATATAATATTCTGCCTTTTTCATATTTCCTAAAATATTTCACTCTTCCAGGAAAGGGGTGGGTGCTAACTTCCTACACCTCCAACTCTACTACTCTATGTTGTATGACTACCTTTATGTGCATCGTGCTTCTCCTCTTTGCCAAGGCTAGGGGAACGTTTGCGCAGATTTGCCTAGTGCACCAATTTCCTCAACTGGGAGGATTTGCTCATGGCCACTCATGCCTTGGTCACTCTCTTGGTTGGATTTCTGCACTGCAGTCTACATGGGACTGCCCTTAAAGACTATGCGGAAACTTCAAATGATCCAGAATGCAGAACTGTATACAATAAAGGGCATTCCTAAATTTGCCCATGTAACACCTCTGTTGTGTGAGCTGCTTCATTTTCTTTCTGGGTGCAATAAAGCCTGATATGGCAAAGGCTTTGTAAGTATCTGAGGGAATCCTCCCCTTAAGGATATCTATCTGTCTGTAGGAATAAATATCCTTCTGGGTTCTGCTCCAAGTGGGGAAAAAGACACTGGAAATATGGAGACTGCTTGGAAAGATGGTTTAATGGTGAACAGGATCACATGGTTTGAGTTCCTGAACAGAAAAGGGACGAGATACAGCGAGTCCCCAGGTTTTATGATTTCTCTGGCTTTGAACTTCCTGGGGCCCCGAAAGAGTATCCTGATTGGTTGTCAGACTCCCAGGGGTGGGGGTCTTAGCTAGCCTTGCTGGCTGATGTAATTTTACCAGGTGCCATGTGGTGAGTTTCTGTCCTAGATGGGTCCCATTGTGTTAGTTTCTGTTGCTATTGTGTTGTAGATGGGTCCTATTGTCAAAGATTGAGTTTCTACCTCTGGCCCATTAACAAAGGGGGGTGGGCAGGAAGGTGGGAGCTGCTTTGTCTTTAAAACATGCCTCTCCATTTCTCAACCAGGGGAACACAATATTCTGCCTTTTTAATATTTCCTAAAGTATTTCATTCTTCCAGGAAAGGAGTGGGTGCTAACTTCCTACATGTCCTACCAGGTCAAATAGAGTGGGCATCCTCCTAGTCAGGGATCTGCAACCTGCGGCTCTGGAGCCACATGTGGCTCTTTCATCCCTCTGCTGCGGCTCCCTATCACTCAAAATATGCGTCACAACCGCCAATGTGTGACACCCGCCGGCACGCGATTTATTGAGCTTTTTGACCCATCTATTTTTTTTGGAGTTAAAAATGTTTTTGTTGCATGCAGAAATAAAAAAATTGTTTTCTCTGTAGCAGCTCATTGATTTCATAAATGCAACACATTATAGTTTTTTTATACATAGCATAAAGGTAAAAAAAAAAAATGATATATTCAGTGTTATCTTCATTTTAGATGTCAAAAAAGGTTTTGTGGCTCCCGGTGTTTTCTTTTCTGTGGCAAATGGGTCCAAATGACTCTTTGAGTGTGCTGACCCCTGCCCCAGTCCCTTCCCCTGAATATTGCCATCCGGTGGGTGCTAGAAAACATGGCTTTTCCGTCACAGTCCCAGCCCTATGTAACACTCTGCCTCAGGGGTGAAATCCAGCAGGTTCTGACAGGTTCTGGAGAACCGGTAGCGGAAATATTGAGCAGTTCGGAGAACTGGCAAATACCACCTCTGGCTGGACCCAGAGTGGGGTGGGAAAGGAGATTTTGCAGTATCCTTCCCCGCTACGCCCACCAAGCCGCCCACCAAGCCATACCACGCCCACAGAACCGGTAGTAAAAAAATTTGGATTTCACCACTGCTCTGCCCCCTGAAGATCAGCAGGGCTGCACTCTTTTAGCCTCCCATAAAACTTTGAAGACCTGTTTTTCCCTCAAGGGAGAAGATTAGATGATTGCACTTCAGAAGTTTGATTTGGTGCCAAGTTGTGTTGTTTTAAATGTTTTAATGTGTTTAGTTTTACAGTGTTAATATGGTTCTGCATGTTGTTTTAACTTGTGACTGGGAACTTCCCAGAGTTGCTTAGAAGATGGGTGGATATATAAATGTTTTAATGAATGAATTAAAGGCAACTTTGGAGTAACGGTGTAACAGTGAGACAAAGAATTTAAAGAACTGTAGAAAGAAAGAAACACGACTAAATCTCTCTCCAGACTTTTCTATCTTTGCTTCCATGCAGTACAGGGTATCCTCAACTTACAATCATTTGTTTAGTGACTATTCAAAGTTAGAAAGGCACTGAAAAAACTGACATGAGTGTTTTTCACACATGACCTTTGCAGCATTCCCATGGTTACATGATTAAAATTCAGGCACTTGGCAATTGATTTATCACAGTTGCAGTGTGCTGGGGAAGGGGGGGTGGCATATGATCATTCGACAAGCAAAGTCAATGGGGAAGCCAGATTCGCTTAATGACCGATATTAACTTAATAACCCTAGTGATTCGCTCAATAATTATGGCAAGAAAAATCATAAAATGGGGGGAAACTCACTTAACAACTATCTAACAACAGAAATTTTGGGCTCAATTGTGATGGTAAATCGAGGATTACCTATATGTAATCTATTCTGACATACACTGCAAATCATTCAGACTCTCAGCCAATAGCATGGCATTACAGGTAATCTTTGACTTATGACTACAAGTAAGCCCAAAGTTGTTGTTAAGTGAGATAATTGTCAAGTGAGTTTTGCCCCATTTTACAACGTTTCTTGCCACGGTTGTTAAGTGAATCACTGCAGTTGTTAAGTTAGTCACACAGTTGTTAAGTGAATCTGGCTTCCCCACCTTGTCAGAAGGTCACAAAGGCGATCATATTTGTTCAAAACATAAGATAATTTAAAAAGGTTTTCTAATACTTTTCATGGAAGTTTCATATTTGCTTTCTTGCCACAATTGAGGATACGATCCAAGCTCAAAATTGTTTATCACCCATGAATCCCATATTAATTCTTTCTGGTCTTGATTTCACCCATGTCACCTACTAATATTGTCCCCATTTAATGAGAATGTTACAAATAGTCCTCTGCTAATAGTATGGATTAGTGGTGAAATCCAAATTTTTTTACTACTGGTTCTGTGGGCGTGGCTTGGTGGGCATGGCAGGAGAAGGATACTGCAAAATCTCCATTCCCACCCCACTCCAGGGGAAAAATACTGCAAAACCCCCATTCCCTCCCCACCCCTGGGGGAAGGATACTGCAAAATCTCCATTCCCCCCCCCACTCCTGGGGGAAGGATATTGCAAAATCTCCATTCCCACCACACTCTGGGGCCAGCCAGAGGTGGTATTTGCCAGTTCTCCGAACTACTCAAAATTTCCGCTACCGGTTCTCCAAACTTTAAATTGGGGTATTTAAATTTTTGGGGTTTTAGATTGAGCCAAATCTATTTAATCATGTTAAATTTTAATCACTGTTTTGTCTTGTGTTTTTAAATAGGCTGTACACCGCCCTAAGTCCTTCGGGAGAAGGGCGGTATAGAAATAAAATAATAATAATAATAATAATAATAATAATAATAATAATAATAATAATAATAATAATAATAATAATAATAATTAAACTGCTCAAAATGTCCGCTACCGGTTCTCCAGAACCTGTCAGAACCTGCTGGATTTCACCCCTGGTATGGATGCATTTTGGCTACTATGTCACAAGTGTAGCCAAAATCCAGTTTCATCCCAATTTCAAGAGGTCAAAAATGTTACCACAACCATGCAATTGAAGCCCTGTGCTTTTTTACTGTGCACCACAAGTAAACAAGGGAAGGGTTTTGATCACATTATTGTGGCAGCCATCTTGGCTTTTATGATTCCCTCAGGAGGATGCTGACAAGGAAGAGAAGGCAACAGTGTGAAGGACAAGAGCAAATGGGTATAAAATGTCTAATTTAAGACAGAAGAGGAAATATTGAGGTCCTAAAGTCATCATCATCTCCTGAAAACCTTGAGTACATATAGTCCCCAACTTGCAACCACTCGTTTAGTGACCATTTGAAGATACAACAGCACTGAAAAAAGTGACTTATGACAGTTTTTCACACTTGTGACTGTTACAGCATCCCATGGTCACGTGATCAAAATTCAGGCGCTCGGCAAATGGCATGTATTTATGATGGTTACAATATCTCAAGGTCACACGATCACCATTTGTAAGCTTCCCAGCAGGGGTGAAATCCAGCAGGTTCTGACAGGTTCTGGAGAACCGGTAGCGGAAATTTTGAATAGTTCGGAGAACCGACAAATATTACCTCTGGCTGGCCCCAGACTGGGGTGAGAATGGAGATTTTGCAATATCCTTCCCCCAGGAGTGGGGAGGGAATGGGGATTTTGCACTATCCTTCCCCTGGAGTAGGGTGGGAATGGCGATTTTGCAGTATCCTTCCCCTGCCATGGCCACCGAGTCACACCCACCAAGCCACACCACGCCCACCAAGCCATCCCCACAGAACCGGTAGTAAAAAAATTTGGATTTCACCACTGCTTCCCAGCCAGCTTCCAACAAGTAAAGCCAGAATCACTTAAGGACCATATGATTCACTTAACAACTGCAGTGATTTGCTTAGCAACTGTTGCAAGATAGGTCGTAAAAGAGGGCAAAACTCATTTAATAACTGCCATACTTAACAATAGAGATGTTGGTCTCTTAAGTCGAGGACTACCTGTATCAAAGTCTCCAAAAGCTATTATTGTAGTCTTCAGGCTCCATGATCAAGGCTTGGCAATAAATCACAGATATTCAGACACTTCCCATGTTAGCCTGGCTCCTTATTTAGACTTGGCAGACAATTGACAAACAGGGCTAGGCTAGATTAGAATCTTTCCTTCAGGCAAGAGTGAAGCCTTAGCCAACTGAGCATTGCCCACTGCCCGTGAGAAAATGTAAATCTCTGAAACAGCCTTGAGGGATTATACTCTTGGCTAATTCCTCCCATTCTTGCCAATGAAGGGATCCTTGGTTTGGGCTTAGTGGCCAGGATATCGGTTACAGGAACTGGGAATGCCTAGTCTAAAGGCTTCAAATACAGCATCCACAATAGGTTGCCACAATACAAAAAAGATGTGGAGACTCTGGAAAGAGTGCAGAGAAGAGCAGCAAAGATGATTAGAGGAGTGGAGGCTGAAACATATAAAGAACGGTTGCTGGAATTGGGTCTGTCTAGTTTAATGAAGAGAAGCATTAGGGGGGTGACATGATAGCAGTATTCCAGTAGTTGAGGGGCTGCCAAAAAAAGAGGGTGTCAAGCTATTCTCCAAAGCACCTGAAGGCAGGACAAGAAGCAACAGGTGGAAACTAATCAAGGAGAGAAGCAACCTGGAATGAAGGAGAAATTTCCTGGCACTTAGAACAATTAATCAGTAGACCAACTTGCCTCCAGAGGTTGTGGCTACTCCAACAATGGAGGTTTTCAGGAAGAGACTGGACAGACATTTATCAGAAATATGACAGGTCTCCAAGAACAAAGGATTGGACTACATGAGCTCCAAGGTCTCCAACTCTGCTATTCTGTTATTATTCTGTATTTACTTGGGGGCCCTCCCTGGATTAGGGACCCAACCAGCTTCTATGTCTAGGGCTACTGAATGTCTGTTTTTCTTCAGCTATATCCTTCTTGTTTTTTAATATACAGGTAATCCTAAACTTACAATCGTACATTTAGCAAGGGTTCAAAGTTACAACACAAATATTATAAAAATTTGATAACTAAATAAAATAAAATTTGTGATCTTTCCATCTGGCTTACAACAAGCAAAGTCAATGGGAGAAGCTGGATTCACTTAATGGCCATATTATTCGCTTAACAATTGCAGTGATTCGCTTAACAACCACGGCAAACAAGATGATAAAATCGGGTGTAACTCACTCAACCACCCTGCTTAGGAAACCTTTTTTACTTTAGCTTGATCCATTAGGGCAGTTCCTTCCTAAGTTTCTTTCTCTGACAGTTAAGCCACTCTCTGATTGTCTTGTCTGATTATTTTTTTAGGCAGCATCTCTTCTGCCTAAAGAGAGAGCCGAGGTGGCGCAATGGTTAGAGTGCAGTACTGCAGGCTACCTCAGCTGACTACTAGCTGCAGTTCAAATCTCACCGGCTCAAGGTTGACTCAGCCTTCCATCCTTCCGAGATGGGTAAAATGAGGACCCAGACTGTTGGGGGCAATAGGCTGACTCTGTAAACTGCTTAGAGAGGGCTGTAAAAGCACTATGAAGCGGTATATAAGTCTAAGTGCTACTGCTATTCTCCTTGTCCTCCAAGCTCCTCCACACATTCCATGATAACCATTGATCAATAATCCTTTATCTTCTGTTTGAAACCCCAGTAGAGGACCGTCCATACCTCCCAAGACTGAGAGTTCCAGTATTATTAGCTCATAGCATTAAGAAATTCCTCCCTGGTGTCTAACCACAACTTACTTTCAGTCTTCTCTTCTCCAACTTCTTTTCCAAGAAGGCAAGACAAGGAACAATGGATGGAAACTAATCAAAGAGAGAAGAACTAAGGAGAAATATCCTGACAGTGAGAACAATCAACCACTGAAATGACTTGCCTTCAAAAGTTGTGATGCTCCAACACTGGAGATTTTAAAGAAGAGATTGGACCACCATTTGTCTGAAATGGTATAGCATCTGCTACTTGAGCAGGGAGATGGACTAGAAGACCTCCAAGGCCCCATCCAACTCTGATGTTCTATGTTCTAAGTTATATCAATTTCTTTGATTCTGAGCTAAAATAAGACTGGAGGATCAAATTAGTGAAGTCTTCTCCATAAAGTTTGAGAATATTCACCTTGTCTACTCCGGAGTTAACACTCACTGTTACCTGCTCCAAATGCTCATATTGAATTAAGATACATTTATCATTAATACATCACTTGGCAGATATTTTTTTCACAACCTGTTCCTTAAGATCATCCACTCTCTGTAAAGTTCAAATACAGTGATCCATGCTCTCAAACTATCATTTTTAATCAGGAAGAAAAGTAAACTCAAGTAAATTCAAGACACTATAATCATAACTGTGTTTTAATTTTAATTAAATGTCAGTGCAATGAAACATCAGCATTAGTTTTTAGCCAAAATCAAGCAGATATTTTCCAGAGCATGGTTCCTGATTCACTGTTGAATGGATACTAGAAAAGGTTGTGTGCTTCTGAATTTTAAGGAATAGGGAAGAGATGGAAAACTGGATCTCCTAAATGGATGAGAACAAGATTTACAGGCCATCCTTGAGTTATGACCACAACTAAACCCCACATTTCTGTTGCTAAATGAGACAAACGCTAAGTGACTTTTGTCCTATGTTATGTCCTTTCTTGCTGCAGTTATTAAATGAATAGGGTGCAGTTGTTGTGTTAGTATGGTAACATCGTTATTAAGTGAATTTGGCTTCCCCATTGACTTTCTTGTAAAAAAGGGGGAATCACAAGACCCAGGACACTGCAATATGAGCCAGTTTTCAAGTGTCTGAATTTTGATCACGTCACCATGGGAAGTAAGTATGAAAAATGGTCATATGTTACTTTTTTCAGTGCCGTTATATCTTTGAACGGTCACTTGCCGATGTAACTTTGAGCGTTTGTAAATAAAGGACCATCTATATTTTAATCCTGCAACCTGTTTCCAGCAAAAGCATGCCTGATGCCTTTGAAAAGTAGAACTAACATGAAGGCGGTACTACTGTAGTAACTTTTCTGTGGAGAATTTTTTTTTAAATCCAAGCTGCTTAAAGGCTGAGCAGATATACATGTTGCCTAATATGTAAAAGTTAGTCTTAACTTGCATTAGGTTTCATTTTCTGGCTTGAATGTTGCACTGTTAGGATATTAAATTCAGTAGCTGGGACGGTAAAGGGTATAATAAGACAGAACAGACAGTTGCAGTTGATTGACTGGTGAGTCCTGGCTCCTATGTGAGGCAATCTACGCTGTGATTGGTTGCTGTGGATGTAAAGGGGGCGTTTTCCTTTTTTCCCACCTTTTTCTTCTGTGTGTTCTGCATACTGCCTAAATTTACCTCATGATGTTCTTGTGATCCTGACTATTTTGTCTGCCGTATACCCGTATTTTCCCGAAAATAAGACCCTGTCTTATATTTTTTGAATCCTGAAATAAGCGCTTGGCCTTATTTTCAGGGAGGTCGGGTATTTTTTTTCCCAATTTTTTTTTATTTTTTTAAAACACACAGACAAACATACAATACATCTTTTCGGAACAGAGCATTCATCCGGTCATAAATTTGTTCAGCTTTTTGTTCCATCTTTAACACAATTTTATATATTCTATTTTTGCCATAACATTTATTTCTTAATCTTGGCTCACATATCTCAACTATTACCGTTTTATAGTAAGCTTACTCATATTAACATAATCAAAACAGTTACCCTTCTAGTTTTTTTTTAATTTGATTTATATGCCGCCCTTCTCCGGAGACTCAGGGCGGCTTACAATGCGTTAAGCAATAGCCTTCATACTTTTTGTATATTTTTACAAAGTCAGCTTATTGCCCCCACAAACTGGGTCCTCAATTTACCTACCTTAGAAAGGATGGAAGGCTGAGTCAACCTTGAGTCTGGCAAGATTCGAACTTACTAATTGCAGACAGCTGGAGTTAAATTACTAATCCACCTTAAATCTTAATTCAAATAATACCTCAAGTAATTATTACCTGAAGTAATAATAAAATGTAGGGAAGTTTTAGAAATTGAAATAAGATTCAGAAATATAAATATGTTTGAACTGTATTGTTAATAGTGAGAATTTAGGGTAAGAATTGTGAAATGTATTATGGGGAGGTCTTATTATTTTGGGGCATGTGGAGCAAGATGGGGCTCCTCTTGCTATCTTACCTGATTTCCAGCTCTGTCTCCCTAATCCTAACCAGACTGGCTGTGCATGCATTTAAATATTTTCAGGGAGTGCTTATTTTCAGGAGAGGGCTTATTTTCGGGAAGGGCTTATTTTTGGGGAAACAGGGTATATAAATGTAAAATATATTTATTTATATAAAACTACCCTGTTTCCCTGAAAATAAGACATTCGCTGATAATAAGCCCAATTGGGCTTTTGAGCACATGCGCTAATACAAGCCTCCCGAAAATAAGCCATCCCCAAAAATATTTAACCGCACGCGCAGCCAGTCCCCGCCATTTCTTCTGGTTAGGGTTAGGGAGACAGAGCTGGAAATCAGTTAAAATGGCAAGAGGAGCCCCATCTTGCTCCCTGTGCCCCCAAATAATAAGACCTCCCTGAAAATAAGACCAAGCTCTTATTTCGGGGTTCAAAAAAATATAAGACAGGGTCTTATTTTCGGGGAAACACGATATATGTTTCCATGACATGCACAAACCCAGGTTTCTGGTCAATTGTTGATTCAAGGGACTGCCCATATCCAAACCGTAGATGGATATGGTGTGTGTGTGTGTGTTAGAAATATTTGCTCAGCATTATTTATATATTTGGTTTTTTTTTTTTAACATGCATTTATATTTGGTCAACTGAAGGCAAAGCATAAGCCTGGAGGTCCAGCTTTGTATTTTATTAACAAGAACAACTCTGTGAGGTGGGTTAGATAGAGAACGGGAGGCTGGGCCAAAATCAGCCAGCTGGTTGTGTGTCTAAAGCAGCAATGGAATTTATTTATTTTTTTAATAGAAACTTTATTGAGGTTTTTTACAAAACAAAAAAAAAATAAAAAAAAAGAGAAAAAGGAAAAACAAACATTCAAACAGAAACATAAAACACATAAGTATAATAACATTTTCAATTAGTATCGGATGTGCAGTGTTTTAACTATTTACATAAATAGTACTTGGTGACATTTCAAGCAGCAATGGAATTTAATCTAGAGTTGAAATCCACATATCTTAAAGTTATCAACATTGAAAACACTTACCCTTGCCAGGTGTCCACTATCTGAGCGGACAGTCCACTTTTTTCACATTATGTTCACTATTTTTTTTCACAAAATAGTGGACATTTTTTTTATTCAAAAGCTTTATGATGAAATGGTACGTAATCTAAAGCTGTACAGTCTAAGAGAATAAGGATAGGATAATCGTGTTTTGTCTTTTTTTTCATAAGTTAGAATGAGACAAAGATCGAATATCCATTGAACTCGATTCTCCGAAAAAATTAATGATGAGATTAAAATAAAAATATATTATAAAATTATGTACAGTTCACATTTTTAAAATGTATTGTAGCTTGTGTCGACTGACCTAAAATGGCGTCGAGTGATGAGAGTGACAGCGGCGAGATTTCGAATTCTTTAAAACGAAAGAGAGGAGTGTGCAAATACACCAAAGACTGGGAAGCTACTTTTGCATGGATTACCAACAATGAAACCAACAGAACAAATACGACGGCCTACTGTAAATTGTGTCAGAAATCGTTCACAATTGAATATAATAGTATAAAAGCTGTCACAAAAAGCAAGCACAAAAAGTCATTTAGATAAGGAGAAAATAGCTTCCAGCAACAAGAGAATCAATTTGTTTTTCATTGTTAAAGACTGTAAAATGTAATTTAATATTTTACATATTATTATAATATATTTGATGTTTTGAATTTTAAGTAAAGTTTTGAAGTGGTTATTTTAATACGTGTTAAAATGTTTGTAAGAAAATATATAATTTAATTGTAATTTTTTTTTAAATTTTTTACTACTTAACCCCCCCCCCTCCCCGCTTGTCCGCTATTTTTTGGAAGCAGACCTGGCAACCCTAAAAACACTAGATAGTTCTCATTTTTAAATAAACTTTTAAAGATGGGCAGACAACAGGGCTGGATAGGTTTATTTCATGTATTTTTGCTGTCCTAAACAAATTGAAAGCATGCTGCTTTTGGTCATGGTTGTTGGAAAAGATACGAATAATCTAGATTCAAGGTCCAACTACAATCCCAGACTGGCGCTTGTTGTACAACTCTACAAAGTTGAACTTTGAACAGCCTTGATGAGGAAGATAAACTCAAAGAAAGTGCTATTTTTTCTGCTTGAAAAAAAAAAAAATTTCTAAGAGCAACAAAACCAGCTCTCAGCATTTTAAGATGCCCCTCCAGGTCAAAACATTTCTCTTATTGGTGAAATACACCTAGATTCAGCTTTAAAAAAAGGTGAATTCAAGGTATATTTAAAGCAGAAATGCAAGCCACATCTTCTCATTCACTCAGGACCATGAATTTGGATTTATTGATTCATTGGTTTGTTTTATTCTGACTTTATTATTTTTACAAATAGGATGGCGAACATATCCAACACACCACCCTTCTGTTATTTTCCATACAACAATCCTTTGAGGTGGGCTGGATTGAGAGAGAGATTTATGACCATTTTTTGCACATGACCATTGCAGCATTCACATGGTCAAAATTCAAATGCTTGGCAGTAGACTCATATTTATGGCCATTGCTGTGTCTCAGGGTCATGTGATCTCCTTTTGTGACCTTCTAACAAGCAAAATTAATGAGGAAGCCAGATTCACTTAAGAGTCATGATATTAACTGAACAACTGCAGTGATTCACTTAACAACTGCAGCAAGGATGGTTGTAAAATGGGGCAAAACTCACTTAGCAAACATCTCACTTAGCTATAGAAATGTTGGGCTCAGTTGTGGTCGTAAATCAAGAACTACCTACCGTGTTTCCCTGAAAATAAGACCCTGTCTTATATTTTTTTGAACCCTGAAATAAGCGCTTGGCCTTATTGCCATGCACTCAAAAACCCCGATTGGGCTTATTATCAGGGGATGTCTTATTTTGGGGGAAACAGGATATATATATATGACATCCAGCCTTAAGACAGAAGCAAAGCAGGGGAAAATCACTTTAAGAATGAGAGCAAATGACAACAAATTCCATGTCAAATGGCGTGTTCTGGCTGGGGAGGATGGGAACGGTCACCCCACACCTGCGGATGAAGGCAGAAATATAATTAAATCAGCTCATATTCTCCTTTTGGAGGAAAGTCAGGAGAAAAAAAGGAAAGGAGGAAAGTGAGGCAGGAAAGTCTTTTAAGAGATAAGAAAAAAATATTTAATTAGAGAAAGTTTTTTAATGCTTGCTTTTCCTTCTCTTAAGTAGAAGAGATTGCAGGCTGAAAGTTTATGCTTGCAACAATTCTTTCCTTGTTCTCCTTGGTCACGCTTCCTTACTAACATCAGACTCTTTTGGCCGAAAAAATAGCATTTCCCTTCTCTTTAGAAAACCATACCAACTTGACTACAATCCCTTTGCAAATTTGATCCTAAGGAAAGTCATCCTCAGGGTTTCTCCCTAACCCCTCTGTCAAAAATCATCAAAGTTTTCAGTGCAATCATTTTTAAGTTGTTGTGCCATTCTGGAAACATTCTTAATAAAGGATTCACAAAATGAGGGTTGAATGAAAGCTTTTGTCTTCTGTTCATGATAAGGATCGTAAGCTGCTCATGTGACCAAAATGGTGGGGAAAAAGCAGAAAGGAAAACAGAAAGCAGCAATAGGATTGCAAGCTAGTCAACTGTTGGGAATTGAGAAGCTTATTTTAATTATGATGATGGTTGGTTTCGGTCAGTCAGCCAGATATAAAGAATGGATTTGGCATTTTTTTGTCCATCAGAGTCCTTTTCAAGGACCTGGGATAGGCAGATGTGGATGTTCGATGGTGCTAGAGGTCACAGTGCATAAACTGTTCTCCACTTACAGAAGTTCATTTAGCAGTTCATTTAGCGACCATTCATTTAGTGACCATTCAAAGTTACAACAGCACTGAAAAAAGTGATTTATGACTGATTTTTACAATTATGACCATTGTAGCATCCCCATGCTCACATATCAAAATTCAGATGGTTGGCAATTGGTTCATACATATGACGCTTAAAATGTCCCTGGGGTCACATGATCTTTTTTTGCGACCTGATAAGCAAAGTCAATGGGGAAGCCAGATTCACTTAATAACCATGTTTCTAACTTAACAACTGCAATGATTCACTTAACAACTGTGGCATGAAAGGTGGTAAAATGGGGCAAAACTCACTTAACAAATGTCTCACTTAACAACATAAATTTTGGGCTCCATTGTAGTTGTACGTTGAGGACTACCTGTGTAGCTGCCTTTTGCAATTGACTGATGGTGACTGTTAGTGCCAATGATGTTCAAATGGTACTTCAGACGTTTTGGGATTGCACTCAAGACACTTATTACTGTTAACATTATCTTTGCTTTCTTTTGCCACAGTCATTCTATACTATATATGTTTCTCTTTTTGTTATCTTCTCCAGTTCTTTCTCTTTCATTCTGCTATCTCCAAGTACTTCAATGTCTACTATCCAGACCTTCTTTCTCTTTCTTATCGGCAATTATTATGTCTGGTATGTTGTGTTATTATTATTATAATTACAGTCAGGATGGCATTTTCTGGGGTAAAGAATAGCAGATATAACAGATTCATATTTTTCTGCATGTCAAATGGACATCATGCCATTCTTTGTAGGTCAGTTGGCAAACACAAAATTGAGAAAAACAATACAGTACAGGCAGGCTATCAGTCTGCAGCTGAACAAGATATTGTCCTGTATGGATTAGGCTATTTGTCCATTCCCAAGAGGAATCAGCCAGATGCCCTTATTATGTTATTATGCAGGCCGTAGTGCAGCTCAATTATTCACCTGTTATTTCTATGCAGTACCTGATAATTGGAATAAGTAGACATAAGGGACTCTCATGTCTTGGTAAAAGATTACAAAACAAGAAATCAAAGGGTTATCAAACTTTCTAAAAAGAGAGCATTCTGAAAAAGTTCTGCAGTAATCCTTCCTTCCTTCCTTCCTTCCTTTCTTCCTTCCTTCCTTCCTTCCTTCCTTCCTTCCTTCCTTCCTTCCTTCCTTCCTTCCTTCCTTCCTCCCTCCCTCCCTCCCTCCCTCCCTCCCTCCCTCCCTCCTTTCCGCATACTGAATGTATATGTACTTCTACATACAGGTAGTCCTCAATTTATAATCACTAAACTAGTGGCTATAAGTTGAGAACTCCCTATGTGTAGAGTATCTGTACATAGAGTAGAAATATGTAGAAAAACTAAACCAATTTACGATCCATCATTGCATTTATGACTATTGCAACATCCATACAGTCACATAATAAAAATTCAGGCACTGGTCCTTCTCTTTATTAGACTAGACTAGACATACCCAATTCCTGCAACCGTTCTTCATATGTTTTAGCCTCCAGTCCCCTAATCATCTCTGTTGCTCTTCTCTGCACTCTTTCTAGAGTCTCAACATCTTTTTTACATCATGGTGACCATGATGTTATTCTGTATTCTATATTCCAAATGCTATCTATTTTGTGCACCTGTGTGAAATTCTGAGCGGACACGGAAGGAAAATCGCCTTCTTGAGACCATTAACATCTGCAGCACGTTGGGACATTTGAACATGAAGAATTCTACAGAGACACAACAAGATACTATTCTCAAAACAAGAAGGTAGTTTTATCATTGTTTTAAAAAAGTGTTTCACAGAATAAAGGTTGGTTTCTTGTAAACAAGTTGAGAAATATTTCAGGTGCTGGTGGTCACCGACAAAGCTCTTTATGGCACGGTTATTTATGGAACATTCTGTCCCTGATTCTACCCATCTAATCAGATTCAGATCCAGCAGAAAAAGCATGTTACGGATCCGGTCAATTAAGGAAGGTCAAAGTGACCCAGACTCTCTTAGCCTTTACTGCCACCTCTTACAATATTAGACAACACAGTGTCAACAGTAGAGACCTTCAAATTTCTAGGTTCTATCATATCTCAAGACCTAAAATGGACACCTACCATCAAAAACGTCGTCAAAAAAGCATAACCAAGAATGCTCTTTCTGCGCCAACTCAGGAAGCTCAAACTGCCCAAGGAGCTGCTGATCCAGTTCTACAGAGGAATTATTGAGTCTGTCATCTGCACCTCCATAACTGTCTGGTTTGGCTCTGCAACCCAACAAGACAGACGCAGACTTCGGAGGATCATTAGAACTGCAGAAAAAACAATGGCTACCAACCTGCCTTCCATTGAGGACCTGTATACTGCACGAGTCAAAAAGAGGGCTGTGAAAATATTTACAGACCCCTCGCATTTTGGACATAAATTGTTTCAACTCCTACCCTGAAAACGACACTATAGAGCACTGCACACCAGAACAACTAGACACAAGGACAGTTTTTCCCCGAACGCCATCACTCTGCTAAACAAATAATTCCCTCAACACTGTCAAACTATGTACTAAGTCTGCATTACTATTAATCTTCTCATTGTTCCTATCACCCATCTCCTCCCACTTATGACTGTAACCTAGTTGCTGGTATCCTTAAGATTTATATTGACTATTTCCCTATGACTATCATGGTCAGAGAGCTATGAGATAAATACAGTATATTAAATTTTGGTTTAACCAGTTTTGGTTATGTATTCTATTTTTGTGGTTGATTGTAGGTTTTTTTCCTCCAACTGCTGTTAGCTAACCAGAGTGGGCAGGCAAACATAATGAAGTGGGGTAAGCTTATGTATTGATTTTTTAAAAAAATGAATACAGGTAGTCCTGTATTCATTTCTGAGCCCAAAATTTCTGTTGTTAAATGAGACATTTGTTAAGTGGGGTTTGCCCCATTTTACGACCTTTCTTTCCACATTTGTTAAGTGAATCACTGCATTTAATATGTTAGTAACTTGGTTGTTAAGTGAATCTGGCTTCCCCATTGACTTTGCTTGTCAGAAGGTCACATGACCTTGGGACACAGCTATGGTCAAAAGTATGAACCAACTGCCAAGCATCTGAATTTCGATCACATGATCATGGGGATGCTGCAAAGATTATAACTGAAAAATTGTCATGTCACTATTTCCAGTGCCGTTGTAACTTTGAACGGTCACCAAATGATCTGTTGTAAATTGAGGACTACCTGTATGGTAAATCTTGGAAGCAAGATAGGAATACAGGGAGCCGTTGATTTATGACCATAAGTGAACCCAAAATTTCTGTAGCTAATCAAGAGATTCGTTATGTGAACTTTGCCCCATTTTATGACAGTTCTTGCCATAATTGTTAAGTGAATCATTACAGTTGTTAAATTAGTAACACAGTTGTTAAGTGAACCTGGCTTCCCGATTGACTTTTCAGATGTCACAAAAGGGGATCAGATGACACCGGGACCAGGGATGAAATCTACTTACCTTCCCCACTGGTTCGGAAGTGCATACACCACATGTGCGCGCACACCCTCTGTGCATGCGCAAACCCTTCTGCGCGTGTGCAGAGTGTAAAAGACAGGTTACTTCCTGGTTAAAACCAGGAAGTAACGACAATAGGGCAGGTGGCGGAGCCTTGCACTGCCATTGCTACCGGTTCTCCGAACCACCCTCCGCCATCGCTACCGGTTTAGTCGAACCGGTCCAAACCGGTAGCATTTCACCCCTGCCCGGGACACTGAAACTGTCATAAATTTGAGTCAGCTGTTAAGCATCTGAATTTTGCTCATGCGACCATGGAAAGATTGCAGTGGTTGTAAGTGTGAAAAATGGTCATAAGTCACTTTTTTCAATGCTATTGTAACTTTGAAGAGTCACTAAATGCGCTGCTGTAAGTTGAGGACTACCTGTATAGACAAAATCTGTGTGGAAGCTGGGACTGAAATATAGGTACTCCTCAACTTATAATGTCACTTCACTTAGTGAATTACAATGGCAACTTACAACCCAGATTTTAAATTTCAAAGATCTGGTGTTCCTCATGGACATGTAATTAAACTTGGGGTGCTTGGCAAGATGGACACATGCCTGTGACTGCAATTTACAATGGTTATGTCTGGTTTTGGGCAAAACTACCCTAGCAAACCATTGATTGGCTTAACAAATTCAGTATTTACTTAATGACTACAGATGCACTTAACGACTGCTGTAAAAAAGGTTGTAACCTTTACAATCATGATTTATGATGATGATGGGCAGATTCCATTACAGTTGTAACTCAAGGATATTTGTAGGGCTATCCATAAACTGTGATCCAAAAATCAAGATGGCAGACATAAGAGTGCAATTTAAACACCACCTCTTTTTTTTAAAAAAAGTGTATCTCAAATAAAGTAACAGAAATCTTTTGATGAACCTCTATGAATCAGTGGAATCCGAATGAAATAGCCAATTTGATTCGGGAAATTAATTGGATGTGATACAATGAACTCGTTTTGGAAATGGATCTGCTTTAGATGCTTGGATCATATTGTCATGTTGGAGTGATTAAGTTCCGATTTTCCAAATCCATTCAGGAAAAAAAATAGAAGGCCTTGTCCATGCATGTAGCATTTGAATGGCCCAGAATCCTTGAGAAACATCAGCTTTGATTTAACCATTTGTTTTGATTTTTCCGCTTGGTTTGGAAAGTTGATTTGATTCAAGGAGTTTATCAAACTGCCTTTGAACTGAATCTCCAAATAATTTCTTGCCCAGACTTGCATTTTGGTTTCCGCGTGTGAGTAATGAATTTTCCCCTTAGAGAATCCATCTGAATCCTCAAAACACATGATTTATAAAAGTCTCTGGTAGATATATTCTCCTGCCTCTAAAAAGGACTAGCATTCAACACTTTCATAAGTTGCTTTCTCCCTGCCAATCATACAATTAAGATTGTTCAACAAAATGCTCAATTGGAGAAATTGGATCTGAAGAGTTAGTACAGTAAAGATGCCCAGACTTCCTTTCCCTTCCCTTCCCTTCCCTTCCCTTCCCTTCCCTTCCCTTCCCTTCCCTTCCCTCCTCTCCTCTCCTCTCCTCTCCCCTTCCCCTCCTTTTCCTTTCCTTCTTCCCTTCTTTCCCTTTCTCTCCCACTTCCACTTCTTTTTTTCCTTCCTTGCTTTGCTTTTCACTTTTACCTGCAAAGGATCCCTCACTCGGTTTTCCAATTTCCTCTCATTCCACTTAATGCTTCCTTTCAAATTCTATCCATCTTCTTTTAGGCAGTTACAGAAAAGCCAAAGTGCTTGTAAGCCTATAGCAGCATGCTATTGCTAAGTTTGTTGAGATTTGAAACGAGCTTTTCTTTAGCTTTGAAACCAGATCCACTTAACCTCAAAAGCTTTTAATTCTCCTTGCCCTCCTCTTGGATCAAAGCAAAAACACCATCAATCAAAAGGTTAAGTGTCTTTTAACTTAGACCACTGATGGTCCCTAGATGATTTTGATATACCTTCCGGAAGTAGAGTGGACTCTGATAATTAGAAGAGGGATAGACTGCCCTTAATGTTCTTTGGCCTAAGTCAATCAATCAATCAGAATAGAGTTGGAAGGAACCTTGGAGATCTTCTAGTCCAGTCCCCTACTCAAGCAGGAGACCCTATAAAATTTCAACAAGTAGCTATCCAATCTCTTCTTAAAAAGGTTTGGTGTTGGAGCACCTATAACTTCTGAAGGCTAGCCATTCCACTGATTAATTGTTCTCACTGTCAGGAAGTTTCTCCTTAATTCCAGGTTGCTTCTCTCCTTGATTACTGGTAGTTTCCATCCATTGCTTCTTGTCCTGCCTTCAGGTGGAGAATAACTCAACCTCTTCCCCTTTGTGGCAGACCCTCAAATAGTGGAACACTGCTATCATGTCACCCATAATCCTTCTTTTCTCTAGACTAGCCACAACCGGTCTTCATATGTTTTAGTCTCCAGGCTCCTAATCATTTTAGTTGCTCTTCTTTGCACTTTTTCCAAAATCTCAACATCTTTTTTGTAATGTGGTAACCAAAAGCAAGATCAAAAAGATCTTGCTTTCGGTTACAGAGTTGGTGGTTAATCTTTTTCAGGCTACTGTGAAATGCTTTGGTTTTCTGGCTAAAGGGAATTGGAAATGATGTTCTAATGCTGGGTTGTTCCTCACCCAAACAGACTCTTAAAATTGCATGCAATTATCATCAAATTAAATCTTCATTGGCAGCAAATAAGAGAGATGAACATCAGGGCCCCCAAATTTATGGGCAGAGAAATTGGACTGGGAGTATCTACCTATTCTTTGGCAGGCATTTCCTAACTACTGCACTAGTGAGACTACTATTTGTTCACATACACAGCATTGGAGTAATGAAGTATCTTGGAATTTAATGGACTTGGAGAAAATCAGAAGCTAGTAATCTCTGAGTGTTCTTTGATGTAGTTGGAGGAAAGGAAGCTTCTCTGAAAAATGTTGAAGGAAGGTTTGAAGAGAGAGGTCCATCCTTCTCTTCTCTTCTCTTCTCATTTCCTCTCCTCCCCTCCCCTCCTTTCCTCTCCTCTCCTCCCCTCCTCCTTTCCTTTCCCCTCCCCTCCTCCTGTTCTCTCTTCTCCTCTCCTCTCCTCCTTTCCTCCCCTCCCCTCTCTTTCTCTCCTCCCCTCCGCTCTCCCCTCCCTCCTCTTCCTTTCCCTCCTCCCCATCCCTCCTCCTCTTTTCCTTCCAAAAATCTACCACTATTAATTCAACATCTGTAATTAATATCAGGATGTGACTTCATAAAACTGATCTCATCCTTATTTGTTCTCTCTCCCTACCAATTTCTTTTTCCTTTTTGACCAAGGCTAGATGATTTTTTGGGGGGGCGGGGGAGAAAGCCACCAAATAATGTAGGTGCTTCAACAATACGGGGAAAATGGTAGACATGATTTGGATTTAGTGAGGAAAGAGGAATTTTCTAGAGATTTCTCCTATTCCAAACCTTCATCCCAGTTGTAACGCTAATTGATCCTCATTTTCAGTTTCACCCCAGGATTGAATTTTGGGGCCATCTCATTTCCCTCATCTACCAGGCTCCCTGGGTGTGGATTATAAAAATATGGATAACATGGATGGGCCAACATGTCAAGTCTGGAATCCTCTATATGTCATCCTTTCTAGGTAGACCAGAGAGGAAACACAACCAGTTGAGCTAATTCTACTGTATTGTAAGACTATACAGGTAGTCCTCAACCTACAACAGTTCATTTAGTGATTGTTCAAGGTTACAATGGCACTGGATAAACTGATTTATGACCATTTTTCACAATTACAACCTTTGCAGCATCCTCATGATCATGTGATCAAAATTCAGGTGCTTGGCAACTTGTTGATATTTATGATGATTGCTGTGTTCCAGGATCCTTTTGCAAAAGTTTGACAAGCAAAGTCAATGGGGAAGCCAGATTCACTTATCAACTGGATTACTAATTTAGCAACTTCAGTGATTCATTTAACAACTGTGGCAAGAAATGCCGAAAAATGGGACAGAACTGACTTAACAAATGTGTCACTTGACAACAGAAATTTGAGGATCAAATGTGGTCGTAAGTCGAGGACTACCTGTATTCACAGCTTGGAGAAGACTCTTGAGAATCCCTTGGACTGCAAGGAGATCCAATCAGTCAATCTTAAAGGAAATCAACCCTACCTGTTCTTTGGAAGGACAGATCCTGAAGCTGAAGCTCAAATATTCTGGCCACCAAATGAGAAGAGAGGACTCCTTGGAGAAGACCCGGAGGTTGGGAAAGAAAGGAGAAGGAGATGGCGGAGTATGAGATGATGGTTAGATGGTGTCATCAACGCAATGAACATGAATTTGGGCAGACCTTGGGAGACAGTGGAGGACAGGGAGGCCTGGCATGCTATGGATTCATGGCGACACAAAGAATCGGACAAGATTAAGCAACTGAACAACATTCATTCATTCATTCATTCATTCATTCATTCATTCATTCATTCATTCATTTATTTATTTATTTATTTATTTATTTATTTATTTATTTATTTATTTATTTATTTATTTATTTATTTATTCAACTTATATACCACCCTTCTCCCCAGGGGGACTCAGGGCGGTGGACAGCCAAACTTAAAACACATATAGTACAAAAGTTAAGAAAAAACTAAAATAAATTAAATCATCGGCATTTCCAATTTAAAATCCCAGATCTGCAAAATCGAAAAGTTCCCAATTTAAAACCCAGAATCAATAAAATCGAAAATTTAAAAACCCCATTAAAACCATTTAAGCTAGGCCAGCTTGTTGGAATAAATAAGTCTTCAGGGCCTTTCGGAAAGCGAAATATTAACATCTTGCAAGTCTGAAAGTACAAATCTCCTGCTCTCTCCTTCTGAGAAGTTTGGGACAGTTCCTCATTAGTCTCTTTCTCTGCCCATTATATAACTGTGGTCTATGGTCTCTCTAGTCTGACTATTCTCTAAGGAGCGTTTCTTTGGCCTCTCTCATCTCACATACGATTACACTGCCCTGGCCGGGAAAGCACTCTTCAATAATGGATGAGACTCTTCGACCACTGCTGGCATCAAGTCCATCAGTCATCAGCCAACACAATTAAAGTTGTTGTAAGAGGCCATTCTCAAGGGGTCAATACTGTGTTTCCTGTCTTGGAAATAATGTCCCTCAATTGTCTTGGTATTTATGGAAGGGTTTATTCCATCATTGTGTTCCAGCACCTGGGTGTGATCTCTTTTCTTGGAAGCATACAAATAGGAGCAACAGCCTTTGCAAGCGGCATTGTCTCCTTTCTTTGAACCTGGGATAACCTTTCCTTTAATTACAGGGTCACTCTGGTTATGCCACAATTAGCATTTCACTGCCAGTTGTGGTAAAAAGATGAAGGTTTTCCCTCTCCAGTCATGTCCAACTCTAGAGGATGATATTCAGCTCTGTTTCTTGACTGAGGGAGCCGGGTTGTCCAAAGACATTTTCCATGGTCATATGCCGAGATGCACGGAATGCTGTTTTCTTCCCACTGAAGTGGTACCTATTTATCTACTCGCATTTGCAATCTTTCAAAGGTGGGCAGGAGCTAGAGCAAGTAATGGGAGCTCACCCCGTCACACGGTACCTGGGTTTTGAACTGCCAATTTTCCAGTTGACAAGCCCAGTGTCCTAACCACCAGGTCACCGTGCGCCTTTGCTGGTCACACATAGCAAATCCATCAGGATGGTTAATTTGAGCAAAACAAGCTTGAACTTTTCAAGGGAAATCTTGGCCTATATGCATTCTTTGGAACTAAGCAGGGATCTTAGAGAAATGCTTCCTTTTTATCTTGCAAAGCTATTTTTTAAATTAAAAACAAAAGAAAGGCCTATATGTATTTATGTGTGTATGTATTCAAGGAAGAGGAGAATGCAGCCAAGTGTATGATATGTGTGAAGGATAACTTAGAGAAAAAGGTGAAGATAACAAGCAAATTAGACATAACAGAACTGTCTTACTTCAGAACCCATTAAATCCAGCATTAATGTAAATCAGGGCTCTTTTAGATCAGAGCTTCCCAATCTTGGCAACTTTTAGACACAAGGACTTCAATTCTCAGCGTGGTTGGCTGGGGGATTCTGGGAGTTGAAATGCGCACATCTTAAAGCTGACAAGGTTGGGAAACTCTGATTTAAATAAAACTTTCCTTGCTAGATTGTTGACTAAGCTTAGCTTGGACATATCTACTAATGAGGAACTTAAAAACATTTCCCTAATATTCAGCCTCGAGAATCTGCCCTCCTATAAAGAATCCTATATGTGATGGCTATATAAATTTAATAAATAATAAATACATTTCAGTGCACTATTATACCACCGTCTGGGGTGAGAAAGGAGATGGTCTTGGAAGTCTTTTGACTAAGAAGCAGACAGAAGATACAGAGGTGACTCCAAAATCTTACTTGGCCTGGTGAAGCATACTGTGTAAAGACCTTCCTACATTCTAGGATTAATTTTCAAGAAAATTCAGGATGCAACCCTTTTCCAAAGAATATAGAAAAGGGCAAAGGTATTTTTCATTGTTGTCTGTGGAAATTCTCAGTCATTCAGGTCATAGCTTTTCTCAGAGGTGCTTTTTCAAAAGGCAATTGGACTGTTTTATCCTTGAGGAGGAAGAAGACATTTTGCTTCTCATTCAGGAAGCTTCATCAATTCTGGCATGATGGTGGAGGCGACAGAAGGATTAGTTCTTGTGTGTTAATTTTACTGTAAATATTTAATAAAGATATATATATTTTAAAAAAAGGATTAGTTCTAACAGGATGTGTGTATGTGTGTGTTGTTGTTGAAAATACATTTCTTTGCAGTCAACTGGTCGTTAGTACTCTCCCTGAGAGCTCTTGAGGCCACTTGGGGATTTACCTGTAACCACAGGGTCACCTGAATCAGAGTGCAAATGGGGTGTTTGTGGAACCTTCTTGGAACTGCATTGTAGACAGGAAATAGGTGGTATCTTATCCCTCCCACTCTGTTCTACTTTTATTATTATTTCTCTGTGGTTGGATCCATTCAAACATTTCAAGTGGTTGATGTATATGCACCAAGTTCTTACAAAAGGGAGACAAAAGAAAGAGATTCAGAGAAAAGAAATAAATGCACAAAATATCTTGTTTTTCACACTTGTGGGAAGCAACCTGATATTCTGCCCCAGCTACGGACCCCAAAGAACGCAGCACACACGAAGTCTGTACAAACCTTAGTTTATTAAATTAAATCAGTTTTTTCTTTTCAAACAAAGGCTGTTAATTAACTTTCTTAACAGCCTACAAGAATTCAAAGAATAAATAGTCTTAATCTTACTATGGTTGGCAGAAAGCCCAGAAGCAATTTGCAGAGAACTAAGATCAAGGCATGAAGGAGAAGTTGAACGAAGTTGTTCCCTGCAAATTGCTTCAGTCAGCATTCCTCCTTAAATAGGCTAAGGGAGTGGCCAATTAGCCCCAAGCCTTACTCTCGAGAAGACCTCCTCCTGAGGAGCCACTCCTGCCTTTTGGCAGCTCTGTGTGCTGGTGCATCGAGAAGAGGCTCCTCCTCTTCGTCCTCTTCACTTTGAGGAGCTTCTGGAGGTTCTGAAGGCCCTGGCTGAATCCCCGCCTCTGGCACCACATCTTCTCCAGCCTCCTCATTGTCTGACTCGAGTGCCAGCTGCACAGGCCTCCTTGCTGTCCGAATCAGCCCCCAGCCGCACAGGCCACGTACGAGCCACAACACCTGATTGCCATATTGTATCTTACAATATCATGTTTTATTTAGGAACGGAAAGATGGATGCAAGGAACCAACACATTCAACTAAGACTGGTAAACATACTGGTAAGTATAGATAATTCTCAATTTACAACAGTTCATTTAGTGACCATTCAAAATCACAATGGCATTGAAAAAAAGTGACTTATGATCATTTTTCACACGGCATTCCCATGGTCACACGATCAAAGCTCAGGTGCTTGGCAATTGACTCATATTTATGACGGTTGCAGTGTCCCGGGATCATGCGATCTTTTTTTGCGACCAGCAAAGTCAACGGGGGAAGCCAGATTCAGTCCACAACCGTGTTACTAAGTTAACAACTGCAGTGATTCACTTAAGCACTGTGGCAAGAAAGGTCATAAAATGGGGCAAAACTCACTTAACAAATGTCTCACTTAGCAACAGAAATTTTGGGCTCGATTGTGGTCATAAGTCGGGTACTACCTGTAATGTAGACTTTATGTTTCCAGGTGATAGGAAGAGGCAGCAAACCATTATAATGTGGGCTAGGAGGTAGGTGAGATATCATAACGTGGAATGAAAAATGACTTACATTACAGAAACCCAGTGTGGTCCATGCATGTCAAGCTCAGAGGCAGTGATGTAGTGATGCAAATACCCCAAAATACAAAGACTGGAGTCTGATTTGCACCTGACCATGTTGCACACACATTATGAAAATTTCCATGTTGTGTAGGTAATATCACCAGTGCTAGAAGAGAATGGAGTTTGCGCTCTGTTTATACAGAAGTGGCTTGGCCTGTCGGTGTGAGAACTGTTTTCTTCTTCGTAGTTCCTTAATTATGCTGTTGTTTACTGTTTACTGTCTTTCCCCACCTATCTTTTTCTAGGCACATTTTGGAAGTAAGAAGCATCCATTTTTACTGAAAATATACATGTGGGTTAAGTTTCCTGCACATGTGGTTGTTTTAGGCTGTAATAAAAAAGAAACTTACAGTTCCTACGAAAAAGAAAGTTTGTTTTGATAAAGGAGAATATTGTAGCTCAGAACTGAAATGAGGGGTCCTTGGTACTCTCTGAGCTTTGTTGTTTTCTTGCAGATGTTTCATTACCAAACTAGACCTAAATCTAGCACTGGTCATGTTACCTAGTTGGGTAAGGAAATGTCTTCAAGAAAATAATGAAGCTCAGAGAGCACCAAGACCCCACAGTTCCTGAGCTAGAAATATTCTCTTCTATTTTCCATGTCACCACGTGGTTGTCTTGTCAGCCCCTTAAACTAAACCAGACTTGAACATAAGAATCCTGAATTCTAAAACTACTTTAATTATACCTTACTCTAACAGAATCTTGCAACTCTGAATGTGCCTCTTCCGTCATCTTTTTCTTCATAAGAACTAGGTAGATTCAAGTCTTAGTCTCTTTCTTAAATTACATTTCTGCTCTGACCTCAGATTTCTCTTATGTTCTGTCCCCTCCCACGAGTGGCCTTGCAAAGGCTCAAATAGCCCAGCAGTAACAAACGCAGGCTAGAGAGACTGAAGCTGGCCTTTTAATAAATAGTTCTCTTCCAAAGCGTATATCAGTCCAATAGTTTCCGGGCAATGTTCCAAAGGTCTTGGCAGACAGCCAGCAGACTAATGCAGGAATACAGACTCTTGTCAAAAAAACCTCCAAACTAACAGTTGTAAATCCACTGCATCCAAAACACCAACAAATTGTTCACCACGCCTTTCCAGCCCAGTCACACCCCTTTTATACTTTGTAGGGTGTGGCCCTATGTCTCCTGACCATACCTCTTGGGACGTGGCAATAGCTGTTCTTTATGACGTCTCTGACGTCTCTCTCTTGCATCCAGTAGGGGCACCCCCTCATCGTTACCGGCCTCTGTTTCCTACTCAATTTGGCTGGGGTCCAGAGGCACATCAACAACTGTCAGTTCTTGCTGACTCACCAGTGAAGACGGCCCCTCCAGCACATGGCTCGTGACAGCTTCCTCCTCCTCCGTATCATCCTCTGACTCAGCATGCGAAGATAAATCAGCCTCCGGGGGGCCGGGGTCACAACAATTGGCTTGGTTGTGGTTCTTCCTCCTGTTCCCCAAGGTTATTCTCATAGTCAATTCCATGTCTTCATCCGATCCCCATTCCAAGCATGGACACTTGTTCTCTAGTTAAAGCATCTTCTTCACTTCTTCTGACACTATCCAATGTCAGGGTCTCAGAGTGCATAAAATCAGTTCGCCTTTGCCTCCCATCTCTTTGGAGGAAGAGTAGGAAACCTACAGTGACTGTGAACTGAAGACAAAAAAACAGGAGAAGCAGCAGCATTGAGACAACCTGTAGGAGATGACTAGGCTGAGGCCAATGGAGGGGTCAAACACATCATCAGTCTTGAGTCCCTTTGCAGCCACAAGAGATCTACAGTAAGTCCAGATCCTCTTGAATTCCATTGACTCTTATCTACCACCAATTTAATGTCCAATCTCTTGCCCCTACTCAAGCAGAAGACCCTATACCATCTCAGACAAGTGGCTCTCATATCTCTTCTTAAAAACCTCCAGGGATGAAGCACCCACAACTTCTGAAGGCATTCTACTGAAGGTTAATTGTTCTCACTGTCAGGAAATTCCTCCTTAGGTCTAGGTTGCGTCTCTCCTTGATTAGTTTCCATCCGTTGCTTTTTGTCCTGCCCTCAGGTGCTTTGGAGAACAGGTTGACTCCCTCTTCTTTGGGGCAGCCCCTCAAATATTGGAAAACTATCATGTCACACCTGGTTCTTCTTTTCATTAGACAGAAGAATTCATTGGACAGAAGAATGTTTCTGGCATGAGCAAAATGATACTTTCCCCCTCTTGTAGCACCTCCGAGGATGGCTAAAGGACCGTCCAAGTTTTAGGCCTCCAGTTTCAAAGACTTCCAGACATTATTGACCAGAGATGACAGGATTCCCACACAGAACCCAAGACTGCATCCTGGGCCAGGCATGACGCAGCAGACCTGATAATTATGGGATGTGGTTTGCCTTGGTGGAATTCAGCTCTGTCACTCCTCATCTTCAAAGAGAGTCTTGGTGTCCTTAGCCCAAGGAAATATCTACCTGGACTTGGGAAAGGCTGATTCTGTGGCTCAACCTTTTCCCTTCCCTGTCCGTATTGCACTGATGTGGCCTTCCCACAGATGCCCCTTGTGGAACCACATTCCCTATCATTCCCAAGTGGGTTGGCATGATGGTAAATGTAGTTTCAAATCACTGAATGTGGACTAATTGGTGAAGTCTTCTTTAATGGCTTGTTTGTGCCTTAAAACATGATCATTATTACTAATTCTAAGGGGACGAAGAGTTATCTTCTGGTTATTGTATTCTTAAAAAGCAATGGAAACAATAAAATCAGCCATGCGTGCTGGTCAGCTGAAAACTAAATGGGCCAGTTAAAGAATGTATCCAAGTCTGTTCTTTATCTTGGATTTCTTTTGGAAGGTTTCCATATCCTTAGCTTTGTCTCCTTTGGAATGATACCCCCAAACCATGAATTCCTCCCTCCCTTACTCCCATCCTCCTTTCCTTTCCCACTGCCCCTCCCATCTCCTGCCCTTCCCGGCTCTTCTCTCCCCTGCCCTGCCTTCCCCCTTTTTTTGAAATAGAATAAATTGGAGGTGTCTTTTGAAGGTGTTTGTGTGGAATGAATACCTGATTCCTGAGTGTTTGTGGGTTATGCAGGTTGGCAAAATCCACCAATTCTATTTGAAATATTGTTTTCTGAAAAGCACAAAACTCCAGACCGTAGAGCTTGAAATGTTTGTCCAGTAAAATACAACATCCTGTCAATAAAGATAAATCCCACTCCGCCTTCCTCTTCTCTACGCATTTCCACCCTGTGGCATGTTTTATTAATTATTATTACTATGTATTACCTATTTATAGGGAGCTGCACAGAGAAGCTGATACTTTGCAGGCATATAAAACCCAGCTATGAGGAAGTGAATATTTAATTTAGGGCTGAAAAAAATCTCTTAGGGGTACATAGGAAGATGAAGATCCTAAGTCAAGAATGAGTCATTTAATTTAAAAATCCGACTCATTTAATTTTTAAAATAATAATAATTAAAAAAACCTAGAATACACCATTCTTTACTGATCATTTATTTAGAATAATTAAAATGTAGCCTGTCCACTATGCCAAACTGCCTCTCCTTTGGATTCAATAGTAATACGGGTAGTCCTTGACTTATGACCACAATTGGGACCAGAATTTCCATTGCTAAGCAAGATGGTTGTTAAGTGAGTCACGATTTTACACCCTTTTTTTGCCAGCGTGGTTAAGCAAATTGCTGCAGTTGTTAAGTGAATCAAGCTGTCATTAAGAGAAACTGGCTTTCCTCATTGACGTTGCTTGTTAGAAGCTGATGGGATCACATGACCCTGAGACGCTGTAACCATTCCAAGCTCCTGAATTTTGATCATGTGACTTTAGGCCTCACCTAAATCTTCTCCCTTTTAAGTGTAAATTTTAAATTTTTACTGTATTTTAAAATATGGGTATTTTAAATTATGGGTATCAATTCAGCCAAATTTATTTAATTCATTTTATTCGATTTTAAATTTTGTATATGTATGTGTTTTATTTCATGGCTGTTCACCGCCCTGAGTCCTTCGGGAGTAGGGCGGTATAGAAATTCAATAAAATAAATAAATAAATAAATAAATAAATAAATAAATAAATAAATAAATAAATAAATAAATAAATAGGGATGCTGAAAGAGTTGTAAGTGCGAGGACTAGTTCTAAGACACTTTTTCAATGCTGTTGTAACTTCGGTCACTAAGTAATGATTGTAATTCAAGGACTACCAGCATAATGAATCCAGGAGGCTACAAACCTGTAGATATTATAACAATAATTCTAAATATTATTTTGGATATATATAATGTGGAACCAGGAGTCAATCAATCAGAATAGATCTAGAAGGGACCTTAGAGATCTTCTAGTCCAACTCCCTGCTCAGGCAGGAAACTTTATAAAACTTCAGACAAATGGTTGTCCAATCTCTTCTTAAAAACCTCCAGGGATGAAGCACTCACATCTTCCGGAGGCAGGCTGTTCCACTGGTTAATTGTCCTCACTGTTAGGAAGTTTCTCCTTAATTTTAATTAATTTTAGTTTCTTTGGAGAAGATGCTGAATTGGGGAGAAGGAAGGCTCCAAAGATCAAGATAAGGCCGGTAACCAAATAAAAACTCACCCTTTTTAAGATGTAAAAAAAAAAATAAACGGGGCTTTGATCATGCAGCCATAGCTACTACTTCCTGGGTCTTTTGCCCTGATGCTTGGTAAATCAAAGCAATTGAAGAAACAGCCATCCGAACATAAGGTGGTTAAATACCTTCACCATTGATCCGAACAGCAGTTCCCAAGTACTCATGGCATTACTGGCCCATGATGGTGGAGAAATGCTATTGGTGTGGTCCTAAAAGAATCAAGAGGCCATTCATCGTCAACCAAGATAACTCTGTCCCTACTTTATATGGATCATTTTCTCATTGAAGAACATCCTAGTTCTTCTCAAGCTACATGATTTCCCCATCCAGTTAGGCCGCCATCCATGACCACCATCTCCATGCTGTCATGGTGCCCACTAAGATGTGGCTGTCATTTCTCCTGCATCTTCCCTAGATCTCATTGGGTTGGCAACTCTGATAAAGCTCAACCCCATTTTCAGCATGAACCAATTGTAAGCTGGAAGCACAAGAAACGAGTATAGCATCTATCTAGCTAAGGGTGAAGTTGCTTGTCACTCTTCTTTTGGTGAGAAGTGTTGCCTTGCTGTCTAGATCTCCATTTGGTTTGCACATCAATTCCTTCTTTCCCTTGTTCCCAAAAGTGCTTTTCCAGAAGGCAACTGGACTTTCTTGTGGGTTTTTTTTTCTTGAAAACATTTTGCTTCTCATCCAAGAAGCTTCTTCAGTTCTGACTGAATGGTGGGAAATGGGAGGATTTATATCGTTTGCAGTCACCTTTAGCATTCTGAATGTCAGTCGGTCGGTCAGTGGATAGCTCTCTGGGAGTTGTTGAGGCCACTTGGGTGTTTGTGCCCTCAGGGTAACCAGAATAGTACAAATGGGTGTGGAACCTCCTTGGGATTGCTGAAAGGACCATGTGGTGAACAGGAGATAGGTGGTGGTGTATCCAGAGATGGTATTCAGCAGGTTCCTCCCGGTTCGGTCCGATTCGGCCGAGTCGCTAGCGGTGACGATATGACATCACCGAACCGGTTCTCCCCCCCGCCCTCCCACCCACCCCCATGCTATTGTTACCTTTTATTTGGTCCCACCCCCAATCTATTGCTGCCTCCTGAGTCCCAGCTGATGACTAGAGGGAAAAAAACTGTTTAAACTCTTGCCGCAGGGCTTCCAAGGGCCGCCCTACAGCTGATCAGTGTTAAAAGCAAACAAATGAGTCGGGACGTAAGTGCGAGGACTGGTCATAAGTGCGAGGACCTTCCAGAAATAACTCTGAGCAGCTAGCCACGCCCACCTAGTCACATGACCTCCAAGCCACACCCACAAAATAAGCCACGCCCACAGAACCGGTAGTAAAAAAAATTTAGAACCCACCCCTGGTTCTGACCAGTTCTGGAGAACCGGTAGCAGAAATTCTGAGTAGTTCGGAGAACCAGTAAATACCACCTCTGACTGGCCCCGCCCCCATCTATTCTCTGCCTTCCGAGTCCCAGCTGATTGGGAGGAAATGGGGATTTTGCAGTAACCTTCCCCTGGATTGCATAGGGAATGGAGATTTTACAGTATCCTTCCCCTGCCATGCCCATCAAGCTATGCCCACAGAACTGGTAGTAAAAAAATTTGAATCCCACCACTGGTTGTATCCCTCCCCTCCTGTTGAGGGAGGGCTGTTCAATTTAAACGTAGATGGCCTCTTTGACTCCTCTTTCAAACTTCAAAGTGGTCCTCTCTGTCCAGAATGTGGATTTTACTGTCTTCAGAAGAGTGACCTTTGTCACTCTTCTGAAGTGGATGGATTGCTGAATCTGGCTACATACCAAGGGTTCTCAACAACTCTCAGAGAGCGAACCCCAGACTCTCAGAAAGAGGGCTAACGACCAGATGACTGCAGATATAAATCTTTCTATTCCCCAACATTCAGCCAGAACTGAAGAAGCTTCTTGAATGAGAAGTGAAAAGTTTTCAAGGAAAGGAAAAAAACAAACAAACCCAAGTCCAGTTGTCTTTTGGAAAACCATCTTCGGAACAACCCAGCCCTGGCTGATTGACAAGCTCCCCAGATTTTCATTATGTTCCTTTCTTCTTCTCCTCCTCCTCCTCGATCAAGAAGCTGATCATTGGAATAAAAATGAGGAAGCTCAGTTCTGGGAAGTGAATGCAGTCGGTTTTCTTGGCAGGGTTGCAGAAGTAGCTTGCCTCAGGATGGTTTTTTTTTCCCCAGCTTCTGAGTTTAGCCAATAAACCTGCAGTTTAAACCTGCAGAAAATCCCCATTCAGAAACTAACCAGGGTTGACTTCGTTTAGCTTCTGAGAACAGCTTGATCAGCTTGCTGTGACTTGGTAACATTAGGCGTGGGAATTATGCCTTCCCCAAAATTATCTCCTTTGATGAAGGGAAAAAATAATAGCTGATATACAGAGAAGGAAAAATATACAGATAGTCCTCAGCTTACAACCACTTTTGACTCCCAAATTTATGTTGCTGAGCAAGACCCTTGTTAAGTGAGCCGCACCCCATTTTATGACATTTTTTTTTGCTACAGTTGTTAAGCGAATTATTTCATTTGTTAAGTGAATCATGTAATTTGGCTTCTCCCATTAACTTTGCTAGCTGGGAAAGTTACAAATGGTGATCACAAAACCGTGGGAAGCTGCAGCTTTTGACCTATTTTCACACTTACAACCCTTTCACCATCCCAACAGTCACATGATCAAAATTTGAGTGCTTGCCCGTGCAACTGTCATGCCAGTTGCCAAGCACTCGAATTTTTGATCATGTGATTGTGATGCTAAAATGGTTGTAAGTGTGAAAATAGTCATAAGTCAGTTCTTTCAGTGCCATTGTAATTGTAATGCCATTGTAATGGTGAACAGTCACTAAACAGATGGTTGTAAGTTGAGGACTATCTTTTCATGGAAAGATAAGAACCCTGACTTCTGGCCACCTTGGAATTTGGAATAAGTCACTTTCTTAATGGTAAGAGTTTGTGAACATGGAGAAAGAATAGAATAGGGATCTGGCAATGTCTTCCGGCCCAGTGCCTTGGATTTATTTCGGTTACTCTGTGAATGGAGAGCTATCCATAGCCTGGTCTCTCCAGATGTGTTGAAACTTCAGATCCCAAAATCTCTGCATGCTGTTAGAGGATCCTGAGAATTGCAACACCCACCATATCTGCAGTCCATCAGCTGCAGAAGGATAACAGAATAACAGAGTTGGGAGGGACCTTAGAGATCTTGTAGTGCAACCCCCTGCTTAGTCAGGGAACTCTATAACAATTTCAGACAAATAGTTGTCCAAACTCTTAAAAACCTTCAGTGATGAAGCACCCACAACATCTGAAGGCAAATTGTTCCACTGATTAATTGTTCTCACTGTTAGGAAGTTTCTCCTTAATTCTAAATTGCTTCTCTCCTTGATTAGTTTCCATCCATTGCTTCTTGTCCTGCCTTCAGGTGCTTTGG